>NW_027191456.1:0-600000 GCF_011745625.1 Cladosporium halotolerans
GTCGGGGGGCGCGATGCCGGCGTTGGCGATTATGTGGTGGATGGAGCGGGAGGGGGAGGTCGTGGAGGCGAGGTGGAAGAGGGCGTGTTGGGAGGGGTAGGAGGTTACGTCGGTGGGGAGGAAGGTGGTGCTGTTTCGTTGCGTTGGGGGTTAGGGTCGGTTGGAATGGGGGAGGGAGGGAGGGGGCAGGCAAGGCGTACCCGGGGAGTTGGCGCGCGAGTGCTTCGCCGTCGGGAATGTTGGTGTCGCCGAAGTAGACGTGCATGCTGATGGTCGTTAGCTGGTGTTCGGGGTTTGAAGGGACCAGGATTGTTCCTCACCCGGCAGCGTGTAGGGCTTGGACGTAGGCTTTTCCTAGGCCGTTCGCTCCTCCGGTGACAATGGCTGTTTTTCCGGCTACATTGCTGGTGTTGATGGGCGCGTTGAAGTCGACCTTTTGAGAAACGTAAGGCATGGTGGTAGATGGTTATCGACGATGTCTTCCAAGGGGAGAAAGGTGTCTTGAGAATGGTGTCCGGAGGATGAGTGCCATTCTGGAAGGGAGGAGATGAGGTTGTATTCGGAACTATATATTGCTTCCGTTCGAAGGTGAACGAGTTCAAAGCATGCGGTCCCAGGTCACGTCGTGCGAGCTCGAGGAGTGCGGCGGTCGCTCGAACAAACGCGGCCGCGCGGGGGCGGATGATGGCGAGCGGAGCCGCGCAGATCTGTCTTTGTGGGCCGGTGATGCGGCCATCGTGCGATACCCAGCCGTTCCGCACTAATTTCACCAATGCTAGCGATTCTCCATATCCCTATTACGGTGGGAAGTGTGTACCTGATGTTGGGATGGAACGTCGCCTCCTATGCCATCTTGCAGCTCACCATCTGCGGCTGTCAAGCCGACGGAGAGGGCACGAACGCTGGACACCCCAGAGAAGCATGTACAATGGATACGAGGAATGATCTCGGGCAAAAAAAAACTTCACAGTCGACCTTAGATCATTTCGCGTGTCTCTGACGAACCCCGGTACGTGGCACGACTAGCATCAGTCGCCTCCGATTGTTTGCTTCGATCGATCTATATCTGTACAATCTAATGTCTATTTGTATTGACAAGTCTGGGAACTGTCTAAAGTTGCCTCTTGAAAGTGATCCGCTCGCGAAGGCTGATCTGCTCAGTCAAAAGCGATCACCGCCTTAGTAATCTCGTGCCTTTCGAATCGTCTGTAAGCTTCCGGCGCATCTTCAATGCTGATCACGTCGGAAACAATGAATCCAGGACTTGCCACACCCGAGGCGACCAAAGCAACCAACTCTGGCGCGAGTCCAATGGGGTCGGATGGACCAGCTTGCCACTTGAATTGCCCGAAGAAGAAAGATGCCAGCGACAGTTCGAGTGTGTCGTCCATCGTCGAGGCTCGTGGAGCCACTTCACTGTCCGAGGCAGGCATGTTGTATACACCAACAGTACCCATACCGCCGCCCGTCGATGTGACTGCTAGCATGTTGCGAGTGATGACATCGGACTGGACGGTGAGATTCCGGTTGACTTGTTCGTAGCCAACGGCATCGATACTTCTCGTCACACCGTTGGGCTCAAGAGCCATGATTTGTTCCACAGGGTCGGCCTCGCGGAAGTTGATAGGTGTGGCACCTTGCTCTTGTGCGATCGAAAGGCGCTCTGGCACGTAGTCGACACTGTAAATCCGGGAGGCGCCGCGGATTCTAGCCGCGTGAAGGGCCATCAAGCCGACTGGCCCAGCACCGAAGATAGCTACGGTATCGCCTGCCTTGAAGCCCGCATAGTCGAGTGCTTCCCATCCCGTTGCGAAGATGTCGGAAACCATAACGTAGTCGTTTGCCTGAGACTCGGTCATGTTGCCGCCCTGAGTGGCAGGAATCGGGATCAGTCCGTCGTCGGCGAAAGGGATACGGATGAACTCGGCTGGTGATACCGTCAACTTCTTCCCCATTGCTCGACAACTTCAAGATATGTGGACTGACCTTGTGTGCCACCCATACCACCGCCATTGCCATAGCCACCGTACATTTGAGTCGTCAAGTCCGTGTGGAGGTGTCCCTCAGCGGTGGCAAAAGGTATGATGACAGGATCGCCAACACTCAAGCTTCCTACACCTTCGCCAACTTCAGACACATATCCAATGCCCTCATGCCCAAGGACCCATGGAGCAGGGGGGCCAGGGTTTGTGCCGCGGTAGATATGCAGGTCCGAACCACAAATTGCAGCTCGGGAGAGCTTGACGATGGCATCCGTGGCATTGATGAGTGTCGGACGAGGGACATCCGCAACGGTAACGTTGTAAGCGTTTCCTTCCCAGAGAACCGCACGCATAGTTGCATTGACTGCGGCGGTGATATTGGCGAGAGCCATGTTTGGAAAAAGAAGTGGGTGATGTCTCGCGACAAAAAATGAATGAGCTGAAAATGCATAGTTGCTTCAACGGGCATGCTCTTTATATGCCTAACGACGAGAACAAGGGGCAAAGACCACCTTGTCCTGCAGCGATCACATCACGTCGTGAGTGACGATTCTCATCCATTAAGGCTGGATGGCACGCGCGGCCTTTGGTTGCTTCGCTCTTGTCATGATGTCGGAGGCGGAGATAAGACCTTCCACCCCATCGCTTTTGCAAGCACCATGTTCTTGGCCGGTTAGGGTGCACTCTAGATGGTCTCGGAGGAGAGCTTGGTGAGGTAGAAGCAGCCGAGTCGAGGCGCGGTGGTGGGCCACTGCTGCCGCGCGCTCGCCAAGATCTCCACCGCCGCGTGCCGGCAGAAAGCGGCCGCGTTTCTTCTTTTCGACCGCACGCTGACCGCAATCTCCTCAAGCAGGACCAGCACTCGGATCGGCAAACAAGCGACGGACAATGGCGTCAAGCGAGGACGGACGTGCAGAGCTATCATGCATCCAATGCAAGAAGCTCAAACGGCGATGCTCCAAGGACTTGCCCGCTTGTCTTCTATGCTCCAGGGTACGGCGGCGATGTGAATATCCAAAGCCTTCATCGACACCAACAAGACCGAATCTGTCATCGGGTTTCGAATCTCCTGGTGTTCAATCCCGCGTGAGAACACCAATATCTCTCTCGTCTCGATCCGATGCCCTGTCAGCTCCAAATCCGCAAATATCGTCTAGTCTCGCAGGCTGCTTCGTCGACTCCGTCGCCTCGAGAGGCAAAGATGCGGCAATACCAGTTGATCTGCTATGGCAAGATATATGTCCTGGGGCTGTACCTTTTACTCATGTGGAAGCAAGACATGTCGTGGAGGAATACTATAAGTCCACGCACACATGGCTTCCTATCAGTGAGACTTACATGGCCCCCTATCTAAATTCATACCTGACGGTGTCTCTCAGTTTCAAAGCTTAGGGTCGACAGAATCATTGACGAAGATGACTTAGCATCAGCGGATATCCAGATCCTTCTGCATGCAATGGAGCTCGACCACAGTAGTCAGCACCATGCACGCCCGAAACCGCGCATTTCCCAACAAAAGCTCGTCAAATACACGCTATTCGACCTGGAACAAGCCGCCCAATTCTCAACTAATTTTCTAGCCGCGAGTGTATTGCTAGCCTTACACGAAGTCGGGCACGGTCTGTTTCCTGCAGCATATTTTACGGTCGCTAACGTAGCGCGCATTTGTCTGGCATTGGGCATTCACGACCGCACAAAAGCCACTCAAATCCTGCCACGGCCATGTAAGTATCTGTCTGAATCTTCCGAAACTACTGGAGCTAATTGCTCATTGCGATGTAGTCACCTGGACCGAGACTGAAGAGCGAAGACGGCTTTGGTGGGCAGTCCTCATTCTTGATCGGTATGTTCACGTGGGCCTTCGATTCAGACCTCTGTGTACTCCTAGGCTGGAGCCTTCAGAAATCTTGCCAGCCCGTGATGGAGCTTGGGACAATGGTGTAAGTGGCTGGATCAAGCATGCATAGTTGACATCGCTGACAGTCACAGCAGGACTTAACGGTAAACCCTTTGCTTGTAATGAGTATTGAGGCATCAACATCCGTAGATCCATTCGCTCGGACGTGTCAAGCGGCTCATTTGCTTGGCTGGGTATGCGAGCATGTCAACCAAAACCCATCCTCGGAGGACGCAGATCTGCATTTTCAGGAAGCTTTCACAATATCAAACGCCCTCCGAGCTTTGATCACGATGTTGTCAGCAGAAAGCGATCAGAGACCTCGAACCCAAAGGCACCAGTTGTTTGCCGCTCGAGGTTTGGCGTACGCGGCTCTCAACACCCTCTACGACGTGCATTCGTGTATCGAGCCGGACAATATTGAAACCATCGGGGGTAACCGTGGTCTTCGGCTTGACTTGCAGCAATCAGCCATTGAAGGATTCAAGCAGGTGATAGGGGAGATCTCTGAGCTTGCCTCCGAGATTGAGGAGTACTACGAACGTGAGGAGAGGAGGCTGGTGCCAATCATGGCGCTTTTCTGCCTCTACTCTGCCGCGGGTACGTACGGATGGTATTTCAGAGAGAATACCGATCCCAAATACTCGGTGGGGTTCGAAAACTTGCGCCGCGTCTTAGGTCGCTCCAAATGGAGGGTTGCTGGTAAGCCGCCCAAGATTCTCTCCGAGACTGCCCCGGTCAGTCTGATTGGAAGCCAATGCTGACATTGTCTAGGTATTTACATCGAGCTCCTAGATGGACAAGAGTCTTGCTATACGTGCGTCCATTGAGCGAGTACGATATCTGTAGGGAGTTCCTTTAACGGCTGGTGCCTCTCGCTCACCAGTGATGTCTCATCTCAACACTCGCTCGGCTAATAGAACTCACCTGGATTGCTCTGGATACGGGACGACGCACGCTACACACGTTTCTTGGCATTCAAACCTTGCTGATGCATAAAGTGCCGTGTCTGGTCTGGATCGACAAAGCCTCCCTTCAAAAGGCTGCATAGATTTCAACTCCCAGTAGCCGATGGCTGGGAGATCAAGGGGCGATAACCGCAGTCGGATGAGTACACTCTGGCCTTTACCGCTTCACTAGGCTCACTAAGCTTCACGCGATGGTCGTCTCTAATTGGGCGCTTTTAAAGTGACGGGATCAATCTGGCACTGATCAGCACGAGCATGCAAAATGCAGGGACGGAGCCGGCTCCCGTGGATCATGAGCTCCCGAGAATCCGCACAGCCAGCCCAACCTTCGCCTGAACTTGCCGCTCCTTAGCGCCGAGCCAATGCTAACTTCATCATCGCTACCGACAGCGTGGAAGCGCCTTCCTAGTTGCAGAGCCGGCTTGGATTTCGACCGGCTTTTTGCACTCTGCAAGATTACGACTGCGTCGCGGATGGCAGTCATCGAATCCTATTCGCGCAGCGTCCCAGACCCGCGAGGCCGCAACCAAAACTTAATTGTGAACCGCATATTGTTGTGCATGCATTGGCCCCGGAAGTCGGCAATCTACGTCTCTGCACCCGGCACTCATCACAGAACTTCACAGGCGAATGCACCGCTTCTCAATGGACTTTCGAGATGACAACAGCCCTCGCAAACATTGATCACGGATTTCATCACGGGAAAGATCCATAAGCATGCGACAAAGTAAGGGCATCAAAAATGCCTTGGGCGTCGACCAACGCGAAAGCTGAGCTCGCAAGCTGAGTCGCCAGGGCTTCGTAAAGTGCTAGCAACATGCATGGTGTGAGCCGTTTCCCCGGTCTCCCCGGTCTTTCTAAGTTCGGTAGTTCACTCGCACATCCTTCAAACGCCTTCTTAGGATCGCTTCCTCTCCCGAATTTTCCCCGCATCGAGGCTATCGACTACCGAATCCCTCGCAGATCAAAAGCCGTTCGCTCACTCGATGGAGACAATGCACTGCCATGCATGGGCATGCGTGCAGTTCACTCCACTGTCCGGGGAACGCATGCCGCTGTCAAGGAGCGCCATGCTGTGCCGCTACGTTAGCTTGGGCCGATTCGTTACGACAGTGTGTCAGCACGGACACGGAGCCATCCCCGCTCCACCCGTGGAGTCTCTGGTGCCATGCTACGCCGTTCCCACGTCGCTGGTATCTTGGTCGTCCCTCGTATTTAGACGGATGTATCCGCGGCCCAGGGCTACACCTTCGCTTTGAAATCCCTTGACAGGCCTTGCGTCCGCAAAGATACCGGGCTACATACCTTATTCACATGCACTTCTTCTTGGAGGCCAGCCCCAGTCAAGCTTTGAGCTGCAGAGGGCTCTTATGGCCTCTGCACCTTAGACCCTGAGCTACTCGCCCGATTCACCATGCCCGCTTCCGAATCATCCACACACAAAGAAGGTCCGACGAAACCAGGCGCAGTCAGACAGTCTCTATCCTGTGTTTCGTGCCGACGGCGCAAAGTGAAGGTCGGCATACGTGTGTCTATTAGATTGCCTAAGGGAAGACGTCACTGACTCATAGGAACGATCAGTGTGATCGAACAAAGCCATGTTCAGCATGCTGCGCTCGCGGAAACCCCAACGGCTGTCACTTCGTTGTGGTGGATGGGGGTGACTTCACCTTCGTGCAGCAGTCTTACGAGATTCGTGAGCTCCGCCGCGAGAACAAAAGGCTGAAGGAGCAACTTCGCGAGGAACAAGAAAATAACAGCGGTCACTCCGATGATGCCTTTGAGCCAGGGGTGAGCCGAATTTCCCGCGCGGAAGCTTCAAGAAAGCGTCGTTTACTGGCAGGGTCGACGACGACGAACATACCTGGGCCATCGACCACCCTTGCCGAAGTTTGTCGCCCAATGCAATAGTCCCAAAGCGCGGGATTCGGAAGCACTGACGGTCAATGCAGGCGTTCAGAACACAGTTCACCAATCTACCACCTGCCGAAGTCGCCATTCACGGTCTGGCGCAAACAACTGGATATCCATTCCCATGCTTGCGGATTGGCGAAAATACTACTGCAGCCCTTACTGGTCTACTACCCTCCCGCGACGAAGTGCTGCGGGAATTCGAGGAATTCCGCAAGATAGCCCAAAGCCTGACCGTCCAGCAGACCCCGGACACGACAAGAAAGACGCACGCTGAATGCTTCCTGAACAACGTTGAAGAAAATGCCACGAGATCGCCAGATACGCTTGCGATGACGTTCGCAGTTCTAGCATTCGTCAGAAATGTCAGGACAAAGAAAGGGAGGCAGCCCCTCAGCAGAGAAGATTCACAAGCTTCATTCATGCAAAGCGAGTGTTACAGTAAGCATGCTAGAATATAGATTCGCCGGCCAAGGCTGACAGACCCTTTCCAGTCGCGGCTAGTATGCAGGCTCTGCGGAATGCTTCTTTCCTCAACGAGCCGAGCCTCACATGCGTCAGAGCGCTCCTCGTAATCGGCTTATACCTGACCAAGCATGCAAGATTCCAGGACGCTTGGTCGCTGTTTGGTCTCACCGTACGGCTTGCGCAGACGATCGGGCTCCATCGTGACCCCGATACGCTAGATCCACCCGTTTCGTGTCACGAGCGTGCAGTGCGACGAAGTACTTGGTGGTTCACCATTTACTCGGACCAGTATCTATCGACCATGCTCTGCAGGCCAATATGCATCTCCAGCATTGGCGACTGCCCGCCTGAGAAACCCTCCACGATCAACACGATCGAAGTGAGGCTGTCCGACATCGTACATGAGTTCACGATCGTCTCAAGAAGAATTCTGAGCAGTGAAGGATCCACCAGTCCCTCTAAACTCCGAGCTTTCACGAGTGAATTGTTAGCACTGTGGAAGACGATGCCGGAAGCGTTGCAATTTGACGAGCGCTGGCTCCGCTCAGAAGAGACATTGCCAGAATGGCCTCTCGACACCGTAGCCGCGAGTAAGTGATGGCTCTTGATCGTAGTTGACTCACTGTCGAGACGAGGGCTGACATCAAAACAGAGGTTTTCGCAGATGTACAGTTCTTAATCGTCCTACTCAACACCCAGGCTAGCGGTACCACCGCCTCAAGAGGCTCAGTCTCCCCAACAAATGGTACAGCTCTTCCCAATTTACCCAGTAGCGCGTCAACGGATCCGCATTCGCCAATAGGCCAAGATCTCAACCGTCCATTCGCAATCAATGGCTCAATCCATGTCCTGCGCGCCTTCCTCTATCTCTCTCACCGCCAATCGACAGAAGTCGTCTGCCACCTCTGCGATTCTCAAGCCCTGCACGCGGCAACGGTCCTCCTCGATGACGCTTGGGAGACTGGTGACGAAAGCAACCTACGTCTGGTTGAAAATGTGCGGCTCGTATTTGTCGAAATGCAACTGGAAGATGGCAGTCTGAGGTTGCTTCCTAACCTTGCGGTTGAGCGAATCTCGAAAGGACTGGCCAGGCTTGCGAACCGAAGAGAAGAAAGAGAGCGGACAAATTTGAGGAATCAGTGTCAGGAGTGGATTGTCATGAGATAATGAATCATTGTCATCCGCTGCTTGGAGGACAAGACAGACGCCTATATGACGGCAAAGGAATTCAGAGGAAGGCTTCTTAGACAATTTTGCTTATGACTATGATACACACGATAGCATGGTACTTTTACATACATGGTATAACGATACAACACGATCACAACACCACATACCCTTCGTCCGATCCCGAGCTTCGTTTGTGGGGACAGAGCGACCCACCAACGTGCCACCACGATCACTGCACTTGTGCTCACCCCGTAACAGTCCTGTAGAGCCGAGGAATTCCCAGGGATGACAATTCAGTGCCGAGAAGCAAGTCAGCCATTTAGCAGTAGGCCCGTGAGGGCCGCTGGAGTAGTTCGATTAGCGCTGCTGAGCCCTATGACACCAAAATCATCGGATCCCGTCAGTCGGTAAGTTGGACAAACGTGATTACAAACAACAAATATTTGACAATAATCACTTGAACAAGGCCAACCTGTGGATCAAAGTCTTCTGGCATGTTACTCGGTGACGCCAAAGTCCCGGTAGCCCTCAAAAAAATCAAGTCCTACAAGAAATGCCTCTTGATCGATGATCCTGGCAAGCCGTGATGTGCCACCCTGGATGAGCATTCTTTTCCCGGGAAATTCAACCTCACTTCCGTGATTTCACCGTGATGAGCTGACGCTTGCTTAGATTGCACTTGGTGGGGTCCCCTTGCGAGATTCCTCGATCAGGCACCCTTTGCTCAATTCAATATATGCCAAATGAAAATTTGTGGGGATCCATCCCCTTCTGAATCGAAGGTCGTTTGCAAGAGTGGCATGTTTCTCTATTGGTACCGAATTGATTTTACTCACAGCCTCAAGTAATGAATTCAATAAGGCGGACCACAATCTACGACACTAGCAAGTCGCGTCTCAACGCGATGTTCCTCCATCACAGTGTGGGCGATTTGTTGACCGTGTCTTGATCGGCATGCGTGGTTACGGCACGTATTCCCTCAATAAGAATCGTCAGATGATTGCACGTATACAACACCGCAGATATAGGGTGGTCGAAGCTCCAGCGTTATCAGGAGAAATCAATGAAGGCGAGCTTAAAACGCCACTTCATGCAACCCCTACCGAATGCGTATTTGGGGTTCTTTACGAAGTCAAATCAACCACCGCGGCTAAAAGCTGTTCAACATCTTACTTTGTGGCAATGAACGTTGATAAAAATCAATTGGAACCCAATGAATACCCGAAGATATTGAAATTGAGAAAAAGAGCTGACGGAAAACCATGCAAGGTTACGACGAATCCGACGATCCACTAGTTTCTCACCATTTCACGATGGTGTGCCGCCGAGTTCCAAGTCATGTAGGCATGATGAGAAGTGATGACTTGCACAGTACCGTGGACAGAACTGTGCGGTCTGCAACTCCTCACAGCGCAGCGTTTACACAATGTCTTGGGACGAGACATGGCGCGGATGCGTTGCCCATCCCTAAGGGAACTTGAGAGCAAGATCGAGCTGTCGGAACAACAGATCTCCCGCAAAATCCCAGATCTTCAACCTCGCAGTCACCATCGACGTCCATCCACAGACTCTTCATTGTGACAACCCTTCCGCCAAGCCTGCTGCCCGCGGCTCGCGGTCTTCGGTCCACTACTTGCACCGGCTCGCCAAGTCAGAGCAGTGACCGGGTTTCTGACTCGAATCGCCATGGTGAAGGAATATGTCTAAGGCACCTAGCTGGCAACTAGCCCATTGTCGCTCCCGGCCCGACCAGCCGTCGTGACCGCCGCATCTAGCCTTCTTATTCGGTCCGGAGCCAACCCCGATAACGATCTGGACGCCGTCTCGACTACACATGCACACCAAAGTGATGTGTTGCGCGAGGCACTTAGTTAACATTGTCACAGTGGACCGACTTGTAGCCAAGATCACAGGTCGACGCGAAGGATTGTGATGCCAATCCTGCTGCGAGCCGACCAAACATCTGCTCCGGGATCAATCAATCCGCGGAGCCATCCCCAGCATACACACACCCATGGCGACCAACCAATCGATCAATCGATCGATCAATCCCAATAAACATCAACAAATTACAATGACCACACAATTGCTTGACTGAAGGTCCCCATACCATCTCAGCTCACCCTCCGCCAATTCACAAACAGACATCAAAGAATCACAGATCACCAAGAACCTGCATCGCGACGGGACACGACTCTACCGTGCGGACGATATAACGCGTTCTCCGGTCCCCCTCACGCCAACGCAACAGTCTGCCACCGCGCGCATAACCCAACCACACATCCTTGCGCACCATCAGAGCCCACGGCCTCTCGTGTGCCGTCTCGCTCCATGTGGCGAACGACTGAGGGGGCGAGCTAGCAATAGAGAGAAAAGAGACTTTCTAGGCGAAACGACCGAGCGAACAAACGAAGGAGAACGACATCAGTCAGTGATTATGTAGGGGTTTCAGATTCTCATTACATACTCATTACATGCAACATCGGCTCCAGAAGAGCCCGCCCATCTTCCTCCCATTCCAAAAGTCCCGCCGCGCCCATCACAAACACCTAATCTACCTCCCCTCCCCCTCCCCCTCAACAGCACCCAACCTCACCACCCCCAACGCGCCCGCGACAGCATCCACTCCATTTTCCCCACCACCCCCCTCTCCCTTCCTCGCCTCCAAAACCCTCAACGTAGCCCTCAACTCCCGCTCCACGTCCGCCAGCCCCGCCGGCGGCAGCACGGCGGCACTCTGCTGCTGCTGCGCGAGTTTCTTCCGATACGAGCGCAGCGAGCGCGCGATCGACTCCGTCGCGCCCGCGAGCGAAGCCGGGCCCGAGCCGACGCTGACAGTCGCCGTGGGCGAGCGCTCGGCCGCTTTGTTGGAGCCGGGGGGCGCAGCGAGAGCGAGGCTGTCTGTGCTGCGGCCGGTGGGGCCGCGGAGGGTTGTGGCGAGGGAGGTGCGGCGTTTGCTTGACGCTGCTGTTGTTGTGGCTGTTTGGGCGCGGTCGCGGGGTCTGCTGCTGTTGGAGGAGGGGTTTCGTGGACTAGGCGGGGAGGGGGAGCGGTTGCGGAGCGGGGAGTCGGGGGGGAAGACGGAGAGGAAGGCGGGTTCGAGGCGTGGGGTTGTGGCGATGCGGGAGGGCTTTTTGCGGAGGCGTTGGGGGGATTTTGGGGGGACGGCGGCGGTTGATGTGCTGGTGGGAGAACTGGGTTCTGCGTCGGAAGGCGTGGGCTGCTTGAGGCGTCTGTGGTGGCGGGAGAGGTCTGAGTGGGAGAGGATTTTGCGGAGAGGGGGGTTGAGGTTGAGGAGGGAGGTGTCGTTTGACGAGTTGGTGGTGGAGGGGGTTTCGAGGACGATGCCGAGGCCGCCGCCGTTGGGGTCTGAGGTTGGGTTTGGGGAGGCGAGGACTGTGTCCCAAATGAAGATTGTGGAGTCGGCGGCGACGGTGACGAGGCGGGAGGTGGGGGAGTGCTCGTCGGGAGGCAACAGGGCGACGTCGGTGATGCCTTCCGTGTGGCCCCAGTCTCTGGCGATGAGGGAGCCAGTTTCCGTGTAGAGTCGCACTGATTTATCCGAACTTGCTACGCCGGCGATGGCAGGATTGCCGTTCAGCGAGGGCGCGTATAAGACTTTTGAGATTACGGCGGCCTCTCCTCCTTCCGCATCCGAGCACTTGAAGCTTGACGCGCATTGTCCGTTTTTGATCTTATACCTGCCAATGCAGCGATCGACGGTCGCGATCAAGAGTTCGCCTTCTCCAGCAAGACACATCGAGGTTGGAGACGTCTTGACAGTGATAGCTCGCAGCATGACAAAAGCCAACGATTCCACAATGCCTTGCTCGCGAAACATGACCTCGCGAACGACGATCGACCTGTCGGCTGAGTGAGTGATCAACCGCCGCTCCACATCATCGTAGAGAACACCAGTAACCGCGCCTGCGTGCTCATCCATGGTCTGAACTAGCGAAAGCTGTTCATCCTTCCACATGAACAGCTGAGACATGCGATCTCGGCCGGCTGTAGCGAGGAAATCTACTCCGTCGATCTGAAAAGCGCAGAGATCCATAATCTCTGCAGAGTGAGCTCGCACTTGGGTGACTATAGATTTCGTCTTGACATCCGCGACAGAAAGTACGCCATACTTGTCTCCGGAAGCGATGAGAGCGCCACTAAAGAATGGTGCGACACTCTTAAGCTCATTGCAGGCGCTTTGCGCGGATGGCGCAGGTGGAACGGGGATGTTGAGAAATGCATCCAGTCCGCCGGAAGCGTCCCAAAACTGAACCAGGCCGTTTGCTGAGAAAGTCAGAAAGCGTGCTGATGGCAGCGCATCTGAACGGAAGAGCGTGACGCCTTGCACGGCTTCCTTATGAGCGGCGAGTTGTGTGAACGATTGATCGTCGGCGTTTCGTAACGTAAGCACACGCTCTGAATCCAGTTCGACGGTAACCGGGCCAAGCGCAGCTGTCGCGACAGTCGAAGACGCGCCGGTTGATCCGGATCTTGCTGGCAGGACTGTTTGGCGTCGTGACCGACTCGGCGGTCTCTCTGGCTGGGAGTATTCTGAGGGTTGCAACGTCTTGACGCAGCCTTCACTTCCTAGCACCTGCACCACCCCATTGTCGTCGACACGTGCGGCACTTACTGAGAAATTGGCGTTCGCGACCAATGTCAAGGATTGCACTTTATCCCTGTCGTTTAATGTACAAATCTCCCCGCTGTCCGCACAAACGATCGCTTCACTGTCGGATACGGGCACTACCGCGACGAAGTTGCACTCAAGCAGGTCGTTCAACAAAGTGTTCTTTCCCGCAAGGGTCTTGTGCCTCGGAGTGAGAATGCTGTTCCCGTAGTCGGATGCCCGTGTATCGGTGCGCTGTTTCGGTGCCAGAAAGGACGGATTCGAGACCATCTCTGGGCTTCGCAAATCCAAGTTGGCATCATCGTCCGGCCGCCAGACTTTGATAAATCGCAAGCCGGCCGTGACAAGAGCGTCGCCGACCCAGGCAATGACATTGGTCACTGTAGTCAATTTATTGCTGGCGTGCAGACCAGGTGCACCGGACTTTTCGTCGATGCTCCAGATGTACAGGAAACCATCATTGACGGTCCCCAGCGAGGCCAGGAACCTCGAATCCGGACTGAACCGCAGAGCGTGCACGCCAAAGCTGTGCTCGGAAATCGTCGCAACCGGACTATCTGACGAGTCGTCTGCTAACGAAAATATCGCAATCCGAGGCTTGTATCCGGTCTCTCCCAGCGCCAGCCACTTCCCATTGGGACTCAAAGCCACGGAGGTCGCAGCCTTCACGCGATCCTTAGCGGTCGTCGACCTGCCTGAGGGAGAGTCGGACCAGTCGCGGCCAGCAGAAGCCAGCGGCGAGCCGCCGACGCTCTGCTCCCTCACAAACCCCAAAGCGCGATGTCTCGGGTCGCTTGGGGTGGGCGTCGCGCCTCCGTCTCTTGCAATGCCGGGCGGGGTGGGTCTGGCGCGGTAGAAGCGCTGCTTTGTGCTCAAGCCGTCGGCGGTGGCTTCGACTTCCGCAAGAACCGCACAAGCTCCGGCGGTATGGGCGAAAAGGCGCGGAGCGGGCAGGAAGTCGAAGGCAGTGGGCGAGGCGGTGGTGGTGCCTATGACATGGCGTAATTGCAGGCCCGGCTCGTCGGGCTTCGGGAATCTGGTGGGCGAGCGAGGCGAGGTGTTTTTGTGGAAGGGCGAGTTGGAGGGCGTCAGCCGCAAGGCGTGGTGGTTCATCCTGGGTTGCGCCGTCTTCGACTGTGCCAGGGCGATCGAGGATAGTGCCAGCTCAGCAGCATCACCGTCATTGCTCGGCGGCGAGCATGTCAATGGCGTGTGAGGGGTGAAAGGTGGGTGTTTTGAGGGTGGAATGCGGATTTGGTGGCCTGGAAACAGCAGTCACAACTCGGCGAGGAGCTCTCACCGTGCGATGGTGAAGGCGGGCTTCAATTCGACTTGCCGTGCATATCCTCAGTCGTGTTTACACATGGTTGTGCAGCTCGTGAAAACGACACCGTTGTCTCAGTGGCAGTCTCAGAGGGCTTGCGCAGGCCTTACCGTTTCCCACGACGACCAAAATCAACACAGCGCGCAGAGAGACACGCCCTCGACGCCAACGCCAACGCCGCCATCGCGAACCCACCGAGACCCGAGCTGGCGGGCGCGTTGTTTAGACGCGAAGCTTAGGCCACTTTGTCTGCACACTGCTGCAAAGGTGGCGCCTCCTTCGTGAGCCGCATTGCTTGGAAGGCGATGGGATGGTGGGCTTGATATGGCACTACCGGCAATGCACCGGAGTAATTAAGGCAGCTCGCGCGCGGGATACACAGAAACACGCAGGCTGCTGAGCTGAGACCGACCCCCTGCGCCGGGAAAAATGGTGGCACGCGAGCAGCACGAGATGCGCGACGGGCGACGGTGCTGGCGCCTCTATTATCCGACCATCTCGCGCCGGCGGCCCCTCATGCCTGCGGCAGCCCGTCGCCGGTCGAGCTGGTGCGCCGGTGGGGCTCTGAGGACGGCGGCGGCGGCTCGCACGACAGGGCGATGTCACCATGAGCGAGGCAAACACCACCCCGTCGCGCCTCGCGGTCACGATAATGGTCAGCTATGTCAGCCCAGACAACGTGCCACCCTCTCCCACTTCTCCGCACCCTCTCGGCAGCGAGTGCTCGGGAGCAGAGGCCAGTCTGGCGCAGGCGGATGAGCGGATGACGATGATCCAGCCCTTGGCGCTGAACCCGGCCCAGCCAGGGCTCCAGCTCCCCGCACCGCGCAGCACGAAGGATGATCTGTTGCTCTGCGCGCCCGCCGCGCCATGATGATTGTCGCAGGTGGCCCGCCGCCGCACGACACCTTAATAGCAAGCACAATGGCCGCCGCTGGCTTGGGGCGAGCAGAGGTGGCAGCCGCACAGCTACACCACCGCGCCAGAGCCCGTCGTCCGCAAGCAACACCGGCAAACACCATCCGTAGCCACTATAAACAGCCATCGCAGACACCCAAGCGCAGACGCACCCAGCCCGAACCGAGCTGGCCCAACTCCATTGACCCGCCGCATCCAGGGACTAGCGGAACAAGCCCAGGGTAGGCAGAGAGCAGAGGCCCGAGGACCACCACTCGGCACCCGCGTTATTAGATCGTCCACTGCTGCTGCCCTCACGCTCCGGCCTCGCAGTCTACCTTACCTTACCTTTGCGACTTTGCTGTCGACCTTCACCCTATCTCCCTTTTACCCCTCCCCCACCGCTTCGACGCTGCTCTCGGCCACGCCAGCGCAGTCCACAAGCCAAATCGCCCACTCTCCACCCCACCACCACCACCACCACCACACAGATTAGCGCGTCGACAACACCACCGCCAGAATGTCTGAAGAGCAGGCACCGCCCACCGGCGCCATCCCTGAGTCCGGCACCGTGCCGACTTACGACATCCCCAAAGCTTTCTTCGAGTGAGTAGTGCCCCGCAGCGCGCGCGCCGACCAGACGAGCGCGAAATCCCCAGAAAGCCGAAGCAGAAGCTGACTTGGAGCTCCAGCAAGCACGGAAAGCCCCACCTCCAGAACCTAGATGAGTACAAGCAGCTGCACAAACAATCTATCGAGGACCCCGAGAAGTTCTGGGGCGACAGAGCTCACGAGCTGCTGTCATGGGAGAACGATTTCCACAAGACACACTCCGGCACTCTCGCCGGCGGAGACAACGCCTGGTTCCACGGCGGTAGGCTCAATGCCTCATACAACTGCGTGGACCGCCACGCTTTCAAAGACCCCAACAAGCCTGCGATCATCTACGAGGCGGATGAGCAGCAGGGCGGTCGCACAATCACCTACGGCGAGCTCATGGCCCAGGTGTCGCAGCTCGCGTGGGTGCTCAAGCAGATGGGCGTGAAGAAGGGTGACACCGTCGCTCTCTACATGCCCATGATTCCCGAAGCTGTTGTCTCGTTCCTTGCTTGCTCCCGCATTGGCGCCATTCACTCCGTTGTTTTTGCCGGTTTCAGCTCCGACTCTCTGCGTGACCGCATTATCGACGCGCAGTCCAAGGTTGTCATCACCACCGACGAGGGCAAGCGTGGCGGCAAGACCATCGGTACTAAGAAGATCGTGGACGACGCTCTCAAGCAGTGCCCCGATGTTACTCACTGCCTTGTCTACAAGCGCACCGGCACCGAGGTGCCTTTCACCGAGGGTCGCGACCTCTGGTGGCACGAGGAGGCCGAGAAGTGGCCTTGCTACTACCCTCCCGAGCCCGTGGACTCGGAGGACCCCCTCTTCCTCCTCTACACCTCCGGCTCGACCGGCAAGCCCAAGGGCGTCATGCACACGACTGCAGGCTACCTGCTCGGCGCGGCCATGACGGGCAAGTACGTCTTCGACATTCACGACTCGGACGTGTTCTTCTGCGGCGGCGACGTCGGCTGGATCACCGGCCACACGTACGTCGTCTACGCGCCGCTCGTCCTCGGTGTCGCGACCGTTGTCTTCGAGGGAACGCCCGCGTACCCCGACTTCAGCAGGTACTGGGAAGTGTGCGAGAAGCACGGTGTCACCCAGTTCTACGTCGCTCCCACCGCGCTCCGCCTACTCAAGCGCGCCGGCGACGAGCACGTCAAGCACGAGATGAAGACGCTCAGAGTCCTCGGCTCCGTGGGCGAGCCCATTGCCGCTGAGGTCTGGAAGTGGTACCACGAGGTCATCGGCAAGGAGGACGCACACGTCGTTGACGTGAGTAGATTCTGTCCCTATCCAACCCCCCAAACAGTCAGCTAACATCCCCCACAGACCTACTGGCAAACCGAGACCGGCTCGCACGTCATCACGCCCCTCGCCGGAATCACTCCCACAAAACCCGGCTCCGCCTCCCTCCCCTTCTTCGGCATCGAGCCCGCGATCATCGATCCAGTCTCCGGCCAGGAAATCCACGGCAACGACGTCGAAGGCGTGCTCGCCTTCAAGCAGCCGTGGCCGTCGATGTGCCGCACCGTCTGGGGCGCGCACAAGCGCTACATGGACACGTACCTCAACGTCTACAAGGGCTACTACTTCACGGGCGACGGCGCGGCGCGCGACTGCGACGGCTACTACTGGATCCGCGGGCGCGTCGACGACGTCGTCAACGTCTCGGGCCACCGCCTGTCGACCGCGGAGATCGAGGCGGCGCTCATCGAGCACGCGGCCGTCGGCGAGGCCGCCGTCGTCGGCATCAATGACGAGCTGACGGGCCAGGCCGTCAACGCTTTCGTCTCCATCAAGGACGGCCACGAGCAGAGCGAGGAGCTGCGCAAGGAGCTCATCCTGCAGGTGCGCAAGTCGATCGGGCCCTTCGCGGCGCCCAAGGCGGTCTTCTGCATTCCCGACCTGCCCAAGACGCGCTCGGGCAAGATCATGAGGCGGATTTTGAGGAAGATCCTCGCGGGCGAGGAGGATCAGCTGGGCGACACGAGCACGCTGAGCGATCCGAGCGTGGTGGATAAGATCATTGAGACTGTCAAGGCGGGGAGGAAGTAGATGGTGGGGGGGAGTATCATGATATGTGATGCGATCTGGTCCGTTGGATCTAATGGCGAGCGAGCACACGAGATGATGAGACGAGATGAAGATGAAGATTGGTCGGTTGCAGATTTCCTTGGATGATTTTAACGTCGGAGTACCTCAGTCAGTCATGTCCATACCTTTGTTTGTTGTTACGAAGTCATTTTCCTTTTGCACATTTGGATAGAATCCGGCCGACCTGAACAACGTCACCTCGTACCGATCTGTCATCGACAGCCCGGCGCTCAAAAGCCCCAAGCTGACCTCCGCTGGGCGTGACCCTGACTGACCCCACGCGCTTTCGCTCTCGCGTGCACCAGCTCCGCTGTTCCTCAGGTACGTCTGGAGACGGCACAAGCTTCATTGAACTCCGTCACGTCACAGTAGGTACCGAATTGCTCGCACTCGCAGGGTCAATTCCGCTGTCTTAGACAATTCTCAAGACTCGCAATGGCATCACATCGTACGATTCGAAACCGTACAAGTTCTCCATGTGGGCTCGAGGCATTGGCAACGGCTATGGCGTGACTGGATTTAATGCGTGCTGCTACCGAAACTTACTGAGCACCTAGGGCGGGACCACGACGCGATGACTAAAGGAGCAGAGCTGGAATAAGTTTGTAGTCACCGGCTGAGTACCTTCGTATTAAATTGTACTTGAGCTGTCGTGAATGCTACGGTGCCAAGCAGGTACCTTAGGCAGTCGGAACGACAAAGACACCACAGAGATCATTTGGAAGCCGCTTCTTACCTCACTTTCTCGCACGGCTTCGCAGTCCGTCCACTCACTCTACGCGAAGCGAAACCACTCTCAGCCCGCAAAAAGCGAGACGACACTTCCTCGCCGCGCCCTCGATCCACACACACCATCCAGTCCCGCCGCACGCGCCGCCAACCCAAACCAAACGACACAAAAAACGCCGTCCTCCCTCCACTGCAAACCCGCAAAAATGCTCCCCAGCACATTCCACGCCCTCCGCCTCCCCCCCTCCCCCCCTTACACCCCCTCCTCGCCCGCGCCTCCCACCGCCCTGCACCTAACCCCCCTCCCCCTCCCAACCCCAACCCTCCCAACCCACCTCCTCATCCGCGTACACGCCACAACCGTAATCCGCGACAACCTCTCCTGGCCCGAGCTCTACGCCCCTCGCCCCGCCGAGCCCGCACACATGGGGAACGACTACTCCGGAACGGTCGTCGCAGTCCATCCCGAAGCTGACCCCCGAGGGGAGTGGAGAGTCGGGGACGCGGTGTGCGGGATGCTGGGCGCGGAGAAGGGCGGGGCGTGGGCGGGGTACGTCCTCGCAGACGTTGAGGAGGGGGAGGTAGGGAGGGTGCCGGCGGGGCTGGGATGGGGGGAGGCCGCGGCGTTGCCGTTGAGCGGGATGACGGGGGAGCAGGCTGTTTTTGAGCATGGGGGGTTGCGGTGGGGTGGAAGGCAGGAGAGGAAGAGGAAGAAGAGGGTGCTCGTGACGGGCGCGGCGGGGGGAGTGGGGATGTTTGTTGTTGGGTTTGCGGTTGCGGCGGGGTGTGAGGTTGTGGGCGCTGTGAGGGATGAAGGGCGGGATGGGGAGTTTGTGAGGGAGTTGGGGGTGGCGGAGGTTATTGAGTATGCGGATCTGGAGTCTGGTGGTTGTGAGGAGTTCGATGTTGTGATTGATACGGTTGGGGGAGAGGTGTTGCGGGCTTCTTGGGGAGTTGTGAAGGCTGAGGAGGAGGCGAGGTTGGTTTCGGTTGATTCGGGGAGTTGGGATTTCGTGCGGGCGCATGGGGAGGAAGGGCTTTCGAAGGGAAAGGAGATGGTCAAGGCGTTATTTTTCATTGTTGAGCCTTCGGCAGAGAGCATGAGGAGGGTGGCGGAGGCGGTGGAGAAGAAGTGGATTAAGCCGCTTGTGGCGAGGCAGTTCCCCTTTGCGCAGGCGAGGGAGGCATACGAGTTGGTGTGTAATAGAGGGGTGAGTGGGCGTGGGAAAGCTGTGCTTGTGATGGAGTGACGAGAGGTCGATAAACCAAATAGAATGTAGGAATCTCATTGTCTCCAAAGTGGGAAGTGGATTCGATTGAATGAGACGTGTATTTGGCTAGGGTTCTTGGAAGACGGACAGATTTTGTGACTGATTTGATATGTGTTGCAGATGACGGATGCAGGTAAGCATTCAATTTCCTTCTGTCCGTGGTTGAGGCTTCGTGAATCCAAATAATTCTCCTGTCAGCTCGAAAGCGCCAGGGATTTAGGTAAGTATCTTGTTATGCAGTTGTCGTAAGTATAAGCCAACACTAATACTCTCTACATGACAAGAGTGCAAATATTCAGACTGAGACATTGCTTTCCGGGGACTTGGGACGGTCAACATGTATGGGTGGTCGGACGGGTAACTATGCAGCTGCACGTGGTCGGAACCGAAGAACAAAAGTCGGGAGTGCATTGCGGACTTGGAAGTCAGTTGCAGAGATGGATGGCGTGTCTGCGCGTCTCGCGTGCGACGAATCTGTCAGCGAGGCCGCGGAAGGCTTAAGTCCGACGTGGTGACTTCATGATCTGGATGGCGAATGCGCATTTGTGTTCTGATAAGACGCCTTCTAGTGCGGACAAGATGGAAGTCGGCGTGATGGTGGTGCTCGCGGTAGACGACCAAGCAAAGGGACGCGTACTCCAGGCGCGGCCGCGGCTTGGCACAAAGCGAAGTGCAGCGCGGGCGGGCGGCGGATAGGGTTTAGCGCTGAAGAAGCGCGGAGCAGGCTCAGCACAGATGGCGGGCTTGAAGTTCCTCCCGTCGCCAGTCGGAGAGTTGACGGCCGGCCGTTGCGGCAGGAACGCCGGTGCTATTCTTGTTGCAGTAGTGAATGCCTGCCACAGCACACACGGCATTCGTGCCTACACACAACCAGCACACAACAATTGCTACAATAATATTCAAACAAAGCGACTCGTCCACAAATAGCGCTCACGTGGCTGCACCAGCTCTTTCTCCTCAGCCGCCGCATCATCGTCGCGCGCGCGCCCAGCCATCTGCTAAGCCACCCTCCGCGTAGAGTACGTGATCGCAGCCCTGCCCGGGAGTCCGCTGCATCCGCCCTGCACTTGGCGGCAACGCCTCGACCCTCCTCCTCCCCGTCCATATCGCCTCCCTCACACTCGTTACATCGCTTCCATTTCTTCACGCCCGTTTCGCCCTAATTTCGCTTTGCATCCTGTTGCAATACCCGGCGGTCTCTCTGCTTTGCCACGACTGCTGCATCCGCCGCGCATCCTCCCTGGATAGACGACGACCCCCCCGACTCTCAGCGCCACCATGCGCTTCTCTACCCTCCTCTCTGCCGCTGCAGCCCTCGTCGCGCCCGTGGCAGAGGCCAGCAGTAGCATACGAAATCCCATCTCAGCCCTCTCCGAAGTACACAACGCCACCATCCACACCTCCAATCATCGTATACACGCCCTGTCGCACTTCGACCTCACCTTCAACATCCGAGATGAGCTGCACGTCAAGTTCAGCCTCGAACCCAACCATGACATTCTCGGCGAGAATGCCATGATCACACACCTCGCGCCCGACGGTAGCGTACGGCATTCCGAGAAGGCGGATAGGATGAAGCACAAGGTCTTCAAGGGCAAGTCGTTCGTGAAGCGGTTGAGCAAGAAGGAGGACCGATGGGAGCAGGTTGGTTGGGCACGCGCTTTGGTTAGCAAGGATGGCGAGACGCCTCTTTTTGAGGGCGCCTTCTCTGTCCACAGGGATCATCACCACATTCAGACATCGCATAACTACCTTCGCACACGGCACATGTACGACCCGGAGATCAACCGCGCGGAACCTGGGAAGGAGTACTTGGTCATGTGGCGCGACTCTGATATTCTTCCTACCGAGTCTGGATTCATGCACCAGGAATTGAAGCGTGGACTGGACGAGGGAAATGAGACGGCTAGCTGTTATGCCGATGGACTCGGATTTAACACCCACCCTGACCACCCGGTCTACGCTGCCATGCGTAAGCGATCTGAGTCTTCCTTTGGTGCTATGGACTTCTCCAACATCTTCGGTCTCAGCAAGAGACAAAGCGACCAAACTGGAGGACGCGGTGCCGTCGTGAATTTGGAGAGCACTATCGGACAAACTGCCGGCTGCCCTTCGACACGTAAGGTTGCCCTTGTCGGTGTGGCAACGGACTGCACTTACACTGGCGAGTTCAATTCTACCGAGAGCACTCGTGAGAATGTCATCTCATCAATGAACACCGCCTCTGCCGTTTGGGAAAACACTTTCAACATTTCTCTCGGTCTAGCCAACCTGACCATCTCCGATGCCGAATGCCCGGGTACTCCTCCTCAGAACACCCCATGGAACCAGGGCTGCAGCGATAGTGTGGACATTCAGGACCGTCTTAACCTCTTCTCAGCTTGGCGTGGCCAGCAACGTGATAGCAACAGCCACTGGACCCTCCTTTCAACCTGCAACACTGGATCTGCCGTCGGTCTTGCTTGGCTCGGCCAGGCTTGCGTCAACGAGGCCATGGATTCCAACTCATCCACCACCGGCAGCGGCCAGGCCGATTCAGGTCAAGAGACTGTCGCTGGAGCCAACGTTGTCGTCCGCACTCGAGGTGCCTCCGAGTGGCAAGTCATCGCCCACGAGACCGGCCACACCTTTGGTGCCGTGCACGACTGTGACTCGCAAACCTGTGCTCAACAGAACACCGTCTCTGCTCAACAGTGCTGCCCTCTCAGTGCCAACACCTGCGACGCCGGTGGCCAATACATCATGAACCCATCCAGCCGACAAGGCATCGAAGACTTCTCCCCCTGTTCCATCGGCAACGTTTGCAGCGCCATCGGCCGCAACAGCGTCAACACCGACTGTCTCAGCAACAACCGCGACGTCGAAACCATTACCGGCCAGCAGTGCGGCAACGGCATCGTCGAAGGCGACGAGCAATGCGACTGCGGCGGCGAAGAAGGCTGCGGCGACAACAATTGCTGCGACGCCGCCACCTGCACCTTCAAGAATAACGCTGTCTGCGACGACTCCAACGAAGACTGCTGCCGCAACTGCCAGTTCGCCTCCCAGGGCACCGTCTGCCGCGAGAGCACCGGCGACTGCGACCCGCAGGAAGTCTGCCCGGGCGACGCCGCCCTCTGCCCCGCCGACACGCACTCCGACGACGGCACCTCCTGCGGCTCCGGCCTGCAGTGCGCCTCGGGCCAGTGCACCTCGCGCGACGCGCAGTGCAAGTCCGTCATGGGCAGCTACACGCAGGGCAACGAAACCTACGCCTGCGACTCCTCGTCCTGCGTCATCAGCTGCGGCTCGCCCGAGTTCGGCCCCAACGTCTGCTACAGCATCCAGCAGAACTTCCTCGACGGCACCGACTGCTCCGGCGGCGGCACGTGCCAGAACGGCCGCTGCCGCGGCGCCTCCGTCGGCGGCCAAGTCTCCTCCTGGATCGACGACCACAAGGCCATCGTCATCGGCGTCTGCTGCGCCGTCGGCGGCCTCATCCTCATCGCCATCCTGTCCTGCTGCATCTCCCGCTGCCGCCGCCGCAGAGCCTTCAAGAAGCAGGTCCCCGCGCCGCCCGCGCCGCCTCCCGGAGGCTGGCAGGGCTGGCAAGGCAGGCCGCAGCAGCAGATGGCGCAGCACGGGGGCGGGTACGCGGCGCCCAACGGCCAGGGCTGGTATAATGGCCCGCAGCAGGGGGCGGCCGGGTGGAATACGCCGCCGCCGCCGCCGCCGGCTTATTCGGGCCGGCCGCGGTATGCTTAGTTGTTAGAATTTGGATACTCTTGTTTTGTTTGTTAGATATTGGGCGTGGCGTTCTTTGTGTTTATCTTTTGGTTTCTTCGTCGATCTAGCTTTTATTCTTTTTTTTTTCATTTTTCGGTTTCGGGATCTATTACACGCGCCGCTGAGGGAGAAAAGGACTCGCGCGCTCTGACGACTTTGTTTGCTTACTTGCTCTTTTCTCTTTCCGAAGATTGCATGTCGCATGGCGCTTTTCTTTACATCTTTTATTGGATGGGCATTCACTTGGATTTGAGCTTGATATCATAGCTGGTGGTCGCCACGGTATTGCCACCGAAGACGGAAGGGAGAGGAATGGAAGGAAGACTCGAGAGTCAGACACAAACCCATTAGGGAGGATTGAAAGGAAAGCGGAGTGAAAGTGAAAAGGGGTTGTCGATATATACCTTACCTTATATATACCTGGCTACAAATTTATAGGTGCGGCCGGTTATGAATCCAAAGGAAAGATTTCAGACCCTGTGCGTTACGAGGCGCTTTTCCTTCCCTGTCCTTTGTGTTTGGGTGAGCGTCGTTCATTTGCGGTGGATGTGGTGGTGGCAGCCGTTTCATGTTCGCTTCGCATTCATCACGGCAGGGCGTGCTCTGCTTAGACAGAGTATGTGATTAGTCCAAGGTTACCAGAGCAGAACATTGGAACCGGGCAACAAGAGAAGATGAAGAGAACTCGCGAGGCACCATATGTGGAGACATGGAAGGGTTTGGATGAGGCTTGGTGGCTTGATTTGGTTGCCGACAATTACGGCTGCAATATATGGGCCTGATGACTTTCGAATCGAACGAAAAGATCAAGGCCAGACCCTGCACTCCGCCCGAGCTCGTCAGGTCCCCTTGTTCTTTATGTTGTTGGGTCGGCGCCGGTTTTTCGGATTCGACGTGAATGGAGCTTCCTAAGCATTCGCACCGAAGCAGAGAGGAGATGGGGAAAGAAGATGGAAATGTGCTTTGATGAGTCCGTTTGCGGGAAGGTAAGGAAAGTTTGCAGGGCATAAGAGAACCTATCTCTAATCTCCAGATCTGGCTCGCTTTGCTTTCATCAAGCACCCTCGTCCGGTGAAAACCGGTCTCGGAAACTGTCGACGTGATCCGTCACCTCTCGGCCATCATAGCCGTCCTCCCACCACTCCCGGGCGACTTGGTCTCCGCAAACACGGCGTTGCTCTTTCGCGTTTCTCTCTGATCGCCCAGCAACCTCTTCATGGCGGCTGTATGGCGCGCTCAACTTCTCCAGCGCGACTTGCTCTCCCTAACACCGTGCTACTTTTCCTTTTCGCCGCTGCTGTCTCTCAGCTCGTCCAGCTGCTCGTCCAGCGACGATTCAATGGTCTCGGCAAAGTCCTTCCTCTGCTGTGCGACAAAATCGATGTCCCATTTGTCTTGCGAACCTTCCTTCCCAACGCCACGCTTAGGTTTAGCCCCGCCAGCCTCTGGCTGCCCGTGTCGCCCCTCCACTGGCTTCTGGAGCTTGGTTGCCTGATCAGGTGATTCCTCTTGGGCTGGCCACATTTCTGGTAGAACCATTCGTTGGGGCGAACTCTCTTCTACTGAATAGGTCGACTTGCCCGCGCTCCGCACCGGTAGTGACGGGGCCCACAAGTCGACATCGGAATAGAGTAGATCTCCCCTGGGACCTAGTCTTGTGCGGCGGTGCGAGAGGGGAAGTCCAACTTTTTCAACCTCCGGGAGGTTCGGGGGATCTCTTGGGTGGAGCGCATGAGGGGATTCTGGCCACGCGTCGTCTCTTCTTGAAGGCGTTGGGATCAGCTTCGTCAAGCTCGGCGAACGTCGGGATTCGCGTTTGGCGGCCATAAGGCTATCTTGGAGTCTGGAGTGCTCGGCCCTGAGAGTGGCGTTACGAAATTGCCATTTAGAAGCCTCTGACGACAACTTCGAGATTCTGTCGTTCATCGCCCCAATTGCACTCTCTCGCCTGACGTCGGTAGTGGGGTTCACGGAGGGGGTGGACTCATCGGACTCGATGAGATTGTCGGAGCGAACGAGTGATAGGAGGTTGATGGCTGGGTTGGGATTCATGACGTTCCAAACTGACACTGGCAGCGAGAATATCAGGTAGGAAGAGTTGGAATTGAATGTCGCCACAGGTCTGATCAACTGCGTGACGTCGAGAGGAAATAAATTGACTGCTCCCACATTAGGTGGCGCATGGTCTCGGAACCACTCCATCCAAGTCTCCCTGATAGATTGCCCACCGATCTCGATTAGGGAAACGGATATCAGAACCCTACAAGGCGACGAGAGTGTCTTTCGGTCGGCGTGTGGAATGACTGTTCCTTGCGGTGTGCTAGAGGTGGGCGCGTTGGGATCTGGAAGTGGTGCCAAAACAATGCCCGCTTTGGCCCCGACCATGCAGGTGTATATGGGTGCAGGCTTAAGGCTGTGTTTTGACTGATTTTGCAACAGTCTTGCGTGTAAAGAGCTCACTGTGCAGGGCGAAGCATCCAAGTCTTGCAATTCGTATATAAGGGCCTTGGTAAGCGTATTTTCATTGGACGCTTTGTCGTTCCCGCTGGCAAGCAGCAATTCTCTTCGGCCTCTGTAGCGTTGGCCAAAATCACGTACAGAGGCAGATGCATAGCAGCAGTCTAGAACGAAAAGTATCTCTGCTTTGGCACCCATGATCATAGCCTGTGACTCAGACCAGTCGATCTCCGGCGATGTGGGCGGTACTTTGTCTCCGATGGGTTGCGATTTCCACGCTTTCCAGATGGAATGCTGCGACCTTTTGCTGACTTCGCCGTGGCCACCGTAGTATATGATCAGGAGCCCGTCTTCGTCCCTTCCATGTTTGTTCCTCGTCTGCACCAACACCTCTTCTAACTCCCACGACGGCTCGCTGCCGGGCGAAATTTTCTTGTGCGACGGAATCTCATAGTGTCTCGTTGAATACCTGTAGTCTTCCTCGAAGATGTCTTTGAGTTTTGCGATCTCGCGCGCAGTCCCGAGATCATCATCCTCCCAGCTAATCATTAAGACATAAACGCTGGAGTATCTTTGCTGTGGCCGAGGAAATGCAATCCTTTCGAGCCCTTCCGCAACTGTTTTGACGAATTCGGAGAGGTCCGTTCCATTGGGATACTGTGGTGCGATGGGATGATGCATACAAGGCTGAGCGCATTCGGAGTCTGCGTTCAGCGCTTGGGCATTGTCCATGTGTGTCATCGAGTAAGAGCGCGGTCGACGTGTGAGCGGAAAGGACATGATAAGACTCGAGCGAGATGAAGTGTCAATGTTGGGACCATGGAATGCCGGGAATGCATATTGTAAGCAGCAGTCCGCGAGTGGAGGTCCCTCTTAAAGATGTGCATCCCGGTCAGGCTGAAATGCATAGTCGAACGCCACCTTAGCTGAGCCGATTCGCTAGCATATGCTGCAAGCCCAAGTTCGCATGGCCCGCTATGATGCTCAGCCTGATGCTGACTTCAGCACCAAACCCCAGAGGAAACCTGAAGTCCAAACATTCTTGACTAGATATTACAGAGCCTCCGCGATGACGAAAGCCGATCTAAATGTGGTCTACGCGAACCTGCTTCGCAATCACCCAGAAGGTCATGCCTTGTACTTCAAGGTGGCTGCGAGCCAAATGGAGCCCGGCGACTGCGGCTACTTCAGTGAGAACGGCCAATGGAAACAAATTGTGGGAATAGCGGCTGTGGAGTTCAAGGATCTCGTATCCCAAGGCTGGAAGCCGCCGACTCAGACTTTGAAGACCGAAACTCAGCACGGTATCGAGTGGCCCATCAAAATATCCGAGAGTGTAATCGATATCAAAGTATCAGCAAAACTTGGCGCGAGGTGAGTAAGGCTGACCTAGGGTGGCTAAAGCGTAGACTTTGATTTGTATCCAGCGTTCCAGGTGCTCCGATTTCTGGCGGGTCCACAATGAGCTTTAGCACGAAGAGAGGTGCCGGAGCGATTCTTATCACAGCTGGAGAAGTGACCTCTCGTCAACTCGAACGCGACCTGCAAGCATAAAAGTGGGTTACCGAACCACAAAACATGAAAAAACTGCTTGGTGAATGGGAAGAGATCTCCGAGCAAAAGCGGACCTTGTGGGTAATCACTGGAACTTACGCTGCTCAAAGTTGCGCATTGTCTGTTCTCCACTCCCCAGAGTCATCCGCAAGTATTGGGATGGATGTTCATGTGGCGGATATTGCGAAGGCTACTCCGTCCTTGGAATGGTGGAAGCAAGACTCGGACAAGACCTGGATCATAATGACGTGAGCATTTGATCAGCTTGAGATCCCGAACGGCATTGACATTCATTTCAAGGACTCCGGCGTAGTGCTGTTCATGAGCGGCATCGCCTTCAACCTCAGCTTTCTCCGGAGAAGCGAGGTAAAGCAATCTTGTGAAGTTTCATGAGCAAAGCTGCTGATTCCATGCCCAGCTTCGTGCCGAGTACAAGCGGCGCAAACAGCATCTGTATCGCGATTCGGCGACGAGCAATCTACAGTACCCGATGGAAGACGATGTCGCAACGGGAGATCCCATGGTCGCAATTGTTGTGCCCGAGTACTTCGGACAGGAGAGCAAGGAGCTCGAGAATGAGCTCGAACATGCTTTCGTTGAGAGTCAGTCGGGTAGTGATGCCTCTGATGAAGGAGAAGACGATTGAAGATCTTTTTTCGATGGGGCAGGCCGGACAAAACATTGTTGTCTTCATGAGTCTCTTCATTTCTGGGATTCAACAGACTGCTCAGCGTGCGGAGTCAGTTCCAATGATGATGACATAAGCTGACTTGACCACATGTTCAGATGAGGAAAGGCTAGAGATGGACAAAGTGTCATGTCGTAAATGTATCTTCATGTACAGCGCGCAATTCGATTTTCGGAAGGCACGCAAACTTGATGCCTAAGGCAGCATCGCGCCGGATCCTTCAAATACGGAGGGTATATCCTTGAGCAGGAGAGGAATGAGGAAATACTCTATTTCAACCAGTCGCAAAATTGAACGTAAAGAGACTTTAAATGACGCTTGCGACGCAGTCGTGGCAGTACAACGCGGCGAGCCCACCTTCCCAAGCTCATTCCACTGCAGCGACTCACCAATCCATCGGCCAGAGTGGCATTTCATCAAGTACACAAGACCAAGCCGAGCGTATATTGGGGGTAAGATGGAATGCCTTCATTGCATAGGACTTCCGATCAATCCTTCGGAGATAGATTCACATTGCCTGGCAAATTGTACGATGTCGCTGAACGCTCAAAAACTCGCTGTCGAAATCACTCAAAAATCCATCTCGAAGCAGATAACCCACAAAAAGCAGATCCATATCTTCACGCTCCAGGTTTGGCTGGACCTCTGACTTCCAACTTCCTGGGCTTTTTCTTTGGCTTTTGCGCCTTCCCTCCAGCCACAGCCTGTTGCTCAGCTTTCTCCGCCCTCTCCCTCGCCTTTTTCAACCCCTCTGCATCCACGGTGTTGACCTTACCAGTCTTCTGGTCTACTACCACACTTCCATTTTCTATCGCTTCCGTTGGTATCTTTGTCTCCTTTCCCTTGCTATCCTTTTTCATCAGCTTTATCCACGGCCCATGAATCACTCCCGTTCCCGCGCCCACCAGCCCGCCCAGCAGGACAGTCGGCACAGTCGCCACGCCACCCACCACCGTGCCAACAACCGTGCCCAAGCCCATGCCCACGGCGCCACCGATGCCTGCACCTCCGGCGGCACCTTGGAATGTGCCCGATGACAGCAGCCGCGCCCGTCGGCTGTTCCCATGCGCCTCGAGCTCCTTATTGTACGCTTCTTGAAGCATTCTGCTGCGCTCAGCGGGGTTTGTGAGAAGACTGGCTTTGGAGCGAAGCGACTCTGCCATCGAGTTGGCAGAAGCGGCGGCTTGGGACGCAGAAGCTGCGGCTTTGAGGCGGTCGTCTTCGGGCATTTTGGAGAGGGCCTCCGCGCTTAATTCGTTTGATGGATCGGCGGCGGAGGCGGCGCTGAAGAGGTCCATTTGCTTGGGGCTGCGAGTGTGGGGTGCGTTTGGCGGTGGTGGTACCGGAGCTGGATACCTGCAGGTTGCGTGGTGGCGTTGTTCTTGCACAGATGGACTTGTAATTAAGTGGTGAAATGTAATATATTAGACCAGATGCTACGTAGATCGGCTAGAGAAGACTAGATAAAAGAAAGAGAAGTGACGACTAAGGTGGCCCCAAGATCTCCGCAGGCATCGTCGTAGTGGTTTTGGGGCCAGGCCTCATGCCGTGCCATGTGGGATGACGTTGGTTGCGTCAGGGTCTTGGGTTGGAGAGAGTTTGACCCGCAAACGTGCGTCCAAGCCGGTTCTTCACGCGCTCATCCTTCTGCGGTTATAACTACCTTACCTAACGTTATTCTCCATCGCTGCCTTGGGAGTCTTGCGCGCCTTGCATGTATTCAGAAGATGTGGAGAAATCTGCAGAATACTCTCGTGTTTCGAATCAGCTTTCCACGCATGCCAATAGACTTACACATAATTATCAGCATACAACGAAGTCTCCTCTATATTTCCATTGCGCTTCGGATTGATCTCGCATCAGCAGCTCTAGGTGCAATCGACATTATCAAGCTCAGGTCGTAGCTCGTTTTTGACGTCAGCGTCTGCCCAGCATATCCCCACAGCATTTCTCACCAGCTGCACCATTTCGATTTTGGAGAAACCGCAATACCTATACACCTTCTCCATGTTGGCGTCGATCCACAATCATGCATATAAACCGGATCGTCGCTGTTAACGCATACTTTGACGCCCTCGTCGATCAGCTGTCGCAGCTTAGGAAATAACAACTCGGTCGGCGTTCGTTGATGGTACGCGTGTAGGCACAATTCCAAGCCAACTCCTTCTTGCACAAAGCCAAAGATCAACTCACCGCGATTAAGTGCATCGAGCCCATGATCTATGCGCTCAATGCAGACGTCGTAGACTGCTTGCCGGATATGCTCATGCGTATCCTTCTGTCCGAAATCGCAGTACGTGGTAATATGTAAGCCGTCATCCCTTGCTTGTCTGAAAGCAGCCTGGAAAGATTGGGTGGTCGTTCATAACCATTGCTTGCCAGGCCGCCGGCGTGAAACAGCCCGTGATCACTTTTGCCCCAAGGTGAGGCCGTGTGGTAAGCTGCCTCGCCATTTTCTACAGGCTCATCACGAAGAAAGCAGAAGATCCGATTCGAGAGCATTCCATACTGAGACTCCCCGTGCTGTTGTGCTCTGAGATAAACGTTCAAAACCACCTCGGCTGGTATGGCTCGTCTAGAGTGGGCTTGGATGTCAAAGAATCGCACGACGTAGCGGACAGCAAGGAGTCATCTCATCTGACCATACCTCGCCTTCCTTACCTTATCTTCAGATAGATCTTTGGGCAGAATAGCGCGACAGCAGATGATCAAGGGATCACGTTTGCGAATACCACTGCACTGACGGATCACAGAACTTGAAAGGACTACAGTACAGCTGGGTTCCCAGCGTATTCTACTTTGGGTACCTATTATGGGAATATCCCACGACCATTCTCATCACTCGCCTTCCTACAGCAAAGTACCTCACCGTCAACACGTTATTCTGGGGCATTGTCGTATCCATGACAGCTGCTTGCACAAACTTTGGCGGTTTGATGACAGTACACTTCCTGCTCGGCGTCGCAGAAGCTACACTACACCTGGGTTTATGTTCATCACGTCAACATGGGACACCCGTGATGAAACACCGTCCCGCGTGGGCATTTGGCTTGCAGGGAACTCTATCGGCGGACTACTCTCTAGTCTGTTTGTCTTTGGAGTAGGCCACATTGACGATCATGTTGGACCTTGGCGATGGATATACATCATCCTTGGCATCATCACCTTCCTCTGGGCCATACCGATGTACTTCTTCCTGCCTGACGAGATCTCGAAGGCTGAGTTCTTAAACCCCGAAGAGCGATGGATCGCTGCGGATCGTGTTGTTATTGCTGGTACGGGCAGCACGGAGCACTCTAGCTGGGACGTCAAGCAAGTCAAAGAATGCTTGAGCGATCCAAAGACTTGGCTGATCTTCTCAATGGAGCCACTCGCACAGATGCCGAACGGAGGCACACAAAGCTTCAGCAACATTGTCATCCAAACATTCGGCTTCACCAACCTGCAGTCCACTCTCATCAACATCCCTTACTCGGTCTTAACGGCCAGCATAATCGCCGGCACTGGATGGCTGAGCGGAGGCTACCATAGACTCAATTGCATCCTCATCATCTGCGTAATCATCCCCTGAATCACCTGCGCAGCCATCATCAACCAAAGAGATCGCTTCCCACACGGTGTCAAGCTCTTCGCCTACTTCTTGCTCTCCTAAGGTCCAGCAGCCATGCCTCTCAACATGTCCCTCGTGCAGTCCAACTACCGAGGCGTGACCGAGCGCATGACCATCACGGCCATGCTTTTCGTCGCCTACTGCACTGGTAACATTGCGGGCCCGCATTTCTTCCGGTGCGGAGAAGCTCCGCACTACTCGACCGCTTTATCTACCATCATGATCTGCTACGCTTTGATGGTAGTGCTAGCGCTGACTCTACGGTTCTACCTGCAATGGTTCAATGCTAAACGTTCCAGAGAGGAGGGCATCGAGGGTAGTGCTCGACTAGGCGGGATGGTGCCGGATGGAAAGCTTCCAGAGACGGTCGAAAAGAACGATGTAGCGGCGACCGTGGCTGACGCGCAACTGGCAGCGTTGGATTATGCGGATTTCACGGATTGGGAAGTGGTTGGATTCCGATATCGCATGTAGACGACTGCGATGGCCACGAACGTATGAGGACCTTAGTTGTATTAACGACATGAGCTCTTTCCATTCACAATATGCCAAACGACATTTCTTCATCTGGTCGTCTCTCACGGCACGAAGACAATCCTCGCATCCTTATCAACCGTCCGATCCCACGCTTCTTCCACCTCCTCCAGAGAAAATTCCACAATCTTCTGCTTCTCCACGTTAACAAGCGCCCCCAACAAAGCCGGCACCTCCTTCACCATCTCCGCCTGATTGAAAGCTCCTAGTCCCGAGCCTCGGATAGTCAGGTTCGTCGACCTCAGCACTGAGTTGGGAAGAATCATCTCCTGCCCGGATAGAGTGCCGATCTGCACGTACTGCAGTGGCCGCTGCTGCTTGTGTGTGCTCAGAAGGGCAGTTGGAAGAGAGCCGTTGATGTAGTCTAGGATGACGTCGATTTCGACACCTTGCAAGGGCGAGAAGTCGGTCTTGCTAGGATCCTCGGCCACGTGCAGCTTGATGTTCAAGGGCAGGCTGTCCAGTGCTGAAGCATTACGAGCAGCGCCGAAGACTTGCTTGGCTCCCAGAGTCCGAGCCAGAGACGCGGCGAGACGGCCTGATGCGGAAGTCGCACCCAAGATGAGTACACTGAAGTTTTCCGGTAGGTCCTTGGTTCGAGCCGTTATCGCCATCCAGGAGCTTATGGCTGGGTTGACGAGGGCGGCGGTTTGGATGGCATTCAAATTCTTCGGCATGGGAAAGGCTCCGCTGCGTTCGACATTGACCTTTTCGGCGAAACTGCCTCCTCGTTTGAAGACCGAGAAGTAGTAGCAGGTTCCATCTTCGGCGACGCCGACGCCATCGGTACCTGGAATCTGTGGGAGAGGTGGGCTGGAATAGTGAGCGCCGCGAGCTCGAGACCGCACAAGGTTGTGCAAGCCTGTAGCTAGGACTTTGAGCTGGATCTGAGATGAGGTTGGCTGCGGGAGATCGTCGACAGTCGCGTAGGCTGGTGGCTTGCTGTAGTCGGTGATCAGTGCCGTGTGCATGTCGGTTCTGCGTTCGATCGATCAAAGATATGTTATAGAGCTTTTGGGTCCACCTAGCGCGTCCAAAGAGAGCCCTCAAATGATGATCACGACAGAAGTACTGAGACAGGCGGTGATAATTGTCTTTGAAGCGGACCTCAGCCGGCTTATATACCTTGCGTTGCAGGAAAGATACATCCTACCGTCAGTGCAGAAGTATCCTTTCCAAGGCAGCTCGGATTACGGATCCTGCATTCCGCTCCGTACCAGCATATCGTTCACTTACAAGGTATGATCTGATTAAGGTTGGTTGAGTGATCAGGCAGCATGTCAGCTTGCGAGTCGGGATTCGCGCAAGCCACGTCCGAATGCCGACGTTGAGTAGTCAGCCGCAAACGAATCCATTCGTGATGCTCGCATTCCGAGACCCGTCTGTAATATGATTACGCATCTCAGAACCTCAGACCCTTCTTGAGATTCATCGTCGCACACATGTTGCCATGTCCACAGGCATCGTGTGCCATGGACTAGCCATTTAGGTACGAGTCTGATCCCAAGTAGACCGCTTCAAAGTTTCTCATGTCAATAATGTCCGTGAGCATCTGGCGGCATAACTCTAAGGAGGAACCCATGGTGGACAGTCGTGAAGGAAGCTTGCAACCCATGAACGCTTGAGAAAGCAGATCGGGAAAACGTCATCATCTGCAGCATAAGGCTGACGAAAGACAGCGGCGAAATTGTATTTGCAAGTCCGGCCTGGCAAAACTCATGTGGACACGGAGTTCTAGAATGACACCGAGCCGTTACCCCGGTCTAGGGCGCAGAAATAAGGAAGCGTATCCGCCGCAACCGTAACGGATGAGAACTGAAAGGTGTGGCAACACGGCTCGAAGCACGTGGGATGAACAGAGGGCTGGGAGCAGGCCAGGTGTGTGGCAGACGGAGGAATATCTGGTTGGTGGACATTCAAATAAGCGTCGGTGGGCAAACTCCGGGCAAGGGCACAAGCTTGTCTAAGCCAAGCCATCAGATGCCGGCTACCGCTGCCGGGTCGCTTGCATGTCTTGTTGTTGAGGCGAAAAGGCTTGTCTTCACATGTCGCAGGCCTTGCAGGCGTCCTGGTATAAGGCTAGTGAGATTCGTTTTGCATTATTTGGTATTGTATACAACCTGGGACCCAAAGAATTGATATGTTCAAGGGCGCAACAGGTTGTACAAACAGTGAAAGCCTCAGGGAGTCAAGCGACTCGTCTCAACGGGGCTCCGCAAAGATCACCCGCAACGTCTCCACTGGCCTTCCGCATCTCCACGCTTTGTCCCACAAACCCCACAGGACGCCGACAAGCGACTCGCCCCATGTGGAGACGCGCTACTTCGTGCAACCAATGTAAGGAGCACGGCAAAACGATATTTGTTCCGGGGCCGAAGATAGAGGATGTCGGCGTCTGAAATGCCCAACCTCATATATACGACTCCTTTGGTGCCCCGGGGTGCTCTTTCGTCTCCCTCACCCTCTCCAAACACCACTCGGGGACGCCATCATGTTTGAGAACAGGCGTGTCTACCTCCTCACGGCCGTGGCCTACATGGGCGCCATGCTCTTCGGTACGCCCTCCGTTCATAGACCCTCAGGGCAAATACGATGCTGACCACGATCTCTCCAGGTTTCGATACCGGAGTCATGGGTTCCGTCCTCGCCATGGACTCATTCAAGAACGACTTTGGGCTCCCGCTCGGCGACGACGGGTTTTCCTCCGCTGAGAACGCCTACGTTTCCTCCAACGTCGTCTCACTCCTGACGGCTGGTTCTTTCTTCGGTGCCATCGCCGCAGCCTTCATCAACGAGAAATGGGGTCGCCTCTACACCCTCATGGGCTTCTGCTTCCTCTTCAACATCGGAGCCGCGCTGCAGACCGCCGCACACCACGACCTCGGTCTCATTTACGGTGGTCGCGTGATCTCTGGTCTAGGCATTGGTGGCTGCAGTGCCGTCATGTCAGTCTTCGTATCTGAGGCCGCGCCGCCGAAGATCAGAGGTCGCATTGCGGGTCTGTTCCAGGAAATGCTTGTCATCGGTAGCACTTTTGCGTACTGGCTCGGTGAGTTTCCCCGCTTCGTACGCCATGCTGTGGCTCCAAAACTAACCCACCGACAGACTACGGTTGCAAGCTGCATCTCCCCTCCACCACCAAGCAGTGGCGCGTCCCCGTCGCCATGCAGCTCGTTCTCGGTGGCCTCATGTTCATCGGTCTATTCTTCCTCAAGGAGAGCCCTAGATGGTTGTGCAAGAAGGGCCGCCACGAGCAGGCTATTGCCTCCCTTGCTCACGTAAGATGCAAGACGCCCGACAGCCCCGAGGTTATCCAGGAGATGGCTGAGATCAGGGCGTCGATTGAGGAAGAATTGAACGCCACCGAAGGCGTGACCTGGAAGGAAACCCTGACGCCCGGCAACCGGTGCGTTACCACCAATTGCATACGATACTCCAGCAACGGTGGCTGACTTCGCTTCGCAGCAAACGCTTCATCATCGCTTTCGTGATCATGTTCTGGCAGCAGTTTTCCGGTACCAACTCCATTGGTAAGAAAAGCCACCTTTACAAATCTTCAACCACCTACTAACGCCTACAACAGGCTACTATGCCCCTCAAATCATGCAAACCGTCGGTCTCTCCGCCGCCGACTCGTCCATGTTCGCTACCGGTATCTACGGCACGGTCAAAGTCATCGCGACCGGTATCTTCCTGTACATCGGTATCGACCGCTTCGGCCGTAAGAAGTCTCTCGTGTGCGGTGGCTTCTGGATGTCGTCGATGATGTTCATCATCGGCGCCGTGCTCGCGACGCACCCACCTGACCCTTCCATTTCCGGCGTCAGTCAGGCCAGTATCGCTATGGTTGCGCTGATCTACCTGTACGTCATCGGATACAGTGCTTCGTGGGGTCCCGTTCCCTGGGTGCTGGTGTCGGAAATCTTCCCGACCAGGCTGCGCGCGTACGGTGTTGGTCTTGCTGGTAAGTGATATCTCGCCCCCCAAATCAAAAGGACAACGCACATACTAACACCCCTCCCCAGCCGCAACCCAATGGCTCTTCAACTTCGTGATCACCAAGATCACTCCGAGCGCAATCAACAGCATCGGCTGGCGCACTTTCCTGATGTTCGCGATCTTCTGCCTGGCGATGTCGGTCTTCGTCTGGGTCTTCGTGCCCGAGACCAAGCAGCTGACGCTCGAGGAGATCGACGTCGTGTTCGGTGCCGTCAGCGCCGAGACGCGCGCCAAAGATGTCGAGCTCGCCATCGAGGTGGAGAAGAGCAAGGCTGGTGTTGACCACGAGGAGGGCGACGAGAAGGTCATTGCCGATAAGGAGGAGAAGCTTAAGGCTGAGGCGGGCAAGGCTTGAGGTAGGCTTCTTTTGGATAGAGGATTATTTGTGTGTATGTCAGTTGATGAATATATGATACGACTTCTGTGTGGCACTGTATAGGGTATTTCCCAAATTGCGGAAGTAAAGATTGCCGGTGTCACAAACCAATTACCTGGTCAGAAGTCAGGTGTGCTGCGTCATTGTCACGAGTGGTGACGGTCCTCCATTGAGACGATGACTGCTCAAGACCGCACCCACCAGTTTTCGATATCCACCGAATATTAGGGCTGGATCAGGCTAAGAGAGTACAATTACGTTTAATTAGAGGCTTTGAGCCAATGCATTGACGTATAGCTTGACACTTGTCCCGCAGCTTCGATGGTGTTCGACAAATGCTACAGTAGCTATGCTCTATTTCTCACTGCAGCTGTTCGCTCTACCGTACCATCCGTACAAGCAACCAGTCGAGGCGGGCGTCAGACCCGTCCAAGCGAGCAGCGGAAACGTTATGCACGAGGTATCTGATTACCATCGAAAGATCGATCGGGAATAGTGGAGCTTAAGGACGGAGATAATTTCATACTACTGGCGGGGATGTGAACAACTCTGTGCCATGCTCTTAATGAACTCTGCGTCACGTGATTAATTTGCTGTAACCTCACTTCACATCCCGGATCATGTCACATGCGCACCAACACCAAAGATTATGAACAGCAACACACTAATAGCATAATTGTACACATCTAACGATCCCTTTCAGCCCACCTCCTGATTCACCCCCACGCCGACCCCTCCGCCGCTTCGCGGCGGCCCACGCGCGCTTTTCACATATATATTCTTGTGCAGTTGCCTATGACATAACCAGAAGCATGAGTAGGCGATTCGGTCATGTGGCGCAGTGGAAAGCACTATGACGGAGACCCCCTGGGTCGGCCTCGCCAGTCATCGAGGACTGCTGACCTGGCACACCCACCGAAAGCAAAATCTGCCTTAACACCGTGGGTTTTCATGACACCCCCCGAACGAGGTGGGGTGGTTCTTTTGCTCGGTTCGAGTCCGGGACCGTCCTTGTTTCCTTTTCTTTTTGCTTATTTTGGACAAGGTTCGCGCACGTGACCTGACCTTTCTTCACGTAAAGCCTGTCACCCCTTCGCACCACCCCACAGCCAGCGTCACGCCGGCTCCTCCAGATAACCCCCGAAGCACGCATGCATCCGCGAATGACCCCCGTTGGAGTGCGCCGAGCACTTGGCTCGCGCTGAGCAGCATCTTCGTACTACGAACGAGTTGGCGTATGTCTTCGCGTCGCGCGATTTGCACTGTTCATGTCTGAAACAGCCGGCAACCGACTCAAGCTTGAGAATTGATGTCTCCATCGCGAGAGGAAGTAGCATCTCATCCATGCACACCTCACGCTCCCTTTCCACCATCCACGACAAAGAATCTCCCCGTCTTCCTCCCCGCCGTCCCCAACACATTCCACTCTGCACCCTCCTTGCCACTACTCTCCTCCCGCTTCCTACGAATCCTCCGATGAAACTTCCCCCTCACCTCCTCAGCCTCCAACGCCTCTCTCAGCGCCTCGAGCCCCAGCTCCGCCGCGCGCTCGCCCTCGGCAGTCTCGTCGCGCAAGCTCTGCAGCGGCTTGACGCCCGCCGTGTCGGCCTTCTGAATTTCTTTGACGAAGTGAAGCTGCGAGGAGAGAGTCTGCAGCATTTTGGCCTCTTCGCTCGGCGAGCTGGGAGGCGGCAGGGCGGAGAGTTTGAGGAGGTGGCGGAGTTGTTTGCTTGTGACTTCGGCGGGGGCGGAGTCCGGGGATTTGGGAAGCAGAGATGAGACCGACCAGGTTGGCTTGGAGAGGAGGTCGTCGATGTCCACTTGTTGGCTGCTGGTGGTTGAGCTTTTGGTGGTGCTTGTTGATGTGAGGTGACGTTGAGCGGCGGTCCGGATAGAAGGTGATTGCAGGCCCAGCCTGGTTGCAGGCCGTACGAGAGACGACATCTTGCTGCAAAGGAAACCGATGACGTCTCAAGAGTTCTTCTGGTGTTTCTTTTATTTCTCCTTTACGGTTCTGTCATCCATCAAGCCACACGATGCCCACGCGACCCTGAAACGCATGTGAAGTTGCACCGCGGCAAGCGAAGCACGGATCCTCCGACGTTCGAGCCTCATCTGGAGAAAGATCGATGACATATGCAGCACCCCGATGAGCGTAATACATCCGTATAGACGTACGTAGCTCTGTTTATTCCTTCTCAACTCTCTACGACAATCCAAAAACGCACAAAATTCATAATCAGCAACAATGGGTCGCGGCATGGCAATCCTCGGGCCCGTAATGGCAGCCGGCTTCGGCGTTCTAACCAGTACGAGTCTCTCACCCAGCAAACCCTCCCCTCCTGCCAAAAGACTCTTCAGCCTAACCCCTTTCCCCTTCGAACAGTATACTCGACGTTTCAACCTGAGCTCGTAAAGGAGCAAGCGCGCCGCGAGGGCACGGACCCGATCTTCGCGAAAGAAGTCACACCGGCGCAGCACGAGCAGCACGAAGAGCAGGCGACGCAAGCAGAAAGAGACACAGCGATCAGCCGGGCCATGGCGCAGGACTTCAAGGAAGCTGGGCAACAGGTGCGATCGGAGGGAGGCTTCGCTTGGGGAATTAGGAAAGCTATCTTTGGATCGGGTCATGAGGGGGACAAGAAGTGATCTGGTAGTTGAGGATGGGGAGTCGGTGCATAAGAGACGCTACACCTAGCCCAGGGGGTTGGGCTTTGGTGGATAAACGGGTGTACAGTCGGCCTACTGAAGCGATCCATGAGGATTCGCCGGGCTGCTTTGAATCCGTCGGGTGACCGAAGTGCGATGCGAGGACTGCAGGAAACTCGCGAGTGCAGTCTCCGGACAGAGATTGGTGCACCAATACTCGATTTACTCATTCGGGTGGGGAGAGAGCCGCTTCACGCCAAGTATCGACCTTCTTCCTGGCTGCGCACATGAGGATCGAGCTGAGGGCTATTCATGCAAAAATGCTGGCACACGCAGCAAAATCCTCAGATCGAAACCTTTGCATGGAATCCATGGGGATGCGTTTAGTGATAGGGCGCGACTGAGGAAAGGCATATAGCGGCTGTGTACACTAATGAGAAAGAAGATTTAGATGACCGCCAGATCAAGGCAAAGCGGCCAAAAGGCTTGAGCAAACAAGGCTCATATGGATTGTCTTTCCTATATCTCAGGTTTCAAATTTTGTAATAAGTAATAGAATAGAAAGCAAAACTCCCCCAATACATCGTGAAAACATGCCAAACATTTTTGTCCTCATCAAAAGGCACGCGACAAAATCATAGAGGACGTCCGTCGACCGAAAATCGAGACGCCTAGAACCTAAGGTCCCACCCGATCTTCGGGCCGATAGTAGGCAGCTCCTCAGCGACGCTCTGGACGTCCTTGTCGCCACGACCAGACAGGCAGATGACGATGTTCTCGTCCTCCTTCATAGTTTTGGCGAGCTCCATAGCGCCATAGATAGCGTGGCTCGTCTCAAGCGCAGGAATGATACCCTCGAGCTCGCTGAGCGTCTTGAAGCCCAGGAAAGCCTCTGCGTCCGTGGCGGCGATGAAGCGCGCGCGACTGCTGTCCTTCCAGCCGGAGAGCTCGGGGCCGACGCCAGGGTAGTCGAGACCCGCGGAGACGGAGTGCGTGTCCTCGATCTGGCCCTCAGCGTTCTGCAGGATGTAGGTGCGAACGCCGTGCAGCACACCAGGCTTGCCGCCAGTGAGGGTGGCACTGTGGCGGTCGGTCTCGACGCCGTCGCCGCCGGCCTCCACGCCCAGGAGCTTGACGCTGGGGTCCTCGGAGAAGGGGAAAAACATGCCGGTGGCGTTACTGCCGCCGCCGACACAGGCGACGACGGCATCGGGCAGGCGGCCGGTGAGCTCTTGCATTTGCTCCTTGGTCTCGTTGCCGATGACGCTCTGGAATGTGCGAACGATAGTGGGGAAGGGGTGAGGGCCGATGGCAGAGCCGATGATGTAGTGGGTGGTGTCGAGCTTCTCGACCCACTTACGGAGAGCCTCGTTGACGGCGTCACGAAGGGTGCGAGAGCCGGCCTCGACGGCGTAGACGGAGGCGCCAAGGAGCTTCATACGGAAGACGTTGAGCGCTTGACGACGGACATCCTCAGCTCCCATGAAGACGGTGCACTTCATTCCGAAGCGAGCGCAGACGGTAGCGGTGGCAACGCCGTGCTGGCCAGCACCAGTCTCAGCAATGATCTCAGTCTTGCCGAGACGTCTTGCGAGGAGAATCTGGCCGATGGCGTTGTTGATTTTGTGGGAACCAGTGTGGTTGAGATCCTCGCGCTTGAGGTAGATGTTGGCGCCGTAGCCCTTCTCAGACTTGGCACGCACAAAGTCCGTGAGGCGATAGGTCTTGTGAAGAGACGAAGGCCTCGACATGTAAGGGTAGTATGACTTGAACTCCTCCCAGAACTTGGGGTCGTTCTTCGCCTCGTTGAAGCCCTTCTCCAGCTCAGACAAACAATCCATAAGCGACTCCGGAACGTACTGGCCACCAAACTGACCAAATCTCGAAGGAAGCAGTTGAGGCTCTGCGCCCTCCATGTTCAACGCCTCAATCTGGTCAGCGAGGCCGGGGCCCTTCTGCTCGGTAATAACGCCGTCGACGTGGACGTTGTTGCCCTCAGGAGTTGCTTCGCTTGCAGGCTTCTTCGTGGGGTCGGCAGTAGAGATCTCCTTAGGCGCCTCGCCGTTCTCCTTCTCGATCCAGCCACTGCCATCGCCGTGTGCGTTTGCGGCCGTGCTAATGCCGTGGCCGTTTGTGGTGCCGTTCGGTGCGCTGCGCTGGTTCCTGCGCTGTGTGATGCCGTAGCAGTACTCCTCGACAGCCTTTGCGCCCTGGCCAGCAGGAGCGTTTTTCAGGGTGTCGATAATCTTAGAGCCAATGACCACACCCTCCGAAAGCTGACCGACCTCAGTGAAGTGTTCCCTTGTGCTCACACCGAAGCCAACGGCGGCCGGCACGCCTCCAGAGTACTTATGCACGCGATCGACGAGCTCGGAAATGCCAGAGCTCAGGGCGCCTGTCGCGCCGGTGACACCCATTCTTGAGACAACGTAGATGAAAGAGTCGGCAATTCCGCAGAGAAGCTTCATGCGCTTTTCCGAAGTCGAAGGAGCAATGAGAGGAATGTACGAGAGGCCGTAAGTGTTGCAGTGGCCTCTGAAGCGGACGGCCTCCTCAGGCGGCAGGTCTACCATGATGAAGCCGTTGACGCCCGCAGCCACGCAGTCCTTCAGCATGCGCTCCTCGCCGTACGCCAAAAGCGGGTTGTAGTATCCCATCAACATAATGGGTGCCTTGAGGCCCTGGCTCCTCGCGTCCTTGACCATTTGCAGGCACTTCTTGGTGGTGGTGCCATTCTTGAGAGCGACTGTGTTTGCGGTTTGGATAGTAGGGCCGTCTGCGATCGGGTCTGTGAACGGGATGCCGAGTTCGATAACGTCTGCGCCGCCAGCCTCGAGGCTCAGCAGAATCTCCGGAGTCTCGGGGATAGTAGGGTAGCCGGCGGAGACATATGTGACAAGGGCGGGACGGTTCTCGCTCTTCGCCTTGGCGAAGGCCTTCCTGATTCCCTCAATGCCGCTCATGGTAGAGTGTTCGCCTTGGGGTGGCTCTGATGAAGGAGATGAGTGTTTGCTGTGCCAATGCTAGCCGAGCAGTGATTTGGTGATTGCAACGAAGAAGTAGTTTTTAGCTGAATTTGCGATGTGTTTGAAGAGTGTGAGGTTTTGTGTAGGAGTAGAACGTGAGTAAAGTGCAAAGTTGAGTCAGTGATGTCGATACTCTCGTAGAGATCAATGCGGCGGGGCAGAATTTCAGTCATCTGTCCCCGAGATCGCGGGCGCCGATCCAGCTGCCGACCAGGGTCCAAGGCCGAGACCAGACGACTTCAGCCTGAGATGCCACGATACATTTCATGGTAAGCGAATTCATAGAGACCTTTGTCGAATATGTGTATTAGAAAAGATTGCCTGTGGAAATTGACTGGAGATCGCAGGATTCGAGAGTTCGATGTTTGAGTTGTATGTTGAATTCATTCGCGGCGTGAGCCGCTTCTATTCTCATCTGACTAAGTAAATCTTTCGCCGGGTTGCGCAGTCCCGTAATCCTGTGTAACAAATCATTCAAACGCCGGCGCTACCTTTTTCTAGTCCCTGCAGTCAGGGAAATGTATCACAAAAATTAAGCCAACAACATCAGCAGCCTCTACGTGAAGCAAAGGCCACCTTCGCTCTGCTCAGCTTGCCACACCGTAGCAAGACCCGGGCACTGCGGCATTGACCTGCTCGCACGGCGCTCGATGTGGCTGAGCTGGATGCCAGCGGGTCCCTTCTCCTTACTCAAGAGCCTCCTCGCCCAGGCATCGACAGCCGGCTCGCCGGTCTCATCGCGAGCCTGGCGCAGGAAAGGAATCAGCGTGCTGCCGCCCGTGCCCTTGAGGCCTTTCTTCTCGCCGTCCTTGTCCTTGTCATTGGACTTGGGCCTGTGCGCGAGGTCGACACGCTTCTCGCCGTGCTTTTGGTCCTTGCCGCTTTCGGCTTCGCTGCGCTTCTTGGCCGCCGCGGACTGGATGATGATGTACCGCGAGACGATCTGGATATGCTTGTCGCGGAGCGCGGAAAGCATGGCCAAACTGGCGTCGAACGCCACGGTGAGCGCGTGGTCGTACGAGTTCTCCTCGACAAACGAGCGCAGGTTGGCAACCTTGCCAACTTCCTTGAGAAAGCGCGCGTGCGGGCCAGGCATGTACTTGCGCATTTCGTGGATGAAGCTTGGTGGCGGGGCCTTCTTGGACGAGTGCTGCTCGTCTCCCTTCTTCTGCCCTGTTGGGCGGTGTTCGACGCTGAGCACAAGGTCGAAGAACTGGATGATGCTGCTCTGCGCGTTGCTGCCGCCGGAGAACTGGACGTAGCGCTGCTTGTTGATGGCGCCGCCGTTGTCGAAGACCACGCCGTTGGGCAGGCCTGCGTCAGCCATGTTCTTGCTGCCGGCGAGGAATGGACGGATGCGGTTGTAGAAGACGTGCGGGTCGCAGTTATCGTACATCTTGGTCAGGAGCACGCCCAGCTCGTCTATGCGCTCGGCGAAGTTGCGCAGGCATTGGATGACCATGTTTCGGTCACCGCGGCGCGCAGCATCAATGGCATGAAGCATCATCGGAATGAGAGGCGCACCGCGAGCCTCGATCGCCACGCTGACGAGGTAGAACCACTTCTCATCCATCGAGCCGGTGAAAGTGTGCAGCATGTCCAGGTTGGAGAGAGTGTCGGTGCGCTCAGACTCGAACAAGGGCTTCCAGTTCCACAGAACCAAACCTGCGTATGTAGCCACAGGCGGCAGCTCCAGATGGTCGCACGTTTCCATTAAAGGAATCGTAATCGGCGGCGGAATCCGCTCAGCAGGCTTGTTGCCGCCCCAGATGTATGCATGCATGATGAATCCAAGGATGCTGTATGCTCTGCGCCATTGAGGCAGATCCTGGAGTCTATCCGTAGAGAGGACTGGGAGTTTTTCCACAACACCACGCAATCTCTTGCTCAGGACGAGGCCCTGCAGGTTCTTGACAATGTCCTCCCATGGTTTGTAGTATTCATCCGGAAGACTTTCAAGAGGAGGTTGGGCAGGGAGGAAGCCGTTCTCGACGGAGACGTCGTAGTCGGCGAGGTTGGGGATTTGGGCGACCATGGTGAACGGAGTTTGGTATGGATGCCAGACGCAGGCTTGCGACGTTGGAGACCGTTACTGAGGGTCTGGACGCAACGTGACAAGCCCAGCCGTACTATGCTCTTTTTGAGGTCTCCTGCCCTTGTCGTCTCTCGGTCTGAACGAAGATATCGTTCAATGTGTGGCGGGCGCGCGGATGGCCGATAGTTGTTGACTTCTTACAAATGCGTCGAGTCGGAGTGACGAATCTGTATTCGAAATCGGTCGCGTGATGTCGTCCAGACGGGATGTGCGAGCGTCTAGAGCCTTGTGGAGAGTAACCCAATGTCTATATCGAAATGTATGGTCAAAGCAATGGTATTTGGTTTGTGTGTGTGAAGCAGGCAGAGTGTCGTGTGTCTAGCGTGTACCAGAGAAGAGGGGTATGACGCTGAGGCAAAAGTGCACCGGGTCGGCGGTTCGGATGCTGGCGGGAAACCTTGCTTTATCGTTGGAGGTGCGCACAATGCGAAAGCCAGATCGGGCTCGCGATTTGGGTGAAATATGCAGGCTGTGATGTCGCAAGAGGGCCGCGCTGCGCTCTGATGAGAAATGCAGGCCCCCACTCTTCAACGACCCCTCCAGATCCGGAGTCCGATGTAGGCGCGCCGAATCTGCACCCCGGTGCCCAGACCACTTCCAATGCCATTCTGCAGATATTGCTTCGCGCGCCCAGCTACGGGATCAGAAAAAATCACATGCGCAGAACCAACCGTCCGATTTCGAGCGGAACATCACCCTAATTCGCTTTTCTGAGATGTGTCGTACGGTATACACAACAAAGTGTGCTGGATTCGCCTCATCTCGTCAATGAATTACACATCGATAAGACGTTATCTCCGCTGTCGCCACGCCACATTCCGCACAAGCACGTGACAGGAAACCGATGGCCTTAGTCAAGTGGATATTCCAGAAGTCAAATTCTACTTCAGCCTAATACTAAGGGATTAGGTTTCAAGAAGATGCAGAGTAATTTGCACACCATACCAGCGCAACGCCGCGGAATTTATCCTTCTGCAAGGCGGCGTTGCTAGCATGACACTCTCTGACCACCATGAACTTATTTCGACTGTGACCGAGCTCAAGAGTTTACTCAACACGTTGGCTGCTGTTGATCTTGACAACACCCTCATTCTTCCGTCGACTGAAACAGGCGTGCACTTACCTGACGTCTTCGATGTGAATGCAGCAATGGCAGCAGGCTTCAGTGCCGAAGCCGTTTTGGTGTTGTCGGCACTACCCTATTTTGATGCATCCGTCCGTTTGGGTCATAGCGTATCTGAATTGGTCTACATAGGGTGCGACCAAGGCGCTATTGAATCATGCCGCGAGGTTTTGGGAAAGGATGCAATGATGCCTCCCGAGGCTTTGTCCTTGACGCTGTCAGAGGGCGGTTATGGGATCCAATACGTCTACGACACTGAGGAGAGTAAGACGCGCATGCTCGCTTGAGCCGGTCCTGGTCTACATGCTGATGTTGTATTAGAAGTCATATACCCCTGGGCACCTGTCCTAAACACCCCACCAACCGAAGATGAAGACGAAAGCATTGGTCAGGGCGAACTCTACAAGTATGTCGCTCCAAAATCGCCGCGCGAAGCTTTGCAACCGGTGATTGACAGGTTCCGGAAACTTCATATCATCATGCGCCCGCTCATGGTGGAGGAAGATATGAACCTTGAATTCAACGAGGACGATGACTATGAACATGTATTGCCTGAGGTCGTTGACCCTAAAGATTTAAAGGTTTGGCAGGCGGTAATGCACCTGAAGGACTTGTACCTTGAATGCGGATGGGACGTTAATTCGGTGAAGCAAACTACTTTCCGGCGAGACGAGTTCCTTGACAAAAGAAGACGCTATCTGCTAGATTTTGTCCAGCCGTTGGAGGACTCAGATGAAGATGCGTAGTTTTGCGGCCATGCGTAGTTTTGCGGCCAGAGCACAGTCGTCGCAAGGATGTGCCAAATTCTTAGGCAACCCGAGGGTCAGCTAATGTATGCCGATAGCAAGTACTTTGCACTGGGCCACTTTCGCAGTCTGGCGATCAATGGTCAAGAGTGAACCTGAAAAATACTCGATATTCCTTCACACGCTACGTCAGCCTTCCACTCGCTCACGTCAGACAGAATTGGGTGGCAAAGTAAGATGTTTTGATTATTATCTTCTCTTCTCCTTCCGCATCCCACACATCTATCCCCTCGAGACAATGCCTGCGTTACTCCCAGTTTAACCTCTTGAGTGCCAGCCGCAATTTGATCGACAGAAACAAATCATCATACAAGTAACGCATCACTCACTTCCTTAGCAGGACCCAGTCGTCCGTAGCCCCTCTCCCTAAAGTCTCGTAACCCACTTTCAAGTCCCTCAATCAGACTCCTCGCACGCCCAACAGCGTCTTCCGGAAAACTTACCCTCTCCGTCCTCCACTCAAGCCAGCTCTCAGCCCTCGCCCCCTCCGGCGCAGCAAGCAACCCGACCGCGACATCCAACAACTGCATCCTGTTCCTGTCCACGTGGTCATAAAACACCGTCGCCCCGCAGCGAGAGCAAAAGTGCCGCGTGACGCCCGGCCCGGAGTTGTAAGACTTCAATGTCCCAAAGTCCGTCGTGAAAGGGACTTTGCCCTCGGAGTCGAGCGTCATGTCGATCGCTGGGACGAAAGCCCACGCCGTGATGTCCATCCCTGAGACGAGGCGGCAGGTGTCGCAGGCGCAGAGTCCGGCGAGGAATTTGCCTTTTTTTGCGCGCAGCCACCAGGATTCCTGGGCTGCGTCCTCCAAGTCCTGCGCTTGGTCGTAGTTTGGGATAAGAGTCTCCGGCCATGATTTGTCTGTTGGGATGGGTTGCTGCGAGGGGCGCGTGATGTAGAAGCTCACGCCTTTGCATTTGCAGTGCGCTGGCAGTCGGTCAATCGCAGCTGGCGGTTCGGCAAGTTTGGGAGGGCGCCAGTAAAGTGGCAACTCGGATCCTTCGTCGAAATCGAGCGGCCAGCGTTTGAGCGCGCGGTCGTTGGTTGAATGCAGGAAGTCGGTGAAGCCGCCATCTCGAGTGTTGACGATGTACTCGTAGCCTTTGACATCGACGACCCCATCGAATTGCACGAGAGAGCCTGTCAAGGCATCCCAGTGCTCTGCGGTCTCAGGTGCATTGAATTTGCCGAGGCAATGGACAAGCATCTGAGCTCCGCATCGCTTGCAGAAGTACTGTGTGATGGTCTTGGAAAACTCGAACGCCGTGAGTTTGCCGAGAAGAGCAGGAGACGGCTTGTAGCTGGAGGGCAAGAATACACACGACAAATACATACCTCCCGTCATGTGTCGGCACGAGTCGCAGGTGCAGAACCACGCTGGCAGTGGAAAGGCATTGGATGATAGGGTGATCTCGTGCACAGCCTCGCCGCAATGGCAGGTTGCTTTCACAGTCCTAGATTCGCTGGCCATGATTCTATCTAGATCTTTCGAGATGCAGCATCAAACCTGGCGCACACCAACTATTTGAAGTCCAGCATCGCGGAGATCGAGACCAGGTGAGGTTGAGATCAGCGTTAGGCTGCCTGCATGTGTGCAACCTCAGATTGAGACCCCGCCCTACGACAAACGCCACCTACCGAACAATAGGTTTCAAGGCGACAAGCTTTGTAAGCAATGTGCCCAAAGAAGGGCGTAAAATAATCCAGAGCGGAGTATTAAGCCCGCAGAAGTGGGATTCTGCAGGTTCTAGTTCGTTAATCAACTTGGCGTTTGAAGGCGTGTTGTTTTGGGCGAAGTCAGTGCCGCATCCAACGACATCAAAATCACCGTGAGAGACGAGATATAGTAGTAAGCATTGTTCAGGCTATTGGTATTCATCTTTGCGGGGCTTTTGCTACGAATGAGGACTGACAATTCTCTTCCCTTCTGAGAACCGAGCATCCTTGGACAGGACCCTCGCGTGCAGACGTGTTACACGTCAAGAGAGCATCATGCACGCTCACGCGCAAGAGCATCATGGACGACATGCCATGACCCGGAGTTAGAATCCGATGATGATCGATCACGTCGCATCCAATTTATGACCTCTCGCCTTCTAGCTGTAGTCTTCGTAAACCTGTAAAACACAACTCCCAAAATCAGTTTTGAGTCGACCAAATAATTCCCATCACGGAACAATAAACTCTTTTACAAGCATCCAACAACAATGCCTTACCAACTCCTCCGCACCACCCAGCTCGCCAGCCGTCGCGCAGCTCTTACCATTCGCACCCCAGCTATTCAGCCCCTCAGTAACACTCCCCCATTACCTCCATCCACTCAAAGACCCATCAACTGACCCCGATCGCAGTCCAAACCCGCCTCGCCTCCAAATCAACCACCAACCCGACCAACACGCAGCCCTCATCTTCCACGAACGAAGACGCCGCGACAATCAACAGTAGCCGAGCAACAGACTCCCGCTCCGGCAGCCCCGACACCGCGTCCGTCCAAAACCCTGTCAGCAACCCGAGCCAGGGTGGCGCGGCACAGTCTGAGGAGCCGCAAGGCAGCCAGGAGAACATGCGACGGGACCCGCGAGAACCGGACGATGTGAAGAGGGCACATGTAGAGAAGGAGGGGCAGAAGCCTTTGGACCCGGCTGATAAGTAGATACAGAGGATGATGGGTACGCAGATGCCATGTGAACTGTACAGTAGACGCCAACCGAACGATGGAAATGCAACAATGCTCTACCGCACCTTCTCAAGCAAGTCTTCCACGCTGTGCTGCTCGATCGAATCGATGAGCTTGATGATCTCCGCCGCCTTGCCCTTCCCGTAGACAGGTGCAGCCAGCGACATGAACTTCTCATCCACCTTGTCACGCGTGAACGGGTGCTGCTCCTCCCCCAGCGGGAAAGCCTGCTCGAGGTTTTCTTTCTTGCCATTTGCCCAGGCGATGCTGAGCCTGGCGCCGAATTGCTCTACCGTGTCGTCTATCTGCACGGAGATCTTGTCGCAAAGCGCGTGAATAGCCTCGTCTCCGAGCTTGTGGTAAGCTTTCATGCCGGTTGCCGAGCCGTAGATGAGGGCATTCGCCACTTGATAGTACGCAGAGAACTGTGCATCGATGACATTTTCCGGGTGGATTTTGTTTGGTATCGGGTCGCCAACGAGGGAGAAGTTGGCGGAGCTTATGGTGAGGACGACATTGTCGATGTCGGAGGGTGAGACATTCCCGCTGATGTGTGAGAGGTGCAGGTTGCCTGCTATCTCGATGAGGGCGTGTGTCATGCGGCAAGCCGGATAAGGCTTCAGGCTCGATTTCAGCCATTCCCACTGTGTGCCCAAGTCCGCTGTCAATCGATAGAGATCCTTATCCTGGTTTGGACTATAAGCGTTCAGGAAGCCCATCTTGCCCTCGATGATCCGGGTGGCACCGATCACGCCAGCTTCTGCAAGGTTCACGCACATGAAGGCGTCGTGTACAGCGAATCCCGGGTGAAGGCGTTTATTCCAGGAGCCATTGTCTAGATATTGCATCGATCCGGCCGCTTTGCTACCAGCAAGTCCAAATGCCATCTCAATAGTCTGAGCTGACAGACGCTTCAAGACGGCAATGGCAGCGATTGCGCCGAAAATGCCGGCGGTCGGAGTGTTGTGCATTCCGCGACTATATGCTTCGTAACCAAGTTCGCGACCAAGCCGACATGTCACTTCGTATCCGACTGCAATTGCGAGCATGAATTGATCGGTATTGGACGCTGTTCCTAGTACTTCAGCCTGAGTAAGTGCGGCCGATACAACGCTCACACCAGCATGCAGCGTTCCAGGAGCGTATGTGTCATCAAAGTCCATGGAGTGACCAAAGGCCGAGTTCAGTAATCCGGCATATTGAGGCAGCATGTGCGGTCTGCCCTTCGCAAGCACCGAACAGTTGCCGGTGTTCCCAGCACCTTGAAGAGCAACTACCGCCTTGTAGATCGGTTCAGATGAATCTGCATTCTCTAAGGCCCCGACCACGACGCCGACGAAGTCGATCAAGACCTCTTTGACTTTATCCCGTAGTTCGGCAGTTAACTGCGATGGCCGGGAGTTTGCGGTGAAAGCTGCCAGCAACTTCGTGACGGCAGGCTGCGCCGAACTACCATTGGTGCCTCCATTTGTGTCGCCAACGGTGTGGCCATTGCTGAGGGCCATCTTACCGTACTTATCCGTGTCCAACAGAGCGTCAAGATTCAGGCATGTAGGAACAAGCCTCCAAGAGAAGGATGGTGGTAGGAACAACGAGAGCTCTCTCGGCGGAGAGCGAGGGGAACTTGTGAGCTGTTATGTAGTCGGGGCATTGTGACCCGTTCAATGCCCCGAGGGCCATAGACGCGTTGTTTGCAATCATTATGGAGCTTCGCAGCCGCGGTAGTTGTGATCGGTCGGGAATAACACGGAATCACGAGCTCTGCAGACTGCGTGGAGCCTGGGGAGGAGGGGAAGTCAGCACGCAGGCGCCACAATCAGGGTTAGGGTTAGGGCCGGATCACTCGACCGAGCAGCGGCTCGAAGGCCGCCAAGCCCGCTGACGCCACGAATGGAAGGCGCGCATGCCATCGCGACTTCCCTCGACAATTTTGTTGCGCCTGCTGCAGTCGCGTTGCGCCTTCCGCACGCACAAAACAACAACAGCGCAGCTCGAGCGCAAATTTCCACCGACACCACTTCCTGCATGGCTCACACTCGCTGACCTAACCCAACCCTTTCTCATCGACATCAACGTCAACACTGCGACACTCATCCTCCTCTGCGCACCACAATGGGTGACAGTTACCGTCCTGGTGGTGACGGCCGCGGCCGCTACCAAGGCAGCGCTTTCGACCGACTGCCTGAACGCAGCTACCGTCCTCGCGATCACGACTCGTACCCGCCATCTTCGCGTTACAACGATGCGCGGCAGCCGCCGCCATCGCCCCACCATGATGCTTCTTCCAATCCACGCCGCGGCGACTTCACGTTCAGAGGAGCAGCCAGCGGGCAGAGTTACAGGCCCGAGCAAGACTTCACATTCAGAGCGCCTGGTCCGGAAGCGCCCAACGGCTTCGCACCCGACGGCCCTCGCCGAGACCGTGAGAGACCTAAGAGGTTCAACCGGGAAGGCAGAGCTCCTCGCCACGAGGCTCGCTCGAGAGGGCAAGGCGGCCAGTCACGCGGTCGCGGTGGGCACCGCGGATTTGGGCCGCGTCCAGCCCACGATCGCGACATTCTCAACAAAATGGCCAAGGTCCGCGACACCACTCCGGAGCGTCTCCATGGCATGAAGGATGGAGGGTCGCGTTTCAAGAATCTTGACGAATTGAGCGAATCTGACTCCGAATCCGCTGATGCGCCCCGGAAGCGCACTAAAATCGAACCTTCCCCGTCTGCCCCCAAGTGGTCAAATCCCGATCCTTACACTGCCTTACCACCGCCGGATACGCTGGGTGGGCCCAAGAAGGATATTGTGCAGATCATTCGCAAGGCCAAAAACGAGCAAGCCGCGAAAGATGAGGGCCGCGACAAGCTAGCAGACAACTCGGACTTCATCGCCTTTAAGTTTGACGATGATGGCCAGAACGACGCTGCTGAAGACGAGAACGGTTCCGACGAGGACGGGGATACCAACATGGACGCGGTGCCGGCCAAATCTCCTGCGCAGACCGGAGAGCCCTCTTTCAGTCACCGCGATACTTTCCATCGTAAGACGTCGTCCAGCGCTCTGCCTGCCGCTGGCGGCCCACCTCCGTCCTCCTTCACTCCGATCAATCAACGTACGTACGCACAAACCCCAGTACCCGGCAGCACGGAGTATGGCGGCCCACCTCCTCGCCCGCTTGGCGAGATGCAGCTTGCAGAGCCTCCGTCTCCGATCGTCCCCGAGCCCGTGTCTCGCGCACCCAAGCGCAAGTCACGCGATACCTATCAATTTGGCGATGTCGTGGAAGAATGGCAAGTTGTCAATGGTCAGCCCACTACACCTTGGTGTCAAAATGAATACTCCGCGAACACCGAAATCGGTTGGAGGTAAGTCTGTGTGGTGTAACAGTTATTCTATACAGCGCTAACACCGTCTCCAGACTTCACAAGGAGATTTGCGACTTCTTTGAGTACGTCAAGCCTCGCCCATTCGAGGAAGTAGCACGCCGCGACCTTGTCTCCAGGGTCAAAGCAGCCATTTGCTCATTCAATGGAGGCGGGGGAAGCGCCAGGAACGCAGAAGTGCATTGCTTTGGCTCTTTCGCCTCCGGTCTCTACCTGCCTACCGCAGACATGGATTTGGTAGTGCTTTCTCAGTCTTTCTTGACCGGCGGCCCGCGCGAGATAGGCCAAACTACGAACCAGCTGAGGATGATCACCCAGCACATTGAAAAACTCGGGGTTGCAAAGCCAAAAACAGCTACCTTCATCGCGAAGTCGAAAGTTCCGATTGTCAAGTTCACAGACAAGCGCACAGGGATCAAAGTCGATATCTCTTTCGAAAACACTACTGGCTTCCCTGCAATCGAGACATTTGAGGCATGGAAGGCGCAATACCCCGCCATGCCGGTCCTCGTGGCTCTTGTCAAGCAACTGCTGGCCATGAGAGGTCTCAATGAGGTCTTCTCTGGCGGCATCGGTGGGTTCACGACCATTTGCATGACCACTCACATTTTGCAGACCGTACCCGAATTGCAGGCCGGATCCACGAGTGCTCAGCAGAATTATGGCGAGATTTTCATGAAGCTCTTGGACTTCTATGCCAATAAGATTGACATCGGAAGCACCGGTATTCTCATGCATCCGCCGTACCATTACGACAAGGTCAAGAACCCAAACATCAGTCAGAACAAAGAACGCTTGACCGTCATCGACCCGAACAACAGACATAACGACATATCCGGTGGCTCGCGTAAGATTTACACCGTCCTTGATCGTTTCCGTAATGCTCACTCTGAGCTTCAACGCCACATGGCTCAACTCTTCGCCGGCAAGATCAGCAGTGCCAGTATTCTCGAATGCGTTATCGGCGGCAACTACCAAGCCGTCGAAACTCAGCGCGAGCTGCTGAAGTCTCTTTACGGCAAGACCGCCCCCTGGAACGTCCCTGCTCTTCCAGACATCCCGTCCGTACCCCCCGGCGTGAAGGACACGCCGCTGCCGCGCGCCAACAGGTCTAAGAGGCCGGCGAGGCGTGGACAACCAGCCACTGAACGCTCACAGCTCAACGAGCGCGCAGTTGCAAACACCGAGTACGTCGACCCCCACCCGGACGATTGCCTTCATTTTGAAGGTGATCAATACAATGGTATTTTGCCCCCGACCCCGGGAATGCCCCCACACCTCGCATGCTCTTTCGCAAAACATTACGCAGAGTTTGCGAGGTTATACGCTTTTTCACATCATGACCCCCGCGCGGCGGCTGTTACGGCGTACCGTTGCAAACTGCTCGCGGAGATCTGTCGCTTGGCATGGGAAGACAACAGCCAAAGGGTCTTGCCACACCTGTTTGGCCACGACCCTAGCCAGGCTTCAACAGCCTGGCGGTATTCACGCCCACAGGTTGAGCCACCCCCTGCGGGCTGGACCTGGCACCAATTGTTCCCTTCCGGCTCGGTGGTGCCGCCACCACCACCGAGCGAGACGCCTCCGCCGCCTCCCCCTCCCCCGCCACCACCCCAAACCCCCCCTCCGCCACCTCCTGACGCATAAAGAGAAAGGATACCGTTGCCGCCGGCCTCCATTGGGTCGGCTTCAGTGGGCCTTCCGGACAATGATTACTAACGGCATCCCAGGGTGAAGCACTCGACAAAGCCAAAGGTAGCGAACGAGAGACAGCCGTTGGGGCCTACATCGACGGAAGCTAGCAAGACCAAATTGAAAGGACCCAGTCGCAAACCGAGCGCCAATCAGGCCGGTGGTGGAATAAGCAAGAATCCACCTCGGAAGAGAAAAGGAAATGGAAGATGAAGGATGGGACTCCGGATTACGACACCGGGGTGAGCACATCCACCGGCGTTTTGCAAGGTCTTCGCCCAGCATTGCATGAAATGATACCCCCTGTACGAGTAAGGACGACTTTGCCTCTCTAGGCGTTTCGACAGATGAATCCGCGACGAAGAAGCGGCGCAAGGCCTCGTCGAATTGAAGGAATAATGAATGCTTGCTGCAGAAGGAACTGGGGGATTGTACTTTTAGTCTCCTTGTAACTTTCCTTCTCGATCATGTTGTCATGACTTACAAGCGACGAACCCTCGCTGGCTGCTCTCCGTCGTTACCTGCTAACCATCGCCGCCTACTAACCTCACTGCCTTACTAACGCTCACTGCCTTACTAACGCTCACTGCCTACTAACGTTCACTGCCTACTAACACTCACTGTCCTACTAAAGATCACTGCCGTTTCATTGACTCACCAACCGCGGGACTTGGGGCTTTTCCACTGATCAAGACGCCACACCCCCAAATGAACAACTAACCGTGGGAATTGGGGGCTCTTCCGTCGATCGGGTGTTCGCACCTCCAGCGACAGGGTAACTCCTGTCTCTTTCAGCTTCGGCTTCATCGCTACATGTCGGTGTGGATTCCAGATTTAACAGTCTGGTCTCTTGTCACTTGCATACGCGCTCTGCTCGTTCGTTTCGGCTCGCGAGGGTCGGAGGGGATGGGCAGTCTTTTCTCATCGGTTCATTCGCTCGTGAGGGCGGGTGGTCGGAGAGGAGAGGCATCCTTGCATTACGCAAAGCTGGACGAGTCACATAAATTGGACGGAGTTTGCTGCGGGACTTGGTCCATGTGCTTGCGCGCGCTGACTCAACTCAATGAGGTGAAGGAAGCGGCCGTGGTATCTGGGATCGGAATGAGGATGTCACGTGATGGTATGGGCACCACATGCAAAGGGCTTTGTATTTGAACTGAGCCAATTGACAGCATCCCTCACGACGGGGTCAGCGAATCATCACGGTGCAGCGCTCAACTCGACTATCACGTGGGCTGCATCAGACACATCGCCATTTGGCTTCTACACGACCCACATACCCCACGCCCTATGGAGCATCAAACATCTTAAGCCGCTTGGCCATCTCCAACAATGAACCTCAAACACTACACATTGCCATGGCAAGACACCAATCGCGCCATGGCAGATCCCTAGTCTACGGCCGCGCCTCCGGCTCTCTCCTCGCAAGCGACCTCGAATTAAGCTTCTGGGGCGGCATTGACCCTCAGACGGGCGAGATCATCGACCGTCACCATCCACTCAGCGGCAGACATGTCGAGGATATTATCTTTGCAATACCATGTGGTCGTGGTTCGTGCTCGGGCAGCGGTGTCATCCTGGAACTCCTACTCAATGGCAAGGGACCGAAGGGACTGATCTTCTCCAGCTTGGAGACGATCCTCACTCTGGGTGTGATTGTTGCGAGGGAGCTTTTTGGGAAGTCGATACCGGTTGTGCAGCTGGTTGAGGAAGATTTTAGAGCGATGCTGGAAGCCGACTACGTCAATATTGATGGCGGTCGTGTGGTCTGGGGAGACCGTGGCCAAGTGACGGACACTGCCCCGGAGCAGCCTCCATCCCAACACGAAGAGCAATCATCATCCTCACAGCAAATCGAGCTCACAGACACCGACAAATCCCTCCTATCCGGCTCCCGGGGCGAAGCATCCGCCGCAGCAATGCGTATTATCCTCGAAATGAGCCGCCTCCAAGGCGCGCGCAAACTCCTCTCCATCACCCAAGTCCACATCGATGGCTGCGTCTACACTGGTCCCGGCTCCCTCGCTTTCGCCGAGAAACTCCTCGCCCTCGGCGGTCGCGTCGTCGTACCAACAACTCTCAACTCAATCTCCGTCGACCAGAAACGGTGGCGCTCGCAAGGCGTCGAATCCGCTTTCGGCGCCGCAGCCGAGAGGCTCGCGACTGTCTACACGGATATGGGCGCGCGGCCTACGTTCACTTGCGCGCCGTATTTGCTGGAGAGTGCGCCGAGGAAAGGCGAGCAGGTCGCGTGGGCGGAGTCGAATGCTGTCGTATATGCTAACAGCGTGCTGGGTGCGAAAACGATGAAGTACCCGGATTTTCTGGACATTGCCATCGCGCTTACGGGGCGGGCGCCGAATGGTGGTCTTCATATTGCAGAAAATAGGACGGCGTCGCTTTGTGTTGACGCGCGAAAAGCGCTGGAGCTGGATGTGGCTGAGGATCTCTTGTGGCCGGTCTTGGGCTATTGCATTGGAGGCTTCGCTGGTAATCGAATACCAGCAGTGCTTGGTCTTGAAGCCTTCTCTCCCTCAAAAGATGACCTCAAAGCCTTCGGAGCTGCGTTCGCAACCGTATCGAGCGCTCCTATGTTCCACATCGTAGGTGTGACGCCTGAAGCACGCTCACTCGAGGCGGCAACGGGAAGTTTCAGAGACGTAAAGCACGTCGAGCTCAGTACAAACGATCTATCCAATTGTTTCGAAGCCCTGAACACAGCCGCCAAAACCGACAAGGTAGACCTCATATCCCTAGGAAACCCTCACTTTTCCCTCCCCGAGCTAAGGAAGCTCGCAACGCTATGCCATGGCAAAATCAAGCACCCCTCGAAAGCGATAATCGTATGCTGCGGACGCTCGACGTACGGTCTGGCATCTCAAGCAGGGGTTGTCGAAGATCTAGAGGAGTTTGGTGTGCAAGTCATCGAGGATACTTGCTGGTGCATGATTGGCGATCCGGTCATTCCTAGGGACGCAAGAGTGATCATGACCAACTCGGCGAAGTACGCACATTATGGGCCGGGGCTCACGGGGAGGAGGATACGATTTGGAGGGTTGGAGGAGTGCGTTCAGGTTGCTTGCCAGGGAGTGAGTGATGCCAGTAGTGGATGACGGGGGGTTGTGAATGCAGCCGTGTCTTTTGTTTTGGGCAGAAGACATGAAAAATGTGGGATTTACAAGGCAATAGCGAACACAAGATGATGATTGATCATCTTGACCTATTTCGACTACGGAAACGAGTCACTGAGCATTTTCATACACGAAATGGCGTTCGGATCTCACATGGAACTGCCAGAATTAATCCATGATCCTGCAGGAAAGAGGTATCTATTCGACCATCTCTACTCTCGACTACAAGTAGTACACACGGCCCTCAAATGGCTTGAACGACTTGCTCTCACAGTCTTTGTGTGTCTGCGCAATCACCTTCGCCTCCGCATCGACCTCATACGGCGGCTCGCCCTCCTCTTTTGACAAATTGATGACCACGATCGCCTGGCTCTCGCCGCTAGACTTCCTATAGACCAAGAAATTCTCGCTCTCAAGATCCACGAATTCGAAGTCGCCGTAAACAAACAGCTCCTTGTGCTCCTTACGGAAAGCGATCATGTTCGTCCAGAACGAAAAGACGCTGTCGGCATCATTGACCTGATCCGCGAGGTTGATGTCGAGGTTAGCGGCAGGCGTCCATGTCGAGGAGTTGGAGCTGAAACCACCAGTCCGGTCCCAGTTGAACGGCGAGCGGGCGTTGTCGCGCGCAAGACGGGTCAAGTTGTACAGCGCCCCGGAAGTATTGCCGCCGCTGGCGACGACGCCGTCGTAGTACTTGATGCTGTTGGCGTCCTGGTAATCGTCGATCGTCCAGTTGCTGGGGACATTGATCATGCCGAGCTCCTGGCCCTGGTATACGAAAAGCGTGCCGGAGAGGGTGGTGAGCAGCATGGAGAGGGCCTTGCCGCTTTGCACGCGATGCTGCGGCGAGTCGTCGCCGAAGCGGCTGATGGAGCGCGGCAGGTCGTGGTTCTCGAGGTAGACGCTGTTCCAGCCGTCGCCGACGGCACGGCTGCCGGCCGCCTGCGTGAAGTTGATCGCGTCGCGCCAACCGGTCAGGTTCCAGGCTGTGGGCATGTAGCCGTCGCGGCCGATGTCGCACATGTTGGTCAGGAACATCGAGTTGACTTCTTTGCGGGATGCGCCGATGTACTGTTGGACGGAAGTCATGTTGTCGGACATGCCGTACTCGCCAACCGTGAAGGTGTCGCGGCCTGCGAGACACTCGCGGGTCATCTCCTGCAGATACTCGTGCTCGTGTGGCCCGTCGTTGTAGAGGGGCCGGGCGTCCTGGAGGCCGGTCTCGTTGGTCGGCACGTCTGGGAGACCCTCGGGCTTAGAGAAAATGGAGAAGGCGTCCATGCGGAAGCCGTCGATTCCGAGATCAAGCCAGTAGTTCAGTGCGTCATGGTAGATGGCCTGGCGGTTGGTCGCGTCATCCCAGTTCATGTCTGGTTGGAAATCGTTGAAGAGACCGAGGTAGTACTCTCCGGTGCGGTTGTCGTAGTGCCAAGCGCTGCCACCATTGCTGCTGGCCCAGTTGTTGGGGGGAGCCATCGTTCCATTCGGAAGCATCTTCGGCTCGCGCCAAAAATATCTGTCACGGAGGCTGCTGTTCTTGCTGCTTGCACTGTCCTCGAACCAGCTGTGCTGGTTGCTGGAGTGGTTGATGACAAGGTCGAAAAGACAGCGCATGCCGCGTCCGTGGACTTCGGAGATGAACTCTTTGATGTCGTCCAAGCTGCCTCCGAAGATCTCGTTCACAGATGTGTAGTTGCTGATGTCGTAGCCCATGTCCTTCAGAGGGGAATCGTAGAAAGGAGACAACCACACAATGTCGGCGCCGAGCTGCTGAATGTGGCCGAGCTTGCTGGTGATGCCTTTGATGTCACCCCAGCCAATGGAGTTGTTACTCCGGCTCTCTGTGAAGCTGGCAGGGTATACCTGATAGACGACACCCTCTTTCCACCATTCGTGGGTATGGTTGCTAGCCGCATTGGCTAGCGTGGATGCTGCAACGAGCAGAGAAGGGGTGAGAAGATGCATAATGAGATGCTACTGATGTCTCGCCTCAAAATCAATCTGGCAGCTTCCAGCAGCCATATATATGCCGCCGTGGCATCCATTGCTGTTGATCGTCCATCGTCATAGTCGCTGCACCGTGATAGCGCCGAGTCCCACAGATCCCAGTTGAGGAACCACGGAGAACGTGGGCACTCCACGAGGAGGGGACGACCAGCGAGCCTATGGCGTGAAGATGTAGACAGACCGGCACGACCGGCTCCAATTGTGCCCGCGGGACGATTCTGGAGACGTGGAGATCGTGAGGGTCAGAAATTACCCCATTGGAACAGTTTCCCCGGTAGCGCTGAGGTCGCCGAAATGCTCGCTGGAAGGGACGGGAGATTCTAGCGGGTCGAACAAGAGCGTCCACCAGTCATCGTTTGGAAGCCTATGGCATCGTACGGTTTTTCCAGCTCTCTCCGGTAGGTATCATATTCACAAAATCTATAGGAAAGGGTAGTACTCTAAGCTGAGATCCAGGTTACGGAGAGGCTCCTGAACCGTTAATAATAAAAGGTATTTCCCACGTAAATAAATACATTACCGTACTACCATCCCTGCTAGACTCCCAAAGAGGACTTTGCGGCGGAGAGCCTACTCGCTGACAGGCCACAATTCTTCAGTTAAGCGGTGGGTACAACCTTGAAGACATTCCACTATGTAAGCCAAGAGTGATGGGTCGCGCACCGGTCAACGTGTGCCGTGGTGTCTCGGCTGGAGGGGACAGCGAACGAAGCATCGACTACAACGCGTTTTATAGTACAGCGAATGTTCCTTACTCTCAAGAGAAAATTTAGTCTTGATGACTAGAGGAAAAGGTAGTAGCATAGAATTCCTCTTTCTTCCAGAGAATCAAGATACAACAGAGGTGGTTAACTTCATAGAACTCAAATCTTCAGATGAGCGATGGATCTCGTGAGACAGTCTTCTCTAATGAATCTGCATACTGTACAGGGCGCGTCTCGTACGTACATGCATGGTAACATAAGAAGGCATTCTACTTTGAAACTCCATAGCTTCACATCTACAAATACCTCCCATAAGCCCACCTAATCCTCTCAACTCCCCTCCGCTGCCTCTCAACCCCACTCCTAACATCACACACCTCCTCAACATCCTCACAAAATTCCCTGAAAACCACAGCAGGCATGACCCTGCCCGCCGCCTGCCTCAGCACGTGCGCCTCGCAAAGCAGCAAGCCCTGGTCCTTGTAGTACAGCTCGCCAAACTCCGTCGGGTGGGAGGTGGTCAGGATGCGGTCGATGTTGCGCAGCTGGCGCAGCATCTTGCCCTGGCGGCGGGCGGCGCGCGCCCCGCGCTTCTGTGTCAGCGATGCGCGCAGCCAGCTGCCCAGGAAGTAGGAGATGAGGATGCCCGGGGTGAGGCCGATGAAGCCGAAGACGAGCTCTTGGGATTTGAGCAGGTTGTCGATGCCGCCGATGGCGACCTCGACGTCGACCTTGGTTTTCTGGATCTGGATGAGGAGGGCGCGGATGAGGTTGCCGCGCACGGTGCCCATGAGGGGCGAGGCGAGGTCCTTCTCGTAGGCCTTGAGGACGGGGGTGAGGTCGCCTTCGCGGACGCGGAGGCGGAGGTCGACGATCTCGGTGTCGGTCAGGCGGGCGGTGGAGCCGGTTGCAGAGGCGTTGGAGGGATTGTCGATGGCGAAGTCGACCACCATGCGCTCGAGACTGTCGCGGTCGCCTTCCAGGGAGCGCTTGGACATGATGCTGACCTCGCTGCCTTCGTCGTGGCGGATGGTCTTGATGAGTTGGCGAGTCGGCTCGACCACCCAGTTGCGCCAGAAGTCGATAGTTGTTGTTCCCAGATCCTGAATCCACTGCACAATCTCAGCGCGGCGATTGGTCAAGATGCGCAGAACCGTGCTGGACGACAGAATGCCCACCGTAACCGGCAGCCAGAATCTTACCAGCCGCGAAGGCCTCCCGTGTTCTTTGACAGCCAGCCTCGACGATTCTTGGTACTGCGTGAAGGCGAATGCAAGAATCCGGTTCAGCCTCTCGGCTACCGCCTGCGGCGAAACAGTCTGCTCACCAGCATTGCCAGCCTCATCATACGTCTCGCCGTCCAGCAAAGGATCGTCCTCCGTGATCTCCGCAATCGCAGCATCGAACTTCTCCACCGGTGTCTCAGCATCATTCACCTTCAGCAACACCGCCTCCACCAACGCAACATTCCTCGCCACGCTCCTCTTCCACCTCTGCTGCCCGTCCTCCCTCGGCGTCGCCAACCCATCCCCATGCGCGCTCTCATTCGCCAGCCCCTCGCCCAGCAACACGCCCAGCGCATTCGCATTCCTAACCCTCAACCTCCTCAGCGCAGCCTGCTTCCTTCTCACCTCCCCCCTAACCTTAACAACCGGCCCCAACGCCCCCTCCCTCAACCCCACAACCCTCCTCTCCCTCACAACCGTCCTAACAACCCCATAAAACCGCCCCCACTGTTCCGCAACCCCCTCCTGCGCCTCCCTGCCCGCAGCCGCAAACGTAAAACCCTCGCTCCGCCGCCTCGCATCCTCCCAAACCCCACACCCCCACTCCCAGACCCGCCCCGGCGCGCTCTGCACAGCCCACAGCGCCGTCCAGCGCCGCGAGCCGACGACTTCGTCCCAGTACCACACGTCGTCCGCCAGCGCGACCGTGCTGTCCAGCACGCCCTGCAGCGCGAGCCCGTAGACCTGCGTCGTCGCTTTGGAGACGAGGAGCCATTCGAGCTCGCGCTCGGCGTCCGCCTGCGTCTGCGTGTGTTGGGGCTGGGAGGCTGGTGATGGGTGGGGCGCGACGGCGGCGAGCGCGGCGCGGATGGTGCTGGGTGTTGCGAGGGAGGCTCTGCGGTCGGAGACGGGCGCGGAGAGGGTGCGGAGGGCGGTTTGGAGGGCGCTGAGGCGGGGTGGGAGGGATATGTGGTGGTGTTGGGGTTGTTCTTGCTCTTGGTCTTGCTCTTCTTGGGACAAGGTCGTGAGGAGGCCGGATGTGGAGGATGGGTGTGTGAGCGCGGCGTTGGAGAGTTGTAGGCGGTCGAGCTGGGCGTCGATGCGCGCGCAGTGGTCGGTAATGAAGCTCATGGTGTGGGTTGAGATCCTTCAGATAGATTGATGGCTCCGTTTCGTCGCTATGATTTACGGCCTCAAGGATCCCTGTAGGAGTAGAAACAAGAAGCAGTCCAGTCCAGACAATAGCCAAAGGCCGGAAAGTCGAATCGAAGTAAGGTCAGAACTAGCTCTGCACTACCTCGCACCTCGCCATGCCTTGATGTGACGTTTCTACCAAGCGAAGCGCAGTAGTAGAAGTGCCGCCGTGTAGGTAAACAGATGGATACAAGGACGTGTTTATCCGCGGTCGAGGCTCCGACGTGCAGTGTGTACTGTAATTGTACGGTACGTGAAGCTCGGGCCCGGGTCAGCTTTCCCAGCTGCGCAACGGCGCATGACGTCTGCATGACTGGCAGCAGCTGACACGTCCCATGGATTTGGCGCGCGCATAAGTGTTTTGTGCTTTTGTTTGGGTTTTCCCTGATATTCTAAGCATCAAAACGTTACTTGCATGCGATTGCTACATACGCGAAAAGATGCCTATCAGTTGCACGATTTTCTCGGGTCCCTCCGCAGTGCACCAGACACAAGCTCGCAGGTCGCGTAGCACCTGAGATTCATCCAAACACTCCACACGGGACATGAGAACGAACGAAGGACGACTTCCCTTGATATGGAAGTGCTCAATTAAAGAACACACTAGGCCGATGCTACCTATCACTGTGGCTCGTAATACAATTTTCTTTAGGTTTCAGAACCCGCGAGAGTGGACAAAATTCCAAGCCTCCGAAGACGAGACCGACCGACCAAACAGCCCACTTAAAACTCCGCGCAAATGCAAATGACTGGGATCAGACCCCCATTAGATCCAACCCGCCACAGACTCTGAAGTTCGGGGCAACTTCGAGAACACGAGCACGAAAGATGCTTTTCCCCACTTCCACTGCAGAAGAGCCGCGTACGAAGAATAGCGCCGACGTGGCAGCAGGCGAGACACACAGACAGACAAGATGAGGAAGGCGCTCACGCAGCTTTCTTGGCCTTGAGAGCCCTGCGCTCACGCCTGCGCTTGGCGGCCTCGGGTCCACTCTCGGTGTCGAGCAGCCAGTCCCACCACACGAAAGATGAGGAATAGTTGCCGATGAACTTCTCGTGGTGAACGTCGTGGTGGTGGGCGCCGGCCCAGACGGGGAGGAAGTGGTGCAGAGACCAGGGGAACTCGTAGCCGGAGTGCGAGTCGATGGCCTGGAAAACGCGCAGCACGATCCACACGTACATGGTCAGGATGTGCAGGTCCTTGGTGATGGCGCACCACAGGATGGGCGTGCCGACCGTGCCCAGGCCGAGGATCATGACTTCGATGGGCGAGGCGTACTCGGCCGCGAGGCCGAAGGGCGCGGAGTATTGGTGGTGGATCTTGTGGATGTTCTTGTACAAAGGGCCCCAGTGCATGGCGCGGTGGGTCCAGTAGTGCCAGGCGTCCTCGAGCACGAAGAAGATGGCGATCTGGTAGGCCATGGTCCAGATGGAGGGGAAGGGGACGGAGGTCGTGAGGCCGCAGTATTGCGCCATGGGGTGGAAGCCCCAGATCTGAGGCAGTTCGACGGTGAAGTGAGAGATGAGGACGAGTTTCGCGCACTCCCACTGCTCTCTCGCGGTGGGGACCTTTTGCTGTGGAAGGATGATGTTAGCTCTGCGCTCTCATCGCGTTTCCCAATTGTGCTCGCCACTTACGTCCTGAATCTTGTACTTGTTGAAGTAGGGTATCCGGTCGATGATGATCCAGGGCAGACTGCGGCCGAAGTAGACGATCTCGTGCATGAGGAAGCTCATGATGCCGGTGGCGAGGACATCGTTGCCGATGTAGGCGTACCACGCAGCCCACATACGCTCGAGGTAGTTGAGGTGAACATTGTACTTGGAGATCTCGTCGAACTCGTACCAGTAAGAGTTTGTCGTGTGCGGCAGCATGACGTCCGCAATCGAGTTGTAGGTGGCATTGTTACTGTCGTGGACGTTAGTACAGGGTTCAATGGCTCGTCCGACCAGCGGGACGAGGAGGTGGGATGGAGGGCGCGGTGGCGTACAAGTAGTTGTCCATGCCGAGCGGAAGCGCCATGGTGACGGTGTTGTGCGAGTACGATGACTGCGCGGGATGCTGCTTGTGTGCGCCGACCTTGAATGGGAGAGATAATAGCGGCGGTGCAGGAGCGCGGGCAGCGGTGGGAGAAAAGGGCGCGTTCTAGTGCCATCGTATGATTTCTGAGCTGCCGACGTCGATCCACTCAGGGACCGATGGGCTAGCGCCATCCGGGCGCCTGCCTTGTGTTCTTCCCGGAATTAGGGACTGCGCGCCACCCGTGGCGTTGGGGCGGAGCGGCCCTTCCCGCTGACAGTCTCACTTTATCCCTCCTTGTGCCTGACGTCCCTGGCCTGACTGCTGCCGGCTGCACTACGCGAGTCCTCACTTGTGCAGAAGAGCTTCAATGACTCGAGAGACAACGGGTTCGGCGCTGAATGTTATTTCTCGCCACTCAGGCCTTATCACTGCCTAAACTTCCAAGCCACAATCGCACCACCCGTCATAAGGCGTCCACGACGATCCTCAGCGGAGATCGCCTCTCACGTGCTTGACCCTGAGCCCTGTTGGCGCACCTTCACAGGCGACGAGAGTCGAACCACGACGCTTACAAAACAGCCCGGACGCGGCCGCTGTGTTCCGATACGCGTAGTCGTAAAGAGTAAATTCAGACGGAATCGTAGAGCCGCGGAGCGAACAAAGCTTTGACGGCGATGGTTCCCCCGTTCACTTGTCTAGAGTCAAGCAAGCTAAAGGTAGGTAAGGACCGTCGTTCGATCATCATCCCCAACCCGACACCAATGCAAGAAAAATGTATAGACAGCTTCGACTGCAGTTCCAAGACGCAGTGCTCAGACCGAAGAGGACTTCGCCCAAAACGAGCAAATGAACGACCCAGCAACAAGCCAAGTACCCAAACAAACAAAGTCATAAAACAGAGTGCAAGCCTCGATCAGACGATTTTGTTCTTTCTTTCTTCCTCCTTCCCCATCCCTTCTCCCTGCAAAGCATTATCTGCAGAGAGAGAGCGAGAGCAAGGCAACGATTAAACACAACAGCAGCAGTAGAAGAAGAAGAAGAAGAAAGAGCAAAAAACAGTTTCGTTCGTCCCTCGTTTCGTCCCAAGACCAAAAGGAAAAGGAAAGAGAAAGGACCTATTTGCTTCCCGTCTAGACACCCATCCATCGCTTCCCTCTCATGCGTGGCGCGCGCAAAGTAGTAAACTCCCTCCATTCGATCCAACAGCAGGCGCGGAAGTCCCGCTCCTCCCTTTCACTTCCGCTCCTTGATGTGCTTCGCTCTTTGCCAGGTAGACAAGGCGCTGGCGCCGCAACGCGCGGTTTTGTTGCGTCGCTCTCCCCGTCTCCGTCTCTAGACACTCCAAAACAACAACATTTCAAGCCTCGTGATCTTTTCTTTTCTTTTCTTGTTTTCTTCTCTTTCGCGGAAACGTTCGTCTGTACTGTAGGTACGTGCATCGTGTGGAAGCTCCCCTCCTCCGGCAGGAAGAAAAAGGGGAGCCATTCTTCATAATGAAAGACTCACGCAAGAACGCGCTCACCTAACCTTCTTGACCTCCGTCGACCACCCCTCGATGCCCTCGCCTTTGCTGCCGACCTCCACGTCCAGCTTCGGCGTAGCGTCCATGCCCTTGGTGCCCTCCATGAAAGCATGCGACGCCATGCCGCCGGCGTTCGCGCGCTCAGCGGGCATGAGCTCGAGCATGGGGAGGAGGAAGTCGGCGATGCGGCGGGCGTCCTCGACGCTGAAGTGGTACTTTTCGCGCAGCACGTCGGGCAGGGCCCAGTGGCGCAGGCGGTGGATGTTGCGCAGCTCGCCCTTGCGGTTGAAGATCTCCTGCGACCACTTGCCGCTGATGCACAGGGACTTGGGGAAGGTGCCGAGCAGCTCGATGATCTGCGCGATGTGGTCGTCGTCCTTGCCGTACTTGGTGCCGGATTGCGGGTCGAAGAGGTAGTCGCCTGTGATGAGCTCGAAGGTCTGGAAATGTGAGAATTAGTTTTGTGTGTGGCGGTGATAGGCTTAGAGAAATTAGACTTACCATAGCGGCCATACTCCAAACATCCGTACTGGCACCCCACTTCGCCCCAAGGATGACCTCAGGCGAGCGATATTGCCTTGTCTGGATGTCGTTTGTGAAGTGATGTCCAACCCAGCACGCATTACCCAAGTCTGCAATCTTGACGGAGATGATGTCAATGCCGTCGGTCTCGTCCTTCTCAAACTCCTCTGTAGGCTGCACGTGTGCAGTCTTGCCGAGATCCATTCCGGAAACGTTGTTGGCGAGCAGGTCACTGTGTCTGACGATCAGTCAAATTATCCGCATGGTGGAGCGACAACAAGAACAAACTCACGCTGTCTTCTCGCGTTCTTGACTCGGGTCGACTTCGCCCTCGCCGGGCTTGATTCCGAGGCTTTCGAGCATCGATTTGGTTTCACCCGATGAGCCTACAGCACCACTCATGTGAGCACCATCCGTCCCAGTCGGCGAAGCGCCACTGATTGGCTCGGTACCTTTGTTACTCTCATTCACGATCTTGTTCAGACTCTGCGTGCTGCCGGGGAAGTTGGAAAGGTCGCTTGACGAAAAGTTGGTGTTGAGCGGGCTGGGTAGAGGTTGGCTGCCGGTGATGAGGGTGCGTCGTCTTCTGCGGCCGTTGCGGTGATCTGCCTTTTCTCTCTCCTCCTCTTTGACGTAAGTCTTGACGATCTGTTCCACGTCGCCAATCTCGATAAGGACGTTCTCGGGCTTCAAATCTGTATGAATAATACCGCACTCGCGGTGAAGGTAGTCCAGACCGAGAAGGACCTGCTTGGTGATCTGCTTGACAAGCGGCATGGGGATACCGCGGTGGTTCCAGCGCTTGATCAAGCCGAGCAAGTTCTCACCCAACACCTCGAAGACCATGCACACGTGCATGCCGTGGGGGCCCTTGTGGTTGAAAGAGTCCAGCAGACTCACTACGTGTGCCCGGCCGGGGTGGTTTTTGTTGGCGTCGACGACTTTGTTCAGCAGCTTGATCTCGTCAAGCGCGGTCTCTGTGTAGTGTGCGGCGGAGCGGACGACCTTCAGCGCGACGTGCTTGCCGGTGGTGTTGTCTTTCGACAGCCATACGGTGGAGAAGTGGCCCCAGCCCAGCTTTCGCACTACCGTGTATTTCCCATCTTTGTACTGCTCGCCGACCTGCACCGGGTGGTAGCCACCCTTGCAGTAGTCCTCCGAGTCTTCCTCGTCGTTCGCGTTCTCGGCCACTTCGTCTTCTGAGGATTCCGAGTCGTCGGGCGAGTGTGAGAGCTGGCCGCCGTACTGTCCTGCTTTCTGGTGGTCGAGCGGGCTGGAGCCGCTGATACCAATCGGGGTCAGCATACTTTTCTTCGCGGAGGGCATGGCGGACGTGAAACAGGGCAGGCGGCGCGCGGGCAGTAATGTGCATGTGCGAGGGGCGGCGCGGCTGCGGTGGCGGGGCGCGGTGTCTCAAGGCGCGGGCGTTGGCTGAGCAAGCGGTGGATAACCAGCAAGCAAGCAGCACAGCAAGCGCACGTTGATCCGCGCCGCTGGGCGCGCTCGCAGCGAGTGGGCGGCGCGGCGCAGCCGACGGAGGACGCACGCGGCAGATCACGACTTACCTGTAGGGGTTGCCGCCGGCCTGCTGCTCGGTGGTGATGATGGGCTTCAGGTCCTGCTTTCTGCGCTTCTTGCCGTTGTTCTGGCCGTTGGAGGAGGCGGCGCCGGCGACCTTCTTGGCCTTTTCGATGGCGGCCTTCTTGATGCCGTCGGAGCCATTCATGGTGCGACGGCGGGGCTGCGGTGAGGAGGGTGAGGTCTGACGGGCGTCGTCTCGCCGGGACCGGGGTCGGCGCTGCTGAGGGGATTATCGGGCGGGCGTGGTGAGCGGGCGGCGCATATATCGCGAGTGGTGGCCGGCGATGACGTCTTTGGCGGCCGGGCGAGGGCTGCGGACAGGCGGTGGGCGGGCGGGCGGGGGGAGGGCGCAGGGGCGGTGGTGGGTGGGTGGTGGTGGTGGTAGTGGTGTTGCAGGCAGGGTGGAGGGCTCGTCGGCGGCGGGGCAGTGGTGGATGGCGGAGACGGGTGGGATGGTGGCAGCGTGGGTGGAGTGTGCCGTGCGCAGTCTCTTTTGCAGGCGGCGTCTGGCTGGCGCAGGCTGGCGGCGCTGGCGGGCGCGATCGCAGCGTGGGGTCTGCCAGCCGGCGGCCTCACGAGCCTCGAAGCGGGCCCTGGAGTGCCTGGGCTGTGGGTTTGGGCTGGCCGGACGACGGCGACGGCGCGAGTAAGGTGAAGGCGGCGCGCCAGTGGCTGACGAGAGACGGGCGGAGAGTGAAGTGAAGGGCTGCGATAGATACTGTCACAGCGAAGGTACCTTCCACACATCTAACTACCTTAACGACTATGTACCTTACCACAGACTGCTGCGCCCGCACCAAGCAGCGTGGCTCTGGCTCTCTGCAGAGGCGAGGCGGGTGCTACCACCGCGCAGGGCGGGCTCGATGCTTCCATCACCTCCTGCCGCCACACCCAATCTACTGCTGCAAGGCACATGTACGTTTGTACCCGCCCGTCCTTTGTCGACGCGGGCGCTGTATCCTGGGTGAAGGCAGGCACACGCCCGCTCTCCTCACACATGCGTCGCATGCCCATCGACGATCCCCACCTAGAGCCTCCATCACGCAGATGACCAAGTCACTCACCCTCCCCTCCTTTGCGCCGGCTCTTTGTTGCGCGGCATCGCACCGTCGCAATGGCAGTCCTCAGAGGTGAGACCAGTCAGCGCTAAGCGCATTCAGTCGAGCCAGTGAGGGAGCGACGCCAGCCTTGCGGGTTTCATCAACTGGCACGCTCACAATCACATTCATTAGTCTCCCAACAGTACCCAGAATCGATGTCTCCTGTGGTCGAGCGTTTGATTGAGCCATGATGCTTGTTCACCGCACAAATAGCCGCAGTCGCCATGTAAACACCGTTCAACCTCACCTAGCAGATATAGCCGATGCAAACTTCTGTTGGTCGTTCCTAGAGACAAGAAATGTCAGTAATGTTCCCAGTAATCATAACAACGTGTGGAATCACAGGAGCAACTCACTTGTCCATCTGCAACAGCATGCCCAGCACCGGCACCAACTGCATCTGATGTTTCTTCTCCGGCGTCTCCAGGAACTGAAGCAGCACGTTCTTCAAGTAGACGTAGTCCACTCCGTTGTCCCTGCCCGCACCATTCAGCGCGCTAGGCGTCGGACTCGTCACCCTGCTCATGGAGTCGAGCGAAGATCGGGCGGAAGTCTGTATGCTCCCGCCCTGAGGCCGCTGTCTGCTGTTCGCAGCCTGCAGCGCCCGCAGCTCCTCCGCCATCGATTTGGACGACTTCTGCAGCTTCTCTAGTCTCGCCTCGCGCTCGGAGATGGTCTGACGGAGCTCCTGCTTCTCGCGCTCCACCTCACGGGACTGCTTCTCGCCTTCGTCCAGAGCGTCGCGCAGCTGCGCCATTGCGGCCCGCACTTCACTGACTTCTTCCTGTGCTTGTGCAGAGCGCTGTTCCAGCTCGGCCTGCTTGGCCTTGAACTCCTGCTCGCGCTTTTCGGCTTCCGCGCGTGCGTCGGTGGCCCGAGTAGCGTCCCGTTCAGCGTCGCGAAGCTTGCTCTTGAGATCTTCCAGTTCGCGCGCCTTGCGACGCCCAATGGTGCTCGCCTCGTCTTCGGCGCGATCGCGCTCCTCGACCGCAAGGTCCATCCGCTCGCGCATCTCTTTGACACGGCTCTCAGCCCGGCTCTCAACATCAGCCAGCAGGCGGCGCATGGTATCTCCCTCGCGACTGCGCTCAGATAGCAAACGGCGTGAATCAGCAAGCTCTTCGTCCAAGCTCTCGCAGCGCTCGCGCACTTCCTTCATCTGAGTCGCCAGCTCGCGCGACTCGTCCCGCATGCTCTCCATCAGACTCTGCGCGCTCTCCTGCTGCGCCGACTTGAGGGAGATCTCCTCGCGAAGGCTATTGGCCTCCACGCCGACCTTCTTAGCCTGCTTCTCCATCTCCTCAAGCGAAGCCTTCGAAGCCTTGACATCCTGCTGGGCCTTGTCGAGCTGCGCCTGCAGCTTCTCGCGGGCCTCGCTAGCCTCCGTGCGCGTGCGCTCATTGCCCTCAAGGTCCTTGCGCGCGCGCTCGTAGCTGTCCTCGAGCGCGGAGCTGCGCTCCTCGCTCTTCTTCGCCTGCTCCCGCAGCTTCGCGATCTCGCCGTCCTTCTCTGAAGCCTGCGCCTTGTACTCCGCGATCTCGGAGCGCAGGTCCTTGGCCTTGGCCTCGAGCTTCTTGACGCTGCCGCTCGACTTCTCGAGGTCGGCCTTGACGGTCTTCAGCTCCGCGGACTCCTCACGCAGCTTCTTCAGCTCCGGCTGGACTTTGTTCAGGTGCTCCTTCAGGTCCATGAGGTCCTTGTAGCGCGTCTGGGCGAGCGAGTTGGCGGCCGCCAGGTCGGTGTCGAGCGTGGAGGCGCGGCTCTTGAGCTCCTCGAACTCTCCTGCCAGCTTCTTGTGCTTCTCGTCGAGTTCCGCGCCAGAAGCCGTGTGCTGCGCCTTCAGCTCCTCGATCTGCTTCTCGCAGGTCTCCTTAGCGAGGCGAAGGGACTCCTTCTCCTTCTCGGCGGCCTCGAGCTTCTCCTTAGTGGCCTGCAGCTCCTCGGCGGAAGCGGTGCTGGACGAGGCCTGATTGTTCTTGAGCTCCGCGATCTCCGCCTCGAGCCCGCTGCAACGTTTGGAAACTTCGTCGCGCTGAGCCTCGGCGTCCTTGACCGTCTTCGCCGACTTGTCGCTCTGGGTCTGCAGCTCATCGAGCTCGTCCTGAAGTTTCTGCTTCGCATCCTTCACCTGCTTCAACTCATGCTTCGCGTCCGTAGCCTGCTTTCCAATCTCAAGCAGCTCGCTCTTGTTCTCCTCAATCTCCTCCTTCAGCTCAGGCAGCTCCCTGATCTGCTCATTGAGCTTGTCGATCTGCGCGCTCTTGTGCGAGATCTCCGCCTGCAAGCCCTGGATCGTCTCGTCGCGCGCCTGAATGACGACGACGTGGTTCTTGATCTCCTGCTCGCGCTCGAGGATGACTTCCTCGTGGTGCTTAATCGTCGCGTCGCGCTCGTCCTCCTGGTCGCCGCTCTCCTCGCGCAGCTTCGCGAGCCCTTGCATCATCGGTCCGAGCACGCTGGCGATGGACTCGGGGTCGGTGTCTTTGAGGATGTCGCGGGCTTTGTCGGGCTGGGCGACAAGGTCGGCGACGGTGGAGTTCTGGGCTGCGGAAGAGGGTGCCTTGGCGGAAGACTGCTCTGTAGAAGCAGGAGCCGCGTCCTCAGTAGCGGCCTTCTTCTTCGCCTTGGACTTCTTCTTTTTCTTCTTCTTTGCGTCGGCTGCTCCTGGCTCGCCACCCTCGGCAGTTGGCGTGTTGGCTTCGGTCGGGATGGGAGAATCAGGCTGCTCAGTGCCTTCGGCGCCGCTCTGAGACGACTTTTGCATCGCACTGAAAATGTCAGCCGGTTTCTCAGCAGCGGTCTTGTCGCCGTCCTTCACAGGGGTTACGCACTTTCCACAGTCCAAGATAATCTGATACGCAGCGTCGCGGTCGTGCTGGGCGCGCGTAAGCTGGCTCTTCAAGCTCGCGACAGCAGACTCGTGGCCCTTCTTCGATTTCAGCAAGCTCTGCGCCTCGTCCCTTGCAGTCTCAGCGCGCTTCAACTCGCTCTCGTAGGACTGAGCGCGCGACTTCGCACTGGTCTCCGACGTCCTGAGCTTGTGAATGATCTCCTGCGAGGAGCTGGCCTCCGATTCGAGCAGCTTGATCTGCAGCTCCAGGTCGTTGACTTTGCCCTGGACCGCCTGCTTCAGCTCCTCGGTCTCCTTGATCTGCCCGCGCTGCTTATCGATGACATCCTGGTAGGTCTTCATGCGCTTCTGGTCCTGCTCGCTAGTGTTGTTGGCCTTGGCGTCCTTTTCGCGTTCCGCCTGAACTTGCGCCAGGAGCTCTTGGGCTGCCGCAGACTTCTCCTCGAGTTCCTTCTGCTTCCCGGTGACTTCCTCGAGGTAGTCCTCATGGGACTTTTGCAGGGATTCACGCTCCTTTTCTGCGGTGGCGAGGCGCTGGATGGCTTGCTCTTTCTCGTCGTTTGCAGCGTCGCGAGAGCTTTGGAGTTCGACGGCCTGCTCTCTAGCTTCCTTGAGCTCGGCCCGCACGCTTTCCACTTCGCTTTCGCGGGCGGAAACCGTTCTCTTCATTTCCTCCAAGTCTGCACGCGTGGTGTCGAGGTCTTTCCGCATGGTCGCGTTCTCAGCCTCGAGCTCGCTGATGCGTTCGCGCTGCTGCTTGATGTCCTCCTCGTGCTTCTTCACCTGTGTCTCGAGATCGGTATCGTAGTCGAAGAAAGTATCGCTTTTGTCCTCTTTCGATGCCTCTTTCTTCTCTCCCGCAGCCGGTGTAGGCGGCAGAGCTTTCTCATTCACAGCGTCTGCGCCTAGTGGGTCCGAAGCATCAGCCTCCCTCGCCTTCGCCTGCCCCTCGCGTTCCTTCCGCAGCCCAGCAGCCTCATCGAACGCCTCCTTCGCCTTCTTCTCCGCTTCCCCAAGCTTCCCCTTCAACTCATCCCGCTCCTTGACCGTCTCCCTATGCTCGCCCGTGACCCGCTTCAGCTCCTCCATGACCATCTCGCTTTGCAGACTCCGCTGGTTCAAAAACTCCACCAGCGCGCCCGGGTCGCCCACGTTCGCCAGCGGCGTGTGCTCGCGCAGCGTCGCCTCGAACGCCTCCGTCTGCGCGACCCGCGCGTGCGCCGCGCGGTAGTTGCGCAGCAGCTCCTTGTACTTGCCCGTCAGGCTCTCCAGGCGCGCCAGCTTCGCGCGCACGGGCTCGGGCAGCTCGCCATCGTCCTGCTGCAGGTGCTGCTTCGCCTTGCCCTTGTCGGTGCTGTCTTTGTCTTTCTCCTCCTGCTTCTCCTCACTCTTCACCCCCTCCCCCTCGCCGCCCTCCTCTTTCGCACCAGCAGCAGGCTTCGGCGTCGCCGCCCGCGACACATCCGACCCATCATCGCCGATCACGAACTCCTCCGGGTCCGGGGCTTTCGCGACGCCGCCCGCGCCATCGGGCACTCGCAGGCGGCTGCCGGGGCGTTTGGCGGGCGAGGAGTCCGGGCGCGCGCTGCTGCGGCGGGCGCCGGCGTTGCTGGCGGAGCGTTTGGGGCCGGCTGTGGTGGGATTGACAGGGTTGGAGGAGCCGTCTTGCCGCGCTTGCTCTTCGGCGATTTTGCTGTCGAGGAAGGTGTCGATGTTGAAGTTCTTGATGCGCTGGTGAAAGGGAAGGGTCAGCGAGGAGGTTCTGGATGTGGGGGAGGATATGGTCATGGGGTAATTGGTACCTGGAACATGGCCGCGTCTTTCTAGGAGTTGGGTCTCCGTCTCGTCTCGTCGTTGTCGTTGGCCCAGCTGGTATAGTACAGTACAATGCCGCTGCGGGAAAGAGAGTCGCTTTATGAAATCGTCAAAGATACTAGTACAAGCATGGCGGGGTTCGCAAACTCGAAGGCCTCGGGGCAATGAAAAAGTGTCGCGCGGTTGGTTCGATCAGCAATAGAGTTGCGTCGAGGTCGGCGCTGTCTGCAAGTCGTCTCGCCCTACGGCGCGAGGCCTCCGTCCCCGACCGTTCAACTTTCTGGGGTCTGCCGAACGTTTGGGAACGTCAGAAGCATAAATTTTGTGCACAGGCGCCGAAGCGTGAGTAGAGAGGATATTTATGAGACATTTCTGGGTGGGCGTGCTTGTAACGACATACGACAACTTTTAAATTATCTTGCAACAATGCCGTCCGAGTTGGAAGAGGTTAGATCCGATTGAATCAGACGAAGTATTTTGAGGAATATTCGACTGACATTGCCCGCAGCTCGTGGAGTTCCTCCACCATGGCAACACAGAGATCCGTCAAATCGGTAAACACAAGACCTGAAGGGAATCACAGGAATCAAACAGATTGCTCACTCAATCGTCTCAGCCGCCGAAAACCTGGTCGGATACAGCAGCGCTCAGCCCAGCCTCTTCAAGCGCAACCAGCTCGAGCCCATCTCCGACCTTAAACTGTTGATCAAAGACTACACACCGATCTCGAAGAATGCCCTCACGATGCTCATCAACGTCTCCGACGACGAGGAAGTCCTCAAGTGCCTCGTAGACGACGAGAAGTTCGTCGAAGACATGCTCCGCAAAGTCACAGTACGCCCCCAACACCCCATCCGCCACCTCACAACCACCACCCACTAACATTCAAACCCCAAGGACCCCCAAAACGGCAACTGCAACCTCCAATGCATGCTGCTAGCCAACATGGCCAAATCCCCCTCCATCACCAAACTCCTCACCCTCAAGCGTGACGTCCCCAAACCCCTCTCCACCTCCCCCATCGCCATCGACCAGCTGCTCGACTGCTTCGTCAAAGGCGCCGACGGCAGCTACAACCCCAAAGCCGACTACGACTACCTGTCCTACCTCTTCGCGGACCTAGCCAAACACTCCGAGGGCCGCGCGCACTTCCTCTCCCCGCGCGCCGAGGACAGCAACATCGTGCCGCTGACGAAAATGCTCGTCTTCACCGAGCACAAAGCGACGATCCGGCGGCGCGGCGTGGCCAACACGATCAAGAACTGCGCCTTCGACGTGCCCGCGCACGGCGCGCTGCTGGCGGGCGACGAGGCGCAGGGCGCCAACTTGCTCCCGTACTTGCTGCTGCCGCTGATGGGCAGCGAGGAGTACGCGGACGAGGACACGGAGGGCATGCTGGACGAGTGCCAGCTGCTGGACCCGGACAAGGCGCGCGAGCCGCAGGCGGATATCGTCGTGACGCACCTGGAGACGCTGCTTTTGCTGACGGCGACGCGGGAGGCGAGGGATACGTTGAGGCAGGTCAAGGTGTACCCGATTCTAAGGGAGTTGCACTCGCATGCGGAGAATGATGATGTCAAGGAGAATGTGGACCGGATTGTGCAGACGATTATGCGCGGGGAGGAGGGCGAGGTGAGGGAGGATGAGAAGAAGTTGAGGGAGGTTACGAATGGGACGTCGGTGGACGAGGAGGAGCAGATGGTGGAGGTGGCGTAGAGTTTCCGAGCTTTTTTTTTCGCTTATCACTTATGCTCTCGTTATGATACAATGCCCGCTATCCCGATGCTTCGAGAGCGATAGTTAAGGCATCTTCGACTCTTCTCTCATGCCATTCCCAGTAGACTTACCCATTACTCAATTCGCCTGCTCAGAGCCCTCGGCCCTCTTGCGCTTCAACTCCTCGAGGAAGGCCTTTGCCTTCTCGCCCGATATCTCGCCGGCCTCCGCAATCTCCTGCTTTTTCATACTCCCGTGAAATCTTTTCGGCGCGGCAGCCTGCTTTGGCTTGGCGGCACCCAACGAAGGGAAAGCCTCGATGTTTGTGACGTCCAAAGACGTAGCCTGTACAGGAGCCTGACCATGACGCGGCGTCGGTGCCTGCCGACTCTGCCTGTGCTGCTGCCCGGCCTGGCCGGTGGACCCCGGGTTCACGTCGGCGGGCGTGGCTTCAGCCGCCTCCTCGACAAGGTGATCGAACAGCTCTCCATCAGCGGGCGGATAGCCGTTCCCCACAGCCCGCAAGATCCTGTGAGCGCGCCTGAACTCGTCGCGGATGGCGACGATGCCGTTGTGCGTTACGGTACGGGCGACGTTGTGGGTCAGCTCGAAAGGGTCCTCGATGGCGAAGAGGTAGCGGTGCTGCACTTGCTTGCCGGCGCCCTGCTCCGTGACGGCCTTGACCCAGCCTTTTTCCTCTTTGGTAAGGATGCCGCCAAAGGAGCGGAGGGAGAGGACCTGGCCCATCCAGTGGAAGGAGGGCTGGCCACCTTGCGAGGAGTAGTACTGGAAGAAACCTGCGAGGAGTTTGCCGACGGTGTCGTCGTTTCTTGTCAGGGTACCGCGATGGGCGGCTTGTTTGATTTCATCCTCGCGGCGCCAAAAATCTACCTCCCAGCCTTCGACTTCGGCACGATCGGCGCTGTGAGGTGTGTAACGATCATGTGGCCGCCAGGGGTGTTGTAAGTTCGGCAGAACAGGCGGACGCGCGACGTTGACGAGGTAATGGAGAGCCATCAAGACATAGCCATAGCTTGGCAAGGTCCCTGAGTACGAGCTGTTGATTTTGCGTCGCTTGGCCCAAGATTTGATGAAGAGAATCATGGGGCGGACACGCGAGTCGCAAAGCGAGTAACAGCGCAGCATCTGCGTGTTGTGGATACCTAGAGGGTTGAAGAAATTGATGTCGGTCTGAATGCCGACACCGTCTTTTGGGAAATCAAGAGGTCCTGCCTTGCGTTCGCGGGTCCACGGCTCGCGTCTAGGCCGCTGAGCGTTCTCACCCGCCTTCAGATTGGCTTCTGTGAGCGTGGTAGTGTTGGCGTCAGCTTTCGCAATTTCTGCTTCATCTGTGTTCTTGGGCGCAGCAAGACTTGCTCCGTCCGAGACAAAACGTTCTCGTTCGTCGAAGACAGCTGCAATATCACCTGGTAAGCCGTCGTGTACCGGACGCGTGGCGACATCCTCGGCTACTTTCTCTGAAGCGACAGCGAGATCGTCCTCAGCATGCTCGTCTTCATCCTTCTTGAGATGAGGGTACTTTAAGTCCCTATCAAGACGGTCCCAGTTCTCACGCTCTGCGCGCAATTTCGACAACAGGGTCGAGCCAGGAGTTTGGCAGACCTTGATGATAGGGACGCGAGTCCTCGTCAGCAGATGCGCGCCGTATCCGAGCTGTAGCAGACGCTTCTCCAGTGACCGTGGCAAGTCATCTTCCAAAGGAGAGAAGCATGTCGCGTTGGGATCGGAGCCCTCTACAACCAACACAAGATCCATATCAGAGCCGGCAGAAGCGAAGCCCGATTCAAAACTGCCAAAGCCTTCGATTGAGACTTTGGGCAGGCGCTCAGGGTCCGTGGCACAGACTTCCTGGCAGACCTTTTCGAGCTCCTTGCGGAAGCTTTCCTTCTCATCGCGCTCAGCCTGACCCATCTCGACGATGGGAATCTCCCTCATTGCTATTGCGTCTAGGTACCTGCCCTGGTTAAAGTACTGCTCACTCTGCGTAACCCCGCGTGGTGGCGCACGATCGTAAGGCTGGTACAGCTGGCCGCGTTGATGTGGAGGCGGCCATCCGCCCTTATCGCCTCCTAATGTGGCAGGGTCGATGGGTTGAAGATGATTTGGATATTGACGCGGAGCTTGGTAGCCTCCATGAAATCCTCTACCACGCCCGCGATTTGAAAATGGAGTTTGGTGACCGCCACGCTGGAAGGAAGCATGTAGATGAGTGCCTCTGCCATCCGCAAGGTATCTATTTGGTGGTAGTGGCCTCGCTTGGTACTCATTTGATGCATAGCCGCGACCTAAGGGCTGTGACGATGGCCGTGAGTGCTGATTGCGAGGAGGCAAGGCGTTGTTCTGTACATTTGCGTGTGCATGCTGATTCTGTGCACGGGCGCCGACTGGAGGTATATTGCCAGTGGCTTGAGGTGGCCCAACGTGCTGTGGTGACGAGGGACTATTTAATATCATGTTCCTGACCTGATTCTCAAGCCCGTCGATTTGCTGATTGTCGTTTGCGTCCATGCTGGCGGTTTTTTGATTCGTGTCAGTGGCAGCAATGTGGTTTGATGTTGATCAAGAAGAGCTGTTGAGATTGTTGTTGCGTCTGCACCAACGCATCGAAGGACAGGCGATGCCCAAATTGGAATCTCGAAGCTGCTCGAGGTGTTTGATCAACGATGTCGATGACAGCAACGCCGTATATCCTCCGAACGATCAAATGCAAGGCGGACAGCGTGCACGTGACGTTCGCTGGCGCGCTGATTGTGTTTGCTGGCGCGTGGTGAAAGCCGCAAGGAAGCTGTGGGGTTAGCGGCATCGCGGCAAACACGGCCGGCGCCGCAGGCTAGAGCGAACGAGCGTCACGGCCGCCTACCTGCAGGCAAGGGCGCCTTCAATTGTCCCGCGACCGCGACAACCAGCGATCGCTCGACGACCTTCTCCAGTCGCCTAACTGCGACCGTATGCCAAGTGACCACCGACCTACCGCTCCACCCATTTGATATTGCACAAAAAACCAACAGCTGTTTGAGCGCAAAAGCAACTCCGCCGACGCTCCAAAGGCGTTTCTCGCAGCTCACAACACTTCCTGTCTTCGGCGCGTGAAACCTTTTCAATCGCCACCACCATCATGAGTAACTCCGGCGCGCCCACTCCTCCTTCGGGACCGAACTCAACAACCCCGAACGCAGGTGGGCCAGCACCAATTCGTAGAAGAAGGCCGGCGGCGAGCGCGTTCGTAGAGAAGAAGAAGCCTGTAGCAAGGAGACCAGTGTCTGCACAAAAGCCCGCGTCCACAGGTCCAGGCCCTCAAGGGCAGCCGCCAGCTGCAAATGCGAATGCGAATGCTGCTGCTGCTGCACCGGCAGCTTCCAATCCCAACCAGCCTAACTACACGGAATACGGTGTTTACATCAGCAAGAAGGACATCGAGGATGGGATGCGCTACCACGGCTTCAAGTTCAACGTCAGGACTGGCGTGGATGAGAAGCCGCCTACCATCGATCCTTACGACGCCAATCAATTCACTAGACCTGTTCGCCTGCACCGCCGGTACGCACGTGACAAGCAAGATACTGGAGAAGCTCTTGATGCGCCGCCTGGAATTGACGACAAGGAGAGGGAGCTGTATAATGCGCGTCGCGCGGAGCGTCAGGCCGAGAGAGAGGCAAACCAGGCTTTGATCGCGCCAACGGGGACGGTGTCGAAGAAGGCGCAGGGCAAGAAGAAGAACCAGAAAGCTGTGGAGGATGTTTACTACAACGAGGACAATCCGAAGCAGCAAAAGGCCGCCCAGCTACGATACGAGGAGACAAAGCCCTGGCATTTGGAGGATTTCGAGAACAAGAACACCTGGATTGGAACTTACCAGGAGCCCATGTCAAGTTCCAGCGTTCTTTTGACCGTGGATAAGGACCACGCCATTTTCACCATGACTCCGATTGAGCGGTGGTACAAGTTCACGCAAACGAACAGGCTTGCTGCCATGACTGCCGAGGAGGCGGAGAAGTACATGCAAGCGAAGGTGCAGCCCACTCGTTGGTTCAAGGGTACTCAGGTATTCAAAGACGAACAGAAGGTGGAGGAATCCAAAATGCAGCGGGAAAGGTTGGCGGCGATGAGACGGGCACAGGCGGCCGAGGACAACGGCTACGTTGCAGTCAAGGACGAAGGCGAATTTTACAACCCCGACAGAGACGACCTTGATTTTGAATTCAACGACGAGTTCCAGGATGACGACGAAGGCCAAATCTTCGGTATGGAAGCGGACGAGGCCAAAGACATTGAGAACCGCATTCGTGAAGAGATGCGTGGCGCAAACATCTCCGCGCCTGGTCTGAAGAACACCGAAATGGACTTCGACGAGGAAGAAGAGCGGCAGAAGAGGGAAGAAAGGGAGCAGAGGAAGCGTGAAAAGCGCATGAAGAAGCAGCTGATTAAGAAGGAGCGCAAATTCGAATACGAAGACTACTCGGACGAAAATCCGTACTCGGAGTCTAGCGAGGACGAAGACTCTGATGATGAACGCGACAGACTGGAGGAAGAGCGCAAGGCACAGGAAGAGCGTGACGCTGCTCAAGCTAACGGCGACAAGTCTGGCATGTCTACCAAGGGAGCCAACACACCATCTGGTCGTTCAGAGAAGGATTCTTCGCGGTCAAATGCCGCCCTGGCCAGCGGGTTGAAGAGGCCTGGCTCTCCCAATTTATCTGATGCTAGCGGCACCGAGTCGCGGAAGAAGGCGAAGGGTGTGAATGGAAGAGCGATGTCTCCGAACGCGGCCAACGGCGTTCGCTCTCTTTCTCGTAAGTGTTGGACCCGTCCATTGCATCTTTTTTTGACGATATATTTCTAACAACACACAGCCGACGCAGCCAGATCCCGCCCCTCCGGCTACGGGTCCGGCAGCGACACCGACAGCTCTCGCGCCCGTTCGTCCCAGAAATTGCGCCTCAAGTCCCAGCCCGGCTCGCCTCGCGACGGCACTCCCTCCGGCACCCCTTCGGGCTCACGCGCCGGTTCGCCCGCCCCTCCCTCGCTTCCGACTCTCGAGGAAGTCAAGGCCGCTATTCCGGAGGACGGCATTGCCATCGCGGAGCTGGTCAAGATGTTCAAGAAGCGCGTCGTCGGGCAGGAGAAGACAGCTTTCTTCATTTCGCTCGTGCGACAGGCGGGCAAGCAAGACCAGGGCACGAAGAAGATTCACCCCAAGAGGGACTAGGCGTCTCTTAGGGGCTTGTTGAAGCGTGAGCGGAAGTGAGAGCGCATGAGTATGAGCAGCTCTTTGGTCTGCTTTAGTGAATGCTGTTTTCGGCGACTCCCAAGTGTCGGCCTTGATTGAGCGATTTCGAGCTGCATCTTGGTTTGCTTGAAGCTACGGTTACATCTCTTTCTCTGCGGCGGTAGTTTGGTGAAGCTAGCACATTGGCGAATGATACACCTGAGATTGAGACTGCTTGATGCATAAGCTTAGATTAATTACGAAAAGAACACACGAATCACGAATGCGGTTCTGCAAATGCCCGTGATGATTGAGTACTACATCATGCCGGCACGCCGTACGTGCTGATGACCACGTTACAGCAGTGTTTCGGTGTGTTTTGCTTCATCTCGGCTTGTTTCGTCTTGCAGGACGCTCATGTCAAGAGAGTTGATGATTGGCCTTGGCGGAGCTGTCGCCCGCAGCGCAAGCGGCTTGCGCAGCGTTCATGGCTTGGACAGACAACGTACGTTGCGGCGTGAAGCTTGCTGCGCTCCCGTCCCTGCACGCGGTCAGGCTCCACTCTTGACCACCTCCACGCCCGGTCCCTCCAACCACAGACCGACAGCCTGCGCCGCATCACCACCACCCCCCGTCCATAACCTGACCCTCTGCCCACCACCACCCCGCCAACACTCCCCCGGAACAATCCCCGGACAACAATCAGCCCCAAGTCGCGAACGGCTGCATCTTCACGCCTCAGCCGCGCTTCCTCAACCTTTCTTTGTGCCTACAGACGCCGGCCCGGCTCGCCGAACCACCACCCCCAGCCCTCGATTACACCACACCACAAAGGCCAGCAATCGCTAGCCAACTGGGCAGCAAGCTTTCGAGACTGCGCCAGCGGATTCCCCTTTTTCGCGAGAATACAACCGCCGCTCGCCGCAAGTGGACGACCAGGACAGGAAGCGCGAGCCGACAACATCCTGTTAGGAGACGGTCGGGAATAATAAACAGACATGGCGGGAACACGAAACTATGATTTTCTTGTACGTGAGCCCTCTCTCGCGAACAGAACTGCCCGCGAATAGCGCAAGGCGACACCATAGTGGGGTCTTCAACCCTAGGCAACGAGCCAGTACACATGCTGACAAGCGCTCCTCTTTTCCTTGTAGATCAAGCTGCTTCTCATAGGCGACTCTGGCGTCGGCAAATCCTGCTGTCTCCTGCGTTTCAGCGAAGACTCCTTCACGCCCTCCTTCATCACGACCATCGGCATCGACTTCAAGATCCGCACGATCGAGCTCGACGGCAAGCGCGTCAAGCTGCAGATATGGGACACCGCGGGACAAGAGCGCTTCCGCACCATCACCACCGCCTACTACAGAGGTGCCATGGGTATTCTGCTGGTGTATGACGTGACGGATGAGAAGAGTTTCAACAGTACGTCCCTCCCAGGAGAAACATCTCCCCTCTCGGCCCCACTTCATCCAATACTGCAACCAGTGTGTACTGACCCACGCTCTCTCCCAAACAGACATCCGCACCTGGTTCTCCAACGTCGAGCAGCACGCGACGGAAGGCGTCAACAAGATCCTGATCGGCAACAAGTGCGACTGGGAGGAGAAGCGGGCGGTGTCGACGGAACAGGGCCAGGCGCTCGCCAACGAGCTCGGCATCCCCTTCATGGAAGTCAGCGCCAAGTCCAACATCAACGTCGAGAAGGCCTTCTTCAGCCTCGCGGGCGACATCAAGAAGCGCATCGTCGACACCCAGCAGCCCCAGCAGCAGCAGCAGAGCTCTGTCAACGTCAACGGCGGCCAGCCGGCTGGTGGGCTGGGCAAGAACTGCTGTTAGAAAGAGAGTGGGATATATGAACAAGAAACTTGGCTGTTTCCGTGCGAGGTTTACGCGATGGAATACGAAGTCTTGCAGCGGAGTCTAAAGGGGGCGGCAGACGAGGCGGATGTCTCAGCTTCACTTCGTCTCGTCTCGACGAGATCAGCACGATTTTGTCCCTGTTCGCGCTCTCCCCAGCCATCCAGCTCACTCCCACAGCCCACTCGCATACATAACCCTCCTCACTCCCCCATCCACCAGTCTCCAAGACAGGCGGGGTCGTCTAGATATCTCTTTCCCTTCCTTCCTGATCTTCTTCTCGCCAGGCGTCATACACCCGGATCGGCGTTCATTTGCTTGTTGGCCTGGTCCTTCAAAACTTCACCTGCTCAAAAACAGGGAAGCGCAGAAAGGGGCGGGACGGGATTTGGAGGTGGGGTTGGGATGGGTTGGCTTGTGTTTCTCTTTTCTTGTTCCTTCGAGCTTGCCTGTTTGAGGGTATCGGTGCTCTTCTTGTTTTCTTCTTTTTCGGGACCGTATCTAGATTGTACTTTGTCTAGGCTAGTGGGAATGGAGAGTGCATTGTACAGACCTTTTGCGCCCGTCTGTGATCGCTAACAACTACTTGCCCTGAAATTTTCTAGTCTCCCGCAGAAAATGATTGCATGTGGTACTACCGTCTTTCGTCGACTATTGAGACTAGATTTTCCGCGGAGAGTTTAATAGATGGACCGTACGAGAACAGGTCGTTGTCATTTGATGCTACAGCACGCTATTATCATACTGTCTACCAACACGTCACCAGAGTTGCATCATTCGTCCTCAACAACCGTCCCAAAGTTCCAGACTTGCTCGGGCTCGCTCAGCTTAACACCCAGTTCTGCCGCCAAGCGCTCCATGTCAATGGTAGTCGTCTTGTTGAACCAGAGGCCAGTGGAGTCGAAGATTCCACAGTCCGGCTTGCACTCAGGCGTGATCCTCTTCTCATCGGTGCCGACGTGTTTGCATCGGCGATGGTGAAAGTAGTAGTTGATCTTCCAGCTCAGCTTACGGTTCGCGGCTCCGGTGCGGAAGCTCGTCGCGATCTTCCGGATCTGCGTGGTCATGCTTCGGCTATTTCCCATCTTATCAAGGTCGGCGGAAAAGGCGACGTCGGTCAGCTGGAGACTGCGTATGTTGTCGAGCTTTTGTAGGAAACGGACCATGTCGAAGTTGAAGCATAGCGGCCGCTCGACGTATTTGGAGGGCTGGGTGCGCAGCTCAAGATGCTCGAGTCGTGGGAAGTTGCGATGCTCGAGCATGTAGTCGAGGGTGTCATCGCAAAAAGAGGAGAACCGTTTCATCGTTGTGGCAAAGACCAGGACCAGGCTCTGCAGGGTGTCGGCGGCGGCTTTCAAGGCGCCTTGAGAGAAGATGAGCCAGTCTTCCGAGCTTTGGACCTGGTGAAGAGACTTTCGACAGTGATATTCGAAGCTGGTGAGGTACTGCATCTTCGCAATGGAACTCGGATCTTTGAATTGCTGGGGGGCATCCTCGAATACAAGTGCAAGTCCTTCGAGCTTGAACCTGTGAAAGTTGATATGCGGGTGCTGGAACATCGACATGATTGCGTCCACGTGTGAGAAATATTCCTTGCTCAAATGACCCATGCTTAGGTGTATTGGGGCATGGCGAGCCGACTCGTAGTACGAGCGACTGTCTTGCGACATCATGTTGAATCCTGGCTTGAGACAGTCCCCGACGAAAGAGAATGCATCGACTTTCTTGAGGCGTGCGAGCGCTGTTAAAATTGCGCTATAAGTTTCCTCGAAGCTTGCAGCATCATGCTGAAGTATATCCGTCTTTTTTCTTAGAAAACGGCTCGGCCATTGGTAGGCGGCATATCTAGTCCTCCCGTATCGCGGAGGCCAAAAACTTACGGCGACGAAGCAGATCTCCTCGATATCGGAACCAAGGTCGGAATGGCAAATATCAATAGTTTTTTGCAAGGAGCTGTATGAAGGATGGACGTAGAGCACCTTCAGCCTCGATCGGATCGTAGTGGTGCATGCTGGCACGAAGAACTTGCTCGCTTCGCGGCATCGTAGGACATCGGTGACAGTTGCATATTCGAGAATTTTGAGCAGCAGCTCATCAGGAAGATCTTTGACTGACTTGGTAGGCTGTTTGAGAGGCTTGCGCCATTTGCGGTTGTTCTGGAAGACCATGTTGGTAGTCGATGTCCGATATGAGTGTGTAGTGGTGGAAGTGGAGTCGGGGTGGAGTTTATATAGGGTGATTTGTCGAGCTGTCGAAAACTGTCACGGGCTGGTTCAGTACAAAGCTCCTGGGCGATCCATGTGAGTCAGCTTTGGCGTTCATGTGGCAGGAGCTTTCGAATGGGTACTGCATACACTGCAAACGATCACCTCAGGTGAATTCGGTCTGGTTAGCAAAGTGAATGACCATGTGATTACTGAGTTACCGTCGTCTCATCCTGCGCAAAGAGACTCAACGCAATCACTTTATGCACGGCACAGACCTAGGTTAGCCATTGAGGTTCAGCAATTGTCAGAATTATGCTCGTGGCTCGAGCGAATTGAAGGATCACGGACCGGTTTCCATTACGCATTCTCACATTATCCCATGCTCATTGTTCAAAACGCCTTGCATCATTACACCCCGACATGTGCTTTTAATCGCTCCGAGTCCTACAACACTTCACTCATCCTTCTCCGCCTCCTCATGCCCAACAGGCACCAACTTGCCCACCACCAAATACTTCTCGCTAAACCGCTCCTCCCAACCGCGCATAGCCTCCATCTCCTCCGCGCCCAGATCCTCCAACCGATCCAGAGGGCCATCCAAATCCTCCGTCAGCATATCCTCGTCGAAGCTCCCACACGCCAGGCCGCGGCTCGCGTCGCGGCCGGCGAAGTTCGCGTAGGGCCCGCCGGGCCCGTAGAAGTTGCGGCCGGGCGTGACGTCGAAGACGCGCCCGCGCACGGCCAGGTAGACGGGCATGTTGTTCGTGCCATTGTAGGGTTTGAGCTGGGGCGGCGTGAAGGTTTTGAAGACTGTTGGGGCGGGAGGCGTGGGCAGGGCGGTTGCGGATTTCGAGGGGCGCAGGCGCATGTAGACTAGGATGGAGAAGAGACTGAAGAGGAGGATATTGAGAGGGGTCGCGATGGTGGCGCTGCGGAGGGGTTGTGTTAGTTTACTTGTGGTGATTCTGTCTGGTGGGGTGAGATAGAGAAAGCGTACACTTGCGTCGCTGGTGGTGCTTCGGAAGAGCTCATTTTGCGCTCTGTACAGAAGAGTATAGAGCTGATTGTAGTATCAACAAGCTCCTCTCTCAAGAATCGTAGAGTTGCGGCCTTCTTGCGCCTATTGCGAAACCTGATATCCAACAGCTACCCTTTGAGGTCATCAGCTCGTTACGGGCGCTCCGCAACGCCCGCCGGCCGGCGGGGCGACTCCAACGGCTCGGCCCTCTCAGGGACGCCGCACCATCGCAGCCCCGACCGTCCAAACTTACAATATCCTTGTCTACACTGCCACCATCTATGCCTTGCAGCTCTAAGCGAGTAGTCTGTGTGTTGCGTGTTCCCGGGTCCCCGTGGGCGTACACTGTCGCGTATCAGGCTCGTGCAAACATTGTTACGCCGCATCGGAGTAGAGGTGCGGCAGTCCATCCCAACTCAAAAGAAAGGGGCATCTGTCAATGCCACGGCTTGATCGCTTCGATGAGGCGTGTCAAAGTTCCTTGGTCTTTGCTATACGAGCTCAACACAATGACGCCGAGGCACACACAAAAGGAAAGGTGAAAGCCTCCCCTTGAATGACATAGCCGTCTCACGTTGAAGATCGAGAGTGACGAGAGCGATCTCTCACGGACGTCGTCAATCTTCGATGGACCTCAATCTATCTTCGATGAAGTCGTTACCAGCCATCGGGTATACCCTCCATGAAAGTTGTGCGAGCCGCGGATGAAGATCCACGAGGGTGGGACGTGAATATCAGTGGCTTCGGGCGGCGCTGAAGCGAAGAAAGCATGCAGCAGATAGGAGGACACGGACGTCAGCCTTGGGCGAGCAAAGTCTGTGCCATTGGAACGCGCATGGCTGCGAACCATCGAATGCCGAAGTGCATCTACGCTCGCGAGTGAGATCGAACATTTTTTGAGGTATAGCGTGGACGTGATAAGGCGTTGGAGCGGTATATGTCTCTGGCGCCCGCCTCCTGATCCAGATGCAAGCCAGCAACGCCCGCTAACAAACGGCCAACCCGTGGGGTGTGCTTCTCACCACTGCCACGACTGCGCTGCTCGTCTCGCCAGCCGGTTGCCGAAGCCCACCGATGCCCTGAAGAGCAGGTCGGGGGCCAATCGCAGGCATTCCAGCAGGGCCGCTCGTGTGAGACCTGTAATTTCATCTCGACAAAGGGCCGTGGGTGGACTCGCTAGGATGATGCCATTTATTGCACCCATGCCGCTTGGCCGTTGCCGCTCCTGGCAGGCGAGCCACCGTGGTTGGTAGAGTAAAAGGTGCACTACTGCACCTCCTCGACCGTGAGTCTGCCGTGTCTGCCTCGCCATACCATCTGCCCTCTCGACGCTCTCACAGGCCCGTACGACAACAAGGTCCCGCTGCCGGCGCGCTGCAAGCCAGGCTAACCCTGCCGTGCTTCAGAGGCGCGTCCGACTTGAAACACGACGTCAGCCGCCGCGCGCCTCGATAAATGCCCAACATGTCCACGCGGACTGTCTCCATCAACAACAGCGCTCCTCGAGCTGGCCTCGTGAAAATGCCCACCTACACTATCCAGGAGGACGCCCCGTGGATGACCGATCGCCCGCCTTCCGCCGTGTCCTCGTCTGTTTACAGCGACACCCCCACGATGCAGGACGGCGAAGGTTCGCCTCGCTCCCTGAAAGCGGCTCCCTACACCATCCATGAGACACACATTCCCGATCACGGCCCGCAAACAACGCGACAAACACGCCTTCCCATCTTCAACCAGGTCAGAACGATGCTCAGCAAATCAAACGCTTCCTCCAAAGAAGATGTGCGACCCAGTGAGCCAGCACATGCAGGGAAGAAGGCGGCTCTGAAACCTTCAAAATGGGACGGTGTCTTCGACACGCGCCGCTACTCTCCCGGACTCAAATCTCTCAAATCTAAGAAGAACGACTCTAGCATTTCAATCTCCCGCGACTCTGACGCAAGCTCTATTGCATCAGGACGCAGCACGTCAGCGCATGATTCCTCCGCCCGCAGCTCAACACCAACCCAGATCTCAGTGAACGCCGTCTCACAACTTCCCCGCGGCGTGTCAGCAAAATCACAAGTGAAACGCAAGCCTGTGATGTCGCTGTCACCCTCAGCGACCGAGAACTTCGCTCCACAAGACATGTTGACCGTCCCCGACGCCAACCCGCACAGCAGATTCAGCTGGTCCACCGCCGCTCCCTCTGAAGCACCCAAGAGACTTTCCACAGACACCGCGGCGACCGGCGCAGGTCGGCCGCCACTTGTTTCTCACTTTAGCTGGACCACCATTGGCACAAGCGCCGTGCCAACCCCGAACGAGGAACTCGACGATCCCACCTCGCCACCACCCATGCCCTCGCCCAAACCCGAGCACGCCAAATTCAGCGACACGCCAACAGAATCCATCCTCTCCCGCAAACGCCCCGTCCGCCGCGCCGACGCCGAAGACTACGTCCCCTCCACCCCCCGCCAGCGCGCCGACACCACCGGATCCAGCGACGACTCGACCCCTCGAGCAACCCCGCGCGCACGCGTCCTCTCCTTCGGCGAGCAGACGCCCACGAAAGCCCCCTCAGCCTCCAACACCGCAACTCCAACGTCCACCGCCACCAGCAACGCGAAGAAAGCCCTCCCCCTCCCACCCTTCATGACCTCGACGCAAGCCTCGCACCTCGAGCTCCTCGTCACGCAGGAGAAGAACCTCACCATGCAGCGGCAGAACATCGAGCGCGCGATCAGCGACCTGGAGAGAGTGGAGCGCGCGAGCCCGCTCGAGGTGCCGTTCGCGGCGGTGCGGGATGCGAAGCGCAGGCTCGACGAGCGCAGGGAGACGCTGCGCGAGGTGAAGATGGAGGAGATGGATATTGGGATTCGTATTGCGAGGGCGAGGCGCAAGGAGGATTTTGGGGAGGGCGAGGGCACGCTTTGGGTGAGGAGGGTTACTGGGTAGGATCCTAGGTGAGGGGGTGATGTTTTGATGTTTTTGTTTAGGAATTGGGAATTTGGGAAAAACGAGCGAGCGAGGCGTTTTTGCGTCTTTGGGGATTTTGCTTTTGAGAACTGGAAAGTTTGCCTGATTTGACGACTCTGATGGGCAGAAGTAATGGATGCCTCTGTAAGAATACTGGTTTGGAAAACGGATTGTGTAAGATACGTAATGCGCGAATACCCTGATAGCAACAGTGATAATTGATTTCTTGTTTGACAGATGATACAGTTTTGAGATTACTTCATTGTTCTTTGCGGTACCCGGTAGAGGGAATGGAATGTCTGAACAGGGTTGCGCCTGGGTCAGTCCAGGCCTTTAGTGCTACCAGTGCTTTGCACTTTGATTTTTATTATATAATGTGCATAAAGCAGCATCACATCATCAAATCACAGCATCAGCTGTTCGGGGATATGGTCTAGCGGTATGACATCTTCTTAGCACCATACAAGCACCCCTTGTATCTGTTAAGTGGAGAAGGTTCCCGGTTCGACTCCGGGTTTCTCCATCTTCTTTTGCTCTGCTCCCCATTCGTGGGGAGCTCAATATTTTTTCGGTAGCATGTCCATGGTGCCAGGAGCCGATGTATCTCGCTTGGCTGCCGTCCGGGGACTTTGTGGTCGCGGGTGAGCTGGCGTTTTGCTTCGAAAGCTGCGCGCTCCTGAAGCGTCAAAGTGGTATATCATCAGTCAATCTCTTTCCAGACGGCAAGTGGCTGCTCGCAGAGGATATCCAGGGACACGATGGGTGAGAGAGGTATCGCAAAAGATGAACAGCCGCACAAGCTATCATGGGAGGCGCGTAACAGCTCACTTGATTGGCTCAATCAACATGCAGACACACCTAAGTCGGTTGTCTGTGCGTGCATCTGGCACCATGTCGTGACATGGGTAGGAGAATACTCATTTTCTTTTTAAGCATCATGGAATTGCAAAGTATGCATCCACTTCCAGGTATCGTGGTCTTGGACCCGGTATACCAAAAGCTCTGAGCATGAGTGCTTCCGTTGGCGATGAGAACATCTCAATCCCAGGATCCAGCTGGCGCATGCTATGGACTGGTCAGTTCAACGAGTTTCAGCTGGACATTGTTGGTTTCCTGGCCATTTTAGGCGAAGGCTCCATCCTATCCACTGCGCAGATATCGGCTTTGTCCTGTCTGTTCTACTTACCACGACTTATACCGGCCCCACAAGCGTTGCTTCAGACGAAACGCCCTTCAGCCTTGCCGTCAGAGCCGGCAACAGTGACCGCTGTGTACTCTGGGAACATCAAGGAGCATATCCCTCACATAGCTCATGTCTTGCTGTAAGTAGACACTTGTCAGGCAAGACGTGACTAGGACTGATTCAACATCAGCGCGAGAGAGATGCCACCGTTTACGGTACGCTGCATAGTCGTAAAGGCAAACAAGGCTCTGCAAGCAAAGCCTGTTACGAAGGTGGACACTCTTCTTCGAGGGCAGCCTGCGATAGCTAGAACCCCTTCGAACAAGCACGATCCTCCCTTGGTCAAGCTCAGAGCCTACGGACCGCTGGCTTGGGTGACCTTGCTTGGCTTCTTCATGTCACTCGCATTGCTCATCGTCTCCCTTGTGTTGGGCGACGGCATGTCTTTGTTAGCTACATTATTGCTGTCTGCTCTCTCTACGATGGTGGGTATAAGCAACAAATGGGAGCTAAAGCTGCCTCGATACTCGAATAGCAGCGCAAACCTTCCGGCTGGCGACGTAGTCATCCGCTTCCCCAACAAAAGCTTCCTTATCGTGATATGCGAAGAGGAAGTCGCACGAGAACTCTTCTGGGCTGTCGAAGAGATCCAATATAGGGTCCGCGATGCCACCGCCTACCGCTTGATCTCACTGGTTGGTACCATGATGCTCATGCTTGGAGTCATCGTCCTGGCAAACGCCAAACTACCGCTTAAGTTTTGTTGGACGGGCGCGTACCTCGTCCTCAATGCCGCACACTGGAGCGCTGCAGCGCTGCCGCAGAGATTGCACTGGGATTTGTCCTGCTTCGATATTGAAGAGCATGGTATCGCCGGCGGTCCAGCCAACCGAACGTACATGGATGCATTAGGCAAGGCGATTACGGTCACCAAGAGTGTTGAATGGCTCCGGCATGGACAAGCTGTGCCCTTCACGCAGAAATGGAACGAGTGGCTGCTGGAGGCGGAGAAAGCTGCGAACACTGTTGGGCACAGAACTGATGTTGTCGCCGATCGGCTTTGGAGAACTGCTAGGTCTGACAATATGGGTACCGTTTGGGATGTGCCTGGAAAAGACGTTTGGACAGCTCGAAGCTCCTGGGATAAGATCAATTGTAAGCCGCCCGAGAGTTCAAGCACTGCTGATAAGTATACCGGCGAGCCGGCCGTCGGTCCCCTACGTAAGAGCAGTAAGTACGATGTATGAATTTGCATCTAAGGGTTTGTTGAGATGGGATTATTGGGGGGGATTGGGGGGATGAGCATCAGGCGTCCTTATATTTGCTAATGATTTGTGCCTGAAGGTCCCTAGGTAGGTAGAGTCCTAGGCGTCTATCGGACCTCTATTCTGGAACACACTATGGTCATATATGAGCGGAGGATGTGCGACATGAGGCCTGCTTGACACCGCACCTCTTCCGCCAAACAAAGTGTAGATAGTACCGGTAACATGTGCCGTGCGTACCTTGCACTTTGAATGTGGACTTATTACCGATTGACAAGCCCGAGAGCTGGTCACATGTTTTCAGACTCGTGGCGGACCAACAGTCACGTTAGGATTGATAGCTCCACCAATGTTCGAACATGCTTCAAATCGAAATTTAAATGCTTGTTCTCAAACAATCTACCAGCACCGATGCCAAGATCTGGCTGAGTAAGAGGTGGAGCCTTTCAGCTAAATCTACTCACGACCACCCCTTGCAAGTTTGGCGATAATCCCTGCGGAGGTGTCTCTCCCAACGCCTTGCTCTCTTGCTGCGGCACTGATTTCCTTCGCTTTCGCTGTAAAGGCCATACCATCAGGTCCCGAGGCGACTTTGACAACATCATCCCTGAGGCACTCGGGAGTCCAATCAGGGGAGGTCTCACGACATCCCCAAATACCGACGCCAATTTGTTCAGCCAGTTGGGCGTAATTATACGTGTCGGTCCAAAGTGGAAGCACGATTTGGGGAACGCCAGCGCTGTGACAGTTAGCAAAACTCGGTGCGAGAAAGATCTTACAGACTTGAGATCACTTACGCAATGCTTTCGTGAAATCCACTTGCGCCGCCGTGGGTGACGAAAGCGGTGATGTGACCCGACGACAGTAGCGAGAAAGGATCAACAGTCAGCCATGGAGTCACTGTGACCCGTCCAGTCTCTTCCAGGGGCACCATCCAACTCCGCCAGTCGTCATCGAGAGTATCAGCAAGCATGTATTTCCACAAAATCTGCAGGTCGGTAGCCTCCAGGATCTTTTGGATTCCTTCGATCATGATCCTGGTGTGCGTCCGGCTGTAGTGGAATGCAGAACCGAGGTTGATCAGCACCGTGGGCTTCTGCTTGATCCATGCCATGAGTTCTGCGTCTTGGTCCTCGGCCGGAGCGGCGGACAGCGTCATAGGGCCAGCACATGTCACGTTAGCTGGCACAAAGTCGACGGGGACGGTCGCGGCGTGAGTGGTTTGAGTGATCCATGGGACGTCGTCGCGATGCAAGCCGTAGAATTTGATGGGATCGGGCACACCGTTAGCCTTGAGGAACTCCTGCTTGGCTGAGATGTCAGGCATTTTCGCGACGCTTGAGATCAAGCGGAAGTTCTGGTAGATGTTCTGTGCCATCAGTTTCAAGGGTATAGGAAAAGGGAATCCCGAGCCCATTCTGCAAGGCATTTGTCAGTAAGAAGCCTCGTGACACACTGTCAGCTTGAGCTTACGCTGGGTACTTCCATAGAAAACCAAGCCACGGTTGCTCCCCAGGAAAGTTGTCAACGAGCATGTTGGGGGTGATGAAGGCGTGTACCCGCTTCCTCGCTCGAGTAGCCTCAATCGCAGGGGCGAAATTAGTGTCCAAGACGACAACAGCTGGGTCGACCCCGTCAATGAGGCTCGTGATCTGTTTGAAGTGGGCGAGGTGCTCTTCCTGGAACCAAGGATCGATGTAGATCTGTATGTTCTTGCTGATGTGATTGATGCCCTCAATCCCATGTGGAGAGATGTGCCCGAGCCTGCCATCTTCGTCGTATCGTAGGTGCGGGTAGTTATCGTACGCGTCGCTGCTAGATAATCCGCTCAGAGGGTGAAAGATAATTTCTTTGGCCTGCGAGTTGTTGCGTTTTGCGTAAGAAGAAATCCTAGTCATGGTGTTTGCAAGCTTTGGGAAAGATCCGAAATGGACCTGAATGTCCGGATGCGATTCAAGCAGGCTTTGCGCGGTGGCTGCATGGACGTTCGACAGGCCAGGATGCTCGTTGACAAGGAAGAGCACAGTATTATTCTTTCCTCTGACATAGTCTCTGGGCTCAGGAATCGGCTTAAATTGTTGCTGTAGAGCGATGAGGATCCCTATGATCGCTACTACCACAAAGCTGATACGTCCAAACATGGTCACAAACTGGCCATGTATTGCTATTTGGGATCGACAGTGAGTGCAAGGACGATTGGTAGACAAAGTATAAGGGCAAGAGAACGTCAGCGCTGAAGACTACTTGTACTAGGACAGTATCGCCCTTTCTATGCCATCCTCAGCTGAAGCGCATGATTTGACTAGACTTTATCCGTGAGCGTTGATCTGCAGTTAACAAAGTAAAGCGAAGTCGGAGGTGGCTCTGCGCAACCTCATTGGCTTGCTACCTTAGGCCGTCCATCGCGATCCTTCGTAATGCGAGACCGACACATCAGGTACGTAGGTTCTCATACTGAATATGAGGAACTACAATGCCAACGAAGAGTATCTATCTCATACCGGCGCCAAAACGCATCTGCACCGAGATGACGGAACCCTAACCCTAACCCTTGCAACCCAGCCTCATTTCGTCAATTCGCGTCCCTGCCGGCCTAGCCGCCTCTGTCAACCGCCTGTAGGGCGCCTTCAATAGCGAGGTCGAGGCTGCCGTCACGAGCCTCATCGACGAACAGAACCTGGCTAATGGTGGCAGGGACCATTGCCGCCGCCACGATTTCGCCATGCGGCGGCCCAACAATCTGCTCGACCAGGACCTACAGAGGAATCTCATGCTAAGCAATTGGATGGTGATCGACACGAGCAAATCAAGCTCGGGGTTGTAAGCTGCCTTTGAGGTGTGCTACATTTTCTACTTGCCACAAATCTGTCACAGTCTGATCGGCACGGGCAAAATCGCACCTGCACTGCTCGCGTTCGCGCGTGGTTCAAAACCTGGAGAATTAGACCTTCAGAGTGTCACTACAACATGAAAGTAGAGAATCAGATTGAGGCTAACGCAGTAAGTGACAGTCATTCACTGTGTGATTTAATCTCCATGTATTCTCAGATCCTAATATACAATTCCAGTGCGTAAAAGAGCGGCCGGCCTGTGGCCAATAGATTTTTTCTCATCAACCATCCGAAGTCTCGAAACCTTCCTCGAGACCCGTGAAGTCACCCAGCCATCATTCTGTCTGGGTTCAGAATTAAACGCGATCTCTCTCGTGCTCTCGACGGCGTCGATGAGCTTGTTGTCGTATATAGATGCTCGCTTAGATGCTGTAGGAGGAGGGAGCGCCAGAGCCCGAAGCGCTGTCGTCGCTGCCGGAAGAGTACGAAGAGGGCGCGTCAGAGCCCGAGGAAGGAGAGGACTCAGAGCTGTCAGAGCTGCCAGAGTAGTCGCCGCCAGCGCCAGCGGAACCAGAGCTGCCAGCCTCGCCGGATGCAGAACCAGAAGCCTCGCCAGACGCGGAGCCGCTAGCCTCGCCGGAAGCAGAGCCAGAGCTAGAGCTGCCGCTTTCACCAGAAGGAGAGGACTCGGCGCCCTCGCTGCCAGAGCTGTACGGGGACGGGGCGCTGGAAGAAGAGTCGGAACCCTCAGAACCCTCCGAGCCAGCATCGGGAGCAGAGGGAGAAGCCTCGCTGTCAGAGCCGCCAGAGCTGTAGCCGCCGAGTCCAGACTCGCCAGAGCCCTCGCTGGAGCCCGAGCCGGAGCCACCGAGACCGCCGGAGCCACCAAGGCCACCGAGGCCACCAAGACCACCGTGAGAAGAGCCGGAGCCGGAGCCGCCGAGACCACCAAGGCCACCGAGACCGCCGTGGGAAGAGCCTGAGCCGGAGCCGTGGCCACCGAGGCCACCGAGGAGGCCACCGAGACCAGAGCCGCTGCCGGAGCCGTGGCCTCCAAGACCTCCGAAGCCACCAAGGCCTCCGGAAGAAGAGCCGCTGCCGGAGCCACCAAGGCCGCCGTAAGATGAGCCGGCGCCAGAGCTGGAGCCACCGAGACCACCACCGAGGCCTCCAGTGGGAAGAGGGATGGAGGAACCGCTGCCGCTGCCGCTGCCACCGAGGCCACCAAATCCACCGAGACCACCGGAGCTCGAGCCAGAGCCACCGAGGCCACCAAATCCACCAAGACCACCGCTGGGCGAAGCAGAGCCGGAGCCACCGAGGCCACCAAGACCACCAAGGCCTGCTCCGACCGAGGCAGATCCAGTGGGGTACGGAGCAGCAGCAGAAGCGTCAGCGCCGCCAGAAGCAGAGCCGCCGGCCGATCCGCCAACAGAGCCGCTGGCAGATCCGCTCGCGGAACCAGTAGTGAGAGGAGCAGCAGGGCTGGCCTCAGTGCCGCTGCCGCCGGAGCTGTATGAGCCTGGGGCGGAAGGGCTGCTCTCAGAGCCAGAACTGTAGGAGTCCGGAGCTGAGCTGCCGGAGCTGGAGTCGTAGCTTCCCTGGGGCAGGGGAGCGGCGGCCACAAGGGCGAGAAGGGCGGAGAAGGCGATGACGTTCTTCATTGTGATGGTTGTTGTGTTTGTGTTGTTGTTAAGAGAGGTGAAGAGAACGATGGGGCAAGGATACCAGATCCGAATGTAACGACTGAGGAAAGATGAAATCGAAGGAAGCGCACTGCACTGAGTTGATTGTAGGATGGAATGAAGAGAGACTGCACCGAGAGAAACAACTGACCTTCTTATAAATGCGATCCTCTTGTGGCCTTCTAGGAAACTCTTCTAGGGTTGTTATTGTGCGACATGGCGGACTCAACGAGACTTCCCAATCCGTACAGAGAGAGTCATGCCTCCTCCCGACTGCGCAAGTTCCATGGTTTGATGCCAGAGTTAGAAGGGAGGTGTTGTCGCAGGATGATGGATCCGAGGCACTTGAAACGCGGAGAGGCGTCCCCCACATCGGCCGCTGTTCCCCTTACGAGCAGCCTTGTCCCTAAAAGCCATGCCTATACTGCGGGAATGCACCTGATATAGCATGGATGTGCATCGCAGATCAGTGGTCGGCGCATGGCGTGGTCAGAGCTCGGCGGCGGTTCTTGTTACACCATAAGCGCTGGGATGTCCGGCTCAGGACTATTGCCTTTCTTTACCTCATGCAGAGTCCGGGGGCGAGCTTGACCACCCGGCCGCCTGGGGGCCCGGTCCAGTGATGTCGACACCTCTGAAACATGCAGGCCGGACTATGAACGCTCTAGGCCGCCGTTTGTGGAGGCTGGATGAACACCGGGCGGCGTTTGAGCTGACGCGTTTGGGCGGCCGTGAACTTTCCTCCACCCTCAAACGCTGGACTTCCTCATCACACAGACCAAAATCCTGCAGATCCGTGCAAAACAGGAGATGCGACTCATGGCACGATCGCATACTTGCAGAGTCGGGTGCAACGGCGATTGCATGACGCTGGGCGCGATGGAATAACCGCTCACACGCAGCACGCCATGCTGCTTCACGTTGCTCAACCGTTCACCTGGTGAAGTCATGGCCCGAGAACGATCTTCAGCTCGTCTACAGTAGCATCTTGCTCGGCCATGGAGTCATGGGAGCGTCGAAATCTGGTAACTGATGAGACACACGGATCTGATGCGAGCGTCTTTGCATCATCACGTGATCCGATCAACGTCCATTCTTTTCAACACCTGGAGACTCTTCCCCGGATACTGCTCGAACACACAGAAAAATCGTCGCTAGATAATTACAAGAGATTGGTAGCGGGTCTCCCATAGCGTTACTTGCCTCCACATTCGTCGAGGTTGGTCCCAAGATTGCGTACAGATTTCCTGGCCGTCCAAGTATCTAAAGCTCCTGAGCCGCCATGCTTCAGCTCCGAGCCACCAGGTTCGCCAAGTGTGTACACAGCTTACTGACAGTGTACACGTCGACGATATGGCCAAGTATTATTTCGTTGTCTGCGAAAATCGCGTGGCTTAAACGCCGTCTTTGATGTCTCATAGTCCCGCCCCCTCAGCATCTTATACAAGTCATTGTTTCGATTGTTCTGATTTCGCTAAGATTATCAGTACGCGATCGTCATCAAACAAAGAACAAAGGAAGACAATGGCATCTCCAAGAAAAGAACCTCACCAAGGATAGCCATATTGCAGAGGCCTCGGCCACCAGGGCTTTCCCTGGCAAACCACACTACCCCTACGGTCGTTACAACATCATAATGTATACTACAGGCTGGATCCTATCCGCGCTGTTCGCCTTGACGGCTACAGCATCTCCAATCAACAGCACACTTCTCGAGCGCGGTTCCGCCGATACTTTCAACATCAATGTCTGGAACAACTGCCCCTTCACCAAACAGTTCGCTCTCTACCAAATCACAAGTGATTTTCGGATGATCGAACGTTCTAAGCCAACAAACCTTGCCCCAAAGAAGAAACTTACCATCGCTGCGCCCTTTAAAGACCTTGGCATGCGTCTCTCCGGTCACGCAGAATGGGCCACCGCCGGCCAGTGGAAAACACAGGCACTTTTCGAGTTCGGCTACAGCCAGTATGCCGGCAAAGATGGCACTGCGTATAATCTCTCCGTCATGAAAGGTAGCGATGGCGATATTGGCGTCGGTGTCTACCCGATCCCGAACGGTAGGGGCTCGAAGCAATGCCCTAGCAAGACGTGCTTCCCGTGGGATTGCCCGCCGTCGCAGGGTTGGACGGATCCGGACCAGATCAACATTGGCAGTCCGGCTGATACGGTCTGCTATCATGGGCGCACTGATTTCAAGGTTGTGTTCTGCCCTTGACGTTTGGGCTGCCTTGGTGTTTCTTGATGTCATTGTTCAAAGTTGTCTGATGCGTTCTGAGCGGCATTCGGTATGAGATTCGGCAGAGACGCGACGTTCACGACTAGCAAAAATGTATAATGTCTTTCGAATATAAGCAGCATGCTACGTTTCAATTGAGCTCATCTTACCTTAATCAATCCTGACAGCCTGTGGTTAGCGCCACAGCCATGGCGTATTCTTTTTGGCGATCACCATGGCAGTCTTCCTGTCAGGACAATCTGATTTGACCAAATCTGTAATGAAACTGACAGTAATCAGCATGATTGCATGTGAAATGATAAAGTGTGGTAGAAGTGTGTGTCAAAAACCGCCTCCCTCTCCAGGCGGCGGTGCTTGCACCAGCCACACACCGCCCCGCGACGACTGGGCTTCGCGCCGCAAGCCAGCGCGCGACTCCAGCGCGACTTCACTTCTCGACCCACGCGCGGCGCATAGCGAACATCACAAGCCTGGAACACCACCGGAACCATGCCGCCTTTTCGCGATGACCAAATACTCGTAAGCGCAATCCTCTTGCGACTCCGCGACAAGCTCTTCATCTACTGACATATGCGCCGCAGATAATTGCGCCTGGGTCGCAAACCACCCTCGCGCAGCTCGGTCTGCCCGAGTCTTATACCCCCGCGCGGTCAAGACTGCGTTCGCGCATGTTCCCTGCTGAGAAGGAGGGCGAATTTGAACCGGTCAAGATCAGGCGACGAGAAGACAACGCGCCGGCGCACAATGGCGACGGCCACGAGGGAGCCACAAATGGAGAGAACGACGAGAACGACGGCTGGGAGGAGGACCACATTAGCGAAGAGGGCGCCGTGTGGCCGATGAAAAAGGGCAAGATTGTGGATTGGCCTGCGTTCTACGCCCTTATGACCCACGTCTACAACACCGTCAACCCGCCTTTCCACACGCCCGTACTGCTCATCAGCGAGCCCGTCTGGACACCGAAAGATCTGGAGAAAGTCACGCAGTTTTTCTTCGAGAAGTTCAAGGTGCCCGCCTTCGCGGTCATGGATGCGGCTATGGCAGCGACGTACGCGTACGGTGTGCCCACGGCGACGGTGGTGGACGTTGGAATGGAGAAGGCGGATATCACATGTGTCTCTGACCACGTGCTGCATCACATTGGCCGTAGCTTGGCAGTGCCCGATTGCGGCGGCGAGTCATTGACCGACAGGCTTGTGGAGGTGATGAAAGGAAGGAAAGGGTTCGGGAGGGAGGTTTGCGACCAGCTGAAGCGCAGTGGCATTTGTGAGGTCTTGCCGAGCGATGCTGAAATTTTGAAGAATGATGCTGCAGTTGAGGACGACCCTGCCAACCCGGCAGCTGCTGCGTCGACTGGTATTGATGGCGAGGGACAGCAAAGAAGCAACAGTTCTGGGGCAGTTGGAGATGTGCCTCGGGGTCCAGGACCCGGGACAGAAGTTGGCGAAGAGAAGCTGGAGGATGAAGAGGGCGTTCTCGACATCGCCAGCATTGTTACTGGTGGCAACATGAGCGAATATCTTGCCCAAAAGGAACGAGAAAAGGCGGAGAGGGCTGCTGCGAAAGGCAAGAAGGGAAGCGACTCTCAACCTGCGACAGCTGCGAAACCTGTCAGGCTTCCCAACTCAAAACGCCTGCGTAACAGCTTCATGTACGAGGACTTCAATTTGCACAACGCGATGAAGAAAGCCGGCATGTCGGGCGAAAACATGGCAGAGATGCACTCTGCACTAGACGAAGGCCCCAACAAGCGTCAAAAGACCCCTGAACCAACCTCAGCAGTATCAGAGAACGCGGCAGATGGCGCGCTCGAAACCACGCAAGAAACATCGTCTGGCTCCATCTTCCGCCGTGAGATTGAGGTCGGTCCCGAGCGCTTCCAAGCAGCATCAGGCGGCATCCTCGACCGACTCGCCGACGCCGTGTACCGCACAGTGCAGTCGTGTAATGACATCAACCGACGCAGCGACCTGTGGGACAACATGATCATCCTAGGCAACGGCTCGCGAGTCCGCGGCTTCAAAGACGCGCTGCTCGCCCGCCTGAGCGAAAAGTACATCATCTCGCCCTCGTCCGCCACAATCTTCACCTCCGAGCTCCCTTCCAACCTCTCCACACCCATCGCGACCGGCGCCAACACACCCATGCCCCAAATGCCGGGCCAACCCCACCCCTCCTCGGGCGTTAACCCGCTCCTCGTCGCTGCCACGACCGCACAAAACCCGCATTTCAACCCGGCGCAGTCCACCTTCGGCCACCAGAGCAGCCACTCGCACTCCGGCCACGGCCAGACGCCCACAAGCATCAAGCTCGTCAAGTTTCCGGAGTACTTCCCAGAGTGGAAAGACGTCGGGTACGATGAGGCGGCGTTCCTAGGCGCGCAGGTCGCCGCCAAGGTGCTGTACGTCAATGACAGCACGGGCAGCGGCTACATGAACCGCACGACGTACAACGACCAGGGTCCGACGGCGATCCACGAGGTGGCTATGTAAGTGTGAGTTCGAGAGGGGAAAAAGCGTTGCTTCGGATGGGATGGGATGGAATTGTGCTATAGCGTAGGAGTTCATTCTCCAGGAGGAGAACTGGATGATGGTGTTCTCAGGCGTGCAATATTGAGGCCGCCTTTACTGGAGGATCAATGATATAGACGCCACTAGGGCGTTTCTTTGCATTACCATTTCGAGACGTTTGCCTTTTCTTTTGCCTTTACCACGTACTATTATTGCTCGCTATTGCGGGTGTCAGCAGGCACCGGGGATTTCAAGGACATCACGAGTCCACCCAGAAGGCATAGGACGAAGGGTTGATCCACGGTCTATGCACCAGAATATGGGTCAAGGTAATGGTGGGGTGCTTTCGCAGGTATCAAATTTGGACCGTAGCAAGTAAATGTACAAAAAAAGCGCGTGTAAAGTCGAGCCCGTAGCGGTTGCGGGGGAGCCCAGCTGGTAAGACAGAAAAACAGACTCTAGGAAAACTCAATCGCTTTAAATGCCCAGGTTGAACTCTACACCGACGTCGATGTCGCGCGCTGCGAAGCAAGTTAGCAATGTATTCTCTCTCTTGGTAGCAGCATTCGATACTCACCCGTCTTGACGATCTTGGAGAACTGCACACTCTTCTCAGCAGCGGTCTGGAGGTCCTCAATGCTGAAGGTCTTAAGGCCGCTCTCGTTGATCAGCTTCTGGGCCTCGCCCATGTTGGTGCCCTGGAGACGGGCAATGATGGGGATGCGCAGGTTCATGGTCTCGACGACGTTGATCAGACCCTTGGCAATGGCGTCGCAGCGGACGATACCACCGAAGATGTTGACGAAGATGGCGGTGACCTTGGGGTCGGAGGTGATCAGGTCGAACGCGTTCTTGATGGCCTCGGGGGTGGCTCCGCCACCGACGTCGAGGAAGTTGGCGGGCGAGCCACCGTTGAGCTTGATGATGTCCATGGTGGCCATGGCGAGACCGGCACCGTTGACCAGGCAGCCAATGTCACCGTCGAGCTTAATGAAGTTGAGGCCGGACTCGGCGGCCTTGACCTCGTCAGCATCCTCCTGGGTGGTGTCGCGCCACTCGAAGACCTCCTTCTGCCTGAAGTCGGCGTTGTCGTCGAAGCTGAACTTGGCGTCCATGCACATGACCTGGTGGTCGGAGGTCTCGGAAAGAGGGTTAATCTCGATCTGGGTGGCGTCCTTCTCCATGAAGACCTTGTAGAGCTTCTTGATGGTGTCGGCACCCTGGTCAACGCACTGAGGGCTGAAGCCGAGCTTCTCGGAGATGCCGCGGGCCATCTCGTCGGTCACGCCAACGTTGATGTCGACCTTGGTGGTGATGATGGCCTCGGGGCTCTCCTTGGCGACGGCCTCAATGTCCATACCACCCTGGCTGGAGGCAACAATGATGGGAGACTGAGAGGCACGGTCCATGAGAACAGCGAGGTAGAACTCGCGGCGGGCGTACTTGCGCTCGACAATGAAGACGCTGTTGCAGATGCGGCCCTTCTCACCAGTCTGCTTGGTGATGAGCTTGTGGCCGATCATCTGGTCGGCGAGAATGCCGGCCTCGCGGGGACTGGTTCTATGTTAGCGACGTGACCGCAGGTTTCGTGACTTGGGATCCAGAAAGACGCACGAGTAGACGATCCTCACACCACCCTTGAAGCCGTTGTCGAAGTGACCCTTGCCTCTGCCACCAGCGAGGACCTGAGCCTTGATGACCATGTCATCACCCTCTGCACTGTGTCAGCAGACTGTCCAGTAGTGTTCCTGTTCATTCTACGCGTACCAATGCCCCTCGCGACATCCTCGGCCTCCTTTGCGCTGTGAGCGACGTTGCCCTTGGGGACGGCAATGCCGAACTAGCCACCAGTCAGTCCCAATCACGCCTTCTTTTACATTCCAGGCAACAGGCATACCGAGTCCAGAAGCTGCGCGGAGCGGTACTCGTGGATGGAGAGGTTACGGCGCTGCTGGAAGGCAGCTTGCCTGAGGGGAGCGCTCTGCGGAGTGTTTTGTTAGCCAAGAATCCCTGTTCGCGAGCCGGAAAAACGACGTACGTATGCGCCCTTGAGCGCAGAGGCGAACTGGGTGCTCCGCGCAAGCTTGAACATGTTGACTGGGGTTGGTGAGGTATGTGAATGGATCACTTGTGGTTGTGGGCAGAGCTTTGAGCTGCCAGGTCCTGCTGCACCTCCAGTCTCCTCCGAGCTAAGCCGCAAAGCTCGGGTCGACGCGGGTGATAGCGTCGCGAGTGCTTGGTGAGTTTCTCAGAATAGAAGATACCCGAGGGGTAGAGTCTTGGTCGGCATGTGACGATAATAGTAGGTTTACTGTGCATAAGATAAAACTTGCTAGAGCAGCTTTGGGTATGTATCGAACGACGCGTGCGATGATACTCAAGCGTAAACTATGCTCTTGATTCTTTACCCAACATCACCTTCCAACACGACCTCACCTTATCACCGCTTCCGACACTTTTTCTTCGGCTTTGCCGCGGCCTAGGTGCAGACCAGCTCAGTCGCCGAACAATTTCCCCAGCGAGTAGATTGTCGAACGACATCCAAGGAACAACCCAGACGCCTGTTGGCGCACGATACAAATATGAGCGCCGCCACGAAAGAATCCCTCAGCCAAGCCGACATAATCCTCAATCGCACCAACGTCGCGCTCGCTCGCAGCCAACGTCTCATTCAATCCTGGCTACCTCCCAAACCGGAGTCCTCACTTTCGCAGCCGGAGCAGGACGCCGAGGATGATGATGACTTCCGAGGCGACAGCGAGGTCGGCGGCATAGGTTCTACGGCGCAGAAGGACGACTCGGGCCTGCCGGAGGGCGCCTTCAAGCGCAGGAATCCGGGCGCGAACGATAAGTTGCTCGACTCACTGCTCGGGAAGAAGGCTGCGAATGCGCATAGGAAGGCACAGGCGCTGGCCAAGAATGGACCGGGGCAGCCTCAGAGTGCGCCTAAGCCATTGCCTAGGGAGACGCTTAAGCGGTCAGCTCAAGAGAGCGATAGCGACGAGGAGGAGGGCGGTCGAGCCGCTGCTTTCAGCTCGAAGAGGGCTAAGCCGTCTAGACCTCAGAGGAAGGCACCAGAGGAGACGGTAGAGAGTAACGTGGAGGCAGAGGAAGTAGAAGATGGCGAAGATGTCAAGTCGGCACCAGTAGGCGCAAAATCGTCACAAGAGACTAGCACGGCTGGCAAGGGTGGTAGGAAGCGACCAGCCAGTTATTTGGACGAACTGCTCGGACAAAAAGCGAACAAGAAGAACAAGAAGAAAAAGAAAGCACCCGCAGCAGATGGCGTATGATGTGGCTGGAAATTCGTACATGTCTTTATACAAGCCACAACAATCGTGCCGAATATATTACTCTCGGACGATCAAGCTGGCCATGCCCATACCGGTACCAATACACATGCTGATGACGCCGAGTTCCTGGCCCTGCCTCTCCATTTCTGGCAGAAGCGTCGCCAGCTGCCTTGCACCGGTGGCGCCCAGAGGGTGTCCGAGCTGCAAAGAAAGGACGTTAGCATACTAGGTTGACAAAAATGTGATACGAATCACGGCTGCTAGGGTGGCTCCAATATGCGGTCTGAACGCAGACAAAGGAAGGGGAATATACGTACCGCGATCGCGCCGCCCTTGGGGTTGACCTTGTCTTCATCAATACCGAGGTTTCGCACGCAGTAGACAGCCTGACTGGCAAAAGCCTCGTTGATCTCCCAGATACCGATCTCCTCCTTAGAGACACCAGTGTAGCTCAGCAGCTTAGGAATGGCAATCGCCGGCCCAATACCCATCTCATCAGGCCTGCAACCCACAACCTGCGTGCCAGCCCACTTGCCAATGATGTTCTTCTCCAGCCCCAGCTGCGTGGCAGTGCTTCGTCTCATCATGAGCGCCGCCGCAGCTCCATCTGAAACCTGGCTGCTGTTACCGGCAGTCGCAGTACCCGTCTCCTTGAAAGCAGGCTTCATCTTCGCAAGCCCCTCCGCCGTGCTCGTCGGCCTGATGCCATCGTCCTTCGTCACAGTGATCTCCTCCGTCTGCTCCGGCACCTCCGGGTTGGGATGCCAGCGCGTCGTCACGGGCACGATCTCCTTGTCGAACAGACCCTCCTGCTGCGCCTTGGCTGCCTTCTGGTGCGACTTCGCCGCGAAAGCGTCTTGCTCCGCGCGACTGACCCCGTACCGCTCCGCCACGTTCTCCGCCGTCAAACCCATGCTCATGATACAGTCGCGCGCGTCGCGCGACGGGCTGTTCTTCAGGTCCTCCCACAGCTGCGTCGGGATGGCGCGCGAGCCGTAGTTCTTCGTCATGCTCTCCATACCGCCGCCGATGCCGACGTCGATCTGGCCGACGGCAATGCTGTTCGCAACGCCCGTGATGGCCGCGAGGCCGGAGCTGCAGGCGCGGTTGACGGTCTGGAAGGAGGTGGTCTCCGGCACGCCGACGTGGCAGGCGGCCATGCGGCCGGCCTTGCTGCCGCCTAGCTCGGAGAGGACGGTGCCGATCTGGACATCGTCGAGGAGCTTGGGGTCGAGGTTAGGCGTCGCGGCGAGGGTGGCTTTGAGGACGTGCGCGAGGAGTTCGTGGTCGTGGGCGTCTTTGAAGCCGCCTTTCTTCGCTCGGGTGACGGGGGTGCGGAGCGCGGAGAGGAAGACGATGTCGTTAGGGTTCTTCTGGAGAATGTTTTTCGCGCCTTTCTGGATAAAGCCCGACATTTTTATTTGGTGGTGATCAGTCCTGACGATTTAGTAGCTATGATGGAGTGCCAGGATGCACCGAGAAGTCGGTCTAGAATATACTTGAGGTCTGATGTTGCTGGAAAACTAGGAGACGTGCAATATGGAAGACAGCAAGGAGGAGTAGAGAAACGGAAAAAGCGCGTAATACTTACGACGATCGCATACAGAAGCGCCACGACAAAGGCGATGTCGCCGTCGGATACAAACCTCGGGAACGAGTTGGAAGCCAGGCGTGGGGAGAGAGCAGCTCAGGCGTGGAGGCGAGGAATCTCTGGAGCGGAAAAGAATTCTTCCTCGGAATTGGACCGCCTCATACCCGACCGAACATTTAACTCGGGAAGCTTCGGGCAACCGTGTTTGGAGCCTTTCACCTTCAATGTCTTGTGTATTCATGTCTCTTGTGAAAATGCTTACATTATCGATCGACCGTGACCAGTACTCCGTCTCCAAGTACCTGGCCATCACGTCCAATACCTCCCCAAATCAACACACTCGCACCGTCGACCTCTAAAGCTTCCGCGGATGCAAATCCAGTTCTTCCCCCAATGCCTCTGCCTGCATGCCCTTCCTCCAATGCCACGCCTTCAGCACCGTGATACTTGATTTCTCGCCACTCCGCCTCGCCGGTGTCCTTCTTGATAGCCAATCGCGCGGCATCCTTGAACGACGCGGCCGTCATCCCTTCCGGTTTGAGCTGCAGCGCCCAAATGTCTTCCAGCGGTTCACTAGAAGCCGAGAGCCCGCCGATCAGCAGAAGGTAATGCCTCCCCTGGCCAGTAGTCACGTGCGTCAGTGAAGCGCCCCATCTCTCCCCCGGGTGCGCCGCATCTTCAGTGTTCGTGGCATGAGGAATAGTCGCCCACGGCGCCAGCGGTGCAAGACCTAGCTCTCCCGAACCCGAGACGTCGTTGTATCTGCTCGAAGTGAGGTCCAAATAGCTAGTCTGCGCCCTCGAGTAGCAGTACAGCCTGTGTGCGACAAGCGCCAGGCTAGGTTGCCCGGAAGCCAAAGAGTTAGGCTCGGGAAGTTCGGCCCATGTTTTCGACCCAATGTCGAAAGTCCACATATCGTTCAACTGACTCCCACCCTTGCCCAGTCCGCCCTGGATGACCACCGTGCCGTACGTATCCGTCGAAGGAATGTCAGGGAACGACTTCTCCGGGTCCGGCGGCGCCTGCGGCAGCGTACCCTCGTCTGGCCGCTTCTGCGCCGGTTTCGGGTGCTCGCTGGCAACAGCAGCGTGGCGGCATCTGGGAGCTGGCTTGGGAGTGCCCTCTACCGGGTCGAAGTGCGACCATTTGTTCCATGCCGTGTCAAACACCCAAACCCTGCCTCCCTCGTCCAATGGGTCCTCCTCCTCGCCCTTGCCGCCAAAGATGTATATCCTCTCCTCAATCACCGCTGCCCTGTGTCCGTACCTCCGCGGCGGCGCCTCAGACGTCGCTTCTATGCGCCTATAATCGGTGCTCTCCACTCCTGAAGAAGGGAGGATGACGATATGCATATCGTTGTCTGCGAGCTGCTGCTCGCCAGCGCCATCCTTGCCAGCTGTCCTCCCGCCGAAAATGTATGCTCTGCCGCTGATGACGGAAATGCTGTGGTATGCTCTGGGCAGGGGTTCTGCTGGAATTTTCTTGAGGGTGGCGTTTAATGGGAGGGTCGGATCGTGGATGCCTTTGGCAAGGAGCGCGGCGCCTTCGAGTACGTTCTTGATCCCGTAGAGGGCGCCGGCTGCTTCGGCCATGGTTGGTTACAAGGGCTGGTTTGCTTTTTCGAGCTGCTTGTACGGTACCGTGTTTTGAAGAGGCTCCAAGAGATTCGGAGACTTCAAAATTGAGACTACGAATGGGAAACGAATCAATATAGATCAAGCATGCAAGTGTTGAGAGGGCTCGTATTGTTTACTGATGGAATCAGAAACTCGTAACAACGACGCGAAGGCATGACGTCGCAGCTCACGACCCTGTTCTTTGCGGGGGTGGAGTTGTGCCAGGTGGGAGGCTCTCCTGTCAATGAGAATCTATCAAGTGGGGAACGTAACACACTGCACTTGAGATGTGAGATCCTAATAGGCTCCCAGCACGAACATCTCCCTACCTCAATTAAGTGTCAGTGTGCCACGATTTTCCACGGTGTTCAAACCCGGATTTTCCCACGGGGCTGGGTGTTCGTAGTTGAGCATTCAGCTCCGGAAGACAGGAGCCCGGTCAAAGATCCTTCCCCAACAAGTTCTAGGGTTATGAGAAGCCGATTGCAGTCTTGCTCTCTCTTTTAACAAAGCAAAGATTCAGACTTGATCATCTCAGCCTCATCTCGTCTCATCGCAAAGCAATTTTCGCCGCGTAAACCACTCACAGCTCTGCGTGGTAGCACGCGGCAATAGGTTCGACGGTGCAAACTCTATTTGGGCCTCTATGCTGCTTGTACAAGCCGCGAATGTGCATACTCGGCAAGGCGTAAGGGCCAAGGCTTGGGCTCGCGAGTGCTACCACCTATCAGCGAATGCCTGCATGTCACCTGATATTCGCGTCATCCGTTGCCAATGGCCAAAGTCAAAGAACATTGATATGAGTATATGAGTACCATAATGTCGCCAGCGTGATATTGTATTGTGAACCACTCCAACGCAATAATGGCGCCGCTCTGGTCCCGTATACGGTCCTCGATACAGAATGGCCGCAAGGCCTTGCAGCCGACCGGCGAGGCCATCTCCCAGGTGGCCCTCCTGGACATGCTGGCCCACAACTGGTACCTAGGCTTCACTTCCTTCGGCGGACCGACGGTTCATTTTCAGATATTCCATCAACTGTTTGTCGATAAGTACAAATGGATCGACGAGACAAGCTACCAGGAGATGTTCGCGCTGTGTCAGGCGCTCAGCGGGCCTGGCAGTACGAAGATGATATATGCGCTGAACGTCTTGCACTACAACTTCTGGGTTGGTTTGACGTCGTTCTTCCTCTGGAGTGTCCCTATGGCAATTGCGGCTTTCGGTCTGGCAGTAGGCATTGGCAATATTGACGACCAGCTGCCCGGACCTGCTTACGCGCTCCTCTGCGGTCTCAACAGTGCGACTGTCGGTATCATTGCGCTTGCAGCTGTTCAATTGAGCAATAAGGCGATCACAGATACTGTCACGCGTATCCTGGTCTTCTTTGGTGCAGCTGCGGGCATGCTGTACAACGCCTTGTGGTATTTTCCAATCTTGATGGTTGCGGGCGGCATCGTTACTGTCGTGTGGGACCTCCGTCTGCTTCAGAAACTTTGGAAAGCGTTGCGAAACAACAACAAGAATGAGACTCCTGCTTCGCTCGAGAGCGACCCAGTCGAGCTAAGAGAGACCGACCCAAACGCCAAATCCGGCTCATCTTCTCTGCACGCCAGGCAAAGAGACACAAGCAATGCAACAGACCAAACCGCCACGCACCAAGAAGAACCCTCCGCCCCTCCTCAGCCCCAGCTCAAACACATCGGCACCTGGAAGACCGGCGCAGTCATCATCGCCGGCTTCTTCGCCGCCTTCATCGTCATCATGGTCTGCCGCGGCACCCTCAGCGCGCGCAACCGCGGCTTCGACCTCTTCGCCAACCTCTACCTCGCCGGCACGATCATCTTCGGCGGCGGGCCCGTCGTCATTCCCCTGCTGCGCGAGTACATCGTCGTCCCCGGCTGGGTCTCCCCGCGTGACTTCCTGCTCGGCCTCGCCATCACCCAGGCCTTCCCGGGCCCCAACTTCAACTTCGCCGTCTACCTCGGCACTCTCGCCGTACGCGGCTCCGCAACCCCAGCGGCCGCGGGTGCCATCATCGCCTTCCTTGCGATCTTCACGCCAGGCCTGTGGCTGCACACGGGCTTCATGGGCATCTGGCCTAGCGTGCGGAAAGTGCACGCCGTGAGAGCGTGTCTCAGAGGCGTGCACGCCACGGCTGTTGGGCTCGTGTTCACCGCTGTGTACAGGCTGTTTGAGATCGGGTACCTGGATGAGACTGTGCAGAACGGAGGCAGCTTGAGCAGAGATCCGTGGTGGGTGGTAATTGTGGGCACGAGTTTTGTCGGTGGCAAGCATTTCAAGCTCTCGCCGCCGTGGGCGATTTTGCTCGGTGCTGCGATGGGGTTGGTTTGGTATGGCATTGTGAGGGCTTGAGGCGGCTTCGGCGTGCGCAACGGATGGTTTACACACTCGATTCAATGGAAGGAACAATCAGCCTATCAGAACCGTGCTCGGGGCCCAAATGCAAGCTTCGACATCTGGAGACGAGCATCTAATCGCACATTCGCAAATCCAAATACTATATATTCTTGTACATGTGTATCCGCGCTAAACGCAAAAACAATCGCAACCCACACCTCCGCACCCTCCACATTCAGCAAAGGTCATTGATCGCTCCCCCCAGTCTGCCCCTCAACCCTCCCCTCCTCCCCTTCTTCGCCCTCCTTCTCCCCACCCCCACCACCCGTCACAACCCCCCAACCCCCCTCCGCAATCTCCCTCCCCCGGAACTTAATCAGCACACCGACCACAATCGGCCCGACAATCGTGTTGAACAGAATCGCCCAGATGGCAATGTTCAGGCCCGCGGACGTCACGTAGGACGTCGAGTTGTACCCGATCTGCACGATGAGGAGGCCGATCTCGCCGCGCGCGACCATGGCGGAGCCGAGGAGGAAGGCGGGCGAGAGCGTTTGGGTGATGGAGGGGCGAGGCGAGGACTTGTTGCGGCGGAGGAGGTCGGCGAGGGGGATTGTGCTGCCGACGATGAGCTGGGAGGGGTGTTAGTGAGGTTGTTGTTGGGTGTTTTCGGGGTTGGAGGTGATAGGGATGGAGAGGCTGGGGATCGCAGGTGCGGAAGGAGGGAGATTTGGAAATAAGGTTCAGAGGTGCAGGGCTGAATGAGCTGGTGATGAGGGTGGCGTGGATGGTAGCAGCAGAAGTAAGTAGGGGCGGGAAGGAAGATACAGGATCCCAAGTCCTCAGAGAAGGTGAGAATGAGAATAGCCAAGATGGTAGCAGCAGCAGCAGTAAGCAGGCCCAGGAGAAGAGAAATACGGGGACGTAGTTCTGATGAGGTCAAGATGATGATGACGAGGACGATAGTAGCAGGAGCAAGTAGGTGCCAGAAAGAGATACCCAAGTCGTATCTCTCTTCCCAAAGCCTACTAATGCTCCTTCCGTTCTCGCGATCTCCATCTTGATTCCCCTCATCCTGGAACACTTCACGATCCACCCGAATTTCTCTCTTCTGCAGCCTGCCGACTTCTGCTGCTTCCACCCACACTATGCTCATATCCAAGTTGAACGCAAAAGAATGTCGTTCACTTACCTTCGCGAACAGCATAAGCAAAGAATACACAATGCCACGCCAGACAGTCTGGCCATCCCAAAGATCCAGGAAAGGAATTGCAAAGCCAATGCTGGCGAAGAACAACGGCTCCATGAGGTACCTCTGCACATCCGAGCAGTACAGCTCGAACGTATGCACGAACGTCGGGCTCTTGTCGACATTCTGCTCGCCTTCTTCGCGCGTGAGGACAACGAACGGACCCTCGGGATGCTTGCTCGGCAGGTAGGTCAGGAACGAGCCTGCGAGAAAGGCGCCGAAGAGAACGCTCGTGCCCGCGTACGCAGCGATGGAGATGAATGCGCAGAGGACCAGGACCATCAGGCCGACGTTCGACAGGTGATCGTAGCGGGCGAAGCGGTTCTCGATGAAACGGCGGAAAAATGGAGCCAGGGCGTATTTGGTTAATACTGGGGTTATGGCCGCCATTAGGATGGAAGCCAGGATTGGTCGGCCGATGAGCCAGCCTAGGTTGACGTTCCCGCCAGACTGGATACTGCCCAGGTCGTGGATGACGCTCGACATGACCAGGCCGGAAACATCGTCAATGACCGCTGCGCTGACGAGCACGGTGCCGACTCGGGTTTGGGAAAGATCAATCGACTTCGAAGCGCCTCCGATGACAGCGAACGTGGTGCCCAGACTGGTCGTCGATAGGGCTGCTCCGATGATGAAGGTCTCGACGGGCCCAAAGCCAAACCCCAGATAGAGGAGCAGATAGGAAAGGCCGATTGGGAAAATGACGCCGGTGGTGGCGCCAATGAAGCTTAGAGAGAAGTTCTGCTTCAGAAGGTCCATTCGCGTGGTCAGGCCACCTTCGAAGATGATGAGGATCAAGCCGATGTAGCCAATGGCCAGGAACGTCTCCTGCCATTCGGCATGCAAGATGTTTGCAAGAGGCTCGCCATAGATGATTCCGACCGCTATTGGGCCAATAATGCCGGCTCTGATGACGATCGAGGACAATGTCTCGGCCAAGGAAAGGAAGGTGAAGAAGGATATCAAGATCAAGATCTCGACGACTGCATGGTGGGTAAGTCTGGATGTCCGCGCATGGTTTCGAGAGCTCACTCACTGGATGGCTCTTCATAGGCCAAGAAGTTTGCCATTATCGTGCCGAGAGACGAATAGAGGCCTATTGCAGCCGCCGCAGGTAAGCCTTCAAGCGAGATGGAAAATGGGACGGAGGAGGCATGGTAGGCTTGGCCAGTGATTCTTTGTACTCGGTGAGCCACCAATGACGACAGATGAATGACCTGCGAGAAACGGGATATCCACAGATAGGCTTTGGGGGAGATCCACTGTTTAGACCGTGAGTCTGCCCTACGAATTCACAGTGATGATTGGGCGGCTGTAAGCGCAGCGAGCCCTTCTCCGGATCACCTAGGGCTCAAAGCTGGAGAAAAGTAGCTATGTTTTGATGGAGATAATACCATCTGTCACTCACAGAGTGAAAGCACAAGATCGCAGAGAAAAAAGATTCAATCAGAGAGGCCACCCGATCTTTGGCCATAGCGCACCGCAGAGACCCGCATCTGTCCACCCGAATCAGTGCGGTGTACGTACAACGTGCTTAACGTCTTGGACCAATGGTCGGCGGCCCAGGTATTTCGGAAACTCTCTCCACCATACAATGGCCGGCCGCCCTTCTCTGTCACGCCGTGCAAACAGCTGAGCTGCAAGCCATACCCAGGTACGGTCATTGTCAGCCTTGCGATCCCAGCAACACGCGATTTCACCCGCACCATCAGGTTTCTCACCCTTGCAACGCTGTGGCGGACTCGTTGAAGTGCCAAGACGGGTATGGGACTGAAGCCAAGAGGACAAGACACCAGCGCCGAACGCCAAGCGATACCTCTGCTTCTAGACAAAAAGCATTGGGTCTGCTGTTTGGCAAAATGTCCATTGCTACTGTTCAGATCGACTACGAGCACCCATGGCAGACAAAGAGAAATCCGCTGCCACCCCGACTGCAATGTCGGGGTCCGGCAACAAGCCCCTCTCGAGACCAGCCCACGCTTTGACGTTCGCGGCTGTTGTCGAGGAACTGCAGGCTGACGATGTTTCTGGTCTGACACCCGCGGCCGCCAAAGAACGACTCCAAACGTATGGATCGAACGACCTCGGCGAAGGCGGCGGCGTCCAGCCGGCCAAAATCCTCCTTCGCCAGGTCGCAAACGCAATGACTCTAGTAACGTGTACCATATCACCCATTGTCGCGGTGAGATCGCTGATCCACTGGCTGGCAGGTGCTCATTCTAGCCATGGCTGTCAGTTTTGGCATTAAGTCATGGATAGAAGGAGGTGTTATCGCCGCCGTCATTGCTCTCAACATCGTCGTCGGCTTTTGGCAAGAGTTCAACGCTGAAAAGACGATGGACTCTCTCAAAAGTCTCAGCTCTCCGACCGCTAGCGCCATCCGCAACAGCGAGAACATCACTATTCCGACTGTCGAGATCGTTCCTGGTGACATGGTCGAGCTGAAGACTGGTGACACCGTTCCAGCTGACTTGAGGTATGTCTTTAATTCCTTCGCGGGGCCACATCCTGCTATCCTGCATCGCCGGGCACGTGTTAAGCTGACTTCGGCAGACTGGTTGAAGCCGTCAACTTCGAAACTGATGAGGCCCTCCTCACCGGCGAGTCGCTCCCTGTTCGCAAAGAGCCTGAACTTCTACTCGACGACGACACTGGCCCCGGAGATCGCCTCAACGTAGCCTACAGTTCTTCCACGGTCACCAAAGGCAGAGCTCGAGGTGTCGTTTTCGCTACTGGTCTGAACACCGAGATTGGATCGATTGCTGCGGCTCTTCGAGCTACTGGTTCAAAGGTTTGACCTACTTTCGTCTAGAAAGTCTGTCATGACGAAGCTAATGTTTTCTTAGCGCCGCCCTGTCAAGCGTAACGAGCAGGGAAAGGCTGGCCCGCATCGCTACGCTCAGGCATGGAGTCTGACGACCACCGATGCTATCGGCAGGTTCCTTGGCGTCAACGTCGGAACGCCGCTGCAAAAGAAGCTCTCTCGCCTTGCAGTCTTGTTGTTCTGTATCGCTGTCGTCTGCGCCATTATCGTACTGGCTGCAAACGACTTCTCGAACGAGCAGGAGGTTATTATCTACGCCGTCGCTACAGGCTTGAGTATGATCCCCGCGTCGCTGATCGTCGTCCTCACTATTACTATGGCTGCGGGTACGAAGCGTATGGTCGAACGACACGTTATCGTGCGAAACCTCAAGTCTCTCGAGGCTCTCGGCGCCGTAACGGACATCTGCAGTGACAAGACCGGAACCTTGACCCAGGGCAAAATGATCACCAAGAAGGCCTACGTTCCAGCGTCCGGGACGTTCTCCGTCGAGGACGCCAACGAGCCTTTCAACCCGACCGGCGGACATGTCACGATCACGCCTGCTTCGTCTAAAGATGGTCTTCCCGGCTCTACGACACCTGTTGATATGAGCACGGCAACCTCCGACCCGAATCTGAGTGGTTTCCTCGACGTCGCCGCTCTCGCCAACATCTCTACCGTATGGCAAGGCAAGGAAGACGGACAATGGCACGCCAGAGGTGACCCAACCGAGATCGCTATCAACGTCTTCGCTGCTCGTTTCGGATGGTCCAGGTCGAAGCTCATCGGCACGGACAATGCCACCTGGAAGACTCTCTTGGAATTCCCCTTCGACTCCGACGTCAAGAAAATGTCGGTCATCCTTGAGAACGTCGAAACTGAGAAACTTCAGGTCTTCACGAAGGGCGCGGTCGAGCGTGTCTTGCAGACCTGCTCGAACTTCTACGCTACACAGGGTTCCGATGAGCTCACTGAGATGACCGACGCCCACCGCGAGAAGATCCTCGAGACCATGGAAGAATTCGCCTCGTTCGGCCTTCGTGTTCTGGCGTTGGCCAGCCGTGAGGCTCCCACGCATCTGAACTACGAGAAGGAAATCGACCGCAACCAAGTGGAGTGTGAGCTCACGTTCCGCGGCCTCATCGGACTGTACGACCCACCGCGCGCCGAATCTGCTGCTTCCGTCAGGGAATGTCGTCAGGCAGGCATTGAAGTGCACATGCTCACGGGTGATCACCCTGGAACTGCTCGTGCGATTGCGATTGACGTTGGTATCCTGCCCTCCAAGAAGAAAATGGAGTCTCTGCCCAAAGATGTCGCCAGTTCGCTCGTCATGACTGCGGGTGAATTCGACAAGCTCGACGACGATCAGATCGACCAACTTCCAACCCTGCCGCTCGTCGTGGCAAGATGTGCTCCGAACACGAAGGTTCGCATGATTGAAGCTTTGCACCGCAGGAAGCGTTTTGCCGCCATGGTAAGTGAAAATCTACCCCGCCACGTATCCTGATCAATCGCTAACAAAGTGGCCAGACTGGCGACGGCGTGAACGACTCACCCTCTCTCAAACGCGCTGACGTGGGTATTGCAATGGGAATGGCCGGCAGTGACGTTGCCAAAGACGCCTCCGACATTGTTCTGACCGACGACAACTTCGCCAGTATCATCAACGCCATCGAAGAGGGCAGACGCATGTTCGACAACATCCAAAAGTTCATCCTGCATCTTCTCGCTGAGAACATCGCCCAAGCATGCACTTTGCTCATCGGTCTCGCCTTCAAAGACTCTCGTGGTCTCTCCGTCTTCCCTCTCGCTCCGGTTGAGATTCTTTGGGTATGTGGAATTGCTTAAGCGGACCCTAGTTACCTCTGCTAACGATTCCAGGTCATCATGATTACTTCCGGTATGCCTGACATGGGTCTCGGTTTCGAAGCTGCGACACCCGACATCATGAACCGCCCGCCTCAGTCTCTGAAGAGAGGTGTCTTCACTCTCGAGGTAATGGTCGATATGCTCGCGTACGGACTGTGGGTCGCAGCATTGTGCCTGGGCTCATTCTCTCTCGTCCTCTTCGGCTTCGGCGATGGCGACCTTGGCGTCAACTGCAACGACTCGTACTCTCAGGAGTGCGACACCGTCTTCCGTGCCCGCGCCACTTGCTTCGCCTGCCTGACCTGGTTCGCCTTGTTCCTGGCGTGGGAGCTGGTCGACATGCGCAGGAGTTTCTTCCGCATGCAGCCCGGCAGCAAGAAATACTTCACGCAATGGTGCGTCCCCCAACCCCACATTTATCCCTCAAGAAGCCAAAACTAACTCCCATCCCAGGATGTACGACGTCCGCCGCAACAAGTTCCTCTTCTGGGCCATCATCTTCGGCTTCATCACCATCTTCCCCACGCTCTACATCCCCGTGATCAACCACGTCGTCTTCAAGCACGAAGGCATCACGTGGGAGTGGGCGGTCGTCGTCGTCGCCACCACGCTCTTCTTCATCGGCGTCGAGGCCTGGAAGTTCGGCAAGCGCGTCTTCTTCCGCCGCTACATCCCCAAGGGCGGCAAGAGCCAGCTCATGGACTGGGAGGGCAACGAGTCGTCCGAGGCGGAGAAGGGAGAGATCGCGGAGAAAGGAGAGGTCCAGACCAAGGGAGCCCAATAACATTGGCTGGATCGGGGGGAGCGGGAGGGCGCTCGTCGGGAACCTGGCTCTTTCCTGAGCCGGGTTCCCGACGAGCGCTGCAGGGGTGAGGCGCGAGCTCTGAGATTCTTGAGTCATGTCTTTGTCAAGGTCTGAGTTCTTTGCATGGGGAGTTGGCGTCGCGTTAGCGTTGCGATTGGAGGGAGTATCCGGGTCATGGTCTCTAGGGCCATGACCTCATTATATGAAAAGCACTCACGTGTCACAGGGACCGACTGTTGGTCGGTGGCTCGACGGCATTATACCACGGCAGCCAGTCGTCGGGCTGAGCAGTCGGATTTGGAGGAGATCAAGGTACTGGTAATTAACGGATCCAGAAGCTGCGTTCAACAGCAGACTGGCCAACTAGAGCCTACGGAACGCTTCAACAGCACGCGGGCGCACTTGCGTATTCACTAGTTAGAGTTTATAGCATGAGATTAGAAATTAAAGGAAGAAAATCGAGAAAAGGTCACTATCGTGCATCATTTTGTACTATTTGGATACCTCGCAGTCCGGCATTGCAGCACCAGGCGAGGAGGGCCACCAAACGTCCTAGGTGTAACGTACCTTCTGGTAACGAACATCGCTATCGCTCAAGCTAAGCCTCTATTAAAACCACGCGCTGTAGCAATAGCCGGGCTTTCATGCAGGCAGGCACCAGCTTCGACAATCAGTAACGGAGTACCGCATCCAAGGTCCAGCTGATGAGAAGAGCCTACGGCATATTCTTCGCGCATCCGAGAGCAGGGAAGTTATCCAAGGAAAACCAGAAGATTACGACTTCCCTGCGCTCCTCATGTGAGGAGATCTAGGAAGTCTCCGGGCTGTCTATCAAGCAATGGCGTGACGAGGGCATCTCAAAATACCGCTTGGCTGATGGTAGTAGCGCATCGGCTCGGAGAAATAACCACCGTCCAAGGTCGATTGTACTTGGCCGAGTCTCAAATCGTATTCTCTCATCTCACTGGCACAGAGCCTTGGTCGTAGATAAAATGCAGGATAGTAGCGGTGAACGAACGTGGAGACTGTTGGTTTGTAGAACACAGTTGCACTCTCAATGCTCTCAACTTCATAAAATTTGCGCGGCTCGAACTGTCACCCTTCGATCTCAAACCAGTGTAGATAGTGTATGTATATGTACAAGAGAAAACCCCTTCGCTTCCATCGCTAATGCTTCGTACATTCCGACCCTCAAACCTATAGGTTAGGCGACAACTGATCATACTTGACACACATCTCGACGCTCTCGACGCTCGCCTGCAAGAACTTCCTCGCCTCCAGACCCGCCCAGACCTTGACCATAGACAAGTCGCCGGACCTCAGGATGGAGCCGCTGCTCTGCGCGCCGAGCTGGCGGAGGATGGGGAGGGCACTGTATCCACAATTTCAGCAAACGAATCACAAAATCCGTCGGAGACGAAAAAGAAAGGCAAGACTCACCCAGAGAACAAATCCAAATCCGGATCCAACGACCTCCCAATCCCCTCCAGCAGCAGAATGCTCAGCACAACGTTGACGAAATCGCCCTCGAGCCGCACGTGGTGGTTGCGGACCATACTCAGGACCTCGTTCAGGATATCGCCGATCTTGATATTCCCCAGCGCGAACGTGCGGCTCTTGACGCCCAGGACGAGGTGCTGCATTCTCAGCGCGAAGACCTCCGCGTCCAAGACGGCGTCCGGCTGCCGGCAGCGCTCGACCATCAGGTGGCCGGCCTTGTAGCCGTCGAACTCGGCGATGGCCTTGAAGAGGTCGAGGAAGTTGGTGCGGTTCGTCGTGTTGAGTTCCGTGACCAGGCCCGTGTCGATGAAGATGAGCTGCGGCCGGTAGCCCTCCTTGTCGATCTGCGCGAGGGTCTCGGTCCAGGCGCCCTTCTCGTCGCGGTGCGGGCGCAGGCGCTGCAGGACCTCTTCCGTGACGTCCTTGGAGTCCGAGGGCAGGGCCTCGGCGCGCTTCTTGAACGACGGCAGGCTCTTGCCCATCTCGAGCGTGGCGGGCTTGTAGAAGCGCACCATGATGTTGCCCGGGTGCAGGTCGGCGTGGATGAAGTTGTCGATGAGCAGCATGTGCAGGAAGGCGTCGAGCCCCTCGTCCGCGATCTCCTTCTGGAAGACGCCGCCGCCGTTCTGCAGGAAGTGCTCGAGCGGGATGCCCGTGGCGAACTCCTCGACGAGCACCTTGCGCGTCGTGTACTGGTCGTACGGGTACGGGAACCAGGCGGTGCTGCGGTTGCGGAAGTTCTTGCGGAAGAGCGTGAGGTTGGCGGACTCGATGCGCAGGTCGAGCTGCAGGCGCATCATCTCGCCGAACTGCGCGACCTCGTCGGGGAAGGAGAACCACTCCATCGTCGGGATGGCGTTGATGACCTGCGCGAAGAAGCCCATGATCTTCAGATCCCGCCTGACGACCCGCTCGATCTTCGGATGCAGCACCTTGATCGCCACATAGTTCGACGGCACCCTCTGCGGCGTGCTCTTCAGCAGCGGATCGACCGTCTTGCGCGCCCTCTCCGCCAGCGTCTGCGGGTAACGCGCCGTCGTCGTGTCCTCCGTCGGGACCAGATCCGGCTTCAACTTCGCCTTGTAAACCTGCGCGATGGCCCCCACGCCCAGCGGCTTCTCCTGAAACTCCTCGAAGATATCCTCAAAGTCCCTCCCGAACGCCTGCTCGATCGTCGCCTTCGTCACGCGCAGCGAGTGCGCCGGCGCATTCGAGTGCAGCGCCGACATGATCGCGCACATCTCGTCGGGGAAAATATCCGTCCTGCTGGCCGCCCACTGGCCGAGCTTGATAAACGCGGCCCCAGACCTCTCCATCGACCAGACGAGGAACCGATACCAGAGCAACGTCCCCGAGCGCTCGTTATCGCGCTCCGGCACGCGCTGGCCAAGCCACATGATGGGCACCGAAAGCAAGACGGGCGCGAAAATAACAACCAGATGCAAAAACCGCAGCCCCGTCGCGACCGGCTCGACGATCCAAGTATCCACGAACCGCCAGATGCCGACGCGGACCTTCTTCGACCCGCGCAGCGGCGGGGGCACGTAGTTGGCCAGCTCCTCCCTGCTGGCCTGCAGCATCTTCTCCTCGCCGGTCTTGCCGTCCTCGCCGTGCGGCTGCTCGCCTATCGCGACGAACGACAGCGGGCTGAGAGCGGCGGCCGCGAGGAGCGCGGAGCCGCCGCCGCCGCCTTTGATGGGGCCGGGCGGGCGGCGGAAGAAGTACTTCGCATGCTGGGCGAAGGAGAAGCCGCGCGCGCCGCGGCCGCTGTGCAGGCTGTATTGGAGGTGTCGGAGGAGTTGGGGGCGGATGGGCTGGTGGGCGAGTCGGAAGCAGCGCTGGCCGGCGTGCAGGCCGGCGCGCATTCTCGGTTTGGCGGGTCTATTGCGCGCGGGCGGGCGGTGTCATGTTATGGTGTAGTAGGTTGGGATGGTTTGGAGCGGGGTGTGAAGGGCGGGTTGAGATATGCGGCGGCAATGCGATGTTTCGTGCTGAGGTGGTGAGGCCTGCGAAGCGTCCCTGCCGGAATACGTCATTTGGCTATCACATGAAAGCAAAGCGAAGTCAGAATGCACGGTCCCCAACATTGCTATCATTTGCATGCGAGACGAAGAATAGCTAGCATCTTACTCGGTACCCTGACAGTACCTACACGATCATGTTCTTACTCGGAAGACGTGTATGCCACGGTATTATAGAGGGAAACGGTCGAGCTTACGATGGCAACAGCCACCTCAATGGATACCAGCGTCTAATCTTCAAATTCATGACTTCGTCCATGGCCCCTGCTAATGTGAACATCTATCCCCGACCGTCGCTACATCCATGCGTAGGTGGTCTATGCCATCGTGCCATTTCAGGACCTCGCTTCCGCGCGTCCCGCTCCATCGATAATATCACCTCACGTCCTCATGCCAGACCTCGTTCTACGTCGAGTCTCGCAAGGCACGCAGCTCTTAGGTAGTATTCAGAGCTCGCGAGGGCGAAAGGCCCCCAGCCATATTCCGGCGTTCTCTCTCGCCTGAAATTCCGTCCGTCAGAAAGGCCTTCCCCTGCGCCGGATCGTTGGCCGCGGCAGGAACCTTCTAGGTAGGTGGCCTTGGTTGACCCTTCACCATTAGAAAAACGCGTTCAACATCACCACCATCCTATACGCTCCCTCATCAACCAACCCCCCCAAATCACTCACTCACTCACTCCGCACAACAAACCGCCACCGCGGCGCCCAAAATCGAGCTCTCCGGCGCCATCTCCAACGCCACCTTCCTCCCGCCCTCGCCAACCCCCATCCCCTCCCCACAAAGCGCATCCAGCACCCCCTGCGTCCCCTGCAAGAAACCAGGGTACTTCTCCGCCAGCGTGCCATTGCAAGCAATGCTCACGGCGCTGCCGTCGCAGCCGGGCTCGAGCCCTTCCTCGCGCGTGCGCAGGCGCCAGAGAGCGTGCAGGGCTGTGGCCAGGTACGCCTGGGCGCGGCGCGAGACGAGCTGCGCGGTCGTGCGGAGGAAGAGCCAGTCTTCTTGCCTTGGCGCTGGCGCGGAAGGCGGGAGGCGGTGGGAGGCGAGGAAGGTCGCGGAGGCGGTGGAGAGGGCGGGGTCGGGGTCTGCTTCGAAGGCCGCGAGGAGGCGGGTGTCGAGGGCGTAGGGCTCGGTGAGGAGCTCGGGGACGTGGCCGGCGAAGAGCCCCGCGGAGGCGATGGCGTCGAGGAGGATGAGGCGGGCGATCTCGCCCAGGTAGCGGCCGGTGCAGAGGTATTCGAGGGGCTGGAAGTCCGGGAGAGTGTGGGCGGCGTTGAGGGCGTCGTCCCAGCGGGTGGTGGGCAGGGTGTGCTTGCCGAACATGCTGAGCTCGGTGTTGACGAGGACGTGGGCGGCGGAGCGGAACCAGGCTGCGGGGCGGGGGCCGAATTTGGCGCGCGCGAGGGCGGTGGTGGGCAGGTAGACGGCGGCGTTCATGCCGGTGCCGAGGATGAGGGACATGCGGGCGGTGGGGTCGCGGTAGGCTTGCGAGACGAGGGTGGCGGAGCCGTCGTTGACGATCGCGCGCATCTCGACGTTGACGTTCTTGCGCCGGCAGGAGCGCATGATGAGCTCGCTGAGGTCTTGCTCCTCGCAGCCGTGCGTCGCGCAGAAGCCTTTGCCCATGGCGAGCAGTTTGCCCGTCCTGGGACTCGTCTGTTCTACGGGGAACGACCAAGCGAGCCCCATGGGCAGCCTGGCGTCGGTGGTGCCGTTCATGTGGTTGTACTCGGCCAGCATGTCCGCGATGCGCTCCGCCATCCAGTCGAAGAACTCCTGGCCTTTGAGGTCGCGGATCTTCTTGTCGATCACGACATTGCGTATCCGCCTGATTTGAATCTCGCTCTCACCGTTCTCCTTCCTCCCGCACAATCTGATCAACGCGACCCTGAACGTCGATCCGCCGACGTCCAGAGCTAGAAAATCGCCCTTCTCCAATCCAGTGGGCAGCGTGTGCTGGTACGACGGCAGCATAGAAATGTTCGACGACTGCAGGCGCTCCTTGTACTCCTTCTGCAGTTTGTCGGAGTAGTCCAGCAGGCGGTCGAGGCTCAGCGGCTTCTCGAAGACCGCGCGGGTCTCGGCCGTGAATTCTTCCATGCTCTTCTCGTAGACCTGCTCCACTACATGGCGGGGTTGCTTCGTTCTGATGTGGTGAGTGGATGTGAGTGTTTGCAGCAGAGGTGACAGCATGACCATGATCGCTTTGAAGAGGCGCGTTTGCTTGCACAGGTCGAATATCAACGCCAGGAAGGGCTGCCGTGCTGATGTCATTGGTTGGCTTGCGGGAGAGTGAATGTCGATGGTCGTCGCTGTGGTGAATGCAGGCAGTGCGAGCAAACGAGCGGGCGGCACTGGCAACGAGTGTTTTGTAGATCTACGCGGACGGTGACATGGGCGATGCGTGCAATGCTCCCAGGGCGCAGCAGAGAAATGAGGCCGGCCTTTAGGGTTTTTGGGTTGCAGGCCAGACGAGGTCCCACGCAGGCGAGGTGCCTTCACGGGTGGACGCTCGCAGGCAGGCGAGGGCAGCGAAGATGCAACGGCACGGTAGTGGAGCTAGGCAAGGAGCGAGCGCTCTGCATTCTCGTTTGCTGTCAACGCGAGGAGGTTGCTTGGGTGGTGGGTTGGCGGTAGCAGTCGCAGGGAGCGAGCCGGGGCCGATGTAGGAGGCCGGCGAGTCGTGCAGGCCCGCAGGCGATCATGCACATGCCCAGCAGGCCGGCAGAGCGGAGCTGATGGAGAATTACTGTCGCAGCGGCGGGCGGCGGGCGTGGCAGGCGGACGAGATGCGGGCTGCGAGATGCAACGTGCCTGGAGGCTCGATAGGGCCGGGCGAAGAGAGCGTTGGAGTGTATGTGACCCGAGCCCGGGTGCCACCACTACCCGCACCGGTAAAGCAGCGATGTAGGAGGCTAAGGTAGGTAGGGTAGGGTAGGGTAGGGTAGGGTAGGTAACCTAAGGCACGAAGGCACGCACGGTATTGGCGTGGCTGGCTGGCTGAGGCAGGCTGGCGCTGGCTGGCTGGGCCGGGGTTGATGGGAGCCGCGTGGTGGGCGTCGTGGGCGTACTCGGCGTACGGGCGGCGTCCCAGCGGTGCCAGCAAGAGACGCGGCAGACCAGACCACGCCAGTGCTAGCAACAACTAACAACAATTGGTGGTGCCGGTGCCACCCAAGCGGTTGGCGGACGGCGGCCTGAAACGTTACATCTCGACCCGGCCGCGGCGCGCCCTTGGCGACGTTGCATTCGACGACGGGCCATCCTCGCCTTTCGCCAGAGCTGCGGACTGCGACGACGCTTTGGTGCTGTCGTTGCATACATTACGTGAGGGGTAGGTAAGGTAGGAGCTGCTAGCGAGGGCGATCGCCTACATGGATGGCCACCGGGCTTCTGGCGATACGCGAAAGTCGTCAGGTGGGTTATCGGTATCGCGTAAGGTACATGTATGCAGCTGATAGTGCATCGGGCTGACGCGCCTCGTTGCTGCAATGGGCGTGGTGCACGTGGTTTTTGTGTCACTTGCTCGTTTCGGATTCTGCGACGCAAGGTAGGGATATCACGCGTGATGAGGGTGCAAGTCAGGGCGAATCAAAATCGCAAACATTTGCATACTGAAAATCGCCGTGTGTAACGATGCTCGTCGAAGACCGACCACGTGGTATCCATGCAATAATAACCCAAAACACGCAGCCAAATAGAAACTCAATCAAGAATTTCCACTGCATTCATGACAAGAAGTCCACGTACAGGTCAGCCGCAAGATATTGTGGAAGGAACGCTCAGAATAATGTAAGTATGTAGGTATGCATCTCATTAATTCATTACCTTACCAACAACCGAACCAATTCCATCATCATCAAGAAAAAAAAAAAAAACGCAAAATCTCCGCGAAACCATACCCCAGCCAGCCAGCGCCCAAACAGCCAGGCCGGCCGGGAGGCCATCCATGCATCGCATCGCAATCCAAAAAGACAAAAACACCCAGGACCGAGGCCCTCAGGCATCCAACTCGCAGCCGCAGTCGCGAGCGATCAGCACAGAGTCCAACCAATCCCTAGGATGAACGTCGCCATCCACTAACTCAAACCTTCTCCCCCTCCCCCCTCCCCTCATCAACGCTCTTCTTCCCCAAAACCTCATCCCGCGTCTCATCGCTCAGCTTCAAATCCTCCTCCAGGCTGACCGTGTCCTTGATCGTCATCAACATCACAGGAAGCGCGATGACCAGGCTGCCCGCCAGCAGCGCCCAGCTGGAAGCGAACATGTTGATATAGGGGATGCCCAGGCCGTCGAGGCGCCAGATGATGGCCGCGCCGGCGGACTGGATGCCCTTGTAGAAGCCGGAGTAGTTGGCGAGCTTGCGGCTGTTGTTGGTCATCGCGCCCATGAACCAGTACACGCTGCACTGCCAGGCGGCGTCGTAGAAGCCCTGTTGGCGTGGGAGTTAGTTTGGGCTTCTTTGCGTCTTCTTTTCTTTTTTTTTTGGGGAGGGGATGGGTTGGGGGGAAATCTTACGTAGAAGATCATGAGGAACATGGGCCCGATGAAGCCGGAGGAAGTCCAGTCGAGCTTCTGGTAGTCGTCGGAAGGGTCGTCGGGCGTGTCGGCGCCGCGGTTGACCTCGGCGCGCGTGTAGCCCTTCTGGAAAGCGTAGCCGCCGCCCCAGATGGCGAAGGTGAGGACGAACAGCGCGACCCAGCAGGCCTTCGCGCGCACGGTGCGGCGGACGCTCTTGAGGTCGAGGAAGAAGCCGAAGATCATGGCGCCCCAGATCTGGGCGAGCCAGTACAGGACGGAGTTGAGGGAGCGGGTGCGGGTGTTGAACTCGGCCAGGTTGACGCCGTTGAAGTGGTAGGTGTAGAACCAGTTGGAGGCGAAGAACATGGGGAAGAGCAGCACGATGTACGGCTCGCTCTTGATCGTCTCCCACATGCCGACGAACTCGGTCTTCCACGTCGGGTTCTTCATCAGGATCACGCGGCTGCCGTCGCTGCGGACGACGTTCTTGGCGTCGCAGAGGAACCAGGCGAGGATGCCGCCGAGCGCTGTGAGGACGATGAAGCCGATGTAGGTGCCGTCGGAGACGGCGCTGTTGCTGGTCTTGTTGATGTTCTGGCCAAGAGGGACAAGACTGCCGATGACACCGCCCATGTTGAAGATCATCCAGAACACGGAGATGTAGCGGCCCTTGTTTTGCTCAGGTGGGTAGGCGAGCATGATTGCGCCCTGGGCGGCCCACAGCACACCTGCGCAGCAACCGAGCAGGAAGCCAGCGAAGACAATGAAGCCATAGTTCTGGGTGTGGTTGTAGCATAGGTAGGACGCGACGTAGATGCAGTATCCGAGTCCACCGAACGACAAAGCCTTCTTGATCCCGAGCCAATTGGCAATGGAGCCGGCGAAGAAGCCGACGACCGAGAAGGTCGCATACACGGCGGTGTTGGAGTCGGTGCTGGCTTTCGGATTAACCTGGCCGGCACCACCGAGGCCGTTGACGGCGTTGAACATGCCTGTGAATGGTGTAAGCGTCTGTCTCACATATCCATCGCGCACACTGTAAACATACCCGGACACAGGAAGCACACGAATGCAACCATGACAAGCTGCACCTGCGGACTGGCGTACCAGGGCAGCTTGAGAGGACCGATCTTCAATTGCTTGTACCGCCATCCCTTGGGGATCTCGAGAGTTTGTCCTTCCTGACTGGATTCCTCGGGCGATTGAACGCTGTGCTCGGTCGCGCTCTTCTCCGCGTCCGCCATAGTGAGTGTCGCGTGACGTGGGACCAGGTGTATGAGAGGGTGTATCTGCGACGGCGCACTATGCGACGGCCGAGGTAGGGGATGCGAGATGCGGTGGGTCTATGGAGGAGAGTGATGATGAGAAGAGTCGCGTGCTAGAAGACTACGGCAGCAGTCGCAGTGATGATGTGGTGGAGGGGATGTGTCGACATATGCGTGCGGCTGAAGACATGGAGAGGAAGTGACAGACTATTTTAAAGGTCAGCCTCTCATTGACTAGCTCTATCTCCCCAAATAGGCGGCACCCCCTCACACCTCACACAAACGGACAACAGGGTCTGGAGGAGAAGTGTGGAGGAGGGCTCGGGGGGCGGTTGCGGGCAGCGGCCAGCCATTCACGCCGTCCGCGCGCGGGTGGCGCGCCGGGCACACGACCTCAGGCGCGGCGGGCGGAAGCTTACAGCGGGTTGCTGGCGGGCGCATGCATTGCCATGTTGCACGGGGGGCCGAAGGGCGTAGGATGGAGGAGGTGGCAGGCTGCCGGTCTGGCTGAGCAGCGTGAGCAGTGCGCAAGCGAGGCGTTGCAACAGCGGTATCAGTATCACGGTATCACGGTATCAGCAGCGCGCGGGTCTTGCTGATACGGCTAGGCAGGTAGGGTAGATAGGGCGAGGGCCCCAGGCATTAATTCGATGCCTGAGATAGGCGATGCCACGCGGGACTCGCGCAGGCCGCTCAAGCCGCTCAAGCCTTGCAGGGATGCGCCGCCGCCCGCTGCAACCTCCACCGCCGTGCCGACGATGCCTCGAGTCAGCCGACACCAGCCTTGGGGGTTCTGTCGCTAGCGCCCGTCGTGACGGCTGCGACGCTGCCGCCGAAATCTGGAGAAATGATGTCTTCGCCTGCAGTCTGCCGAGTGTGCGAGAGCCCTGGGCAGTAGGCATGTGCACTAGACAGTAGCTATACCGACCGATCTGTAACCTCGCAATCTGCACGCGCAGCTGTCCACCACCACCGCGACCTCCTCCCCACTCCGTCGCCGTCGTTATCTGCTGTCATCACCTGCCAAGTCATCCTGCTAGTGACGAGACAGTCGCATCAGTCGCATCTCTGCCCTGCACGCTGCAACGGAGCTCGTGGAGCTCTTCGAAGCCTCGATGTCACGATGTACATCCCACCCAGCCAATGCCCTTTCCTACCCAGCTCCACGTTGCATCCAGGGAAGCCGTGACTTGTGACAGTCGCAGCTCCGGCAGGCGGTAGGCGGTAGGTCTCTCACTGTATGACGTCCGTCGCCGTGGACTGAGCCCAAGTGAATGAGGTGAAATTTTTGGGCCGGCTTCGGTCGGTCAGTGAATAGCTTTATGTCGTCGACAGGTCTTGCTCGTTTCCTTCCTTTGCTGTCAAGTGCTCCCACTAGACACCTGCGAAACCGCGAAACCGCGAAACCGCGAAACCTCTAATCTGCTTGTCACTTCCGATTAGACAACAGCAAGCATGTCAGTTGTCATCCCGCCTACTCCCAGACCCTCGAGCTGTTGCTAACCGAGCCCGCAGGAGACTCATCATCCGTGATCACAAGGCCGAGGCCGCCCAGTACATCTCAGACTACATTGTCGGTTCGTCAAGCGGATCTACCACAGCTAAGGACCTCTCTGACATCCAATAGACCGCATCAAGACCTTCGCGCCAACGCCCCAGAAGCCCTTCGTCCTCGGCCTCCCGACCGGCTCATCGCCCGAAGGCATCTACAAGCGCCTGGTGCAAAGATACCGCGCCGGCGACATCTCGTTCAAGAATGTCGTGACCTTCAACATGGTATGCCTGCCTCACAACCCAATGCAACAAAATCACATCCTAACCAAATTCCCCCAGGACGAATACGTCGGCCTGCCGCGCGACCACCCCGAATCCTACCACTCCTTCATGTACAAGCACTTCTTCTCGCACGTCGACGTCGACCCGGCCAACATCAACATCCTCAACGGCAACGCCCCCGACCTCGAAGCCGAGTGCATCGCGTACGAGGAGAAAATCAAGCACGTAGGCGGCATCGAGCTCTTCCTCGGCGGCATCGGGCCCGACGGACACATCGCGTTCAATGGTGAGCTCCAGCTTTTCTCTTCTTCCCCCCTCAGCCTCTCGCTAACCCGTCCCAAAAGAACCCGGCTCCTCCCTGACCTCCCGCACGCGCGTCAAAACCCTCGCCTACGACACCCTGCAAGCCAACAGCCGCTACTTCTCCAACGACCTCTCGCTCGTCCCGCGAATGGCGCTCACAGTCGGCGTGCAAACCGTCCTCGACGCCCGCGAAGTCGTCGTCATCATCACCGGCGCGCACAAAGCCCTCGCGCTCCGCAAGTGCATCGAAGACGGCGTCAACCACATGTGGACCCTGAGCTCCCTGCAACAGCACGCGCACGCCATGATCGTCGTCGACGAGGACGCCACGCTTGAGCTCCAAGTGAAGACCGTCAAATACTTCAAGTCCATCGAGCAAGTCGCGACCAGCGAAGGGTTCGGGCAGGGCCTGCCGAGCGCGGCGTCGACGCGGCGGAAGCGCGACAGCGTGCTGCAGGAGCTGAACAGCCCCAAGAGCGCGAGCCCCACCGGGGGCAAGGGGTTCTTGTTCCCGCCTGTCGTCGAGGCGCCGCGCGCCGTGAGCCCGGAGCTCGTGCCGGACTCGATGCACCAGCGCTTGCCGCCGACGCCGGGCCTGGAGGGGCTGGAGGCCAAGGAGCTGAAGCTGGATAGTATGCATGAGAGGGTTGATTCGCCGACGGAGGTCTGAGGGGTGGCCGGGGGTTTCGGGGGGTGGGGAGATTGATTGAGATTAATGAGCTTTTAACAAGGCGTCGGAGTTTTGAGTTCGCGGGACAGAAACACTGTTGCTTTTGGTGCCTATACCTATACCTATTTGTTGTTCTCGTCCGGAACGGGAGAATGCTTTTTGTCAGACGAGTGCGTGAGCGAGTGGGTACGTTGGTCGGTGTCGATTAGACCCACGAGGCGCTGGAATCAACGAGATTGAAAAAAAATACAATACAACGCCATACAAATTTTCCGTCTAATTTGGCCGTTTGCAACATCAGGCTCGTCGCGCTACGTACACAGGGTGCGCTGATACTTCCTCCCTCAAAATCTCGCGATGCTAACAAGTGCGGACTCGGTGCCTCATCAATCCAATCTCCAGCCATCCAGCCAGCCCGCGCCCAAACCTTCTGCTCACATCTTCCTCTTCTTCCCAAATCTTCAGCCCTCATTTTCCACAGAACAGCCCCATAGAAAAAGACAGAAGCCACCAAAGAGAGGAGACAAAAAAGAATCTCGACGTTGGCAGGACTCGAACCTACGCCCCCGAAGGGAACTGATTTCTAGTCAATCGCATTAACCACTTTGCTACAACGCCCGTTTCGTCGCAAACCGCTAATTGGCTGCTGTGAGGTCATGCGGCTTTGTGCGGCTTATGTTCGCTCGCGCTGGAGAGCGCTGCTCCTCGGGATAAGCGGTGCGTTGGGTGCTGCGAATAGGGACGGCGCAGCGTTGGCTGGACTAGGTAAGGTAGTAACAATGGGGCTGTCGCGCGCGGAATCATATATGCGTGCTTTTTTCTGTCGCGGGTCGTCGGATCCGTTTCGCGTCTTTCCAGTGCGATTTTGCATTGGAGAACACAGGCGGTGAGCGCTGGAGTCCAGCGGAAGCGATCGGGCCTCGACGCAAAGACTCGACCGAGCAAGCCAGCTCATCCGCCTCTTTCGGCAACCAAATGCCAGAAAAAATCCAGCTGGGGGAGCGTGCCGTGGCCGAGTCGCCGGCCAAACGCACTCCATCCCTTCCAACCAACCCCCAAGCATAAACCCCTCCCATCACCCAACGACATCAGCACTATACAGCCTCCGACTCCTCGCCGCCTTCCCGGCCCCCACCTCCCTCGGATCGCTCGGCAACTTGGTATGGTGCACCACGTGCGGGCGGTAAACCGCGTCGACGGGCGGCATCCAGTCGTCCAAACCCAGGGGGAAGTACTCGTACAGCAAATCCGCCGACTCGTCAGGGCTGTTGATGGTGTTGAGCGAGAACGAGGGCGGGCGGACGGGGATCTGCAGGTTTTTGACGTTGTGGGTGTTGACGGCGAGGGAGCTGGAGCGGTGCCGCGTGTCGGAGGGCGTGCTGTGGGGCGCGGGGGAGTCGTCTTCGAGGAGGGAGAGGTTGATGGGGGCTGTTGTTGTGGTTGTTGTTGGCTGGGAGGGGCGGGAGCGGTCGGGGGAGGAGGTGGGGTAGAGGGGTGGGTTGTTGCCGGCGGCGCTGGGGTGGGGCGCGGTTTGGGGTGGGAGGGCGGCCATGGAGCCTTCGAGTTGGTGTTGTTGTTGTTGGTGGTGGTGGGGGTCGTCGTGTGGGGCGGGCTTCCAGTTGAAGAAGTCGATTGAGGGTGGGTTGTCGGCTGTGGTATTGTTGTTGTTGTTGTTGTTTGCGAAAGCGACTTGGGCTGGAGGGGGGTTTGCGGCTGCGTCGATTTTTGGGGGCGCTGAGGTGGGAGCCTCGGTATGTAGTTTCTTGTGCGCGGATTCGCCGCTCATGGAGCGCGCGGGGGCGTGGGAGGTCTTGCGCGCGTGCCCGCCGGCATTCAAGGGCATGTCTTTCCGCGCCTGGAAGTTCCTCGGGCTGCGACCGCGCACGATGATGGCGCCCGACTGGACTTCGCAGATGGAAATCTTGCCGCCCGTCGCCAGCGTCGCCATGATCTTGAGCCGCACGACGAAGTGCTGCTGCAACTCTTTCCGCCGTCCATTGTTCGCCGTGGCTATTCTGAACTGCAGCCTCTTCCACTGGAATGGCATCGTCAGGTACTCCGAGTCCATATCCTGCATGTTCATCACATCGATCGGTATCGCAGGCGGCTCGCGCTCCGCCTTATCTTCCGCGGTCGGCGCGGTTGGATTGGCGGGCGTCTTCCACGGCACCGAAATGATCTTCACCGGGTTTCCCTCCGTCGACTCGGTCGCGCTGACGACAAGCTCCTGCGCCATGATGGGAATCTGCTCGCCTTGGTCCGTCAAGATATACCTCATCGACCGCGGCAGCGTAATCTCTCCCGTGATCTGAAACAAATTCCGTCGATAGCAGGTCAACTCCGTCGGCGGCGGCTGAGCATCCCCGGCAGCAGCCCAGGGCGACTCGGCCAGGAAGAACATGCCATGCAGCTGTGCGGCGAGCTGTATCGACATGCGCTGATAGTTGTACGTGAGCAGATTATAATCGAACCGCGGCAGCGAAAAGCCTAACAGCTTATTGTCGCGATCGATCGACGGCGTGTCCGCTTCGTTCTGGTCATTGTGCACGGGATGCTCGAAGGCGCTCACGACGTCCGAGAAGGGGTCCTCGAAAGTACTGTAGGCGCGCTTCAGCGACGGCGTCGCCTGCGGTTGCTGCTGCTGGTGCATGGACTGGAGGCCGAGCGAGTCGCCCGGAAACCCATAGCCCGAGTGTTGCTCCTCGAGCACCATCGGCGGCTGCATCAGCATGTCGGTGAAGGGGTCGGCGCTGCCCGGGTGCTGCAGCGCCGTCGCGACATAGTTCATGCTCGCCGGGTCGAAGCCAATGTGATCCATTGCGGCGGCGTGCTGGGTCGCGGCGCCGGGCGCATTTCACCCCGCGCGTGGGCGGGCGGGAACTGGTGTTGAGTCGTTGGGCGTGGAGTCGCGGCGCGAGGACGACGGCATTCGCGAGGTGCGGTGGTGCCAGGGTGGTGCGCACAGTCTCTCGTCTGGAACCCTTCCAATTCGGTGCTTAAGCCGAGCCCGGATAAGAACTGCTGGTCCTGGCGTCACGCGAGAGGCGGTAAGGCTGTCCTCGGGGTGGGCAGAGGATACAGGGTCGTCGCTTGGTCCTGTCCAGTGCCGGGGCGTGTGTTCAGCGTTGCCGTGTCGTCTCAAGCAGAGTCCCGCGCATGTGCGCCCTCGAGTTCGGATGGTGTCGGCTCAACGTCCAATCAATCTATAGCCGAGCACGGCGGGCGTGTGCGACGGCGGTGGTAGTAAGCTGGCGTCGGCGGTGCGACACTCGCGCGCGATGTTGTCTGAACGGTGCGATTTCCACAAAAACGTCAAGAGTTGGAGAGGAGAGCGAAAAAGGTTCCAGCTGGAACGCTGGAGCCAAGGCAGGACAGGTGGTGGACGACTTGGTCCGGAAGCTTGGAGAGACCGCGTGGGGTCGATCCTGGCCCTGCGGAGGTCGGGCCCACACGCAATACCAAGGTAGTGGGGCCGTGATGATCCCTCGCTAAACGTCGGCGCCCTCCGACGCCCGACATACTGCATGAGGGAAAGGCGGGAGAGGTGCAAACGTTCTTATTATTAACACGATCCTCCCACGAGGGCCTCGGTGAGCATTTATATGCCCGACGAAACTCTCCTCCAGCTACCTACTGCGAAAGCATCCGTCCCGAGGTCCACACAGGCAGGGAAATACCAGGGTATCATATCCATTTGTCACGTACGCCAACCAACCGAGATACACGCATCCGCTGTTTCCATTCATGATGGCGGCACCATCGTCCAGGTCGCAGCATCGCAGGAGACTTCCTCGAAGTTGTGCAGCGAGGTGAAGCCCATCGCGCTCAACCCGTCGGGGTTGCCATCGCCGTCCATCTGCGAAGTCGATTAGCAAAAGCTCAGGAATACATTGTCGCGACGTGGAAAGGACTTACATAATCCAAGATACAGGCGTTGCATCCCTGCTTCTTGATCTGTCTCATCCCCAAAAGGATCAAGCCCTGCAACAGCGTGGAATACTCTCCCACCGACGGGCTGATCACGGGCGACGAGATGCCACCGGTCAACTCACCAACGGCCTTCATCGCAGGCACAAATTCTGCCAGCTGCGATTGCATGTTGTACAAGACGACCGTTCCGACAATAGCGCCGTCCTCGGGCCTCTTAGCGCGAATAATGCCGCAAGCCGAAGGATCCATCAGGGCCAGCTTGTAGACCTCGGCAAGACCCTGGCGATTGTTCGTTTTGATGTGGTCGAGCACGCCCACTGCATAATCCCAACCGTACACGAGATCAAAGTCGACAGCGGCACTCTGCAGGCTCCTAGCCATGCCTTCCGGGGGAGTCCACGTCGAGAGATTTCGAGCAATCATGCTGCAGACGGTGCGTGAGAGGGCGGTGTTCCAGCCAAGCTTGGCGAACCATGAGCGCAGCCTCTTACGCTCGCCGCCATGGCCTGTAGGACTGCCCAGGTAGATGCTGGGTAGTCGAGAACCGAGCTGGAATCGCTTGATGCCTTCGCGTTGGAGCAGGGTACGGATAGCGCGGTTGTGCAGAGAATGCCCGATGGAGAGCTTGCGACGTGCCGGATCGACGAAAATGGCGCCAATGACTCCAGTGCCAGTTGCCTGGAAGAAGTACGTTGCGCAAAAGCCGTATAGCGTTTGAGTGCTACTGTTGCGGACGACAAAATGTTGCTCGAGAACGTCTTGATTGCGGAGAAGCAATGAATTTGAGCTTGCGCCTGACAGCTCTGAGTGCATTCCAGGAGTGGCGCCTTCGACGACAGACCTGATCAGGGCATCTAAGCCTGTCGAGTCTCGCTCTTCGTTGAAGTTTTCGACCAGCCAGTGCTGTCGTGATTGCGACAACTTCTGGCTCTGGCTGATTGTACCCGGTAGGGCACCAGCGGCGGTGAATTCTCCATACAGTACTTTCACGAGCGCAACCAGAGCGGTTTCGGTGAAGTCGTACGTGCACATGTAGGTACCGATGGACTGGTCCATAGCAAAGTCGTAAGGCGAGCTCACCGCGATGACAATGAGCGGCTTCTCACGTTTCTCGCCGCCGGATGTATACTGCATGTTGCAGATCATCGAGACGTGCTTTGTAAAGCCATTCTGGTATAAGTTGCGGTTGGCATCTGCTGTGACGATGATGACTGCCCCAGCACGATTGATCAGATTCTCATGCTGAGGCCGCACACCGTTCGCTGTGTAGGAGGTATGCAGAACGCGTCCGTTCCTTTGTCTAGCGAGTGAGCGTCCAAGCTCCCGAAATACTCGCTCTCCACTCATCACCGAGGAACTGCGTTCCCAGACAGCAGGCTCGGGCGAGCCGTTGGTAGCTTGATCTGATAATTGCCGGGCAGCTGCGGATGCTGCTAGGGGCTTCACGAGAGGCGTGAGGAGCAAGAGCTCGTCTTCAGGCTCGAGAATGTTCGTAAGAGGTAGCACACGGTTCTTGTCGCGTACTATTGTAACGGAAGAATTGTAGGCCTTAGTTGACAGCATGGTGTGAGAGGGTTGCAGCTTCGACAGCAATTCGATACCTGGAGGATTGAGCGCTTTCTCCCAAGACGTGCATTTCGCCTTCATAGCAAGAATGCGTTTCAGAGATGTTCGGACTCGCTCTTTGGTGATGTTGAAGTTATCAAGACCCAATTTGAACCCCTCAATAGCCTCTTGCTGGTGGATGTAGGACCGGCAGAGCAAAACAATGTCACAGCCTGCGTTGACAGCCATGACTGTGCCGCCTCCGACTCCGATGTTGTGGCTCAATGCCTCCATCTCCAAACAGTCAGATATGACGACGCCTTCGAAGTGAAGCTCATTCCGAAGCAAGTCGTTGACAACCTGCTCCGAAAGACATGCGTGCATGACGTTCAAGCCCGCTGAAGACATCGCACATCCGCCGACCATCATCGCGTCGAGGCCTTCTCTGATGGCATTGCGAAATGGTACGAGAGCGTTCAGACTCAATTGCTCTAGACTTTCGGTGATAGTGGGGACATCGAGTGCGGATCCAAGGAACTCGAGGCTGCCGTAGCTAGGGAAGTGCTTGCCCATAGTCGCCAATCCTGCCTTCTTGTAGCCGTTCATAAAAGCTACGCCGAACGCGGACACTTCCTGCGGGTCATCGCCATGAGTCCGGACACCAAGAGGTTGATTGCGCGCGTTGGTCAGGACGTCGAGACAGGGACCCAGTATTAGATTGATCCCGCATGCTGCAACTTCCTCAGCGGTTGCTTTTGCGACTTCATACGCCAGATCCCTTGATCCAGTCGCGGCTAGACCCATCGCCGACGGATACTGGCGAATGTAGATATCGTCAAACAAGCTGTTGACTCCGCCATTCTCCTGGTCAATACCAATGAGCAGGGGAACTGGATGGCCGGCATCATGTGCTATCTTCTGAAGTTCGTAGATGAGTGATGTTGTCTGTTCGGCAGCTAAATGTTGTAAGCCTTGGGGAGAAACAGCACACCTCCTATGCCATACTCACACTTGAGATTCGATGCCTTCAACAGAATCGAACCTATATGATGCTCGCTGATGAGCTTCCGGATCTGCGGCGTGACGACGGTGCCCTCAAAGCCCATCTAACGAACGAATAAGCGACGCAATCAAACAGTCGTGCATGGTTTACTTGCCATAAACAGCTGGCCGAGGGTCCTGATGTAACAGTCAGCATCGAAAGCACCCGCTCCGAGCTAGGGGAGGCAAGGCGAGGTACCTACCGGTCGACGTCGTCCCATACCGGGTCAAGCTCTCCATTGCCGGCGGCCATCTCGTCGGCCACTAGCCTGTCGACGCGACGGCGGGCTGGAAGACAGGAGCTTCAACCCACCCGTGTCGCAACGACGTCCGGACTCCGGCCTCGACGTCGCTTCAAGATAAGCGCGGCAACGTCTATCTGGTCGCGTATGCGGTAGAGCGGGACTGCCTCCGCATGGCGAGCCACCGCGCAGGCGCCACTGTGCCGAGAGGTCGACTGGTGTGAGGGCGGCGTGGGCGGGTGGATAGCACCGTTGCTCTTCGGCACAAGGCAAGCGAGTGCTTGGTTGCAACGGAGCACCTGGGCAGGGAAGATCACCGCTGTTGCGACGTAGAGCCCGGCCAGTCGAGGTTACATCCTGCGGGAGCTCCCGCCTGCCGAGGCCCGCCAGCCCTATCGGCGGGTCTGGCAGCCCCAGTTCTCTTACCTTATCTTTCACGCTTTGTAACATGGCTGTCCGCCGTCAGTGGAGTTCTAACGGCGAACATGTAACGGTGGCGGGGTGCTTTACCTGTGTCCGATGTAGGACGTAGGACCCGTGAAGCCCGGGCAGGCTGGCGTCGGTGAATGATGGCACGGGAGCTGGTAGGGCAATGACGCTCCGTGACAGCTCCTCGTGCGCCAAAGCAAAGGTGAGGTAAGGTAGGCAGGGTAGGATTGCACGCCCAATCTTTTCCTTCTCACGCGCACGTGTGGCGCCTCTGCCGATCTCTTGTCAAGTCTCATATTTTCATCAGCTTGACGAGCAGCTGCCTATATGCACTCAGCGCTCGACCATACCTAATTTTCACAGCACCTGGAACGCCCTCGATCATCATAAACATGCCTATCGCCGTTTCTCCCGAGCGGCCTCGCACTGGCGTCATCAAGTTCACTGGCGGCTTAATAGTCAAAGGCGACGCTCTCGTCGAAGAAGATCTCTGGATCAGCTCCGTCACAGGCAAGATCCTCCATAGCCAGGAGGTATTCTACGACTACCATGTCATTCCAGATGAAGTCATCGACCTGCGCGGCAAGGTCCTCTCTCCCGGCTTCATCGATGTCCAGCTCAACGGCGCCTTTGGTTTCGATTTCTCCACCGTCCCTGAGGACATGACCACTTACCACAAAGGACTGAAACAACTCAACAAACAGCTCATCCAAACGGGCGTCACATCCTACCTGCCGACATTACCCAGCCAACAAGCAGATGTCTACCACCAAACCCTCCCATACCTCGGCCCATCAGGCTCCTCACGCAACGCAGCAGACGGCTCCGAGTCCCTTGGCGCCCACTGCGAAGGCCCCTTCATCACCGAATCCAAATGCGGCATCCACAGCCCCTCCGTCCTCCTCACCGCACCCAACGGCTTCGCCGACTTCGAAACCTGCTACGGCGCCTCCAACCTCACCCCAACCACCCCGCACCAAAAATCCCCCATAGCCCTCATAACCGCCGCGCCCGAACTCCCGGGCATAGCCTCCGCCATCCCCGAGATAACCTCGCGCGGCATCCGCTTCGCCCTCGGACACACGGAGGCCACCTACGAAACCGCCACAGCCGCCCTGCAGTCCGGCGCGACGATGCTCACGCACCTCTTCAACGCCATGCGCCCCCTGCACCACCGCAACCCAGGCCCCTTCGGCACGCTGGGCAAAGCCGCGGGCGCGGACCGCCCGTACTTCGGCATCATCGCCGACGGCATCCACTTGCACCCGACGACGGTCAAGATCGCGTGGAACGCGCACCCGGCGGGCTTCATCCTCGTCACGGACGCGATGAAGACGCTCGGCTTGCCGGATGGGATGTACGACTGGACGAACGGGGATCGCTGGGAGAAGGTGGGCGCGAGGTTGACGAGGGAGGGGACGGATACGTTGGCGGGGAGCTGTGCGACGCTGGGGGAGTGCGTGGAGAACTTCTGGGAGTGGAGCGGGGCGAGTGTGCCGGAGGTGTTGCGCGCGGTGACGGCGACGCCGGCGGAGATGCTGGGGTTGGGTGGCGTGAAGGGGACGTTGGTCAAGGGCGCGGATGCGGACTTGGTGGTGCTGGACGCGAGGGAGGAGGGTGGCAGGAAAAAGGTGCGGGTGGAGCAGGTTTGGAAGTTCGGGTCGAGGGTGTCTTGATGGGGAATGGCGGGAGTTGCTTCACATACGTCACGTGAGTTCGGCGCTAGCGGGAGGGTGCAAAAAGAATTTGACGCCGCGAGGGTTCGAACCCGCTGGCAAAAGAACCACTCTTCCTCATTCGGAAGGTGTGAAGAAACCACGGGGGATTTGCTTTCGTGGGGCGGCCAGTACATTCATCGCTCAACACCGGCGTGATAGTAATCCACCCGTGGTGGTAAGCCACCAGGTCTCTCAGCGTTTCCACTCCGCCACAAGACCACAAGCGCCTCCTCCTGTACTGAGTTACTTCATAGGCAACTTTTTAAATATATATATCTTAGAAGCGCTTTCGTAGTGGCCAGGCTGCAGTCACGTGAGACAAGGTCAACGGGTTCGAGCCGCTCCAGGTCCGCACTAAAATCGCGCGTGCATTGTTAGTTGCGAGGGTCTGAAATCACTTGGTGGATTAGGATGTGGTGGTAGGGCAGCTACTTGCAAAGTTGTAATTCACTTACAAAATCTAAATATCAAATGTCCACCCAGGAGGTTCGCGCCTCGTCGCCGCATTCTTGCAATAATTCGAAAGCCATTGTCAGCACCATTGTCCCAGGGTATCTCAGTCCATCCATATTACGCCGTATTCGCCTCCATGCAAGCGCATAGCAACATCCTTTCCCCCAATCCGCCGACTCGCATCGTCAGAGCAAGCAAGCACCCCTAAGCCGCCGCATTGTACTTCTCGCCCGCGCTCTTGAACAGCTCGTCCTGCATGCGCGCCAGTTCCTCGGCCGACATGCCGCTCTGCTCCATCTTGCTCTGCTTCTTCTCGCGCGAGACCTGGCTGGTCTTGAACTGGTCGGCGACGGCCATGAGCTCCGGCACGTACTCGCCGAAGTCGAGGTCCTGCAGGGCCTTGGTGATGTGCTCGCAAGCGATCGTCTTTTTGGCGTCCTTCTCTGCGATGTCGTTGGCCTCCGTCGAGATCATCGTGATGAACTCGACGCAGCACTCGATCAGCAGGTCGCGCGTCTCTTTGGCGAAGGACATGGGCTGCGCGGACTCGTCGGCGGCTTTCGAGGCGAGGACTTCGTTGATGATCTTTTGAACGGTCGCTGTTGGGACGGTTGTTAGTTTTGGGGGTTTGCCGTAGTTGCCGTAGTCTTCTGGGAAATCCATGGCTTGTAGGGATGAGGTGTTGTGTTTGGGTTGTTGTGTGTCGAGGTTTGTGTGGATTTCACGAGCGTACCTTTGGGAAGAGAGAGCTCATCGTTGCCTTAAGTGATTGAGTCAGCGATTCATTCATCGCATTCACTGTCTTGTGATCGCGTAGCGGGCTGTCACTAACCAATATCTTTGTCGGACATTTTCACTGATTTACTGCTCTTGAAGTGAAGCTTGAGGTCTCAAACTAGTAGATCGATTCGACGCACGTGTAAGATGAGTACCGGGCGCTCTCGAGCTCCGTTCACTCAACAAGTACCTCATTTATATACCTACATCGCACCCAGGCGACCATGTGAAGTCGCGCCTTGCTGCGGAGCTGGCTCGGCGGTGCCAAGCGCCCGCCCGTCTGCAAGCGTCCAAGCTTTGCGGGCTGGCGACCTTTTCTTTGCGCGTCTCGACTTGCGACGCTTCCTCCTTCTCTCCAATACACGCAAACTCGCAAGGTACGTTGACCATTTTCTTCTTTTCCCCCGCCGCAAGAGCAGCAGAACTCTGTGATGAACTTTGTTGTCGCCCCTATCACTACCCCTGCTCCTAATGAGAGATTTGGACATGGTGATCGACTTGTCGAGCCAAACGACCGACTGATATTCGATTATCTTTCTCGCTTCTTTATTGAGAAACCACGATGTCTGAACATCACTGACAGACATTGCAGGAGAAAAAGCGCCTTGCGAAGATGTTGCCGGTAGCCGTGTCCGGGATCACTGGCTAGCTCACTCTGATGGAGACTAGCAAGCATTATGCAGCCTCGTCTGTAGTTGAAAAGGTATGCAAGACCCTTTATTGCCCCTTCACACTACCCTGATGAGCAACATATAAGTACTATCAAATACCGATCTCTGTGACGATCAAAATATGGTTCGATTACCTGAAACCAAAAAACTTCAAGCATTGCTTCACATTTGTACTTTGTGCTCAAGCAAATTGCTGACTCGTAATCTAGGTAAGCCGTATAGACCTGTCTGAGATCTTGATCGCTCTTGCATACCCTGCCTCTGGTAAGCCATCACTTTTTCCTCGGACCCCATTGCTTTGTGATGAACAAAAACATTCCATGCTAAGACTGAAGGCATTCGTGCCTATGTCGATCAAATGTATGCTTTTCATCTTTCGACTGAAAACATGCTCTCTATCGTTGTTCTTTCATGCTTCATTGCTTCGTAGAATGCCGGCTGACGAGAACCAGATCCCTATCCATCTAATGTCTATAACTCTTATAATCAAACCATATTCTCTCAATCTCTCATTCCTGGAAAGCCTTCAGCTCTTCCGAGTTCCAGCTCAAAAACTTCCCACTCAGCTCCTTGGGCACCTCAATGACCAGCTTTGCCATGACGTGACCCGGCTGCTCCGGCTTCAGCAGTCCGCCGGTAGCCTTGAGCTCCGCGAAACGCGCAGCGTCCTGCTCGTCCATGGCCTTGTTGTGCTTCTCCCGAATGTCCCTCTGCATCTCTGTGTCCACTACTCCCGGCCTAATGCTGATAGATGTGATGTCCTTCTCTTCAGCCGCCAGTGTCATGGCAAGGTGGTTCATAGCGGCTTTCGAAGCGCCGTACGCGCCCCAAGTCGGGTACGCATTCGACGCCGCGCCGGACGAGGTGAATAGAATGCAGCCCTTGGTCTTCCGAAGCGACGGCAACGCCGCCTGCGACAGCGCAACGGCCGAGAAGAAGTTGACGTCGAAGGCCGACCGCCACTCGTCCGCGAGCGAGTTTGCGACGCGCTTGACCGGGTCCAGCACGCCGTGGTTGACGATCAGGCCGTCGAGCTTCTGGAAGCGCTTCTCGGCGAGCGCGACAGCTTTGTCGCCGAGGGAGAAGTCGGAGAGATCGCCGGTGAGGACGGCTACTTGGTCTTTGTATTGGCTCTCGAGGTCGCGGAGGGGCTGTTCGCTGCGGGCGACGAGGACGAGGTTGTGCGAGCGCTTGAGGAGGAATTGCGCGATGGCGAGGCCGATGCCGCGCGAGGCGCCGGTGAGGATAATGGTTTTTGACATGTTGTGTAGGGTATTGCAGTTTGTTGTTTATCTGCAGGGTATCCGGAAGCAGTCTAGATACTCTAACAATGTGTCTGTAGAGGCGGCTGAAAAGACCAGCGTGCCCTGCGCGTGCCCCTCACCTGTTTCTCCGCAAAACATGAAGCTTCTCTCAACCAGTTACGTCAGCCTGCAGCAGCCACTTGGGCCAAAACAACGGTCGAATGGTCAAGTAGACGAGATCAGCAGAAACGCTGCTCTGGCCATGGCGTTCCTTGTACAGTACCTTCCCCTCACGATGCCGTATGCTGCCGCGTGATGGGTGCCACAAGACCTGGGCAAGGAGTGATAGCTATCCCTATGAATGGTCTGCTCCTCCGCCACTCATTCCCTTCTAGATACTGTAGCATCTCAGGCAAGTTACTTAGCAGACCTACTGCAGCTCGCAGTGAAAGCTTCACCTCATCAATCACCAACTATACAAAATGACTTCAGACGGCGACCTCACGCGCGCCTTCTCCGTCGCGACCGACGCCTCCGAGACGAGCTCCACCGTCATCGTAGGAGCCGGCATCATCGGCTGCGCAACAGCCTACTACCTTTCGCACTCCGGCCACACGAAGCCGGACACGATCCACCTCGTCGAAGCTTCGCCGGAGCTCTTCGCTTCTGCGTCTGGCAAAGCCGGCGGCTTCCTAGCTGCAGACTGTATGATCCACATTCCCTGTCCTTAATTCCTGCATGCTTCTGACGATGCTGTGGCTGACAGGGTTCGGGCCCGCGACTGCTTCGCTCGGCGCGCTTTCGTTTGATTTGCACAGACAGCTTGCTGAGAAGGAGGACGGGTTTGAGAAGTGGGGGTACAGCAAGAGCACTGGCACGACGTTTGCGGAAGGCGACAAACGTATCGACGAGCAGGGCGGAGATTGGCTTCGGAATGGAGGCAGCAGGTCAGAGGTTGCAGGTAGTCATGAATTCGTGGGCGGCGAAGAAGGGCCAGCTTGGTTGCTCAGGAAGGATGGAGGGAAAGTTGACGTCGTGAGCGAGGACGGGAGCGTGGCGCAGGTGTAAGTCGCACCAGAGACTATCACGAGCAAGAACTCACCTTTCACAGAGACCCCCTTCGACTGTCGAAACATCTCTTACGATCTGCCCTCCTGCGTGGAGTTCGCCTCCATCAGCCCTCACGTCCTCTCAAAGTCTCCCGTGACCCATCGAGCGGCTGCATCAGTGCCCTCCGCGTCCGCCACGCCACCGGAGCCGACCACAAGATTCCTTGCACTCGACTCCTGATCGCCTGTGGTGCCTGGACGCCCAGCGTGTACGCAACGCTCTTCCCACACTCGCGCGTTGAGATTCCCGTCAGCCACCTGGCGGGCTACAGCCTGGTGGTGAAGAGCCCGCGATGGACGAAGGAGCACGAGGCGCAAGGCTGCCACGCGGTTTTCACGACGTCGAGCGACGGTTTCAGCCCGGAGATCTTCTCGCGCGTCGGCGAAGAGATTTACATTGCTGGCTTGAACGACGAGCGCATGCCGCTGCCGGACCTGGCGACGGAAGTGCGCAGTAAGCCGGAGAGTGTGGCGGCGCTGAAGCGGGTGGCTGAGAGGCTGTTGGGTAAGGATGGAAGCGATGTTTCCGATCTAGAGGTGGTGCGAGAGGGTGTTTGCTTCAGGCCGGTGACGAAGAGCGGCAATCCCATTCTGGCGAAAGTACCGGATGAGGACTTGGGAGGGATAGAGACGAAGGAAGGCGTCGAAGGTGGAGTCTATATTGCTGCGGGCCATGGGCCGTGGGGTATCAGTATGGCGCTCGGTACGGGGAAGGTCATGCAGGAGATGATGGAAGGAGAAGACATGAGTGCAGATGTGAGTCGCTTGGGCTTGTAGAAAGTTGAAAAATGCAACGACTGATATGACTGCGCCATTTCGGAGGTGTTGTGAAGGCCAGAGGAGCTTTATAAAGGCTCACTTGGGCTCCTAAGGAAGCAGAAGGAGTAACAGAAATACCGGGTCCTCACCATTTTGATCTTAAATGACAATACTGTGTTATGCAGACCCATTCGACAGCAGCAACACTGCGTATGGCCTGTGAGTCGACACCATTAGGATACTTGCGACTCGAAGTGCTGTGAGATGCAGTTGTATCTTGATGCCCCATCTTCACCTGCAAGGTCTCGGACAATTTGAGCCGAAGGTGACACTACTTACCGTCAGGCTCACAATTCTGAGATGACGCATTGCCATTGAAGGAGGTAGAAACCCAGGAGGAGCATCTCATTGCGGTAAGCTGCGGATAGAGTACCATCCTAAGCATCACCTTATAATCATGTCAGGTACCAACAATATTATTAGGCCCGGTGATAGCCCAAGAGAGGAACGTGCCGAACCCACATAACGCAGGATCCTGGCTAGCATGAATGCTCCATGGGCGACCCTTGGCAGCGTCACGTACGGCGAAGATCACACGGAGACAGCTCCTGTCATCCATACTTGCGGAAGTGTCGCCGACGCCGTGCCTGCTTTTCGATGCGCGTACCCATGTACGTACAAACCCGTTTTGGGTGGGACTCAAATCGCGCGGCTTTTGAATTCGTCTGAAAGTGGCACCATGATGAGCGACTACTCTCACAAAGCATCACCGATGTCGCTTCGGTGGTGGCCATCGACAACGGGCGGAAACCCTGCCGCAGGACGGCAGCAGATCGAGATGTTTGCCCATACTGATTTGTATTGATGAATGCGCTCCAGAGGACTGATTCAGGATTCAGGCGGCTGTGACGGGATCCCGACCATAGTCTGAAGTTTATGAACTGTAGTGTCGCAAGAGTATTGAAGGTAGCCACATCGGCATGCAGATGCCGGGGCACGCGTGGCTGCGTGGATGCACACTCCAAGCCTGAGATACATCAGTGTAGCCGCACTGCCGGGATGAAGACTTTCATCTCGGTGCTTGATCGAACCATGTCGAGAGGACGTGCGCGGACGGCCGGAACTGGACGCGCAGGCGAAGCTCAAACAACCAGGTAATATTCAGACACGACGTCTCCGCGAACGTTCGCGGAAGCACTGTAACCATTAGCATGTTGTGACCGTTGGTGTCGGCATCTACGTTGTGGACATGTCTTCGCAGACGGAGCAGCTCGGTTGTGTGCGTGCGAATGACGATGCGGTCTCACACCCGTTGCTAGTGCAGGTACGGTTAGGATATTGCCGTATTGGGCAAACTCAAGTCAATGACGCGGTACCCACATCACCATCCGCAACGCTTCCATCTGCCGTCGAAAAATCTCCTAGGACATGATCTGCTTGCAAGGATAGATTACTCTTTACGGCGAGCGAGCAGCGAGAAGCACGGTGATGAGCCCACCGTGACACGCCGTTCACTCTTTGTCCCCTGCTGAAAAGCCTTGAAGCAACGGTGAGGCCGAGGTGGGCTTCGACAGCATCGAAGTGCTCGTTCGACTGACGGAAGGATTGAAAGCATATCGATCGCGGCGGATTCATGCGATTCCTGCGGTTCGAACGGATAGTAAATCGTGGGGCCTCCGCGCAGTGCCGTCAAGCACTGAACCCAGTGGCAATAGTGGAGCCTGACATGCCGCTCCATCTCCGAATCCGCTACGCCTGTACCTTGAGATTCGATTCCCGATGAGATCACGGTGTCGACACTCACCAATATTTGGGTCTGGGGTTCGGACTTTGTCCCGTGTGCGATTAGATCATTCGTAATCGATACCCTTCAGGCGGAGGCGACTGGAGTACATATTCAAGTGCTTCCTCTCATGGTAGGGTTTGTTCCTCATCCATCCCAATCCTCCATCTTTATTCAGGATGTACTCCAAGACAGTCCTGACCTCCGCGGTGTTGTACGGCCTTGCTGCCGCTGCGCCTCAGGGTAGCCCTTCCCAGTACGCCTCTGAGGACAGCACCTTCGCGGCCAACAATCAGGACGGTGTTGTCCCTGGCTACACCAACGCCGCCGCTACCTGGGTTGATGAGACTCCTGCCGCCATCACTCCTCTCGCATCGGAGTTCGACAGCGCGTCTGATGTGTCTGCTACGTTCACTACCCCGGTGACCACCGGCACGGCTGCTGCTGGCCCCCAGCGTAGCTCTATGCCGACCGGCGCGACCTCCCATGGTCCGTACAGCGGCGAGCCCACCACTACCGGCGCTGTTTCCACCACAGCTCTGGACACTACTATTCCCATGCTGGGCCCGAACCCGACTGCCACTTACTACAACACTGATGGCAAGCTCACCGAGCCCCAGCCCATCCCTTACGTCCCGGCTGGCGGTCTTGGTACCAACGGTACCACGCCGCGTTACATGGTTGAGAGCGACTTCGACTACGAGTCTATTACTCTTGGCCTTTACCAGGAGTGGATTGAGCTCGATCTCTTCAACAATGGCCTTGCCATCTTCTCTGAGGAGGACTTCATCGCCGCTGGTCTCACTGCTGAGGACCGCGCTTTGATCTCTTTCATGGCTCAGCAAGAGCAGGGTCACGCTACTCTCCTTTCCAACATGCTCGGAGAGACTGCGCCGCCGCAGTGCACTTACAATTACCCGTTCACCAACGTCCGCGAGTTCGTCGACTTCAACCAGATTCTTACCCGTTGGGGTGAGTCCGGTGTGTGGGGCTTCATCAACCACCTCGACTCTCGCGAGGTCGGCCAGCTCCTCGCTCAGTCTATTGCTACTGAGGCTCGCCAGGAGATGATCTTCCGTCAAATGAGCGGTCTTCACCCGATGCCGGTCTGGTTTGAGGCCGGTATCCCCCAATCTTGGGCCTGGACTTTCCTCGCACCGTACATTAGCTCATGCCCCGAGAACACTACTCGTCTTTCTTGGCAAAATATGCCAGCGCTACACAATGTTAATGCCGCCAATATCAACCGTATTCACCCCAACAACACTGCGGACTGGGAGCGCACCGGCAACCGGACATCCGACCCGGCTACCACCGATATCCCAGCCGACGAGTCTTGCGTTAACCTTAACGTCACTGGCTACGGCTGTGGCCCTGCTATTTCTCGTAACCGCTCTGAGCCGCTTTCTTTTGCTGGTAAGGAGGTCCGTTTTGTGTGGGACAGCCCGGGTCTTCCCGTTGGCCCCAACAACAGCTACGTTACCGACACGCTTGCCGGCGAGCCTCAGTTTGTTGCCTGGGTTAACCAGCTCAACATGACCTACACTCCTTTGACAAAGACTGGATCCAACGAGGGTTACACTTACCAGCCCGCTGGTGAGGTCTACGAGGGCGGCGCCAGCATTGTCAACGACACCATGTTCGTTGCTCTGACTGACTCCAACCCTTACCTCACCCCCTTCAACCTGAGCATGCTCAACCCTCACATTGTAAGTTCCATTCGATCCATCGACCGTGCCTCGCATAAGTTACATATCGCTAACCAACTCTCAGGTCGCTCTCGGTGTTTACCAGGCTGGTTAAATCAAGGTCTATAACCTTTTGACAACCTCATCATCAAAAAAGTCTGGATAGTTTCCAGGCTAACTTTCAGTCAAGCGAGATTATCTTCGCTTGCACATTTCGTATTGTATGACTATGACGTTGTATGCCAAAAGCAACGATTACCTAGATCTAGATCTAATGCTACAATTGTAATAACGATTTCATCCCGTAAATGCATGCTTTTTAATCAAGTCTCTCAAGCAATTTCATAGTATTCCAATCGTTTGTTGCACTGCTACGCCATATGTTCGCAAGGCGTACCTCACTTCAGTAGCGCTGACGTTGTGGCGGCCTCAGGCTGCAACCCGACTTTGGCTCGCTATGTCCACGCCCTGCGTCTCCCACGTCTTCGCGCTGCTGCCAATGTTGTCATGCACGACCTATCATGCCCGACCTTTGTGTCACCCCCGCAGAGATAACAAACCTTCATGGTAACATTCGGACATTCAATCGGTGTGAAAATGTAACGTGATGCATAGCCGTCAGGCGAGAGCGACAATGTAGTCTGCTTTAGCATACGACGTGCAGCCCTCAGTAGAATTATTCACAAGCTGACGTAGGATCACAAGAGAATAGCGACAAGTTATTAAATAGAAGCTTGATTCCATTCGCACCTTGAACTGATTTGCACTTCCGGCACAATCATCTCAGCTGTTTCCGTGCATCTTGTGCTACGATGCTCTTCAATCGAGGCGCCAATGTCAGAAGACATGAACCACTCGTAGCAATCACTGCAGGACGCGATCGCAATAAGAGCCGAGTATTCAGTGGTCGAATCAATCAATTGAACTATGAAACATGTTTCTGCAAGCGCGCGACAATGTGCTGTTGACACTGAGCAGGTATGTTGAGGGTTATCAGGGTTAGGGTTGGGGTATCGCTCTGAGCTTATCGGGTCGCATATTGTCTGATTTTTCCCTCGGTGGTTGCGACATACACTAACCGATCATTTTGTTGTAGTATCAGGCTTTGCTGATGCCATGTTCAGATATTACAGAGTATGCTCTGCGTAGGAGCAGTTATGTCAAACTGAATTCAGCCGCTCACTATTCACGCCAGAGCTGTCTCGCTCCATCGCTTACCCGCAAATTTGAGGTCTACAAGGTTCTGTCATGAAGTAAACTTCCTTCGGGCACTCTATTCTCTGAAAGAAAAAGGACCTATATCTTATTGCCTTTTCATCTAGCTATCGAGACCCAATTTTTGGCACTGCGAATTGAGAATCTTCGCTATACCAGAACGCGTTACAGTCTTCTAACGCCCACAAACTTTCGCATGCGCGATGGATACCCCACCTCGCTTTCTCCTCTCTTGAACTCTATTATCCGAGAAAATGTCCGAACACTGGCATCAACAACCCTTGCTGGTAAGCTTTGGCGTCGGAGGAATTATGCTGTTCCTGCAGAAAGTTACATTCTTAGTGGTGCACTCTCCCCGGCACCCCACCGTCATCTCTTAGGTCGATGCGGAGCTGACTTGCCTGTCCCGATCACGAGGCACCTGAGTGGGTAAGATTGATTCCTTCATATTCTTCCTCATGCCTGCCGTGCCTGCTTTCCTTTCTCATGGTGGCCTCACCTGTCAATCTGTACAGCATTAGCCTTCTCCATGTATTCACAGGTTTTGTTCGCCCTGATGGGCGCGGTAGCATCTCAAACAACTTCTGGGACCCCAACAAACCAGTCCATCACAGCCTCTGCTGCATACAACGGGTCAACTACTCCGAGTCCGACAAGTCCTATCCTGCAGCTGAATCTCAACTTGGAAGATGTGTGGGATCTGCTCATTGGGCCGGTAGCCGTGGCTAACACGACGACCACATATTCGCCAACTCCAGTCCCATCTAGTTCGCTCATTCCACCGCCTCCGCTCTACTATAGTCCATTTCCCACAGGGCAGCAGGTGCCATTGACACCGAAGAACGAATCGTGGTCATTTCCCTCGGACTTCTGGTAAGTAGTGCAGTTGTGGGCGTGGATGGTACCGGCCTGACCGCGACAATGTACAGGTGGGGTGTTGCTGGAGCCGCGTTTCAAATCGAAGGTGCAGCGAAAGACGAAGGTCGTGGACCAAGTGTCTGGGACGCTCTCACTCGGGTGACAAACCACATCGTCGACAACTCGACGGCCGACGTGGCAGACAACGTAAGCTACATTACCCACCGAAGATATCTCTAGACAGACTCCTTACATACTCTAGAACTACTACATGTACAAAGAGGATATCTCTCGCCTCGCTGCTCAAGGCGTCAAGATTTACAGCTTTTCACTATCCTGGTCTCGCATTCTACCCTTCGGAAGAGGACCTGTGAATCAGCAAGCCATTGACCACTACAACGATCTCATCAATACCTGCATCGAGTACGGTGTTGAGCCTTCAGTCACGCTTTATCACTGGGACACGCCGCTAGTGCTTCAGGACACGTACGGTGGCTGGTTGAGTGAAGACATCGTGCCGGACTTTGTAGAGTACGCTCGCATCGCGTTCGAAGCATTCGGTGATAGGGTCAGCAAATGGTATACAGTAAGTCCTGCGAATGATCTGGTTCTCGAACGTAGATCCACCGACTGACATGCATCGCAGGTGAACGAACGTACGTCTCTTTCCAATCCATGACGTTTATCCTTTACTCAACCTATTCAAAGCCACATGCATTTGCCAGAGAGATGCTAATATCCAGCAGCTATTGTCTTTTGTAACCAATACCCACTGCCAGCCCAATACTTCAAGAACTTCACAATCCCCAACAAACAGCAGCCCTTCCACTGCGGCCAATCCGTCCTCCTCGCACACTCCCAAGCCTATCACGTCGGCAAGTCCATTCTCGGAGACCACTCATCCATCACCTACAAGAACAACGGCGGCTACAAAATCCCGCTCACGAACTCATCAGCCGACGCTCAAGCTGTTCAGCGCGCGTGGGATTTCAACGAAGGATGGTTCTCCGATCCAGTGTACTTGACAGGCGACTATCCCGAAAGCGTCAAAGAGTACGTCTCGGGCTTCCTCCGTGACTTCACCGACGAAGAGAAGCAGCAGATTCTCGGCTCGAGTGACTTCTATGCCCACGATGCATACACAGCTCAATTCTACATGGCGCCGGACTCGGGCCTTGACTCCTGCATTGGCAACGTGACCCACCCTCTCTACCCATCCTGTGCCAACACCACATACACATACTCCGCCGAAGACGGCGGCTGGGTCATCGGACCTGCCGCTGATCCCGGCTCGCCATGGCTGCACAAGGCTACAGACTGGGTGCCTGCGTTCCTCAAGTACATGCAAGACACCTGGGTGACGCCCTCTCCAGGCCCTGTCAAGGGCGTAGCCGTGACCGAATTCGGGTTCGCAGAACCATTCGAGGGATCGAAGACGCTGCTGCAGGATATTCTCTACGACGCCGTGAGGACGAGCTACTACCACGACTACATGGAGGCGATCCTCATGGCGATTGCCGAGGGCACTGATGTGGTGGGATGTCTTGCTTGGTCGTTCGTGGACAACTTTGTGAGGCTCCCCCAAGATCATGGATTGTAGACCCGGCTGACCACTTTGATGCGCAGGAATGGCAACAGGGATATGCCTCCAGATTCGGTATGCAATATGTCAACTTCTCCGACCCGGCTGTACGTTCACCTATCCATGTTCTATGACATGCAACCCACTTACGATGTTCTAGTTGCCTCGCTACTACAAAGCAAGTTTCTTTGAGTACATCAATGCGTTCAAGATCTATGGGAGTGAGGGGGGTGATTAGCCGGGCTCACTAGATAGCAACGATCTGATCTGTGAAGAGTTGTGGAAAGTGTCCTCCATGAGTTTATGTTGCAGGTAGCCCACGGCAAATAGATCCCACTCCGGTTCAGTCTTTTTGGATACCACAGCATGTTAGAGCTTGTCGTGCAGAGTCGCGATGTAAGGGGATGTCACTCACGATGCCACTGACGGGCTTTCTCTTGCCACGGGCACGAGGCGGAGAGGGGTCTCTGCTGGCTCCGATTTTGCCCTTGGGGCGAAGTGTGGTGATGGCAGCTTGTGGACCTCCGGCCTTTTTGCCACCGGCGCTGACCTTGGTCTGCGTTGTCTTTTTGTGACTTCATTGGGTAGTCAAGGTTGAAACTTTACGTGCCTGGGGTTCGTAAACGCCGTCTGACTCTTCGTCTGACTGGTCGCTTGTGTTGATAGGAGCTGCCTTGACGCCAGCCGTTTGGCTCCTGGTTGTCGGACCCGAACCGGGAGGCCTCGCGTTCCCGTCGTCGGAAGCAGCTTGTTCTTCTTGTTCACGGCCTTTGCTTTCTTGTGGATCGATGAACTCCGCGTCCGCCGCCTCGACGGCTTTCAGGGCACGCTCGCGCCGTGGGTTATACAGTCCGTGGACCAATCGGCCGTACGGCGAACCCATCGCTTGTGTTGATAGGAATACCAACGTCTCTCCGGAAGTAGGGTTTTCAACAGGCACGCCATTGATGGTATTAGCGCACAGATGACTGGTTCCCCTTGAGGTGTGTCCATCGCCGCGGCATGTCTCCGACAGTAGTGATTGACCAGCGGATCATGGATGACGGTACTGACACGAGGAAGCACTCGCGTCGTGTTCAAAATCATTTCCCCAACCGGGTGGAAGAGGATGTTAATCCTACAATCGTTGGTCTGAGCTCGGCGAAACACCCTGTAAGTTCAGTGTACCTACGAAATAACAAATGAAATGACTTTTGACATTGTTGCATAGTATTCATTTTCATTGCCCTAATCTATAATTCATCTTTTATTCGTCGCCTCTTATGAAGAAGCACCACCGCGGCCTCCAACCTTGTTCAGCGCCTCGACTTGCTCCTTGCTAAGCTCGATCTTCGGCAGCTCGCCCTGCGGCGGCTTCTGCATGAAACCCCTAGCAACAAGGAACGCCAAGTACGAGCCAACCGCCTCAGCGGTAACGCCAGGAGGACCACTGCCGACCGAAAGCTCCTTGTCGGCTTCGAGCGCGGCCTGAGCGTTCTGGTCCTCGAGCATCGGCGCCTTGGAAGCCTCGGGCAGGTTCGAGGTTACCATATGGTACAGGCCGAGCAGAGCCAGCTCCTCCTTGTCGTCGCCGGCTTCAACGTACGCCTCGACGCTCTTGCGCCACGCATCGTAGCTGACCTGCGGCACGCTGTAGCCGTACTGCTCGAGCGTGGCGAGGTACTCGTTCATAGTGAGCCTGGGGTGGGCCTCGACGTGGGCAGTGCTGCCGCCCTTGCCGCGCAGCGACATGGAGAGCACGAGCTTGGCGACGTGCGGGACGGGGACCATGTTGATAGTGTTGGCGACGTCCGGGCGCGAGCCGACCTGCACGCAGCCCTTGAGCATGCGCACGAGGAAGTCGTCGAGGTTGCTGACGCCGGACTTGGCGTCGCCCATCACGTAGCCGGAGCGCAGGATGACGGCGTCGAGGCCGCGCTTGCAGGCTTCGCGGATGACGTGCTCGGACACCCACTTGCTCTGCCCGTAGCCGGTGCCGAGGCCCTGGCGGGAGGACTCGAGGTCGTCGGACTCGGAGATGGGCGTGCCGGACTCGGATTGCTCGATGAAAGCGTCGGAGTCGAGGGCGCTGGTGGAGCTGATGAAGGAGAGGCGCTTGGGGCGGCCTTGGGAGCAGAGCTTGATGGCCTCGACGGTGCTCTGGACGTTGGCGGCCTTCAGGTTCTCGTACGGCATGAGCCAGTGGACGCGAGCGCCGTTGTGGATGATGAGGTCGACGCCGTCGACGATGGTCTTGTAATCGGCGTCGCTCATGCCCAGGTTGGGCTTCTCCAGGTCGCCTACCACGACCTCAAGAATGCCTTCACTGACCCACCAGTCTTGCCAGAGGCCGTAAGCAGTGCATGTCTGCTTGATGCGAGCCAAACCGTCTTGTTGCGACTTGGCGCGGACGTGTGCGTAGACGTGGTTGGGCGACTTGCGCATCATAGCCTCGTAGAGGAGGTAGGCACCCAGGAAACCTGTGGCGCCTGTAAGGAGGATGTTGAGGCCATTCTGGAAGTTTCCAAGCTTGGCGGTAGGGTAGGAGTCGCTGAGCTGTTCGATCTGTACAAGTGCATCGTTGGCGTAGTGCTCAGGCTGGTCTTCTTCACCAGCAGCTGCATCAAGTCTCAGACCGACAGGGTCAAGCGAGCGGTCGATGTACTTAGCAACGCTCTGGAGAGTAGGATCCCTTGTCATGATGTGCATGGGAATGTTGGCACCGGCCCATCTCTTGTTGATCTTCGGGACAATCTGCACGGTCATGATGCTGTTGCCACCCATGTCGAAAAAGCTAGTGTCGCGAGGCAGAGCATTCGCAGGCTTGCGGAGGAGACCCGCCCAGATGTCGGCCAAAGCCTTCTCGGTTTCAGTTCGTGATTCAAGATCGGTGGCGGTGGTAACGCTTCCTAAGAGGTCGGCCTCCTCGGGGAACGGTAGTACTCGCTTGTCGACCTTGCCGTTCGGATTCAGTGGCAGCCTCAACATAGGGATGAAAAGGGTGGGGACGGCATAGACAGGCAGCTTCGCCTTGAGGGTCTCACGAATGTCATCGGTGAGTTTGCCAAAGATCTGGAAGCGTTGCTTGATCGAAGGGTTGCCTTCAGTGCTAGGTGTCGAAGCTCCGTTGGCACTCTGCTCGTGCCAGTCGCGCCACATGTTGAGATCAGGAACGTAGTAGGAAACGAGAATATGTTCCTCGTTGTGGTCGCGCTTGACGAGAGTGACGTTCTCACGGATCAGAGGGTGCTTGCTCAAGTGAGTGTCAATCTCACCCAGCTCGATACGGAAGCCTCTAATCTTAACTTGATCGTCCGCGCGGCCGCAGCACTCCACATTGCCGTCAGGCATGTAGCGACCAAGGTCACCGGATCTGTACATGCGATCACGGGGGCCGTGGAAGAATTCTCTCCAGGGTTCCGCCTGGCTAGCAGCTCGCTTCTTGTCTTCGTCAACCCAGCGCTGCTCGTTAGTGAACCAGTTGCGGACGAACTTCTCCCTGTTCTTGTCCTCGTCGCCAAGGTAGCCCTCCGCGAGACCACCAGCTCTGACGTAAATCTCTCCAATTTCGCCAATCTCACACTGGCGCTCTTTCTTTTCGCGATCAACCACAAGAAGCTGAACATCCTGCATACCCATACCAGCGGGAATAACGTCGCTCATCTGCCCGAGATAAGTTGCATCCTCGTTGAGACTAGGAATCTCGTAGTATGAAACGGCACGCTGAGTCTCAGTGGTGCCGTACATGTTCTTGATCCTGCAGTTGGGTGCGAGCTGTTGCAGTCTGCGGCAGTCACGCTTGAGGAGGATGTCACCTACGAAGAACGCGTTCTTCAGGCTAGGGATCTTTGGCTCGGTCGAGCCGAGCAAGATCTGACCCATAGCGGGTGTGAGATGGGTCACAGAGATCTTGTTGGTAGAGACCCAGCTGGCCAAACGATCGAAAGTAATGTCCTCGGCGGGAGGCACGACCAGCGTTGCGCCCAAGAACAGCGGAGTGAATATGTCTCTTTGAATTGGATCGTGGGCAATACCAGAAAGCATGCTGAATCGCTCGGTCTCGTTCATGTTGAAACGCTTGGCCATGAAGGGGAAGTAGTAAGCCAGAGAAAAGTGACGGCCGCGGACACCCTTTGGTCTACCCTCAGATCCAGAAGTGAAGGATAGCGTCGGGATGCTGTCGGGTCCCACAGTTACACCAGGAAGGTCTGCCTTCTTGGAAAGCTGTGCGTCGAAGATGTCCTTGCCGTTGACATTGCCACCGACGACAGAACCATCGTTCTGCAGCTTGAGGGCAGGAACCTCAGTACGGATCTCCAGAGACGAGCCAATGTAGTCACGGACTGACTGACTCAGAGGTCCGGCCTCTTGAGTTGCTTTGTCGATTACAACCAACGCCCTAGGCTTCGCTACGTCGAGGTAGATGATCTGCCTGTCCGAGGGGTATGCTGGGTCGATGACGGAGAAAGTGGCACCGGCCTTCAGGGTACCCATTACCGCCACGACAAGGTCAACGCCACGATGCGAGTACAGCATGACGACCTCTCCCCGTTGGACGCCATTGGAGACGAGGTGGTGGGCGAGAACGTTACTCGCCTCGTTGATCTGCTGGTAGGAGAAGACACGCTCTGGGGCGGTCGAGCACGCTGTCTCGACGACGCATTCTCTCTCTGGGTGCGCCTTTGCGTTTTTAGAAAAGATCTCGTGGATGGCGCCGTAGTAACCAGACCAGTTCAGATCGGAGGTCGGATCCGGACGAACGTCGCCCGCTGAGAGAGCCATGTTGGGTATGGGTGCAGATGATGATAGGCGATCGATGTCTTGTGACTAGATGCCAATTCTGCAGTGCTAGTGCCGATGTCGGTTGCCCGATGGGGGCGATCGAGTGGTCAGCAGCACTTGGTTGTGTCTCTGGAGCGTGTATACGTAGCTCCTGAAAGGGCCAGTCTTTCGGTAGTCTGGCTATTGCTGTTCAGCCTGTTGCTGTATAGGTAAGACCGCAATGCTCAGTTTGCGTGGATCGAACTCGTCCTCCAGCCAATGCGTCATCTGCCGTGACTCTCGCACGTCTCGGCTCGGCGGGCTGCACCAAAATTCTTCTGCCAGCCCTCCCCACACAACACAGCCGGACCCTCCCCAGGGCAGCTAAGCAACGGCTAGCCCCAGGCACCAATCGCGGGCGGCGGCGCGTAGCGCAGGGTGCGCTGGCTCGCCTGGTTAGGGCCCTAACACGCCTAGGGGCTGGTCCGCGCGGTACCCTGCCATCATCTCACAGATGTCTCACGCCTACGCCAGCCTGCGTGTCCCGATCTCCACGCCGCGGTCGCCCTTTAAGACAGCGCCTGTCTGCCCGCCATGGCACAGGTCAGCTTTTTCGGTGGCCGCAGCAGCCACGGCCACAGGACAGCACGCTCCCAGCGGTCTGCAAGCTCTGTTAAGAAGAGCACCGAGGATCTCAAGGCGAAGAGGGCCGACCTCGAGGAGCTCCGCCACCGCAGAGACGCATACTCCGGACGACCCGTTACCGAGAGGAAGAGGGTGCATTCCTCCAGTTCTAAACATTCGAAGCCCAGGAAAATGGACGATTCCACCACCCGGACCGTGACGGTGACTGAGTACCCCAGCAGCAAACGGAGACCAAGCAACGCCTCGGCAGCCTCATCCCGAAGATCTCACCGCTCAGGAAAGAGCGAAGACCGCAGAACCGAATACGTCTATGGCACCCAATTTCCTCAGGAAGACCCTTTGGTCCCAACGCACATCGCAGCCAGGAACCTTGACGATGAACGCGGCTCTGTTCGAAGCGGCCGATCGAGGCGGTCAGCGGCGCCTTCTTTGGCCGACAGCCTCCCAGGACTAAGTGACAAAGAGGTCACACCGGACGACAGTATCTCTCAAGTGGCCACACGGGCCCATGCGCCGCGGCCTCGCACAATCATACGCGAGAAGACGCCACCCAGAAGCCACACCCTTCCAGCAGTTGCGGAGGAGGAAGTCAAGGCTCCATCTCCCGAACTGATCTCTCCCGTCAGGCCTCAGAGGAAGAGGCGCGAATCGTTTCTGGATTCCTTCTTTCGCAAAAAGCCCTCTTCCGACCTCTCAACTAAACGAGTAGAATGCCTCACGTGCTCCGATGAACTCCCGTCGTCGAAGACCGCTAAACTCTCATGTGGCCACCGAATGTGCCATTCATGCCTGAAGCGCCTTTTCCGCATGGCCGTCAACGACCCCGCCCACATGCCTCCCCGCTGTTGCACTTCGGATCACATCCCACTGTCACACGTCGAAGACCTGTTCGACTTGAAGTTCAAAGTCAACTTCAACAAGAAATACGACGAGTACCACTCACGTAACCGCATATACTGCCCCAACGCTAAATGCGGCATCTGGATCCGACCCTCGAACTTCCACACAGAGAAAGGCCGCAAGTGCGCCACCTGCCCGAAATGCAAGACCAAAGCCTGCACTATGTGTGGCGGCAAATTCCACAAATCCGCCGATTGCCCCAAGGATCCTGAGATTGCTCGCCTGGTCCAACAGGCTGAGAAGGAAGGCTGGAAGCGCTGCTATCAGTGCAACGCTATGGTCGAGCTCCGCGAGGGCTGCAATCATATGAAGTGCCGCTGCACGGCTGAGTTCTGCATGGTGTGCGGTGATAAGTGGAAGACGTGCGATTGCCCTTGGTTCAACTACCGAGATGTGCCGGACACTGATCGGTTGAATGGGATGCGCATTGCCGAGCCAATGCGTGTGATCTATCGGAGGGTCTTCGATGGAGGCGCGCCCAGACCGGCGGATGCACCTGGTGGTCCGCCTGGAGAACCCGTGGGTGCCGTGTCTGCTGGCAGACGTGGCCAAGGGTTGCAAATACGCTCTTACACCGAAGAGATGGAGCAGCGACGACGACAAGAGCGCGATGATGCTGATCTCGCAAGGAGGATGCAGATACACAGCATCATCGGCGATCCAGCGGCAGATCAATCTCGCAGGAGTCGCCGAAACGTTCACCCCGAGGAACAGAATGTGGTCAACTTGGGCAACTCAGCTGAGCACTTCATGAACGACGACTTCAGACGTGTCGGCAGGGGGCCCGGAGAAGGCACCATGGTCAACTTTGGTGACGCAGCTATGGGTATGCGCGGAGAGAGGGCGAGCGGAAGGAGGAAGAGGACTTCGAGAGCCAGCCGCCCGCCGCCCGCTATGGATGGAGGTCTCGTGGGAGACTTCTTGGGCAGTGAAAGTATTCTTGGCATGGGCCCGAGTAGACCAAGGCGATCATATGCATAGCGTCTGATCTGGGAGGAGTACGGTGAAGGCATAATTAATTCATACATCTAAGTGGCACATATCGTGGTCTAGCCTTATTTTACATAGCGAGATACCAATTTGCATGTTCTTCGATTCTGACGTCCATTTGTAGACTCAAGATTGAATGTCGCAATACTCTAGACGGAGGGAAACAATGCGTTTGCCAAAACAGACCAAGCGGATGTAGGTTCTGATGGTAAAAAGGACTCTAGAAGCATGAAGTAAAGGTAAAATACCCGCCTGCATTTATAGCAACAGTAGCCCCAGCTTCGTGGCGCAGTCGTGCCTCAGGCAGATCGTCACGTTGCGGGTTGCGGGATGGACGGCCGTGCATTGGAGCTTGCTGGTAGCAACCGACGACACGAACCTCCCGCTTACGAACTATACCAATGCAGCCTGCTCGGACTGGCGCGCAACGGTAACAGAAACATCGCTGGACTCGGATAAAGATCATAACAACCACGCCATTCCGCCATGACGACCACTCCTCCGCCGGTCGAGGACCAGGCGCGGCTGCTGGAGGATGCCTTGGCCGTTGTGAGACAGCAGACGGTGATGATGCGCCGCTGCCTGGAGACTCCTGGGAAGTTGATGGATGCGCTCAAGTGCAGGTAGGAGGGACAAGCCGTGCTCGACATGACACGCGACAATGCCAGCTGACCCGTAGCGAAGCTCAACCCTAGTGTCCGAACTGCGAACGAGCAACCTGGGGCCGAAGCAGTACTATGAGCTGTACATGTCCGTCTTCGATGCGCTACGACACCTCTCGGTCTATCTGCGCGATTCGCATCCCGACAACCACCTCGCCGATCTCTACGAGCTGGTCCAGTATGCCGGCAACATCGTTCCTCGGCTTTATCTCATGATCACGGTCGGGACGGTCTACATGGGCATCGAGGGCGCGCCGGTGAAAGAGATCATGAAGGACATGATGGAGATGAGCAGAGGTGTGCAGCATCCTGTACGCGGACTGTTTCTGAGGTACTACCTCAGCGGCCAAGCGAGAGACTACCTCCCAACCGGCGCTGGAGACGGGCCCGAGGGCAACATGCAAGACAGCATTTCGTTCGTCCTGACGAACTTTGTCGAGATGAACAAGCTGTGGGTGCGGTTACAGCACCAGGGTCACTCTCGGGAACGAGAGCAGAGGACAAGGGAGAGACAAGAGCTGCAGCTGCTGGTAGGCAGCAACCTCGTCAGGCTGAGCCAATTGGTGGACTTGGAGAGCTACAGGAACGTCATATTGCACCCACTCCTGGAGCAGGTTGTACAGTGTCGGGATGTGCTAGCACAAGAATATCTCCTCGAGGTGGTCACGCAGGTATTCCCGGACGAGTTCCACCTACACACGCTTGACCAGTTCCTATCCGCCACCGCCCGGTTGAACCCGCACGTCAATGTCAAGGGAATTGTCATTGGCCTGATGGACCGACTTTCAGCATACGCTGCGCGTGAGGCAGAAACCGAGGCCCCAGGCAACAAACAGGCAAACGAGCAAGAGGCTGTGACCGCCCTTCTCGAAAAGCTTAAGGTCTCCAAATCGGAGGCTGAGGCAGCGGATGCAAAGGTGCAAGAACCTTCAGAACCTTCGGAACCTACGAACGGTGAGAACGGTGGAGAAGCAGATGCGGCAGGGTCGTCCGGGGCGCCTGCGGAACCTACTACTAAGGACGAGACGGCGCCATCGACCAACGGCGAGACGAAGAAGTCAAGAGGAATCCCCGATAACATCAAACTTTTCGAGATCTTCCACGAGCAGGTCATTCACTTGGTCAGCATGCAACGGCTACCTATACAGGATATCACGGCGCTGCTTGTTTCTCTGGCGAACCTGGCCTTGAACATCTACCCTGAGCGACTCGACTATGTCGACCAGGTGTTACAGTACGCCACCAAGGAGGTCGCTCGCTTTACCAACTCTGCGGATCTGCACTCTCAGGCATCGCAGTCAAACCTCCTCAGCCTGCTCATGGCTCCTGTGCGAGCTTACTTTTCGCTCTTCACCGCCTTGGCTCTGCCGAACTTTGTTCCCTTGTTCCACCAACAGTCGTATCCCACACGTCGTGCGGTCGCAGGCGAGCTTGCGAGGAGTTTGTTGCGCAATGAAACCAAGATTGCAACGCCGGAGAACCTGGACGGCGTGCTTTCCATTTTGTCTGTTCTCATCAAGGAAGGAATGCAGCCGCCGTCTGGATACCCCGGTGGACCTATGCGCAGAGGAGCGGTAGAAACAGAAGAGACCGTCGAAGAGCAAGGCTGGCTTGCGAGAATTGTTCACCTAATCAGGGCGTCCGACAACACAACGCAATTCCAACTCCTCCAGAAGACCCGAACAGCTTTCGCCGAGGGCAACGAGCGCACAAAATACACCACCCCAGCACTTGTCACGCAATCACTCAAGCTTGCACGCAACTTCAAGCGACGCGAACACCTTTCTAACGACGACTACGCCACGCAATCCTCCGCCTTGTACAAATTCATTCACACGTCCCTTAATTCCCTCTACACGCGCGTTTCGACATCTGGCGTACCCGACCTCGTTCTCCGACTATTCGTTGCAGCAGGCCAGGTTGCAGCTCAATGCGACAACGAAGACATCGCGTACGAGTTCTTCGCTTCGTCTTTCACCACCTATGAAGAAGCTATCAGCGACTCCCGGAGCCAATTCCAGGCCATCTGTATTATCGGTGGTGCGCTCTCATGCTGCAGCGAGAAGTTCAGCCGCGAGAACTACGATACACTTATCACGAAGGCGGCATTGCACGGCAGCAAGCTGTTGAAGAAACCCGATCAGTGCCGCGCAGTGTACCTGGCAAGCCACTTGTGGTGGGCGGTCGAGAAGGGCGAGCGGCAAGAGGACCAGAAGGAGGTAAGAAAGATGGATTCCCGATCACCCACGACTGTAATGCTAATATGTCATCAGCTCTACCGCGACGGCAAGCGCGTGCTCGAATGCCTCCAGCGCGCCCTCCGCGTTGCCGACGCCTGCATGGACACAGCCGTGAGCGTCGAGCTCTTCGTCGAGATCCTCAACCGCTACGTCTACTACTTCGACCAAGAGAACGACGCCGTGACCACCAAGTACATCAACGGCCTGATTGAGCTGATCCAGAGCAATCTCAACACCACGGAAAACGTCAGTGGTCTCGAGAGCCCGAGGAAGCATTTCGAGAGAACGCTGCAGTACATCGAGGCTAGGGAATACGAGGGTGTTGATGTCAGGCCGAAAGGTTAGGGATAATGCGAGGCGAGGCGAGACGTGTGAGAACGATGTGAAGGCAGGTACCTTTCTGTATACAGCAATATTGACAACCAAATTGTTCAGCGTCCTAGCACTTCATGGGGTGGTACCACCAGCGGCTGCGCTCTCAAAGGTCGTGAATCGCAACGCGGAGACCATGATGTTTTATACTGATGCACCCAATCATTTCGTTGCCTGCTCGATGTGCACCGAGCAATCATCATCTGCTTTCTCCAGGTCCAGCCTGCCTTTGGCCATTGGGTTCTCATCTTCGAACAGGCGTCCGAGTTCTTCGAGCGTGGGACCTTTAGTCTCCGGATACAAGAACCAGATGATGGTCGTCTCGACGGCCAGCCAGACGACGTAGACGATGTAGAATCTGTCGCCGATTAATATCGCTACAATGCAAAGCGAGATAGATTGGCCACTTACTTCCATCCGATATCCTGGATACCGATCGGATTGACAAACTTTCAAAGCGTCAGCTGATGGCGTGGGAAAGAGTCTACAGACTGATGGCCTACCTGGTTGAACGCGCTCCCGCCGCGGGAGAAAGTCTGCGTCAAAGCGACGCCTTTCGCGCGATGAACGAACGGGAAGACCTCCGTGATGAAGACGTAGGTCAGCGGGTGCATGATCGTGTAAAACAGGTAGTACACGAAGATCATCCCGACGACTGCGCCTGCCGCTTGCTGGTTCTGAGTCTTAGCGTAGTCCGCACTCGCTCCGGTCCAACAAGCGAAGACGACTGTCATGCCGATGAAGGCGATGAGGTACTGAGTTCGACGGTTGAGCTTTTTGGTGAGGAATGCGGCTGTGACGCCGGTGATGAGGTTCCAGCAGGTCAGTCCGAGATTGATCTGGTTCTGTTTTCTTCGGTCTGTGATGCCGACTGTGGCGAGGACTTTGGCGAGGTAGTATCTGTGTGAAGTCAGAATTGCTTCTTTCCTATGACCTGATAATCTCTGCAGCTTACGAAACAAGGCCATTGCCTGACCACTGAGAGAACATTCCCACGCAAGCCGCGATGAGAGTGCGTCGGCGGTTGCCTGGTGTCTGCACCAACTCGACCCAGCGTCTCTTCGAGTTTTCCATCTCACCACGAACAGTGGCTTGGATCTCCGCGAACTCGGCGGCCACGAGCGCACTGTCTCTGTCACCCTCGCCATGATACTTGACGAGAATCTCAAAGGCTTCTTCGCTGCGGTCCCGGGAGACGAGCCACCTTGGCGATTCTGGTATGAACCAGATGAAGACAACTTGCAGAATGGACGGGACAATCTGCAAGAGGGATGGAATCCTCCATGACCAATCGTTTGGCATCGAGAATGTGCCTAGCGTAACACCAGCAGCGATGATTGCTCCAACGTACCAGCTCTCGTTGAACAAGCCGTTGAGAACAGCAGTGTGCCGCGGGTAAGTCAGCTCGGCAATCAATTGAGAGGCGCCGGAGATGCAGAACGGAATGCCCATTCCCAGCAGGATTCGCGCCACAAGAAACATGGCGACGTTGATCGAAGCTGTCTGGATGATCACGCCAACGAGAAGTATGGCCGAGCCGATGGTGATACTGTGCTTTCGGCCGAAGCGGTCGTTGACGTACGGTACGACGGGAAGAGCAATCACCGCGCCAATGCTGAAGGCTGCACTGATGAGACCGAGAAGAGCACCGTTTGGGTTACCGAAGTCTAGCAAATCGTCCGTTAGCAGCATGAAACGCAGTCATGGAAGTCAATTCCGTACAATCCAGCCATGGCTTAACGGCTTGCAACCCGTTCATAATCGAGCCATCGTATCCAGAAGTCATCTCTACTCCAAGCACAGCCGGCACAAGGGCGAAATAAAGCCGTCTGAGGTTTGGTCGTTGGTACCATGGTGTCGTATCAAGATCGATCAGTCGCCGCACTTCTGACTCCGAAGCCACAGCGGCGACGTCTGTTCGGACAGCAGGCGCCATCGTTAAGCTATCTGTCGAAAAAGGAACGTTGACTACATTTGACTACTAAGAAGCCGGCTGACATGCGGCTTTTATACGCATAGCTTGGTGCGGCAAAAGCACGGCATTGTGACTTTGATGCTCGGTCACTATCCAAGGGATCATGGCGCTTGTGGCTTACGGTAAGCATCCACAACTATCTGACAAGACTTGCTAAGGATGGAAAGGGACAGGCTAAATCGCCGGGTAAAACTTTGCTAATGTTACAGAAGACGATCTCCCCATGGCACCGTACCTGTGCACCTGCGGAGAACCTGGGGTAACGGTAGGACAAATGTCACACCGGGGCGGTAACCCTGCAGCTATACCAGCATCAGGCGTTATGTGAAATCCCAACAGATGGCAGTTTATCCGGACAAGGTAGCTATGGCGACTCTACCTCGCCAAATGCCAAAAGTTACACTCTGCAACATCGTCTTATCATTTCATGTCGCAGTAGACGAGAATCCAAATCCGAGAGTCGAAGGTCATCCGCTATACGGACTCAGTTAGATTGAGGATGACTTCCAATAACAGCTTCCTAAGAGTAAGCGGTACCGACGTGGTAAATGGTGGTGGCAAGCAGGTCATTCTGAAAGGAGTAAGTGAACAACATTTACAAAGCTTTACCATTAACATAGCTGACCTTCATAGTGTGCTACAGGCGGCCACCTGAAGTCAGTACTTACACTACTATCATCTAATTGCATTACCCTGGCTGACCCGTTTTGATAGCATGGAGAACTTCATCACCGGATACCCAGGCCACGAACACGAAATGCGCTCAGCAATGCTAGAAGTCCTCGGTCAGGAAGGGTACGACTACTTTTTCGATAAGTTTCTCGACTACTTCTTCACTAGAGAAGACGCCAAATTCCTCGCATCGCTCGGTCTAAACTGCGTCCGGATTCCAATCAACCATCGCCACTTCATGGACGACGAGAAAGATTTTGAGATCAAAGAGGCCGGGTTCAAGCTCGTAGATCGATGCGTCGAGGCATGCGCTGCCGAGGGTATCTACACGATTCTCGACATGCACACCTTTCCTGGTGGTCAGAACCAGGGTTGGCATTCGGATTCTGGGCTTCATCGAGCACTCTTCTGGGAGAACAAAGACCTGCAAGATCGGGGGATCAAGATGTGGGTTGAGATTGCCAAGCGTTACAAGGATAATCGCTGGGTATGTATCCTTCCATTGATTGCATCGACGAAGTTGGTAGGGTTGTCTCTGACAGGTCGTTCAGGTTGCGGGATACAATCCGATGAACGAGCCCGCCGACCCTGAGCACACCCGACTCCAGACCTGGTACAAGCGAATCGAACGGGCCATTCGAGAAGTCGATCCGTATCACATTCTCTTCCTCGACGGCAATACCTACTCAATGGACTTCACAGCCTTCGAAGAAGTGCTGCCCAACTGTGTCTATTCGATCCACGACTACTCCAACATGGGGTTTCCGGCGGGCCAGCCTTACGTAGGGACGGCCGAGCAGGATGAGACTCTTCGACGGCAGTACGAACGCAAGGTGGCATTCATGCGAGAGCGAAAAGTACCTGTGAGTTTGAGAAGCCCTAGACTGGCATGAGCCAATCGCTGACATCGAATCACAGATATGGAATGGCGAATTCGGTCCGGTGTACGCAAGTCCCAACGAGGAGAACCACGAGAAGATCAACCAACAACGCTACAATCTCCTTGGGAAACAGCTTTCGATTTACAAAGAGGATCGAATACACTGGAGCATCTGGCTGTACAAAGACATCGGTTTCCAAGGCATGGTGTACACCAATCCCGACTCTGCGTACATGCGACTCCTCAAACCCTTCTTGGACAAGAAGAAAAGGATTGGGCTTGACCCTTGGGGCAGAGACGACACTCATGTCAAGCACATCTGGGAGCCTGTCATTCAGCACATGAAGGACGAGATCCCTGAGCGCATTCGGAACAAACGATACCCGCACCATTGGGGAATGGAGAAGCACGTCTCCCGAGTCGTGCGCGACATGTTGATGTCGGAGCTGTTGACGTATGAGTACGCGAGCTACTTCGAAGGAAAGACGTTCGAAGAGCTTGACGCGTTGGCTGCTAGTTTCAAGCTCGAGAACTGCATGAGAAGAAATGGTCTCAACAAGATCTTGCAAGACGATGCCGAAGTAACGAATTAATCAAGGGGATCGGTGACGTCTACGTTATTTCGGTGTGGCTCATCCAGAGGTATTTGTGTTGATCATGAGGCATCAATCGCACGGCCACTATCTATCAAAACAATCGATCATATCCTAGGTCAGTCGAATGAAACTTGCTTGTCATACATCGATCGCAGAGGATAGCGCATAGCGTTTACCTGTTAGCTAAGTCATGTGGAAGGAGCTTCTGGGAATGCAAATGTCTCGTGAACGTCCGCGAGCGAGCGCTCATCTCAGCAGCGGACAGAATAGACTCTTGCGACCTTGCACTGGGCCTGCGGGGAGGCGGTGGGGAGGGTGGCCAGCGCTGTGAGGTGAGGTTAACGCGAGGCGCAAGCTGCGCTGAGGCGCATGAAACGCTGCGACGAGGGCCGCGACCACTCACAATGGCGCAAAGACGGCCGTGCCCCGCGACGACAATGGTCACGATCGCATTGGGACGAGAGTTCTACATGTCAGATAGTTCTTGTGTCCTAGTTGCCCTCGATCACCCACTCTCCTCATTGCTTTCTTGTTGCATTTATCGTTGACCTTGTTACTCACGCATTGGGCTGGACCCGTACATCTATCGCATTTTCCGTTAATCAACTCAACTAATATCGATCCGATGCATCCATCCACGCTGGCCGTGGATCAACCATATCGCGTCAATGACCCAGACGGCATGGACTGGCTCCTGCCACTGGATGACAAGATCGGCCGGCGTCGCAAGCGGCGGGCGTCAAGCGTGCCGGAACGCGAACCCGAGGCGGAACGCGACCTGAGCTCGAGCGTCAAAATCCCCAGGCTTTACTGGCCCTGCGATGCCCTGAACGACTTCTGGTCACGCTCCAAACACCTTGGCTGGGTCGGCAAATCAGTCTGGGATCTCTGGCTTTGGGGCAGGCAGAAACTACGCTTGGAGACAAAAGAGGAGCGCAGACGACTCCAATTGCTGCAGGAGCTCCGCGAGCTCGGCTACAATTCACAATCCAGGAACTCGAGTGAAGCACCCAAACGTTTGCGCCTGGGCAATTTGACACCACCACACCACCAGGAGCGGTTCAACCATCACGAAGTCGACGAAATGTTTGGCAGTACCGGTGGCTCGAGCCTGTTCGGCGGCGCGCCAGCCAACAACACGCAAAATCAAAACGCCGGCAGCAGCCTCTTCGGTCAAAACAAACCTGCTGCGGCACCCGCTGGAGGCAGTCTCTTTGGCGCCCCGGCAGCTTCAAGTGCGGGCCAGAGCAACTCACTGTTTGGCGCTCCATTGGGCGGCGCGTCTCAACCTGCCGCCTCTGGCACAGGCGGAGGTCTCTTTGGCGGTGCCGCCGCAAAGCCTGCTACTCCCAGCTTGTTTGGCGGAGGCCAGGCCGCGACTACACAGCCAGCAGCACCCACGGGTGGCAGCAGCCTGTTTGGAAACACTGCGACCGCTAAGCCTGCGACCGGTGGCCTTTTCGGCGCGTCTACTACACAACCCGCGACTCAGAACCAGACACAGGGCCAAGATGCTGGAAAGAGCTTGTTTGGATCATTGAGCACAGCGAACAACAACAACAACGCAAACCAACCACAAAATCAGAACCAGCAGGCAGTGGCGGAAGCTGCGCCCGCAAACCCGGCATACTTTGATCAGCTGCTGGAGCGTGGCAGAAAGAGGCAGACCGAGGAGCGTATCACACCGTTTGGCGAGCTTCCAGCTCTTGAACTCGGCTTGGCGGACATTTCACGCAAGGTTCGCAATCTGGGCCAAGGTGGACCATCTGTTGGACTTTCGCGCGGCGGCGATGCCAGAGCCCACTACCTGCTCTCCGCTTCCGGCGTAAACACTGGCCAGGCCTTGCGCGATCTTGAAAGGCTTGCTGAAGAGTCTATTCCTCAAGGCTCGGCTCCAGAGAAGGCTGCCAGCGCGGTGACGGGTGTCAAGTATGACCTTGCGCGCAGGCACCATGACGATTTCCAGGCTATGGTCGACAGCCGTGTGCAGAAGGCGCAAGACGACTTCAACAGAATGATCGATGACAAGCTTGCTGGCGTTGACTGGACCGCGCAGCACCAACGCATCTACGAGCATTTCGGACTGAAGAAACCCCAGGGACTTGACACCAGCGTTCGCGATTCCTTTGGTCCTGCAGAGACTGGTGCTTTCGGTCGGACCAGCAGGAAGAGCAGACTTGGCGCGTCCACGGCCGGCAAGTCTTTCGGCATGCCTGGGCTCTCACGTTCCGTCATCGGAACGCCCGGTCTGAAGAATGCCCGCCAGAGTCAGTTCGCCGACGTTCAGGAGAAGCTACCGGCTGATGGCATGCGTGTCGTGCCCGAAGACCGCGTCTTGCGCGTCAAGCAGACCAAGTACGCTGAGCGCGTGAAGGACTTGAACATTGCACGCCTGCAAGAGCGCGCCTACCCAATCTTCAACAAATTCGCTGAGGTTGAATCTGAGCCGTCTGGCGAAGATAACACCATGTTCATCAACGCTTACAAGGCGCTCGCGGAGATCACAGGAGAGGATCCATCCAAGGACAGCCTGGCTGATCCTGGCGCTGTCAGGCCGCGCCAGTACGCTGGCGATTATCTTGACGAGGCGCCCAATGCTAAGGGCCCCAGCGCCATCCGTCAACGCATCATATCTGGCTCTCGCACTTTCCTGGAGAAGTCTTACTTCAACCAAGTCGAGACCACCGTTCTTCGGAATCCGCGGGAGGCTAATGTCGGCGGCGTTCCAACATCTCTTGCAAAAGTCAAGGGTTACGCACGCGTGAGGGCTGCTCGCCGCGAGCTCGGCCCAGATCTTGAGATTCTGCAGAAGGTCAACGACGACTACTGCTGGGTCCTGATTTTCTATCTGCTGCGCTGTGGTCTTGTGGACGATGCTGTGGCTTACATCGAAGACAACGTCTCTGCTTTCCGCATTATCGACCGCAGGTTCATCGGTTACATCCGCGCATATTCCTCGAGCCCCGATCGTCGTCTGCCACCACCGCTGCAGAATGAGATCAACAACGACTACGCACAGAGAGTGCGCATGGCCCCCGAAGACACCATTGACCCGTACCGCATGATGGTCTATAAGATTGTAGGTCGATGCGATCTGAACAGGCGTAACTTCGAGGGAGTCAGCAGCGACATGATGGACTGGCTGTGGTTGCAGTTCGCTCTTGCGCGCGAGTACAACCGCGTTGATGAATATGCACACGAGGCGTACGGCCTGGACGAGCTTCGTTCCTCCATCAAGGACATCGGCGACCGGTACTTTGGCCCTAACAGTGACTTGCCGAATGCGCCGACGACGTTCTTTTTCATGCAGACACTGGCTGGTCTATTCGAGAAGGCTGTCGCCGACCTTTACCCGAACAACTACATGTCCGCTGTACACTTCGCCATCGCTCTCGACTATTACGGCCTGCTGAGAGTGAGCGATATCAACACCAGCGACGATCTCCTCTCATACACCACACGCCAGCAGCCGCAGATTGCATTCGGCAGCATGACTGGCCTCTACACGCGCGACTTCCGTACCGCGGATCCCGCTGCCGCGGTCGACTACCTTTCGCTCATCTGCCTCAACGCTGACCTGGACGGCGCACTTGGGAAGGCTCAGCGCGAGCTGTGTCACCAAGCTCTCACTGAGCTCGTCCTGGAGACTCGCGAGTTCGCTGCCTTGCTTGGCGATATCCGCGCCGACGGTCAGCGTATCAAGGGTACCATCGAGCAACGCCTCAAACTCATTGGTATTGAGAACGAGATCGACTTCTTGCGTCACATCACTCTTGTCGCCGCTCGCACCGCTGAGGACCAGAGCCGTACGACTGACGCTGCTCTTCTCTACCATCTCGCCGAAGACTACGACAAGGTGGTCCAGATCGTCAACGAAGCCGTGTCTCTGGCACTGACAGTAGAGCTCGGCGAGGAACCTCAACGCTTGATGCCTCTCAAGCCTCGCCAACACGAAGGTGACCAGGTCCCTCGTGAGCTGCAGGGCAGCCTCAGCTTGACTGCCGTTGACGACCCCGTCGAACTCTCCCGCAACTTCCGCAACCTCTACAACTCCGGCGCCATGTACTATGCCAAGATCAACGAGACCACCGTTGCAAACCGCGAGATCCTTCTGCACCTCGCCGACGCCCGCCGTGCTCTTGACGCTGGCCAATGGCCCGTTGCCGTTGACGTAAGCTCCACCCTACCTCCTCCCCTTTCCTCGCAACCACTCACTAACTTCATCCAGTGCATCGAGCAAGCCAAGGTCCTTCCGACCGAGACATCCGGCAACATGACCGCCATCCGCGCGAAGGCACAGGCTTTCAACGGCATGCAGCCCGTCGTGGCCCGCACGATCGGCCACATCATGATCTGGGCCGTCATCGCTCTGGCCAACGAACACGCCCGCCTGAAGGGCGCCGAATTCGACACGCCTGCCCAGCAGAATGTCATTGTGCAGTGCAAGAGTGCTGCCAAGGATATCATGGTTTTCGCGGGTCTGATCAGGTACAAGTTGCCTGGAAGGGTTTGGGAGACGTTGGCCCAGGCCGGGCAGGAGTTGGGTAGCCTGTAAGGGGGTCCGAGGGAGAGTCATTGTAGGATACCTGGCACGTAATTGTGCCATGCGGCGTGAATATCTGCGATTGTGTCATGCAGTCGTAACATAGCAGCACCGCTCTGATGCTGAGAGCGAAAATTCGAATGAAGTGTTCAGCTTTTGAAACTCGACTATGTTCCATTACCTCCCATAAATCATAACTTGGGGCCAATTATCTCACGTAAGAGAGGATTGTCGATTAATACTGCCAGGGACAAACTCATTCCTTGAAGCTGCCCCTTCCTCTGCGCTTCCTCACACTGCTAGGCCTGCTCCCACTGGTACTTTCCATGCTCGTTCCTATGCCTGAATCCAGGAAATAGTCACCGTCCTCATCTTCGTCATCTGCCTCAATACCAAGCGGAGGCACGTCCTCAAGCCGAACTTCAGTCGTGCCGTCCTCTTTCTGCTCCTCTTTGACCTCCGGCGAACGATACCGCAACGGCTGCTGCGTCGAAAGCGTAGGGAACGTCCGCTCTGTATCCGACAAGAAAGCATTCGCCTCCTCCTCAGAATCAACCTCCGTCTCCTCATCCTTAATCCGCACAGGCGCAGCCTCCGACTTAAACGCCGGCCCAAAGTACGCCGCCAACACAGCCCACGCGACCCCAGCGCACACCATCTCCACGCTCCAGAACACACCAACGAACACCACAGCGCTGATAATCCGGTGATTGTACATCAGCCAGCGCAAGCCCCGGAAGCGCGCGCGGAAGACGGCTCGCGCGGAGTAAATCTGCATGCGGCCGGAGCTCTGCACCTCGAGCTTCAGCGCCGCGGGCACGGAGTCCGCGCCTCGCGCGAAATTGGCGCCTTCGAAGACGCTGACGGTGAGTTTCTCGCTCTCGTGCCGGAAGCCCAGGAGGTACCAGGGGAGTTGCGTGGCGCGGTGCGCGAGCTCGACCATGGTGGAGCGGTAGTGCAGGATCGCGGGGCGGCGCGATCTGGCGAGGACGGGGGCGGTTTCGGAGAGGAGCGTGGGCGCGAGGCCATCTTTGACGGTTTCCAGCAGTCCGGCGGAGCCTGCTTTCTTCTTGTCTCCTTTCACGGGCGCCAGCAGCGCGACGTCTAGCATGAAGTTCCCGACCGCTCTGTTCTCCCGAGTGCGCGGCAGCTCCAGTTCCAGCTTTACATCGTAGGCTTGCGCGCTGACGAGGTCGCCCTGCAAGCTGACCGTGCCGTGCGGGAAGGGATTGATGTTCCTAGCCAAATCCAGCTCTTGCGACGGGTGTTGGTACAAAGCGTCCCATTGGAGGTGGATGTCTTTCGCGAAGCCGATGCGCGGCACGTAGCTCCAGTAGAAAAGCGTGTAGGCCGTCGCCGCGGTCGCAAGTAGGAAGAGGGCTGTTGTGAACACGAGCGCGGTGGTCAGGTAGGCGCGCAGGGCGGGTTTCGAGAAGACGAGGCGGAAGGGCTTGAGCACGATGTTCTGGTGGGACGGTTAGCTGTGGTGTGCTGATGGAACGCTCGGGTTCGCTTGTAGTGTACCTTCAGCAGGCCAAAGAGACCCACTCTCCTAGGATCAGATTCATCGTCGTATCGGTGTTTGGAAGCCATGCTCCTCACTCTGTGTTGTGAGCATGGTGAATGTTAAGTTGTTTACCCTGCAACATGCGCGCTCGCTGAGAAAGCTGGAGTGACGTCGCTCGAGACACAGCCAGGCCATGGGACAGTCGCGGTCACGTTACCCTCGTACAATGCCACAAACATGTACCGTACTTACTCGAATATGACCAAATGCGTGATTGATTTCAGCGCAGTTGCACATGGGGTCTTGATACGATATTATTGGGGCGATAAGCAGTCGGGCATGCGGACGAACCTTTCGGGAGCGGAGGCAGACCTCGAAACAATCCATTACCAGGGGATACCAGACCGGGCTCAACTGCCGAAGGACGACCTCATATACATAATCCCGGTCCGTACCATACCAGTTTTTCGGCCTGAAACTGGCATTCCTTGCGTAAAAAAACTCAAGGACCCACTGCACAAGGCCGTCCGGTTTTCGCTGGACAAGGCTATATCAACGACCGCTGCCCCGGCACCTCGTCCACCTTATTTTCTTGGACTTCAAAAGCTGACTAAAATATTCTCATGCACGGTATTACTATTACGCATTCTTAATCACGATGCTGGGGGGCCGGCCTTTTTTTTGCTATGTATTTTACAACGTACAAGTCATGAGCTGACCAAAGAAAGTGAGGAAGGAAAACAAACTAAGAGTACACGAAAACAGTCTGCCAGTCCTCCGAGGTGAATGAAAAAGGTGTCTGGCGAGCCTCGCCGCACGCCTCCAAGGCGAGCAAGATCTCGACGATGAAGCAAATGGAGCCTTCGGTCGACAAGCTCGGTAACCATGCTCTCATCTGACTATGCCGCATCATTATCCAATCCAGGATCAGCATATGATCTCTATCTTCAGATTCACAGGAACACGGATTGTAGAGTGCATATCCTTCAGCAGGTTAGCCCACTCGGATCCGGTCATTTCTGGCAACATATCCACAGGGTGGTACTCGCGCCTCATGTGGTCTGGCACATCCTCTTGGTCTTGGATGTGGATTCGAAGTTTTGTAAAACCATCGGGGCGGAAATTGCTTTTCAGAACCCGCCGTACCTCCTTCAGCAGCCTTGCCCTCGTTCTCAGCTTGTACAGGCGGGTGGGGTTGATCAAAGTGCCGGTGTCGCCGAGAACACAATCCACGTTTGTCCAGTGCATGAATTCGTTGGCGTTGACTTCCCTCCCCAGGATCTCGGCGGATCCGTACCAAGGGCGGACAATCCTGCTGTTGCTTGGGCTGCCTGGACCTGTGTCAACAAGCTCCTCCCTTGAGCGATGTCAGATCATACCATTGCTTCGATTAGGCCTCTCTCTGCTGTCTGCTGCTGACAGCAGCACTGGGTCGTTGACGAGGACAGGACCAACTCGGTTCGATCTCCGTGTCTTGGGCAAGCCTGCACGGGTGCTAATAGGCGAACGGGTCGCCATGGCAGGGTGGACTCTAGCCGCCATGGGCGATTCTCGAGCGGGTCGAAGAGACAATGGTTCGAGTGAAAAGTAAGACAAACTCTGTTCAATGCGCAGACAGAGGACCTTGTTATAAGGACCATTGCGAGGACTTTCAGAAGATGCAGCCCCTAATTGTCTGCAGCGTCTCTGCCTGAGGTCACCAACAGCGTTTTTGAAACCTTCGAGCTGGATGACCATAACAGGTCGCTTGAAACGTCGCACAGGCAGAGCAAAATCATGCGCTCCGGTGCGCTTCCCGTCACCACATTTGCCCAAGAAAGCTGGATAGCGGTGCAGAAGATTCTCGAATGACTATTCCTTGGTATGATCCTTCTTAATCTAACCTGCCGCGACCGCACAATCTCTGGAGCGGGTGTGTCCTTCCGATGCAGGAGTTGCACACGAAACACCCTCTGGCAGACTCGAGGTACAATCACGGACTCCAACAGGATGACTCGGAAGCGGGTAGGGAAGTCGCTAACCAATTGGACACAAGCGTCGCATTCTTTAAGGTCGCGGCATAGAATATCTGACAGGTTTCATGTGGCCGCCTGCTGCGGCGCATGAGGGTGGCAGTCCTTGTCTCGCGAAATCAGCGCTGCAGCAGGCTGTGCTGCGCCTAGATCAATTGATACTTCTCGGCGCATTTTGCCGAAGTGGACCGGTGAAGACGTCTGACCAGGGTCAGTGGCACGCTGCACACGTGCGTTGAGGAGCGCAGCATCTGTGCAGATTGAATCGACGACAGGGCTTCGTTAGCATTCACTGGTGATTCCATTTCGTGTTAATGGACAGCCATAGTACCACCACTGTGAAAGACCTTCGGTGTCACGAGGTCGGGTCTGTTCAATTGAATAAGGACGAAGAAGCAAGTAACGAGTCTTACTAGTCGTTCACGTTACACGGTTCTGGGTACAGCAATTTGATTTCCAAGTCTCCAAGCCATTCTTCCACAAAACACAGCTCGCGGCCAAAAGACTGGGGAAAAATTGACCGCCTCAATTACCCTTTGCATCGCCTGCTTTCTTCACCCGAACGAGTCCCGTCAGACCTCCCTCACCTGCACCATTTTTCGCAATGAAAGTAACCAGCGCTTCCCAAATGCTGGGGTCTCCATTTTTCTTGATAGGAATCTTTTGTTTCTTGGTTCCCTCGATAGGCCCTTCATCTTCCCTCGAAATGAAGACCGCAACAATGGTGTCACTGTCATCGATTTCGTCCGCGATAGTGTTTTTGATCGATACGAACAGCTTCTCGTGAGTCTTTGCCTTCACCAGATCGACGACGCCGACCGACTCCTCCTGCCCCTGGAGGTACAGGTGAAGCATCCTCTTTGTCAGGAACTCGTTTACCTCTGAGGATTCTCCCATAGTGGTTGCTGCATCGCTTGTAGCTTCTTCTTTATGCTGGGCTGGCATGTTATCAGGGCCCCTATCATCAGCGTTGTCAATTCGCGCATTGCGTGTATCCATCGACAGTGGACGTGCTACGTCCTGAACACTCTAAGTTGGTTTACTGGAGTTTGAGGCAGCAGTGTCGCCCTCGTTGATTCCTTGGGCTGCGTTCGAGTTGCGAGGCGGGATAGATTCGTGAGTGAAGGGAGCAGAGTGCTGTGGGTCTGGTGGTCCACCTTCGGCTAAACTTGTTTTGGGGGACTCGTTCGCTGATGCCTGGCGCCTGGCTTCGGTCAGCCACTCCAGACCATGCAAGCTATTCAGATTATCTCGAGGAGTCGTCTTTGCTGCACTGGATGGTGTTGGAGCAGGAGTCTCATCGACTGTTGAATGGGGCACGGGAATTTGAGTTTGACTCGGGTTTTTTGACCGCTGCGGTAGAGAAGCAGGGCTGCTGGCCATGTGAATTGCCGAGGCCTCTGTGGAACCGGGGTTGCGCATAATTTGTTGAGTTTCCTGTCGTGTGCTGGGTGTAGAGCCGCATTGGGTCCGACTCATCAGATTCTTCGGACCTCCACGGACGACTTTGGAGGGATCCGGTGCCGCAGTTGCCGAGTGCGAAGAACCGTGAAGAGCCTTTCCCCCTGAAAGGGCCTTCCGCTGGGAGTCGCAGGCATCGTTTGTGGATTTCGCAAGCTTGCCTGGCGTCAGTTTGAGGCAGACGAGGAGACTCGGCTTCGGGGCGGTTACCTCATTGTTGAGCTTTGGTTTCTTAGCACCGACGTTCTCCTGAGCCGCAGGACGCTTACCAAGGTTGGTCGCACCCTTTAAAGGGCTCGCGCCCGGTTCCTCAAGTGAGTTGCCTGATGAGGCATTGACTGCAACTTCCGAGGGAAGAGGAGTGTTGTCACCATGATTAGATTGGCCATGGGACGGTGACATCTCGGGCTTTTTGCGATTTTCAGCTCTTAGGCCATCCAACTTTGTCTGTGTGTTGCCCATTGATGGATTTTCAGGGCGCATAGGTGCTGTTGGAGCGGTAAATTGTGTCATGACATTCCCACCGCTCGACTGCGGATTGTTGTCACGGGTTTGTTTACGCCTTGGAGTTGTTGCTACGTAGTCTGGGTCCTTGTCGATTTCCTTCTCGTATTCGGTAAGCCAGTCAATGTCGTCGCTATCTCCAGGGCCTTCAGACTCTTGCGAGTTCGGGAGGCAGTCTGAGTCTGAAGGTTCCCAAGCTTGAGGAAGGTTCTTCGTGTGGTTCCAGTGGTAGCGCAGGATCTTGCCGCGAACAAGATTGTAGAAATGTTGCCACAGGCTAACCGAACGTCAGTAATAGCAGCAGATTTTGTCATTCACTACTCACAGGTCACGGTCGTCGGAGTTAGAGTAATACAAGTTCCTTGGGTAAAGGCGATGGGTAGCGGTTTCGTGTTCGTTGTCGGGAGAATCAAACAGCCAGTAGGGACGTGGCTCGCTGGGACCAGGCCACAATGATGGTCCTAGCTGTTGAAAAAGCGCTTGTGCCTCGCGCTTGATACCTTCCGAAGTGCGAATACGCTTTGTGCTATAACTCACAAAGCGAGAATTGATCGTATCGAGACCGGACAAGAGACGAGAGAGCACAGGATGATCCCGGACACCCTTCGCTCTTGATAAGCCTCTGCTGAAGTTGAAGCCGAGTCGGATTTCGAGTTCAAGAACACCTAATGTACCATCCATGATGCATCGGTAAGAGGGTGTAGCTGAAGGTGTAGGAGGGAGTTGGTCTAAGCGTGTACGAAAGCGCGGCGCCGGCCTCCACTGACAGTAGAAGTCAAACGCAGACAGAAAATTCACCTGCAGGTAGGTGGCGTAGCGAGCAAACGGTCCACCTGCAGAAGTGAAGGCTGAGAGCGGCGGCGTGCAGCTGCTGCCTGGATATCCAATTCCAGGACTTCTAGACATCATTCTCAGCCTAGCCCATACCAAAGGCAAGAAAAGGGATTGCGGAAGCGCCTGAATCTGTGCCAGCTCCAATTGCATGGACAGCTGCATGTCAAAGGGGCTCTGACTCGGTAAGCGCTAGAACAATGAAACAGAACTGCTCGCTAGCCCTTGCTACCATTTTCTCTTGGGCACTGCGAGTTTCCCCCTAGCCTTGTCGGCCTGTGTGTCTTCCATTACATGTCAATTTAAGGGTTATAGATAGATGGAGACAGCTGTGAAGTCATATTCACTTCTGACGTGCGATCACGATTTTGCGAAGGCCCTTGCAGTCAGTCACGGCATGAAAATTGCGAATCTCCTAGGATTCATGCCAGTGACGATACCTATCACAATCTGCAGGCTGAAGGCCACAGCTTTTCGCTCGGGACGCCCTTCCACTCTCCCCGCGCCTGCCAAGGCGGCATCGACTAGGATTGAGATCCTATGTGCAGGCGCCGCATCGGATGTGACAGGCACAGGTGTAGTGGGCATGGAAGACAGAACATCTCGCTAGCGCTTGCTGAAGAAACGCCGCATAGACCGGCTTCAGCTGCCAAGTTCCTGCGCCCCTTTCCCGAGTTTCAAGTCTCGATATCTTGGAAAAATGGCTAGATGACTTTGGGTTATATCTGTGTCAACGTATACTGTACAAGCTGTATTCATACCTGAGGCCCTTGGTAGCCTAGTTCTCGCCAAACATGAAGATGCCCTTCCCGCTCCTATATCCCTCCAAGGTACCCTGGACGGCGTCCACCAGCTCCTGTTGCTTGGTCCCAACATTCCAGTGCACGGGAGCCATAGGGGTATCCTGGAACTTTCCCTGCCTCGTGAGATCCAGCACCTCGTCGACGCACTTCTTCTTCTCCTCGGGGTTGTTCTTGCTCCACTTGCTGACCCAGAAGCCATCAAAGCTAATGTTCTTGAAAATCAGGAGTGGCGTAGGAAGTGTCACGGGCTGCTTGGACATGGCGCCGTATGTGACGATGTGTGCGCCTTCGGAAAGGTGCTTGGCCATGTTGGTGACGAGTTTGCCACCAACACAGTTCAACCCTAGCTTTACTTGCTCGCGACCACCATTCGTGAGCTCCTTAATCCGATCTTTGAATCCCCTATCCGCAACTTCTTCGTCGGTGACAACAATGTCAGCACCCAGGGATTCGAGGTCCTTCTTCATTTCCTCAAAACCAGTATCACGTTTTCGCACAATGTTGATGCTCTTGTAGCCCCAAAGCTTGCCCAGCTGAATCGCAGCGCGACCGACACCAGAGTTCGCACCGTTCTGCATGAACCAGTCGCCAGGCTCCAATGTCGCGAAGTCCTTGAGCATGCGGTATGCGGTGCACGGGTTGATGCTGACTGTGCCGACTTGTTCGGGTTTGAGGCCCTCCTTGTTCTCGATTTTGAGAAGCGGATCCGCGGTGGTCTGCGCATGTGTCCTCCATGTTCCGAAGCCAGGTGCTTTTTGAATGACCCAATCGCCCTTCTGCAGACCCTTCACACCCGATCCCACGGCCATGACTTCTGCGACGCCTTCATTTCCGCCGACTGCCAGAGCTTCGGCGCTGCCCAACTCCGTGGTGAATGTTGGTTTTGAAGGGTAGACACCTTGAATCTGGTTGATATCCGCCGGGTTGATTGGAGAAGCCAGGAACCGTAGGTTTACAAGGTTGCCATGAGGCTGGCTGATGGAATGGCCGTGGAATCGCAAAACATCTTTCGGCTCGCCATAGTCCTGAAATGTGAGGCACTTTGCTTGCTCGTAACCGTAGACGGAGACCGAGCGGGATTGCTGGGCATTGATGGGCGCAGGTCGAGTCTGGCGCAGGGCCGTCGCGGCTGCGCGAAAAGCTGCCCTTTTTGCGAACATTTTGCTGGCAATGGACAAAAAGAAGGTGGTATCTGTCGTTCACTTAGGCTTATGGAATGTCCGTGAGCATAAGTAGCTTGAGCTTTGATGCGCGATGACGTCGGGATAACCGTCGGCTTAGCGGAACTCTAATTTATCTACCTACCATACATGTACCCTATACCTACACCTTATCGCGCAAATTGTCGCGATTTTACTCTTATGAGTGTACGAACGGATAGAGTGTTAGCTTTGCTTTACTCATACAAGCGACGGGACAACTGTCCACAATAGTGATCAATAGCCATACACACGGCCTCGAGGCCGCCGTAAGTTCGATACGTCGATGAAACGCGAGTAGCGCATGCCTTTTGCCAAATTACGTACGGCCGTGTGGTCATTGAATGACTATTAAATTTCCCGGAAACTCTTCTGCCTTGGTAAATTTTATGTTCTGCAATTGATTCATATCTTCCGTACCAAACTACGCTCCGGTCCACAGCGTATTTGTTGCTTGTAGGCAAGAGTTTTGATATGCCGCTGTTTCGGTGTGCGTCAGTAGAGGCTGACCATCGTACCCAACACGGCATCTAACCACGGTTTCTGACCATGAATATCGATGAATCGTCGGCCATGGTTTTCGACTACGATTCCAAGCAACGGTATCTGACCACGGTATCTGACCAGACTCGGCAAGTGAAAGCCAGCTAGGTACCGCTTTCCCTACCGTCTTGCTCAATCACGCCGGTCAACAGCATTACGAGAAATTGAATGCGCCATCTTGCGCATTACCTGCCAGCTTCCATACTCATCTACAATTAATCCGTGAATGTCATCCACAACAAATGTCAGAATCAAAAGAACCGTTGTCGCCTTGTTGAACATGCACTTCCTGCACTATCCTAGCACCATTCGGCGTTCCTATGCGTGCTGTCCGCATACCGACCCAGCTCTCTTGCCAGTGCTCGGTATCATCTCTAGCGATTCAGGAGATGTGTCTCCCCTTCAAGCCCTACTTAGAACGTCGCCATACGGCATCCGCGGCCCGAAAGGCGGAGAAGCTAGAGAAACACGACCATCAAAGGTGGAACGAGGACCTTCTGCGGATCGCGCTGAAAAAGGTCAGCTCGGTGAACAGTCTTACGCACAAGGACCCCGCTGCTGCTGTGCAAAAGCGTAGGGAGATGCGCGAGGTTGGGTCGAAGGGAGGGCTTGGGTAAGGTCGAGGGTGTAAAGATGGTTGCAGGGAAGCCGAATGCCAAGACCTCGTAGTTTGGGTTGCCGTAGGTGGATGGTTAGAGGTTGGAAGCAAGTGTGTCACGTCATTCAACCGAGCCTTTTCACGAAGCTTGGGAGCAGAGCGATTGGAAATGCGAGTGTGAGATTTTGCGACAGGACTTTTTCTCTCCAAATGGGCGACAATCAATTCGTCGCTGTGTTCATGTGTAGTTTGTCGTACACATATGTTTCAAAGTACAGGTCTCGATAAACAGTCGTACCAACGCAGAAGGGGTATGCCGCTCAACTCCTGGTGCAGAAAAAAAGCAACCTAGACCAAAGAGAACACAGAAAACAGGGAATGCACATAAGAAACCCTTCCTCGGGAAGGTACCGTCGGATAGCGCCCGCGCGAGGAAAGACCATCCAGTGGCCGTTCGATGCCATACAGTCGTCGCTTCTCATCGTCTTTCAATACCACGCCATTCTTGCCCTATGCATGCATGCAGGTCCTGACGACTTGGCTGATGAATGTGGGTCCATGTCTCAGAGGCCAGGCTCACCTTATGAACATGTTTTCATCCCAGCCCAGGTCTCCGCCGTTGGCAGCGCCGTTACCAAGAGTCTTGATCTCTGGCAGCAGCGGTGCTGGTTTATAGTCCACCTCCACTTTCTTTTCGCTTTCTCTTGTCGCCGGCCGATCCTCAACTACGGCGTCTAGGTCGGCGCCTCCGTTCAGCATGAACATGCCGCTCTTGCGCTTGAACCAACTTCCGGACTTGCTGCGCTGGCGCATCTGCGGCTGAATGGTCTGAGCCGAGGCCGGGCGGCTGAAGGACTCTGGCTGTGCTTGTTTGGGCGATGTCTCGACGGATGAAGCGCGGTTACCGTGGAGAGAGGTGCGGGAAGAGCTGAACGAGTTGCGGAGATTGTTGAGCGAGAAAAGCTTGCGAACCGACTGTCCCTGCTTCTGCTCGGGTATTTTGGAGGGCGTACGGGTTTTGCTGGCCGGCGACGCCGGCGTTTGGAAGCTGTCGGCGCGGTCCAAGTTGCGGTCAGAAGATGTCGAGGACGACATTTTGGCGAGTCCCTCGTTCTCAGGCTCAGGCGTGGGCGGAAACGTGCCAGCGATGTCCTCGGCAGATGTAGGGTGCGACGAGAGAGGTCCTCCGCCTGCGGTGGGTGGACGAGCAGCGTAAGCGGGCGACTTGGGAGGAGTATCTAGCGGGGCGGGAATGTTGGTGCCGGCCGTGAGTGAAAAGTCGATGGGTGTGAGCGTGAGGAACGACTTGCGGCTCATGTCCGTGGCCATTTTCACTTTGGCTGGGTGCAGGGATGGGCGCAAATGAGGTACTGTACGACCGTGCAAGGGTCTCGCGCTGGGGAAACCTAGGCGTGTTCGTACAACGAGGACGATGAAACGGCACAGGACGAGGCGTACGAGGACCAATGCTTTCACGGCGGGCTCGGCGGCACTAGGCTGACGCAAAACGGGTGCACACGATGATCGCGGCGACGGACATGCAGAGGATTAAATAGGAGACGCGGTGTTAAGAGCGATTCATGCCCTACATGTGAACTCAGGGCGAGATGCAGGCCATGACAGCCGACCTGCCAAATCAACCAATCGGGCGCTTCTCGAACACGAATTCAGCCGCGGCAAGCGGCTTCAGACTAGTCACGAGCACGGAGGAGTGCCGCCATACAAGCGCCTGTCCCTTAGACTGCGACCTTGCGAATCATGCAAAAGTGTAGCCGATCATAACGATGGAAGCTTCCATTTTTCGGTCCCTACAAAAAAATCCAGGGTTCCTAGGGCCAAAGGTTCGCGAGCTCACAGCTCTCCACATCCGGTTTCAGTCCTAAACCTTGAAACTGCGCGGTTCGCACTCGCGTGGCTCGGGACCGGTTTGCCGCCCCGCCGGCTCGTCCACCGTTGTGTAGGCGAGGCACCAAGACGAGGCCAGCGGCAGCATACGGCGTGTGTTCGCAATGCATATTTTACCTTCGTCCTCCTCGTGTGAAGTCCAAGCTGTTATGGAAGAGTAATGTAGCCAATGATGGTCGCAGCCTTGCAAGGCTCGCTAATCGTTTCACATCCATCTGAGTTCGAGACATCCCCGTGGTACACGGGTCGCGCTAGGCAGAATCAGGCACGCCTGCCGGGCTGCCTCGACCGCCTCCAAACCTCACTTCGTCCGCACGACGAGCCATCACACACACACGTGCGACGGCCGTCATATGTGTCGTCGCCTCCGTACAGATATCACACGTATCCGAACTTGCCCTATTTTCCCACACAAACAGGCGACAACCATTATGGCCGACACCGCGGAGAGTTACGAGAAAGCGCTCGAGCATCTTGAACACCTTCAAACTCAGGTAAGCCGAGTGTTTCGCCCCTGAAGTAATCGCAAGCAACATCTTCTCACGATTCTCGAAAGCTCGATGCCCTACGCTCAACCCTCCCAAACTTGGTCTCGCCACTCATCAAGCCGCAAACCAGCAAAGCACAACTGTTTGCGGACATCAAGAAATCCGCCACCACATCCACCAACCAGCTCGCATCGTTCCGTAATGACTGGAACTCCGAGCAAACACAGCAACTACTCTCCAAGTCTCGCGAAAGCGAGCAAAAAGACCCAGATATGAGCAAAGGCCAGGAAGTGGCGGCATTCGGGTGGAGTGAGAAAGAAGAGAAGCAGAGTTCATGAGCATCCCACTTATCACGACATTGATGTTGTCCTCGTAAAGACAGCATTTCGCCACTAATGATCTACGACAAATAATACCACCCAGTCCGCCGACTCCAGCAATCTCTCAAACTCGCAACGGCCTCCCGCCCGGCCACAGCCCAGCGCTCAAAGGCACCCGACTAAACCACGTCCCACCCGCCCTCTGATAGCTCAATGGATTCGTATCGCTCCTCTTCGCTCCCGGCTTCCACTGCGCATCCATCCACTTGCTCTCCGGATTTGCACCCCACCACAGACTCGGGTGCTCGTACTTGCGCGTTCGGAAATTGTACTGCGCGCCGCTGCGCCAACTGCCCTTCGTCCAGCTCGCATCCCAGGAATCGACACTTTCTGCGCGGATTGCATCCGGATCCAGATATTGCTGCCTTATACGCTCCGGGTCTTTCGGCCACCGACTCCACTGCCATTTCTGCGGGCGGTCGCGCATCAGCGTGCGCTTGCCGCTATTGATCGTGACGAAGACATCAGGACCCTCGTTTGTTAAGGCATCTTTCAGTCGGCCCCATGTGCCGCAGCGCTTGCCGTCGTTTGGGCGAGTCCAGTAGTACTTTGGCTTGAACTTGCGGATTTTGAGGTCGCCTTTGTACCAGCCGGCGCCGGGGAAGTGTTGGACGAAAGGCTCTTCTCTGGGGTAACGGCGGCGTGGACCAACGTCGGCCCATGGGCTGTAGCCACGGACATTGTTCCAATGGTTTTGTTGAAGGTTATTCGCCTGTGGGTTTGGGGCCCATTGGTGGGGAAGTGCCATGGCTGAAAAACTATCGTTGGGGATGAAATCGTAACGCATATGCGAACGATATTGAGAGTGTGCTTTAGTCAGATTTATGTTGCGAGCTGTACCGATATTTGCCCACTTCCCTCTAAAGGTTAGGTCCGGTGTTTGCAGAGTCACATAGCCATCAAACCAAACCCTTTCGCAAGCGCGGATCATCTCAACCAAAAGAGGACAGCGCTTTAAGGCTTCGGTTGCCACTATAGTTTGCCCGCACACTCTCGCTCACACGCATGTATGTGTCAAAGAAAAATGCGTATACCCGTAACTAGGGTTCAGTCCTGTCAAAAGCCTCCGGTTTAGTCCCGATGGACTTGAACCCGCCTCAACCGCCGCTGTTCAGCATATTAACGACAAAGGAAATTTTCTGCTATGATGCTGTAGAATGGTATCTGCTCCCCGCACTTGCCCCCAAGTTCATCCCTTAATGCAAAGCCCAAACCAAACAACAAAACGCCTCGTACGCCTCGCTCCATCCCGCAAACGATCTCCCAAGCCCTCTCAAACCTTCATCCACAAGCTCAGCACGCCCTTCGCGTACTCCACAATCTCGTCGCCGCCCAGTTTGCTCTCACCATACAAGCGGTCGACAAACGTGATCGGGACCTCGGCGACGCTGAACCCCATGCCCTTGGCGCGCACCATCATCTCCATCTGGAACGTATACCCCTTGCTCTCGGTCCGGTGGATCACCTCCTGCAGCACCTCCTTCTTGTACAGCCTGAACGAGCCCGTCAGGTCGCTGACGCCCGGCTGCAGCACCGTGTCCGCGAACAAGTTGGCGCCGCGCGAGACGAGCTTGCGCTTGAGGTCCCAGCCGAAGACGCCGCCGCCGGGCGCGTAGCGCGTGCCCGTCACGATGTCGTAGTCGCCCTCCTTCTGCAGCGCGATCATGCCCGGCAGGAACTTGGGGTGATGGCTGAAGTCGGCGTCCATGATGATGACGAAGTTGCCCGTCGCGTACTGCAGGCCGTGGACGTACGCGGTGCCCAGCCCGAGCTTGCCGGCGCGAGGGTAGAGCTTGATGTTTTTAGGCCCGATCGCGGCGATCAGCTGTTTGGCGATGTCTTGTGTGCCGTCGGGCGAGCCGTCGTCGACGATGATAACTTCCCAGTCGAGGTTGCTGAGGTGTGGTTGTTAGTGATTTCGATTTGCGACCTTGGAGGGAAATGTAGGCGCATACTGGGCTTTGAAGGTCTGCTCAAGGAGCCAGACGATGATAGGGAGGTTGCGACGCTCATTGTAAGTCGGGAGGAGGACGGAGTATTTGTTGCGGACAGACATGGTGAGAGATGAGTTGAGATTAGAGTAATTGGTTTGGAGGAGAGTCTGAAAGAGTGGATTTCCTATGTAGCAGGTAAGTGAACAGAATCCCGTCCCTGGTAGGCATAGACCGAGGGGTCTGGGCTGTTAGCTGTCCACTCCAACCCACTCTGGCCAATGATGCTGCAGCTTGCACTGGAGAGGGCGCTTCACGGTTAGATCCGAGCTCCCATCTCCGCAATCTTGAGACCGCGCGCCCGCATCGCATCGCATGCCGGGCTTCGGAAGACCCTCCATGCGCTGGATCGCAGCTACACCTGCACCGGCCATCGGAGTGCAACCACAACTGACGGCTCAGAATGGCCGACCAATCGGACGTCAGGCAGTTCCCTGACGTCAAGGATAAGCTCGCTGCACCCAAGAAGCTCTCACAATTCGAACGCGACCGACAATATGCTGAAGCTAAGAGGATACGCGAGGAAGAGGAAAATGCTGCGGCATTGAAGGAATTCGAGGAATCTTTCGCCAACGAAGACGATGACGATCAGGATGATGCTCTTTCGCAAAGAATGGGCGGTCGGGGCAGCAGGGGAGGCCCTAGCGGGCCGAGAGGAAATGGTTTCGGCGGTGGAGGGCGATATCCGACAGGACCAAGGAGTGGGCCAGGGAGTCTACCTGGACCAGGGATGGGCATGCCTCCTAGTTTGAAGCGTAAACGAGAGCTAGAAGTAGCGCGTGAGGCAGCTGAAGACCTCAGAATGGAGGGCGACTTCGGCTTCGACAAAAGAGACGGCTCTCGAGAAAGTCATTCGCCCGCAGTCGTACAGGAGGTAGAAAGAGAAGATACCACTCCGAAGCCCACCCTGCAACTTTCATCAATACCACCTGGCACAAGCATAGAAGAAATCAAGGCACTGCTTGCCAGCTTTGTCAAGGTACACTCCGTTCGATTCAACCCACCTGGTGGACCTGGTTCCGCGAGAAAGGCGCTCACGGCAATTGCTACCCTGGACTCGAGCGCCTCTGCCGGCCAGATCGACACAGCAGTCAGCAGTCTCCGCGATCGGTACATGGGATGCGGCTTTCGACTCTACGTGTCCCGCCACCTTTCCTCCGCCGCGCAGTACCAAGGGATAGGAGCAACAGGCAATTCAGCGTCTGCCGAGCCTTTCGGCGCGCAGAGGAGCCGCAACTCGAACCCAAGACATTCCATGCGAAACGCCCCTCCGCCCCGCGACCAAAGAGGGTTTGCGCCACCAGAATACTACGATCAGCAAGGACCGGCAGTGAGGTCAGCAGCGGCGCAGGTCGAAGTACACCCGCCCCTAGACATTTCCACCATCCGCGCAATACACACCATCTCGGGCAAGATCCTCGCACAGAAAGACGCAAACCGGGCCCTTGAAATGGAAGCACTGTTGATGACTCTGCCCGAGGTGCAGAAAGACGAACGCTTCTCCTTCCTCTACGACAGCAAATCTCCCGCTGGCTTGTACTACCGCTTCTGTCTATGGGGTCCAGACAAACTGGAGGATCAAAAGCGCAACGCCAAAGGACCCGAACGCATCTTCAAGGACCTGGACATGGACTGGCTCCCCCCATACAAAGAAACCCCATTCCTCGACCTCACCAGCCTCGCCGACGCCGCAGACCACATAGACTACGATACGAGCGACGACGAAGCCGACGACGACGGCGACGAGCGCAAACTCAACAGCGGCCCCGGCGGCGACACCGACACGCGACGCACCGAGCGATCCCGCCTCACGCCCCTCCAAAGAGCGCGCTTCGTCCGCCTCCTCTCCCGCCTGCCCACGAGCATCGCCCGGCTCCGCCAGGGCGATATCGCGCGCATCTCCAACTACGTCGTCAACCACGCCGCCGGCGGCGCGGAAGAATTCGTCGACCTGCTCCTGCTCAACGTCGAGAAGCCCTTCTCCTGCTCCCAGGCGGCCAAATACGACCCGCCGGGCTCCGACTCCGAACCCAACGGCAACGGCAACGGCAACGGCAACGGCAACGGCAACGGCAACGGCAACGGCAACGGCAACGGCAACGGCAACAACGAAGATGACGACGACGACGACGACGACGACTACGAACCCACCGACTCCCTCCCCAACCCCACCCAACAACCGGCCGAAGACCCCTCCAACCCCAAGCTCATCGCCCTCTACACCATCTCCGACATCCTCTCCGCCAGCTCGACGGCCGGCGCGCGCAACGCCTGGAAATACCGCACGCTCTTCGAAGCCGGCCTGACGCAGCAGAAAACCTTCCAGCGCCTCGGCCGGCTGGACAAAGAGCTCGGCTGGGGCCGGCTGAAAGCCGAGCAGTGGAAGCGCAAGGTCGGCGTCGTGCTGGGCGTGTGGGAGGGGTGGAGCGTGTTCTCTGCGGCGGTGCTGGAGGCGCTGCGGAGGGATCTCTTCGAGATGCCGGCGGCTGGGGAGGACGAGGAGCGGGAGAGGGAGGAGAGGGTTAAGAAAGCGGAGGAGGGGGGCGGTGGTTGGATGAGTAAGTTTAAGAAGGTCGAGGCGCAGGCGCCGGCGCCGGTTAAGCAGGAGGTTGGGAGGAGTGAGGAGCGCGGTCGGCCTGCTCCTGACGCTAACAAGACTTCGGGTGGTCGGAATGGGGCGGGCGATGAGCCTGGCTCTAAAGCCCAGGAGCCCGCAGCAGCGGCCGCGTCGAAAGGCGGTATTGCGCTGAAAGCCGCGTCAAAAGGGCCCGTTGCGCCTAAAAGGCGAATGAGGGCGGAAGACATGTTTGGCGACAGTGATGGGGAGTAACGTAGCTACGACACGAATTGAAGAGAAATCATTCACATACACTTTCACAGTGGAGCACAAGGCACTGCCTGAGCTTGGGGAAAAGACCGTGTATATTCAAGATACGAACGAGAATGATCCAATAATCCCTGATGTGCTAACCAAATGAACGTGCACATCACCCTTTCTTTCCGATTCGTTGCTCCGCTCCTTCCCTCCGCCACCTTCTGGCCACTTCAAAATAGCCTCGTCGTTCGCCTCCGAAGGTCTTGATCCAATCAAGCTCCACCACCGATGAGACTCTGCGAGTCCTCATCAGGGTAATAGAAAGCGCCCACAGCGATAATGACATACGCCGCGATGAGCAGACTGCCCTCGAGGTAATTACTCCTGCCATCAAGCACCAGGAAGTTAACGACGAAAGCCGTCGCGAACAAACTGATAGTCTCGAAAAGGTTGAAGTACAGACTCATATCCGTGCCCAGGATCCAGCCGAGCAAGACGACGACTGGCGTGACGAACAGCGCGATCTGGATGCTGGAGCCGACGGCGACGCCGATGGCCAGGTCCATCTTGTTCTTGGCGGCGACAGTGACGGCCGTGACGTGCTCGGCGGCGTTGCCGACGATGGGCAGGATGATGAGACCGATGAAGGCCTGGCTGACGGGCGAGTCGTCGATCATCTCGGGGATGGCGTCGACGAGGAACTCGGCGCAGACGGCGACGAGGGCGGTGGAAAGGAGGAGCATGACGACAGCGGCGGTGCGGGACATCTCGAGCTTGCCGGTTTCAGGGTCGACGTCGCCTTCTTCGTTCTCGGACTTGACGCGCTGGTGCTGGAATGGCGGCAGAGGGTCGGTTCTGACTTGAGTAGGCACAGCGGAAGTTCCAGCCGGCGTTTGCTGGCGGTTGAGACGGTCGGGCAGAGAGTTCGTGCGACGGATCGTGGGACGGCCACGGAAGGTGGGCACAGGAGTCTGCGAAGACGAGGCTGGTGGCTGTGGCGTAGCAAAGACATTGTTCGAGAGCATCTTGGTCAAGCCAGGACGGAATGCCGGTGCACGTGTTGAGAAGCCACGCATATTAAACGGGCGCCTCGCAGCAGATGAATCTGCAACCGGCTGGCTTTCAGCGTCGTCAATGTTCTCAGCAAAACCAACTCGAGGGCCGCTGTGGCTTCTCACAGATTCGACTTGCTGCATTGGAGGTTTCTCGCTAGCGCTAGCGACGTCTTCACCTGAACGATAACGACGCTTCTTTTGGTGCTTCTTGTGATGTCTCTTGGACTTCTTACGCTCCAAAGACTTGGTAACGTCTCCTCCATTGGCATCACCGAAATCGCGGACACGGGTTGTGTTGTTGTTACCAGCCTCGATGTCCGCGTCCAGATTGTCATCGTCGTGTCTGACGGGGCTGAGCACTGACTGGCGACGGGAAGGTTCATGACTGGCAATGGCATGCTCCCAGGAGCTGCCTTGACGCTCCATAGTGGTAGCCGCAGAGCTCAAGACCGACGCAGATGGCGAAGTGGTGCTGTTGGTGCTGGCGCTAGACTTGCGGTGACGGCGATGCTTGATCATACGCTTGATACGCCTCTTCGCGGTCCGCACAGAACCAGAAGCATCAGAGCTGTCAGAATCCGAGCTTGAGCTGCTGCTTGAAGATTCGGATGACGAGGATGAGTCCAGCATATCAGCCAGAACACCGGGGTGAGATTCTTCATCGATGATTTCCTGAGGCGTGCTTTCGTACAGGTAGGCGTGAGACTTGAGCTGGAAAAGCAGATAGAGACCGTAGACCAGGAGAAGCACCACACTGGTGCCACGACTGACAGCCAAAACTGCGGTCTGAGCCTCAGCTCCCTTTTCTTCCTTGAAAGAGGCGTGGAAGGCAGTCTGTGCAGAACAGTTAGTAAACGAACAGCTTAATGAGTAGGTAAGGTAGAGATGACCACTCACCGGAAGCAAGAGAGACATGACACTCAGACTGAGCAAGCAAGCACTCATCTGAGTGACAGTGCTGTTGTAGATCTGCTCTCTGTACCTGAGGCCACCAAGAAGGAAAGCCATGCCAAGGATGAGAAGCAAGTTGGCCAAGATGGAGCCAAGCAAAGAAGCTTGTACGATGCGGATCTCGTTCTTGACCAGAGCGATGATGAAGATGATCAATTCCACAGCGTTTCCGAATGTGACATTGAGCAGCGCGCCGAGACTGTCGCCGAGACGGCTAGCCACGCTCTCAGTAGCGTGACTGAGCAGACCTGCCAGCGGAACGATGGCAACTGCGTTCAATGCGAAGATGATCGTGGGACTTAGGTGCGCAGCTTCAGCCGCAATACCGATCGGCACGAAGATGAGCAGGACATTGACCCAGCTGTAGCAGAGGGCATTCTTGGTGTGGATCACGAAGCGCTTGCAGGCCTGAACAGTACGTGTGGTCATAGGAGGTTTGGGTGCCGTGGCGCTGTCCGCGCCACCACCAGGATTTAAGGAGGAATCTCCAGAGCCCGCAACTTCGGACTTGACCGCGGGTGAAGTTGCAGGATATGTTGACTGGGTCGTCCCATCCTGTGTGTGCTGACCAGCGGCGACCTGAGCACCACGTCCGCCGTCGCCTCCTCCCGCCTTAATTCCATCGCCGCTCCAATCGCTGCCGCTGGCTGAAGGGTAGCGGACCCCATCTTTCTCGCCTAGCCTGCCAGAGTTGCTGCGTGTGGTGGAGTTGCTGGTGTCGTTGTGGGTGGGAAGTATTGCGTCCCCGGCCGATTGTCCGCGAGAGATCCGAGTCTCTTGGCGAGTGTTTCTCGCCGCGGAACGGAATGTGTCTGAAAGGCGGTCAGAGGTTTTTCCCATGGAAGTATAGCAGTGCGGCAGCTGGCGGCGACCGAGCGAATGTAGTAGCAAGAGGAGAGGGCGCGATGAAGCGTGGAGAGATGCCGGGGTTTATATGGGGCGAGATAAGCTCGAAACAAGCGCGGTCAAGCTGCGTCAACAAGCCCCACTTGGCGTGTGGCGTGACGTCCGCGCGCCGAGCTGAGGCGGTGCAGCCCTGGCCGGCGGTTCTAGAAGATGAGGCGGTGTCACGGGACTTACGCATCGTTTGGTGAGTGAAGTGAATGGCATCGCATGTCGTTGTGATGTCTGCATCAGCATCGCCGCTCTCCTGCCTTTCTACTCATATCATTGCTTGAAGCGACGCAAGGACGAGGCGGCCATAAAGCCAAGGATCGCCTTCCCGGAACAGCGCTCCTCGCTCGCCCGCGCGGATGCTGGCCGGATCTGCATCTTCCCATTCGCTGGCGGAATTGCGGCTTCCTAGAACCTTGCCAACGCCATTTACTGCCTTGGTCGTGTGGTGCCGCTAGACTACCTAGGTAGGTAATCACCATCGCCTATTCGGTGAGGCCGTCTATCACACGAATCACATGCGTGTGCTTGCAAGGCGTAACCGCTGCTATTCCCAGATTCCCTATCGCTTACCGTATCGTGACCGTAGCGTATAGCACGCAGACGGCTACTCTTTGGATTGCCTCCTTTACCCTTCGTGCTACTATCGATGGACGACATAACTTCCCTGTGATTGTAAATGCTCTAGCGAACTTGCTACTCCTAAAAACACCATCTACGCCAATGCGCCATTCATTCGTCATCCCAATACATAAAATGTGATTTTTCCCATCCTACGTCGCTCGCAGTGCCCTCAGCCTCTCGCCCAGCTTGTCTTCCCTCTCCTCTTCCGGCTGCGCAGCTATGTTCTTGGCCGGCGTCGCCGAGTTCATCTCCTGCGACAGCTCCACGCCCGCCTCATCCGCGACCTGGCCCATAAGCTTGTCGACGTCGTCTTGCGGCGTCGCGACCGCCGTGGCAGAGGAAGTTGCGTTCTCGTAGTATCCCGTCGCGACGTCCAGGTCCTCGAACTGCGTCTCGAAACGGTCCATGACGGCGCTGATCTGCACACGGCCTCGTCAATATTCCTTCTCGAACCTTCCGTCCGTCCTCGCCTGGAAAGTCTCACCTTCTCCAAATCCATACTCTTCATCGCGCCGTCCATGCCCTTGACCACATTCGCCATGCTGCCCGTGACCTGGCGCATCGTGACCGCAGTCTGCACGCGCGAGCTCACGGCGTCGATGCGCGAGCCCAGCCGCAGCAGGTTCAGCTTCTCGTTCTGCTTGCGGATCGCATTCTGCGCGTAGATCTTGGCGATGTCGGCGTGGCCCTGCTGGATCGCCTGCGGTAGGTTGGTATCAGTCTCGTGCGTGCCTTCGCTCGCGCTAGCTCTTCGAGTTCACATGGGAGCCCACCTTCTTCAGCTTGCCGCGCTCCGTCTGCTCATCCTTGCCCGCCTTGGCCGCCTGTCTGTTGAGTTGCTTCGCCGTGAACTGGGAGATAGCAGTCTGTTAGCCACGACACTGTAGATCTCTTCGTCGCGCGCGCGGGGCCTTACCTTCAAATTGAAGAGCGCTTTCTCGAGGCCGGACATGGTTGCGACGTTGGGGTGGAATATCTTCACCTAGGACGACATGCAACGGGTTTTGCAGGTTCCAGATCGGATTGTAGTTTGCCGGCGGGCGCAGCAAGCAGGCCGCAGCAGTCAACGCCCGACCCGACGGACGTCATGTGGGCGGCGGTGCGACACCCCACTCTGGCCTTTCGGCTTTGGCTTTTGGGCGTGGGGAAGGCTTTAGGCCTTGAGGTAATTAGGGTAAGGGTAAGGATCACTTCAAGACCTACCTACATTGTAAATATATCTTACGTGCATCTACCTCGTTCACAATATTTTCGTTCTAGTCTATAATCCAACATGGGGCCCTGCGTCTTTCTTCACGTTTTTTGGCGCCTTCTCCATGTCCTACGCAGCTAGGTCCCTGGAGAACCGATTCCATAGCAAATTCGCGACCACCATATGGCTGGTTATGGGACTGCCGTTCGAGACAACGCAACCAATCTTCGAAGCACCTACGAAGACTACTCGGTTTGGTGTGAGGAAAGACCTAAAAAGTCGGAGTATATGAATCTTTCAGGTATCCTGAAACAGCTATGTGGTATGCTCTTTGTATATTACGTTGCCCCGTCTGAGTCCCGCATATGTTTCACCTCAGCTCCAAAACTTTCCATGAAGCATCAGAGCTAGCCCGCGGAGTAACTTCGCTGCAGCGGGATGCTGCTTTAGGAGGAGTAGGGCGTAGAGCACTTCACGGTGTGCTGTGTACGGGGCGATACCGGAGCGCCAGACTTTGTATGCCATGGCGACATCTTTCGGCGCGCTTGGTTCCCAACCACTGTGTCTGCGGACACCAAGTCCTTATGAACCAGGTTGTCTGATCTTAACGATCAAGAACCGCCAGGAAAGGACCTATTGGGCTCGTCGTCTCACGCCTTCACGGACGCGTGAGCCAAGCAGAATCCGTCCAGTCGTTTCGATCTCTCATGAGTTCCTCCATGACTTTTCCAGCCTCGCCTGCAGACTCAACAAGTCACTGTTAGGCGCCTTCTCGCCTTTGGACTTATCCCCCGGCGGCGGCGGACTCCTATCCCTCGGTTTCTGAGGCGCAGGGGCTGAAGGAGTCGGCTTCCAGCTCGTGAAATCTCCCTTGTCCTGCCACACACCATACTTCGGCCTCGCCTCCTCCTCCCTCCTCTTCACCTTCGCCTCCTCCCCCGCCTTCACCTTCGCCTTCGCCTTCTCAGCCGCATTCCTCGCCTCACGCTCCTTCCTCGCCCCGAGCCCAAACTTCGCCGACCGGTCCTCCATCTCCTTCACCTTCGCTCCCGCCGCCATCTTCATGCTTGCCGGCGGCAGCGGCGCGATCCTCTTCGCGACCTCCGGCGGCGCATCGTCGGCATCCGCAGCCGCAGGGCCCCTCTCAGCCTTCAGATTCCGCAGCATCTCCGCCAATTTCTCCGCGGTATTGCGCGCCGAAACATCGACGTCGAACAGCTCGTCATCGCGCTCGCGCGGCCCCAGCATCTGCACCCTCGTCTCCCACATGACGTCGTCGGCCTTGCCGCCGAAATCCGGGTACGGCTCGACAGCCATGTCGGCAATGTGGCCGCGGAGGGTTCTCAGTTTCTCTTCGAGCGCGGCGCTGGAAGCGAGGACACGCTCTGCGCGCTCGGGCCCGAGAGCGACGGGCAAGCGGTCGAGGGTCTTGCGGGCGCCGGCGAGGGACTCGAGGTAGGAGTCGATGGAGGCCTTGACGGGGAGGAGGAGGCGGCGGTCTTCTTCCTGCAGGAGGGCGACGTTGTCTTTGAGCTGCTGGCTGACGTTGCGGCTTTGGGGGCGCGCGGTCGCGGTGGAGAAGTGGCCTTGTTGGGTTTTTGGGGGGATGTTGGCGCAAGCGCCGAGGCGCCTGGTGAGGTGTCGGGACATTACATTGCAGTTCATGGGGTTGTGGGAAGGGAGCGTAGAGGGCGTTGCAGCAGTCTGGTCAGGTGAAGCTGCGGGCTTCGTCGGTGGTGCTGGATTTAGCCGAGCGAGGGTACAATGCATGATACAATCGCAACGAAGGCGAACTTCGAAAAAGTAGCTACGGTATAGAAATCGGATTTCGGATTATCAAGATCACGATGAAAAATGGCACAGGACTAACAAGACGAGAAAGACCGAGCGCAATCATTGAGATAAAACATGTCAAATTCACATACGCGTGCTATCTTTTCACCATAAAGTTAGGTAGGCATTGCAACCACGGTCGCATGGCATTCATGCAATGCAACTTTCCCTCAACGCCGCCGATGTATTCCCATCCACTAATAACGCTCGAAGATTCGTCTCACTTACTGCGCGCGGATTGCATTACCGAGCGCACCACCTGTGAATCCACCTCCGCGGGGCGCACCGCCACCGCGGCCTCCACCGCCACGGCCACGTCCGCCGCCGCGACCTCCCCGGCCGCCACGCTGAGGTTGCCTCTCGAACGCGTGAGCTGTGCCCTGGGTACGCTGCTCGAGCACGCGCTCGTTGGACTCGATGAGGTGCTGGGCCTTGTCGCTGAGAGTGAGAGACAGGCTCTGCAGACGGCTGAGCTCGACGCCCTTGCGGAAGATGATGGCGGAGTTGACCTGGTCAAGGGCGGCAGCAAGCTCCTCGTGGTGAATCATCTTGCCGACGATCGCGGCAACCTTGCGGGGCTCGAGGTCGAACATGCTGGCGAGCTGGTCGGTGCCGAGGGTCTCGTAGAAGGGAGCGTAGGTGAAGAGGTAGGTGCGGAGACCCTCCTCCTGGATCTGTGCCTCGAGCATCTGCTTGATCTCGTCCTTCTTGGGCAGCAGGTCCCAGATCTTTATCGAGGTGATGAACTCAGCGGCCTTCTTCCACTCACCGGCGGCGAGAGCCTTGGATGCTTGCATCACGTGGTCGCGAGTGTTCTCAGGCGGGCCGGTGAAGATCTGGCGCTCGTGGTACTCGAGCATGCGGCGGTAGGACTTGGAGATGACGCGCTTGCGAACGTCAGGGCTGGAGCCAACCTGAGCGAGGAGAGGGATCTCGAGAAGCATGGAGCACGTAAGGTAGACGCACTCGAGGAGCTCGAGGTTGATGTGCATGTGGAAGGGAAGCTGCCTTTGCCTCTCCAGGCGCTCTTGCTCTGGTGTGATCTGGCTGTAGCGCTGCATCTGAAGACCCTGAGCAAGCAGCTCCTTCTGGCGCTGGCTGCCGCAGATGTCCTGCAAGCTGTTCTGGCACTCGTAGATCAGACCGGCGCGGAAAGCGCACAGACCGACCTGGGTGAGGGTGCGGTTGTAGAGAATCTGGGTGTTGATGTCGAACTGGCTGATGGTCTCCTGCAAGTGGGACATGAGCATCATGTCACGAGCCTTGTAGTAGTGGTCGTGCAGAGCAAGGTGGTAGACCTGGCACAGCATGGCGCGAGCACGGATGATGCCCTCGCTGTTCTTGAAGAGATGGCCACAAAGAGTCTGGACGAGAGTAGTGACGTCGTTCTTGTTGCCTCTGGGGGTGACGGATGAGTCGAGCTTCGCGGGAAGGGCGTTCCAGGTCTGCTCCTCGAGAATGGAGACAACCTGCGAGGGCTTGAAGTAGACGTGCTCAAGACGACGGATGACAACGCGGTTAACGCCCTCAGGACCCAGGTTGAGCTCAGTCTTAGCCTTGCAACGCTCGGCGTAAAGCTGAGTGCGGACAAGGTTGGCGTAGAGGGCGGTCTCGTCAGTGAGTCTGTCGACGTATTCGGCAGTGTGAGGGTCAACGTGCTGCAAAACACGGGTAAGCTCGTCGTCGAGACGCTCGACAAAAGAAGTGACGCTGCCGGGGACCTTGAAGATCTCGCCGGGGTTGATGGTAGGAAGCTTCTCGTCATCCTCCCACTCCTCGACGCCCTCAGTCACGATAATCTCCTGGCTGCCCTCCAGGATCTCAAGAAGGCGAGAGATCTCCTGCTGAGCTGCCTTCCAGTGCTCCTGAGACATCTGGGAACCGGTGCCGGAAGTAAGGTCGAAGCGGGTGGCAATAAGAGTAAGCAGGACGCGAACGCGCTGGTAGTCGTTAATCGCAACGTCCATCAACTTCTCCATGATCTTGATCTGCTCGGCACGGTCGGTGTTCTTCCTGCCGCGAGACTCGAGGATCGAGCGAAGGTGCTTCAGAATGCTCTCGGGTGTGTAGACCATCGCCTTTCCGCCTGCGCCAACCATGGTGAAGCCCTCATCGCCCTCCTCGATCTGGCTCTCGTTGACGACCAGAGACTTCTTAGGCTTCTGAGTCTTAGGCGCGGGCGCAGCCTCCTCGGTCTCCTCCTTCATGTACTGATCGGGATTCTCGCGGAAGCTCGTGATCTCGGTCTGGTAATCGCGGTTGTTCTTCTTGATCTTCTGGCGGAGGGCGTTGAGACCTTTCTGTGCGATCGGGTTCATCTTCTTCGGGGTGACCTTCTGCTTCTCAAAGGCCTCGGCGACGCTGGTCTCCAGTTCGGCGATAGTCTTGATGAAGGCCTTCGGGGCCTTGCCGTCCAGCTGGCGCATAAGGACGGGTACTTGGCGGTTCATGCGGTCGTATTGCTCGTTAATCACGTTCCAGTCCGAGATTCTTCCAGCGTTCTCGATGAGCTTAATGGTGCCGTCAAGCTCGTCGAAGCGCTTGTCCTTCGCGGACTTGACCACCGTAACCTTGTCCTCATCCTCACTCTCGGAGTCATCCGACTCGTCGCGCAAGAAGCGGTTGGCACCAGTCTTTCCGTCGTCATCGCTGCTGCTGGAGTCGTCGTCGGCATCCGATTCCTCCTCCGAAGACTCTTCCGAGGACTCCTCCTCAGAGCGCTCCTCCTCGATATCGAACTCCTCCTCATCGGAGCTCTCGCTGGAGCTGTCGCCGGCGTGGAAAAAGCGAGACATCTTTGCTGCGTGACCGGTCGTGGACAGCGGGCGTCGAAGATGTCGTAGGTGCCTTTTAAAGGTGGGTTGAGCGGTAGCTGGGTCACGCCTCCTACTCGTCGTTGCGGAACACTGATTTCGCACGAAAATCAGCGGGAGCGGTCTGTGCCCGGCTTGGCGCTTGATAGGTGGGCGGCTGCCTGACTTCACTCATCGCGAGATACATACAATGCGTAGGACAATATGATTGATTACTCACGACGGACTCTTTGCGATGATTTGTAGGTGCACATAAGTGCTGCCTGCTCGTAGTGTATGACTGTCTCACTATCTTGTCATGGCACTACATGATCCACAGATGTCACGTGATCGAGGATCCTATACGACATACCCAGCATTGTGATACTAGACAATGAGACTGCAGTATCATAAAGGTGTAGCTCATACATTAGGGCTATAGCCATTGCAACGTTATGGTGAAGGCGTTGAAGCCGATCGAATGTGCGTGTATGGACAAGGCGCTGTTGGTCGCTACGCGGACTTTCTGAACTCGCAACACTGCAAACCACCGTTGCTCCGCCAAGGTATTATGCAAATGTGCTTTTGTAAGTTGTTCATTAGTATGCTGTTTAAGCGAAAACTACACATCAGCTCATCGGCATTAAATCCCGTGACTTTAGCAGTCCCTCGCGCGTAACGCTCAGGCACACTTTTCCCTAAAGTCTTACTCCAGCCCACTCAACGAAAAGAATAGGGCGCCAGGCTATACGCATCGAAGGAAAATTCTTGAAATATGAATGTTGAGTCTCCTCTCGCTCTACACACCTTCCCGTCTATACAATGCAATGCTATGCAAAACAACCCGTGATCACCGATGACCACTAGGAACTCATATCGCGCATAATGCCCACGCACCGTACCGTACAGCCATCATGCATCCAAGCAATAGCAGCGACCCTCCATGAACTTTTCAATCTATGCGATCTCATGCGATCTTTACATACACACAACGCCCAGGCCGAAAAGCCAAATGAAAAAGAACAAAACCCCCAAAGCTAGCAAAAAAGACACCGAGAGCAACTAGCTCGATCGAATCCCCAGAACCAGAAAAGCAACAAAAAAAAACCCCCCCACCAGCGGCTGGCTAGTCCGACACAAACCCGCATCCGGCAGGCAAAATCACCCCTCACGCGCCAGAGTAAGGCCTCACACCCCTCCTCTCGTCGTCGTCCTCGTCCTCGGGCTCAGGAGGCGGCGGAGGCACGCCCTCGCGCGAGCGGTAAGGGTTGTTGGTCGACTCGCTGCGGCCGATCTGCGACATCTCGATGGGCGAGGTAGCGGGCTGGACGGGCGGGAGCGGGGACGCGAAACCCGAGCTCTGGCTGTTGTAGGGGTAGGACTGCGACGCGGACGGGTGGGTGAGGTAGTCGGGGACGGAAGAGTAGGAGCCCTGCTGCGGGCCGGGGTAGTCGCTGTAGGCGGCGGGCTCGTTGATGGTGGGGATCGAGGGCCCGGACCAGGGCGCGTTGCTGGCCTTGCGCTTGCCGCGCGAGGAGCCGCGGCGCAGGATGCCGCGGACTTCGTCCAGGGACTGTTGGTCGCGGACGGGGCTGGCGGGGTCGTTGCTGCGGGTGCGGCGGAGGCCGAGCTCGTAGCCCTCGCGGCCGGAGGTCCAGGCCTCGTCGCGCGCGAAGTCGGTGCCTGGGTTGCGGGCGTTGAGGTCGCTGACGATCTTGCCCTCGCGGCTGGTGAGTCCGGCGCCCATGCCGTCGCCGACGGTGTCGCTGGAGGCTTCGTCGGTCTTGACGGGTGGGATGAGGCGGGCCTCGTCTCTGGCCTTCTGGGCGACGGCAGCGGCCTCCTTGGCTTCTGCGTCGGTGATGGTGACGGAGTAGCCAGGGTTGGCTGCGCTTCCTGCGGCATCTCCGCCTCCGCCGGGGCCATTGATGGGTACGGCCCTGAGAGCAGCGACGAGTGCGCACATGAACTTGCTGCGGCGAGCAGCTCTGAGTGTCTCGTTGGCCCAGTTGCCCTTGTGCTTGATCTGGACCTGAATCTCAAGCTTGCTCATGTCTGTTGTGCCCAGAACCTCGATGTTCACATCCGGATGGAAGTCTCTGCTGTTATCCTTGTCCAGAACGAACTTGTTGATTTCGTCTCGCAGAATTTGAATGTCTTCGAAGGTTGTATCAAACGACACGAAGACAGAGTGTTCCTCCATCATGGCGCCACTGCGGCTCAAGTTTTCAATAAAAAGGGTGTTGAGGGTAATGTTAGGAATCTGCACCAAACCGCCGACCTTTGCGCCATTCGCGCGACGGAAGACGGAGAATAGCAAGCTGATGTGCTCCACCGTGTATTGGTCGGCGCCGACATCGACCCTGTCGCCAATATCGTACGGGTGCTTGACGAAAAGGAAAATGCAGCTACCAAGCACTTCCTGAGTGGTTGCAGCGAAGACGAAAGAGAGCGAAAGTAGGGCAGTACCAGCAGTGGCCAGAGTGGTGACAAAGCTCTGGTTGAGGAAAGCCACAAAGACGAAAACGATACCGACGAACACGGCCGCGCACAAGAGACGGTCCAACACGGTGATAGCCTGATCGACGTCGTGCATGCTGGAGGCAATAGACTTGCGTTCGCGGCTGAATTCCACGACAACATTGATCATCTCGTCCAGAGAGATGTCGCCGTTCGCGTCACTGTCGATTGCAACGAAAGCCTCTTCGGCTTGTTGCCTCTTGTCGTTGCCAAGCACCTCGAGGAAGTCGTCTTGCACGAGCGCATCGCGGCCCTCGACCACGAAAGACATCCAGATGCGGCGTGCCAACGCTTCAGATGTACGCCTCTTCTCGAGAGCTTCGATGACGATTGAGTGCGAGCTGTTCGAGTTGAACACCTCTCTGCCTGTGATTTCCGAAGCAACATTGCCGACAGCCGCACTGATTTTATCGCCGAAACGATTGACGTTCCTCTGGATCAGACGCATGGGAGTCTGGGACCCCGAACGGTTGTGACTGCGCCTCTTGCTACCACCAAACTTCATGTCCAGCTGATCGGCGATAATGGCGTCTTCCTCAGCGAATTCCTGGCAGTAAGCAGGAAACATTTGCCTGGATGCATCGTAAAGCTGGCTGAGCAGATAGATGTTCTGCTTCGAAGCCTTGATGCGCGCGGTGAACTGCTTGCGGTGGTAGTTGATGGAGATAAGTTGAATGATGAGCTTCTCGCCCAGGAAGATTAGCGATGCGACAACGCACGCGCCGAGGATCTGCTGCACGATGCGCTCCCAATGGTCCATACTCGTTGGGCTCCAGCTCTGATCTGCTGGGATGTTGTCAGGCTTCGGCAAATTGCGTCGAATCGGATTCCGGGTCATGATGGGCGCGAATGTAGCCAGTGAGGTTACCGCCCACCCGACCAGACTGAGCGGGATCTCCAGAGATCGGATGACCAACGAGTATTTCCTAATGCCCGAGTTGACGACTCCGACGAGCAATTGGAACACATAGGGCAGGAAGTGTACAACAGTCTTGGACGCCCAAAGACTGCACCACACAATCTCAACCCAGACGAAAAACCTGGCTACCGTCAGCGAAACCTTCCAAACCGTCATTCCGAGGCCCATGGCGCACGTCAAGTCGCAGTTCATCACGCTTCGAGGCATCCCTCAAAGCACGCGACCAACAACCATTTCACCCCAAAAATATCCCTCACTTACCATCTCAGCCTAACCCTCCCAATAGTTGGATTCTTCGTGATCGGCGGCCCGCCGACAATAATCGGCACAGCCAAAATCAACGCCAGCGGCGCAACGTAAAGCAGATACCGCGTAACAATGCTGAAGTTCAGAATCTTCTTGTACACCCTGCCCATCGTCGTGACCTTGTCCTCCTCGCCATCGTAGCCCAGCGCGCCGGGCTTCTGCAGCGTCGCGGGCCCGCGCCGCCGGCCGCGGAACAGGTGGTGCTTGTGCTCGTCCTGGACGTCGTCCTTCAGCGGCGCGAAGGCCGGGTTGTCGCTGCGGGCGCCCGGCGGCACGCCGTGCGAGGGCACCTGCTCGAGGGGGATGTCGATGGTCGCGTCGTTGGGGTGGTGCGCCGCCATGTCGTCGGAGGAGTAGGGGATGGTCTGGTAGCGGTCGCGGGAGAAGCGCTTGTGGATGGATTCTCGGGGCGAGAGTGGCATTTGAGGTGGAGACCCTTGAAGGGCCTAAGCGAGCGGCGGGAGGGTCGGGGGGTTAGACGATTGCTCGGCGGGGTGGTGGTAGGGCAAATTGTGGTGTTGGCAGGAGGGAATTGGCGGTTGTTTAGTGTGTAGAGTGAAGGTCGGTGGGTGCCGTTTGCTCGCGCGCGGACTGACGTGTCGAGGCAACCCTGGAACAGCTCGTCGTGAAAAAGGTGGAGCTCGATCACGGGCTGGTAAGCATAGCCGATGTAGCAGGCGAGTGAACGATTGAGTTAATGGGTGCAGCTGCAATGTTCCAGCAGCTAGTGAACGGAGCTTTCTGCTGGGAACGAGTGTGTATCGATTGAGCATACTATATACCCACACAAACTCGTTTCCCATACATCTTTTCACTACTTCACAAGGCCGTGAAGGTCGAACTTCACAGGGCAGGCCTCGGCACTCCGATCGCCGACTAACTTTTCGCAGCAGATCCACGGGCCGAACCCCAGCCTTCTATCTTTGGATCTGCAGGGGAAACGCGGCCTGACAGCTGCTAGCCCGCGCCCTGGATTTGGCAAAAACATCCAGCGTCTGCGAACTTTATTGTCGATCAAGAAGTCAGTCTCTCTCAACAGTCGCCTGTACACCTCTTCTCGAGACACCCGCCAACAACGAAACATGCCGCACACTTCGCCTACAGCAGGGGCAAGCTACGGCAAGATCACGCACCAATCAGTGCCCGACGGCTCGCTCTGCCCCTGGCGCCGCTGCAGGTCCGCGCGTTGCGGACGCAAGACGTCCATACGCGTGACGTAGGCGGCGCAGGCCGCTCTCCAACGGCGCCGGCACGCGAAAATTAGGAGTAGGCCGACGAGCCGCTGCGTGGGATAAGCCTTCGGCTCTGAAGACGGTGAAAGTTTCGAGTTCTACATGTATAGTGCACCGCGCTTAGTTGTCGCGGGTGTACATATCTCCAGGTTGAAGCGTGTAGGCGAGAGGACCCGTAAAGACCAAGCCGTGCAGACAGTCAGTCAGTCAGCGGGCACGAGTCCCTGGTCTCTGGGACACCACCTCACCTCCCTACCGCTCCGATCCCCCACACCCAGCCTAGGGCTTGCACAGAGATCATTGCTCGGGCCAAGTGCTCACCGCAAAGCGCTGTGCATCGATCGTGGTGATGACATGATTAATTTTGATTAACGAATCTACAAGAAAGCGCACCAACCAATGTACATCTGGCACAGGTTCCACGGGTCGACCGCGTCGCGGATGAGGCCGTCGACGTAACCCTCCACGCTCAGCGGCACCGTCTCCTTCTTGAAGTAGCCCTGCAGCTTCCTCTCCACGCTGTCCAAGATCTCCTGCGGAGTCTCAGGGACGCCCTCGGTGTGCCTCTTCTTCTTGCCCACGAAATCCGTCGTGGGGTCGTATAAGAACGTCTCGAGGATAGTGTTGAGCGTGTCCTTGTTCTGCCTAAGCAGGGTGAGCGTCAGTTCCGACGACCGGCGGAAAGGCCCTTCGTAGCCATAGGGCCCCATGGCGTCGACCATGTTGTGCGTGAGGCGGAAGGGGACGACCTCGGGCTTTTCGAAGGTGCTGCCCTTATCGAACAGGCAGTTGAAATCGACGTGGAATACGCCGCCGGTGCTTTCTTGCAAGAGAATGTTTTCACCGTGGCGGTCGCCGAGGCCGAGCACGTGGCCGGTCATGGACATTACGGCTGCTGTGCGAGCGTAGCGGAGGCGGGCGTTGAACCAGGCGTCGGGCTCAGGATAGACTTCGGTGAACCATTCGTGCAAGCACGCCGGAAACTGGCTCTGCACCTTCGACGCGAAGATCTCCGCGCCCTCGGATGGCGATCTCTTGCACGCCTCATTAAGGTCGTTTCTGATCTGGGCATAGTTTGGCCTGATGCCCTTCCGCGAGTAAATTTGCAGGAGGATGTCTCTGACAGGCTTGATGCCCTCCACCCACTCAAGGATACCGGACTCCTCGCTCAGAGGCGTGACCGCGTATGTCTTAATGTAGAGGCGGCGCTTGCTCGCCTCGGCATCACGCTTGAGAGCTCTGTTGATGACACCGTTGAATTCCATTAGACGCTGATCTTTACGGAGATCGTCTTTCGGCTTACACAGCAGACCATAAGATTTGCCATCAGATCCCCTGACCATGACTTTCTTGGGCCTCTGAAGCGAGCTTAGGACCAGGACGCTGTCCTCAAAAGACTGAATCGTAATCTTGTCTTGCGCAAAAGCCTTATGCGCGTAGCTGCGAATGCGAATGCTGTCAGCGCCGGTTGGCATACTGGCAGTCAGCGTCGTCTCCAACGGCACGACCAGACTACAGGGCGCCAGCTTATGGTTGAAACCGAGATCGCGCGAAAGGCTGGCGTGCGACTGTCGAGGCTCCACTGGCGCCTCGGACGCCTGCAGCAGGCCCTCGGAAAGCCTCTGCCCCGAAGCAATCATCATCCTTAGATCCATGGCGTTGGTATCTTTCGATTTGGATTTCGGGTCCTTGAGCTTGTTGATGACCTCAACGGCTCTCTCGCGCCGCACACGATCTGAAGCTCGAGAAACAGCAAGCAAGCTCCACAGGGCCTGGCTGGGATAAGTGGACGCGATCTTCGTGATGACTTGTGACAGCTCCCTCCAGACCTCCGGGTGAGGGTGGCTGATACGTGACAGCATCTGAGGCAAGGCCTGGTAGAAGATGTAGGGAGGCACCCTGTCGAAGTACTTCCTCACTTGCTTGTTGCACATCACGAGCGCCCTGGCTCGCTTGTCAAAGGTCTCGTGGCCTTCGTTCTTATCACGTTTGACGGTCGTGAGCCCAAGGTCGAGCCAGAGAGTCAGAATCTTCGGGATGGTCTCGTGCCAGTACTTGTTGCCAAACGGTACTGACCGCAACAGGTTTTCCAACACCAGGCGTGGGAGTTCTCCACACAACAATTGCGAGCTCTGCTTCGACTTCGGCTGCATCTTCTCGACATCGAGCAACTTGTTGTAGTGTTTGCCGAGGTAGTAGTGTCCTTTCTCCCAACGCTGGAACGTCTTTGCAGCGTACTGGTACTTCGCAGTCATGTCCTTGGTCTGAGTCTGACCGGAAGCGTCCAGCCACTTGGCCAGGAGAAGATGTGCCTTGGCCAGCAGCATGTTCTGCGGCAGTCCCTCCTGCGCGGCACCTTTCGAATTCACACTCTCGGCCTCAACAACTTGTGTGTCATCGTCGAACACCTTCGACTTGATAGCGCCCTCGAGGGCAGAAATGGCTTGCCTGTTGTGCCCATCACGCCAAAGCAAGCGCGCTTCTTCGAGCTTGGCCGCTTTGTCACCATACTCGTAAGCCTGTAGCACTGCGTTGTAAGCGGCCTCGGTGTTGCCGGCTTTACGAGCAAGTCTGGCTGTCGTCAGCCAAAGAGCGCCCATTTGCCGCTGGTCGAATGTCTTGTGAGATTGGAACATGGCACGCCGTATGCCGAGGATGCTCTGCTTGTCCGATATGTACGAGCCAACAGCACCGAGTCGTTTATCAAGCCGTTCAAAAAGCTCTTTCATAGAATCAGGCGTCTCGTCTCCCTTGCAACGGAGCGCTTCGATCTCGCTCAGGATGTGTAGACGCCGCAGCTCAGTGTGACAGCCATGTAGCGAGCTTCCACTGGCAGCAGACATGCCCGTAGCGACAGACTTCCGCATAGAAGTGACGCATTCCACGACAGCTTCTGGCCCGGCGAGACTGTTGGCTTTGATGGCCCTGCCAATGCCAACATTGAAGTCGTCGGCCATCTCCTCTGCAGCTAATTCCAACTGTCTAGTCAGACTAGCCATGTCTCCTGTCATGTAGCAAGCCTCAACGGCCGAAGGTAAGAGAACCGTGAGAGAGGACCTGGATTGTCCTATAGACGGCCCAACAGCCATGAAACTGTCAGCATATCGTAAGAGCGGAGCGTAGCGTCCAGTCTCGCGCAGACACTGCAACAGGCTTGTCTGCAATTCCTCGTTCTGTGGCTGCTCGGCCAGCTGCAGCTCATACCAGGCTTGAGCCGCGGTCCATCGGCCGGACCTCGCATGTAGCGTGGCCTGCTGTTCATCTGACAGGATCGTCAAGTGCGCCGAGATGCCTTCCAAACCGTCTGGCTCATCGATCTGCGCGTAGATGTCTATTAGGCGATCATTCATCTCGTCACTGTTGGAGTCGGTAGATGCCACAGGGATCAATGGTCGTGATTGGCGGATGTACTGTTCCCAGTTGAACAAGGCTCTAGCATAGGTCCCGCACTCCATAGCCCGTGTCGCAACGAGATCCGCGGGAATCGCAGCGAGGAACCGCTCGATCGTCTCAATTTGACCTTGATCCTTGACTTCGTTGAAGTCATCTGGTGAGTGGCCAGTCCGGTAAGCGGTGGCCCGCGTGTCCGCGAGGGACTTCTTCTTCTCCCGCAGCCATATGGACATGTAATCCAAGGTGTTGAAGACACTCTCGCTGCAGAGACGAATCGTCTCTGCTTCTATAGCGTTGGTGGACTGGTCTTTCAAGACGGCTGATATCTCGTCCTGAATGCCTTTTGTCTCAGAGACGGTGCCTCCGAGCACGACATTAGTCAGGGCGTATGGTAACAGGAACGACGCGATGGTGAGGTCGTGTCCACGAATGATGCGAGCCAGTAATGGGAACACCATCTGAGGATTGTCGCCTTTGGCTTTCCACATCAGGTCGAACACCAACCCTCTCAGCCAGGACGAATGATCCGTCTCACGGGAAAAGCTAGGGTAGGACCGATTCGGCTGAGTGATCGCAGTTGTGCTCGTCACATGGTATCTCGACGTCAAGAACGGAGTGAGCGTGGTCCGGACGTGCTCAGGCATATCTTGCCAGCGCTGAACGGTTGTGGTCCCCTGCGTCGCTCTCGGCCTGAGCGCAGTGGTTTCAGTGAAACCGCAAAACCGCAGCAGCTCCTGCATCACGTATGCAAGAAAGCCTTGCGCACGAGCATTGCTCACAGATTTGAATGCCTTCACGAGCACGTTTTCCAGAAGAACAATCACCCACTCGACAGTCTCGCCGGCCTTCTCAAAATTGGACATGACCATCAGGGGCTTCTTGAGCTTGGAAGCGTCGATGCGGTTCGGGTCGAGACATCCCACAAGTCCGAGACACCTGCCGCACAAGTCCGCCGCCTCGTCACTCTGATTAGCCATGACAGCAGTAGCGTCGAGCAATGACCGCATGAGATCCGAAAGCCACTGTTCTGGCTGTTCGCTGACAGCAGCGTCGTGAATGAGGCCCTGGTGAGTCTCGAGAAAGGGAACGAGCTCTCGCAACGCTTGAGCAACCACAATCGGACTCTCGCCCTTGAGCCGCTTTGAGAAGGCTTTGAACTCGCCCTCGGGGGTCTCCAGGCTCTGTAGGCGTTCAATTTCAGCGCCAAACTTCGATAGTAGAGGTATACCTGATAAAGAGGGCAGTGTCATGACGATCTCATTGATCGTTGTGTTGTGATCCTTGATCATCTCGGCGATACGGGTGTGGGTGAGCTGCTGCAACTCAGGTGAAAACTTGTCCCAATACTTGATGATGAGCGCGAACGTTTGATCAGCGATGAGTGCGATATCTTCGCTTTCCAGAGCCGGAAGCAGAGAGAGCCATGCCGACCAGGCTATCTCGCACAGATCTGGTCGTTCGACTGCAGACTGCAGACACGCGCGGATTTGCGGAAGGGCAATCGTGATAGCGTCTTTGGCCAGGAGAATCATCTCGGATATGCCTCGAAGGCATTTGATTTTGCTCCCCGTCGTGTGGACATCTAGAGCTGAGGCAAGCACCTCTGAGAATTTCGTCATGATGCCGAGGACATGCGTTTCAAAGAAGGAGGCTAGTGTCTTGTTGATCTTAGAATGGGCCTTACGTTGCCCAGGCTGCCTCTCAGCTAGATTTGCAAGGTTGTTGAAGGCCTGGTATGCTCTCGATTTCTTGTCTTCTGGCTGCTCGCCGATGAACTTGAGCAACTCACACGCGAGATGGGTAGGATCGGTCTTGACAAGCGCGGCGAGGTCGGTCCCTTCGAAGGCTGGGGCGACAGCTGTCAAACACTGCAGAGCAGCCTCTTCGACCTCCAGGACGGGCTGCGACAGCAGAAGTGCCAAAATAGCTGTTGTGTTAGCTGTTGGCTGCAGACAGACGTCGTGTACTGAGGCATCCCTTCCTCTAGCTGTCGCTAATCGTTGCACGATGTCCCTCTTCCGGTGTAAGACGAGCGCCGGTATTGTGTGTCGCTCGGTCATGTTCAAGAATTGGTTTACGTTGAGTCCTAGAAGACCGCAAAGCTGTTGTATCTTCTGTGGACGTATCTGCATTTCCAAGACAGCAGACACGGCGATGGAGGGCCAGTACGGAGTGAAGAGCTTCGTAACAGTCAGACCTTTATTCTGCGCAATAGCATCAATTTCAGAGAACGCAAGACCGCAGACCAAGGGATTTGTGTGGCCAAGCAGATCGACGAGTTGCAAAAGAGCCAGGTTCAGCTCCCCATCACTGCTAATCATTGCCACTGAGCCCCAAGCTGCGATCAAGGTCTCCAGCTCGCTTGTGACATTCCGGTCAGACAGGGTACGAAGGCACTGGAAAGCAATTTGCCTGTTTCTCGCTAGCAATGCTGCAGGGAGCTCGTTACGAAGGAAGGCAGGCAGACATCGGCCAGCAGCCAGCCGAAGCTCGCGCAAAGAGCTTTGCAAAGATCTCAAGCAATATTGCCCGGGTCGTGAAGTGCCAAGATCAAGGAAAGAGGCCTCTGTGGTGTGCGCGAGACACGCTTGGACGGTGCTCATTGAGATGACACGTAGCACCTTGCTCTTCTGTAGCTCGGGAGAGTCAACCAATTGTGCGATGGTTGGCAGCAGTATATCCTGATGTTGACCAATTGTAGCAAGCTCCGCAATGATTGACCACACGATTTCCTGCTTGTTTATGTCCAGTCTAGCATACGATTCAAGTGCATTTCGAGGGATTGAAGAGAGATCGTGTGCCGCAAAGAGCTTCATAAATTTCTCCTGGAGCTGCTCACCGCGATCGCCACCATCTACCGGCGTGACCTTGCGCCGTTTGCGTGAGCTGACCTCGGCGGATGGAACCTTTCTGGCATTCATTAGACTTTGGCAAGTCAACAGAAAGGTGTTAGTCGTCACAAAGCAATCATCGGTCAGTGCCCTAGCAAGCGGCTGTAACGGCCCTGGCATCGAGTTTGGCGGGAGAAGAAGGTCGATCCAGACGCCGAGCACACCCTTGAGCTCATCGATAAGCTCGTCGCAGCGGTGACAGTCTCCTAGATCAAAAACTGCAGGCAGCAAGTATTCCGTTGCCGCACTGTTCTGATGGAATACTTTCAGCAGTGCGTCTGATGCAGCAAGCTGGACCTTGTGTGGCATTTTGATCTGCTGTGCGTCCACTAGAAATGAGCGTAGTAATTGCAAGAGAGGTGCTTGCTTGAGGCGGGTGATCAGTGTCGCAGCGATATTTTCCCAGGCGCCAGATTTGTTCAGCGATGGGCGCATTTGCATCACTAGCCGCTGGGTTCTCAGTTGGGCGTCTTCCAGCCATCTCGGAGCATTGCAATCCACATTGGTCAATGCGAGGATGAGACCGAAGGCACCTTCGATTGTCGGGAGCCGCGTCTGGCAATCGTGAGGTAACGCAATAGCATTTCCACTCTCGGGCCAAAGTTTCGATATCCAGCGTGCGGGAGGCAGCGTGATGGCAAGATCCTGAGCTGGTGTGCCATGACCTTCCAGCGCGGCGAGGGTATCATTGACACAATCTCGGACGAGTTCTCGGATCACGTCGGCAAACCGCCAGAGTCTGATAGATTTTTCCAGAGCAATGATAGCAGAGGCGATTAGTCCGTCGATGGGCAGTCCCTCTAGCTTTGGGCGTCCACATAGCGCAAAGAGCCGAGCAAGTAGCCAAAGCACGAGTGGCGGCCCGTCTTGACTGACAGGGGCGAAAAGAACATCAGCCTGCCTAACGATCGTAGCCTCGACGACAGCCAGACTATCTTTCGCCTGCGGCACTAGCACATCCAGCAGTGCAAAAGGATCATCCCGAGCAAGAACAGATAAGCCTGCTTCAACGACGACGCTGATAAGTTGGACATTGACGCCAATATCGGTCTCGGGCGTAGCAGTAGGATTGTGCAGAATCTCATGTAAAAGTCCGGCAAAAGTAGCTTTCTCGCCACTGTGTTGGCTGGCTCGCGTGGTCGTCTGGTTCTGGACGATTTGCGCTGCTAAAGTCGAGGTTGGCGGCGCTTCGCCATTCGTATGAGCGCCATTAGTTCGAGGGCCTCTCACGGCTGCGCCGTCGGTGTTCGCCCTGTTGAGCGTGGAGGCCGGTCGTGCCATGCTTTTGACATCCTGGCCGCTTCTTGTGCACGTCCAGAAGGTTGCGATCAGATCTTCAATATTCCAGAGGCGATGCAGAGACGCCTGATCCGGGCTTCGATATAAAGTCAAACCGCGAACGCGCGCCGAATCCCCGCGCGAGCACGTGACTCCCAGTGACCTCACATTTCGAGATCCAGACTTCCGCGGTCGATGCCTCGAGGACCGAACGAATGTAGACTCCCGGCTTCAGCAACCACTCGACCAACTGACGCCGAAACCAATACTTCCCGACCTCTCACACCGGTCCTCGCGACCCCTCCCCAACCCCAAAAAATGCCCACCTTCAGCTCAAAAAAATACCGCCCGGCAAGCTACGACAACACGCTTCCCGCCCGCTACCGCGCCGCGCTCGCCCGACACCCCTTCGCGCTCTTCGGGCTGCCCTTCGTCGCGACAATGCTGCTGGGCAGCTTCTTCCTGACGCCAGCGACGGCGCTGCGGTACGAGCGGCACGACCGCAAAGTGAAGACGATGACGGAGGACGAGAAGCTGGGGATCGGGAAGGACAGGCGGCGAATCGACATGAAGGAGGAGTATTATGTGAGTTTGGCTTGGGATGTAGAGGGGGTTGTTTTCTCGGCGGAGATGTGCTGACTATTTTGCAACAGAAACTCGCGGCGAAGGATCTGGACAACTGGGAGCAGAAGCGGGTTAAGAGGTTGCCTGGCGAGCATGACGGAGTGCTCTGAGTGATATCTGCGGCAGGGAAGAGCATCTCGGGCTATTCTCAGCCCGAAGAGGCTGTGTTTTGGGAAACATTCTACGAGCGAAGGCGTCTGGCGAACTATTTCATTGGGCACATGCATTTTCTGGCAAGGGGAGAAGATTGTACTGATAAAAGGAAGGGACAACGGAAGCATGCCGACTGGCTATCGGGGACTGTGCGAGTCGAAATCGTCAAGGATGTGAAAGAGAAGAAAAAGTGTTTTTCATTCCATGTCGTAGCAGTATTCACTACTCGTTACACCAGCGCATCTGTGCAATCCGTGATCATCAAGCATAAACCCAAGGAAACAAAGGCCTCGAAAGGAAACTCCACTACGCGCGACTCCCATATCCCCAACCATCGATCTTATCTTTGTATATCAAAACCTCTCTAGCAGCCGCAAGGGAACTCACTCACTCACTCACGCCTTCGGCTTGCTCTCGAGCTCCGGGCTGCCCACGAGCGCGCCCGTGCGCGCCGGACGACCAGAGAGCGTGTCGACGGTGCTCGTGAGGCCGAGCCAGAACTCGTTCTTGGGCCTGCGGTCCTTCCAATCCGTCTCCTCGCGCTCGATCTTCTCCATGGGCGAGAACTTGACGCGGGCGCCGCGGATGCCGATGACGGCGGAGGAGAGCGGGTTGCTCATGATCTGGTCCTTGGAGCTGCCGAACTGCTCCTCGAGGTGCTGCAGGGCCTTGATGCCGAAGCGGACGGCGCGCACGCGGTCCATGGGCGAGGGCGTGCCGCCCTGCTGCACGTGGCCGGGCACGGCGAAGCGGGAGTCGAACTTGCCGCCGGATTCCTCCTTGATGATGTTGGCGATCGTCTCCGTGCTGTAGGTCTTGGAGGCCTTCTCGTTGCGCAGGATGATCTTGCCGCTGCGCGTGTGGCCCTGGTCTTTCTGGAACTGGTCCTTGAGCAGCTTGATATCCTCCACGAGGGTGTTGAGGCGGATGCCTTCTTCGGGGGTGTAGACGGCCAGGGCGCCGATCGAGAGGCCAGCGACGGTAGCGATGTACCCGGATGCGCCACCCTGGGTCTCGACGACGAAGACTCTGCGGCGAGACGCCGAGGCGGACTGGCGGATGGCGTCGCAGTAATCGATGAGGGCGTTAAGGCAGGTGTCCGAGCCAATGGAGTATTCGGTACCGGGCACGTTGTTGGAGACAGTGGCGGGGATGACGACCATGGGGATCTTGAGGGAGTCGTACTGGGCGCGAGCCTTGCGGAGCTCGGAGACGGCGGTGAAAGCCTCGAAGCCACCGACAACCCAGAGAGCGTCGAGCTTGTACTTTCCGAAGCAGTGGGCAACGGTCTCCATGTCCTCAGAGGGCAGACCACGGTTGGTACCGATCTCGGAACCACCCTTCGATGCCCAGTTCTCAGCCTCCAGCCAAGGAACTTCTCTGACAGAGCTCATTTCGTCATCGTGGTGCCTGATCAGGCCGGGGAAACCATTGTGCAGGGCGACCGGGGTGTGGCCACGGGTCAGACAGTAAGCGACCGCAGCTCTGGTGGCAGCGTTCATACCACCGGCAGGTGCACCGACGTGGATGAGACCAACGCGCATCTGCTTCTCCTTGGGAAGCTTGTGGTCATCCTTGTTTGTGGCAGTCATGTAGTTGAAAGCTTGCCAGTACTCGCCGAACTCAGCATCTCTGCCAGCCATGGCACCAGCGAAGTCCTTGGCCTCAATCTTCTTGGCCACATCCTTGGTAATCTGGACGGCCTCAATCAGGCCCTTGCGAACAATCTTGTTCTCGTCGATACAGATAACCGGCGAGGGAGTCTCGGGGGTAGCCTCGAGGACGGCCTTGACGGCCTCCACACCCTGCAGGGTGGCGAGCATTCTGTCGTAGGCGCAAGCAGTTCCACCACGCTGGACGTGGCCGAGAGTGGTGACTCTGGTGTCAAGGCCGACCTTGTTCGAGAGCAGGTCCTTGACCATGTTGGGCGAGATGGCGTTGAGGTCCCTGTCGTGTGCACCCTCAGCGACAACGACGATGGTCTTTCTCTTTCCAAGCTCTCTGTGCTTGCCCACAATGGAGCACATCTCCTCTTGCCAGTTCTCGCTAGGGGGGTTCTCGGGGAGGAAGACGAAGTCGGCGCCAGTGGACACACCGGCCATGAGGGCGAGCCAACCGCAGTGTCTGCCCATGACCTCGATGACGAAGGCACGCTGGTGGGAGAAGGCGGTAGCGTCGATAAAGTCGATAGCCTGGCAAATACGCTGCAGCGAGCTGTAGCAACCAATTGTTGCGTCGGTTGTGCTCAGATCATTGTCAATGCTGCCGACCAGGCCGACAATGTTCAGGTGCCTGAAAGGCTTGACCTCCTGCTCGGTCCTCATGCCGGAGGACACAAGCTCGTCCACCAGGCTGGGCCACTCGCCTCTGAACCTGTCGGCACCAGTGAGAGAGCCGTCACCACCGCAGATAACGAGTGCGTCGATGCCCTTCTCGATCATGTTGTTGGCGGCGGTCAAACGGCCCTTGCGCTCGTGGAAGGCCATGCAGCGAGCAGTACCAATGAGTGTACCGCCCTCGGACAGCCAGCCACGGACGTCCTCCCACTTCATCTCTTTGATCATGTCGCCGCCATCGACGAGGCCTTGGTAGCCCTCATAGACAGCGAAAGCAGTGCAGCCGGAGGCGATGGTCTGCCTGACGACGGCTCTGACGGCGCCGTTCATGCCGGGCGCGTCACCGCCAGAGGTCATGACCGCAATCTTCTTCTTTCCGTCAGGCATGATGGGCGGTGCGAGGTTGATTTCGGCCATGTTGGAGAGCTAAGCGGGCGAGGCGTAAATAATAAATCGAGCTGCTGGCGATCGTCGCGCGGCTGGGTCGTGCAGCGCGGGGTGGGATTGGGCTTGCTGCAGTGGCGGGCGTGCAGCTGGGCGCGGGCGTGGGAACGGTTGAGGGGGGAATGGGGGAGGGGAGAGTGCAGAAGGAGTATAGGGGGCACACGGAGGAAGAGTGGTATGTAGGTCAGAGGGCGGTGATGAGTGTTGTCTGGCGCCGGCGAGGGCTGCGACAAAACCAATCGGTGGCATCTGGCCCAACAAGCACTTTTTCGCCGAAGGGCTCCACTGAGCTCAGACGTCACTGGTCTGTGAAGTCGTGGGGCCACGCGATGAGGGGCGCGGCGGCATTAGTGAATGGATAAGCCGTTTGGGGCTGTTAACATTGATAGATCTACTGGAGATCCCCCTCTTGGTTACATGCGCATTTGATTGAGCCTCATCAATTACCACCTCAGTAACGTAGCACAGTACACATCCAAGCGAAACAACGCGCGGGATGCTGCAGGCAGGCTGAGGATTGGCCCCCGGGCTTGGGTCCTCTGCGGCGCTAGTGCAGTGATAGCAGCGGAACGTCATGGCAGAAAACGTGTCGGTCAGGCGATTCATCGGCAAGCTGAATGCATGAGGCGGCATGTACGCTCGATCCCGCGCGATCCGCCAAATATAGCGATCTCACAATTGAAAACTTTCACCGCGTGGATAGGTGCCCTGTCGTCTCCAGAGGTATCTGCCCTCACGCTCAAGCTGTGTGACTCCAATGGCGGCCGGCGTGGCGGGGTAGCTAACGCTCGTCCATGCTCCCACAGATGCGGATCGCCCATGGAGATTGGTAGCGAGAGCCACCAATTTTTGCTTGAGAAATCGCAACATTCGCACAGGAACGGACGAGTCGATTCCACCTACCTGGGCGTTCTGTTTTGAAAAGTTGAATGTGTTTTTGCTCTCCTGAATCAAACCCCTACGCAACCTTCTCCCACCCCTTCCAAAATCCAACCCCAGGCCCTTCCCCTCCAACCTCCCACAACAGCTTCTCCTTCTTCGACATCAACACCAATCGCCCCGCGCCGCTATCCACCACAATCCAGACGAGCTGCTTTTCATCTCGACCGTCTGGTTCAAACGACAGAACAGCTTCCCTCGGATCCAGGTCCCAATTCTGCTCAGCCCTCGACCCCAGCGCGGCAGCCAGCAGACTCGCGAGAGCAGCATCCGTAGTCTCGGCCAAGTCTTCAATGGTGTCGAAGTGGAGGTAGCGTTGGTCTGGGACGTGAAGTGTGAACGTTGAGCTCATGCTTTGGGTCTGCGCCAGAGACGTCTCCACGTCGATCGTGAGGGCAGTCGCGATTTCTGAGGCAGGAGGTTTGAGTTCGATGCGTGCTGTTGATGCGAATGTCGTGTTGAGAGCTGTAACGAGCTCTTCTGCGTTAGTGATCTGTGCGCTTTCTGGCAGCTGGAAAGCCGCCTGCGAGACCGTAATGTCGATTTTGCCCAGCTTGATGATTTCGGTTGCTTTGGTGATGTATGCGTTGACGGCGTCAAGGGAGCTCTTGTGCAGTAAGAAAGATGTGAGTGGTTTGAGGATAGACATGACGGGCTTCTCTTCCGCGCGCTCTGCCATGGGCGCTGGAAATTCTGATCGCCTCTTCAGCTTGTCGCGGTGTGCTTGCGAAAGAATGAGTCGAGAACCTAATGCTAAAGCTTGTGCTGTGGCATCGTCTGGATTCGACGCGTTGACCTCGACGCCAGTCTCCTGTTCCAGAGGCACGAGATCCAAGTGTACTTCGGTGGAGGCGGACTCGTTCATCGTCGCTGTCGGCAAGCGAATAGTTTGCCCTCGCATCGTGACGCCCAAAGATACCATCGCCCGACATTCGCGTGTCATTTCGCGGAACAACTCCTCGTCGAAAATGCTGTCCCTCGCGTGCCGTATCCTAGCCTCCAAAGTCGTTTCCGAATCATCTGACACAGCCGGCAAGTACGATCGTCCAGTAACATTCCCATTCCGTACCACCGTGACCCGCAAGCCTCTCGGCTTTGACCCAAACCCACGTTCCAACGAAATGCTCCCGTCCGCATTGCTGTGCAGCGCAGCCAGACTCCGCGACGAGAACTCCCCCGCGCTCTCGCTGAAGCCATACCGCACCCCGAGCCTCTTACTCCTCGGAACGCGACAAACACTCCAGCCCTTCCCGCTAATCGACAGCATCTGATCCCAGAACTGCGTCTCCCTACGCACATTGTCCTCCAACCTCCTCGCCGCCCCGAGGATATCGTCCGCGCTGCGCTGCAGGCTCCTCATCTTGACATTCCGCGCCAGCACCTGGTCCTGCGTCCTCCTCGCCTCGTCCGCGGGCATGCGCGCCCAGACGTCGGTGCCCAGCGTCTTGGGCGGCACGCCGTCCTTGAGCGCCTGCGACATGGAGTTCTGGGCCTGCGGCGCGTGCTCGGACTCCAGCAGCGCGACGAAGTCGAGCGCCATCATGACCTCGTTGTGCGCGACGCCGACCTGCTGCAGCATCTCGAGCTTCGCGCGCTGCAGCTGCTCGCGCGAGACGGGCTGGCCATCTTTCGGGTGCTGGTTGTCGGCTGGCTCGTCGTCTTGCTCGCCGTCGGACGAGGTGTTTTGGCTGGGCGACAGGGCGCCGTCCGCGGCGATTTCTTCCGCCAGAGAGGCTTCGGTGATGTTGCGGAAGAGCTGGCCGCGTTCGGCTTGCACGCGCGTGAGGACGTCGATGATGTTGGGCGGTTGGGGCTTGTCCAGCGGCCAGGGCTGGAAGGAGAGTGGCACCATAGTGGTTTGATTGTGGCTTGCCGACTCTCGTGACCAACCTTGGTGGGAAAGTCGAAGTGAAGTGGAGTGTTTCGCTAGCTCGTGCAGCTTGCAGCGTTCTGGAAGCCGTGTTCCTGGCGTGGCTTGCGAGCTGGAGCTTCGCCTGTCCCTCGTGTCACAAGCCGAACTCCGCCCCGACCATCACATGCAAGACCCCACGTATACCATACCCGCGAACACTGCTCTGCGTTCTTACACACTGTGCATGAACGATAGTGTATCAAATCTCTCCAATTGCAACTCAATCACTGCAAAATGACCACCAGGTACCGTGTCGAGTGTATGCCATGTTTTCCACAGCGCCAATGCCTTCACATGACTGACAGATAACGACAGATGCGTTGAAGGTAATGTCTACCTCCACGGTCCTTGAGCGTCTTCATGATCGAGACGAATATACTGACGCTAGCCATAGACGCACCGTCGTGATCAGCTCGTACGTACTCGCGTTTTCATATATCAAATTAGCCTACAGTACAGGGTCTCACACCTCTATAGATCGAATGGGTGAAAGGGCTCCTCGCCGTGCCTTTCGTCTTGCTCTCCCAACCCACTGCCGTGCATGAAGACTCACGACCAGACGTGGCCACCATGGCCGTCAACGCCCACACGCGCTACTCCCAGATCATGAAGGACGTCGAAGAGCTCATCCTCGACCACATTGCGCACCAAAACTCAGGCACAGCGCACGCCTCGAAGCTCAAACTGCTCGTTCCCTCCGTAGGCTCCTTCTTTACGCCTCTACCAATGCAAGACGCCTTCAACTACCAAGACAGCAAGCGTTGCATCAGCTCACGCCGCTTCGTCCCGCCCAGTTTCAACGACATCCGCCTCGTGCTCAACACCGCGCAGGCCATGTCTCTAGTACGCAACAGCAAACTCGAGCTCGTTACCTTCGACGGAGACGTCACGCTCTACGACGACGGCGAGTCCCTCACGCCCGAGAACCCCGTCATCCCGCGCATCCTCGACCTCCTCCGCAACGGCTCGCGCATCGGCATCGTCACCGCCGCGGGCTACACCGAAGCGCCCAAATACTACGAGCGGCTGTACGGCCTCCTCGACGCCGTCGCCGCCAGCGACCTCGCCGAGCAAGCCCGCAACCGCATCGTCGTCATGGGCGGCGAGGCCAACTTCCTCTTCACGTACACGCCGGACGAGGCGTGCCGGCTGGCGCCCGTGGCGAAGGCCGACTGGCAGCTGCCGGAGATGCAGAGCTGGACGGAGGAGAACGTCAAGGCGCTGCTGGACGTCGCGGAAGCGGCGCTGAAGGACTGCGTGCACACGATGCAGCTGCCCGTGTCGGTGCTGCGCAAGGAGCGCGCCGTGGGCATCTACCCGAGCAAAGGCATCAAGCTGGCGCGCGAGCAGCTGGAGGAGACTGTGCTGGTCACTCAAAGGATCCTTGTACATCGACCTTCGACCCCTTGTTCCCATCGGTAGCCCGCTGACCACTTTCTTTTAGGAGCTCTCCGAAGCCGGCAAACGCATCCCCTTCTGCGCATTCAACGGTACGTCGCCTTCCCACCCCTCTCCCCCTTCCCCCAAACTCCCAACACACTAACCCTCCCCCCACAGGCGGCAACGACATCTTCGTCGACATCGGCGACAAGTCCTGGGGCGTGATGGCGTGCCAGCGCTACTTCGGCGGGATCGAGGGCGGGCGCTCGCTGCACGTGGGCGACCAGTTCCTGAGCGCGGGCGCGAACGACTTCAAAGCGCGGCTGGCGAGCACGACGGCGTGGATCGCGAACCCGGCCGAGACGGTGCTGTTGCTGGATGAGATTGCGGCGATGGGGAGGGAGGAGGGGGAGAGGGTTGCGGGTATGGTTGGGTAGTGTAGCGAGATTGGGAGCCGTAGATAGATGCGAGCTACGAGATGAGACGGTCGACTGCATTATTAGTTCTTGAGCTGGGCCTTCTTGCTCGTGTCTTTTTTTCTCTTTTCTACTGTTCATTTAGCGTCGCGGGCGTTTAATTTTTTATAGGTTGTAGGCTATATCCATGGCTCTGTTTTGCTGCCAGCCCTTCCATGCAAGCGACATAAGGATAGTTCCTATACCAATGCCAGTTCGTATCTGACTCCTGCCTCATGCATGCCGTTATCACACAACGTTCTTGTCGATCAAGCTTCTTGTCTTGGCCTGTACGACATCATGGTCGCAACTCATGAAAATCTCCAGGACAGACAACCCTCAACCAACGGAATCCCTCCATTCCGCAGGAGAATACAAGTCACCATTCACCAACCCACTTACCGCCCCTCCTTCAGCAACTTCTCGCTCAGCGCCGAAAAAGGCGGCTTGGCCGCGCTCGCCTTCTCCTGATCAAACACCCACGCGCCATTCGTCTGATCAATCTCCAGACTCCCATACGGTACCTCCTTGACCAAGCGCTCAAAAGTCGGCAGGGACTTAGCGCGCGTGAAAAAGCGGCGCTCCCACTCCTTGCCCTCGGCCGCCTCCTGCTTGCGCATGGCGCGCTGCGACTCCTCGATGATGCTCTTCTCGGCGCTGGTGGTGTTCATGTCGCCCTTCTGGATGGCGGCGGCGACCTTGCGCCAGGCGCGGCGGCTCTCGAGCGGGTCCTGGTCGTCGACGGGCGCGACCTGCAGCTCGGTCTTGGGCTCGGTCTTGGCGTTGTAGGACTCGACGGTCTCCTTTTTGGCGTTCTTGATCACGAACTTGTCCGTCCACGAGCCCTCGGCGGTGTACAGCACGTCGCTCTTGCTCTTCTCCTTGCCGTGCGGGAAGACGCTGGCCGCGAGTGTGTTCTTCGCGCCGGACACCCAGCCCTTGCCGCTGTAGTCGATGCGGCTGGTGTAGCCGGAGGAGCCGACGATGTAGCTGCTCTTGTTGAGCTCGACGTAGGGGCTGCCAGTGATGAGGCCCTCGATGTGCAGGCTGGGCAGGGTGATGAGGTAGTCTTCGTCGTAGGCGTCGAGGTGCAGGACGGCGTGGCCGACCTGGCGCACGTTGATAGTGCGGGAGAAGGAGGCCTTCTGGGCGTTGTAGCCCTGCAGGCGCACGCCGTGCTTCTCGTTCCAGATGCTGTAGGCGGTCACGGGCGGGTGGTGGGAGACTTGCTCGCTGACGAGCTGCGTGACTCCCACGTCGTCGTCCCATCGGCCGAGAAAGAGCTCGCCCAAGAAGGGGTTGAGGGGTTTCTTCTCGCTGCCCAGCTTTTCGTTGCGCGAGGCGTATTGCTGCTTCAGTGTGCTAAGGAACCACTTGAGAACGAGCATGGCGCGCTTCTGAGGGTCCGGTTCGGCGGCGGGTGCGACTAGGAGGCGGGGCATCTCAGCCCAGTAGGCGCTGAACTCGGTGAGGGAAGTTGTGGAGAGGATGAAGGCGGGTGCGGTCATTGATGAGAGGTCGCCATTGAACGAGGCGATCGACTGCAGACACGGTCAATGATTGGGGACACATGACTAGCAATGAACAGGGGTGCATACCTTGAGGAAAGAGGACCAGGAGCCCTTTGCCTGGGGCGGGACAGCGGCTCCCTCTTCGGCCATGGCTGTGGAAAGTGTACGGTGGAAGGAGGAGGTGGATCTAGAGAGGCGGCAGAGGGGTGTAGGTTGGCGTGGATGTACTGAAGGAAGTGATTGCGGGTGTGCTGGGGATCGTGAAGGGTGCGATGGGGGTGACAAGTTGGTTTCGGGCGCCGTAAGGGTCTGGGCAATAACATGAAGTGGGACGACAACTTCCTGCCCCGCGTGTGTCGGTTGGCCCGACGTCAAGACGTCATGAGGCTTTCGCTGCCAACAATGCCTGCGCACATCAACCACCAGTCACACGACTTCAGACAGGGCCTTTGCGATTTTCGAGGATTCACAGGCTATAGTCGCGGAATGTAGTAGAACCAAAGTCTCGTCGAATTATGCACTATTTTACACACACAGTACGCTAATCGTAGGATCACGTGAACCCCAGAGCAGAAAGTAGAGAGAACAAACCAACGCCGTCCAATGCTCTCCGGCTGCCATCATACAAACAAAGTCGACTGAGCCCCTGCCGTTCCCACGCTAGGGGACGGGCAACGCCTTCGCTTGACATTTTTGGAATCCGCCCGCCAGCCCATTCCCGTCCAAATCGATTACTCTCGTCCCCTTGAAGTAATAACATGAAAAAAGATCGTGATATGTCAAGCGCCTGTTGTCGAACGCCGACTTTCAGGCCCTGTAGCCTGGGTGCTAGCCTCGAGCGCTCTAGGAAGCAGAGCGCATCGGGCTGTTATGCGGCATGCGCTCCTGGTGCTGCACGAGCGTCATGAGCATGTTCTCGACCTGCGGATGCGCCTTGATCCACGAGAAGTTCCAGATGTCGTAGGCCGGGTTCTTGATCAGCTCGAGCATGGTGACCAGAAGACCCCACGGATGCGGGCGCGCCATGCTGAGCCTGTTGACGAAGACGTTCATAAGCGACTGGCGAACGTCCTCGGACTCGATGGAGAACATGTGCACCAGAGCGGTAGAGAAGTACTGCGTGTGGCCGTTGACGTAGCGCAGCTGGTTTGTCAGAGCGCACAGGAGGAGGAAGCGCACTTCGGGCCTGGCATCCTTAAGGATGCGCTCAAGGAACTTGGCTGCAGGGGCCGCGGCCGAGAAGACCGTCGAAGTAGCAATCGCGCGAACGCCAACGTGGAGGATGAGGACATTGACGAGAAGTGCGTCAATGTTCGCGTTCGGCTGCTCGAATGCCGCAAGAATAGCGTCGACCTCATCGAGAGACCCATTGAGTGCCTTCTCCACAGACTGGAAAATGCCAGCGTCCTTAAGGATTTTCTCATGGTCCGTATGGACCGGCGGCGCTTGCCTGACTTGCTCAAGCCTGTTAATCTTCAAGCCACGCTCGAACGGATCCGGCTGCTCGGCAACAACGGCGTGCGTGGCGGCACTGTTAATCAAGTTGTGCAGCTGCGAGATGCGCTCGGGGATCATGGCGTTCAGGACGGCGTGGTTCTCGATGAGGAACTCAGGGTAGTCGCGGTGGAGCATCAACATCAGCCTGCAGATACCCGGGTAGAACTCCCTAAGAGTTCCACTGCCCTCACCTTCGGCGGATGCAAGAGTGAAGAACTTGAAGAGGGCACCGAAGAGCTTAAGAAGAGTCTCCCAGCCTCCGGATGTACGGCCTTGGGGTTGAATCATGGCCGGGAGGAACAGTCTGTGGGTGATCAAGGTGAGCCAGCCGAAAGAGAAACCCTCGAAGATGCTGGGTTGGATCGTGTAGAACGCCGTGCCAAAGGTCTGCAGGATCTCCTTGTGCACCTCCGCGCCGACCTGCTCTCTGAAAGCATGCATCTCACAAAGAAGAGCTGAGAACAGGCGGAAGTAGACGCGGCTCGGGAAGCGCTCGCCCCGCTTGTAGTACTGGTCCTGGAATACCAGCAGAATCAAGCGCATGATGGCGTTGAAGAATCTCGCCGGAGGAGCGTGATCGCCCGATTGCGAGCTCTGATACGCGACCATAACGGCGATCAGACGCGCAAAAGCATCGGTCTGGATGTGGGAGTTGTCGATGGTAGCGAAAGGCATCGACGAGGCACGCTCGAACGCAGCGATCGACATCTCCAGGCAAGAGCGGAAGAAGTGGGAGGCCTCATCCGTACCATTGAGAATGTGCTTCTGGTGCAGCTGCTGAACGAAAGCGATCTGTGCCCTCTCCGGAGCGTGCTTGCGCTGCAGATGGATCCACTCCTCGAAGATGTATTCGAACTGATCCTGCTTGTCAGAGCCAGGCGGGCTGGGCATGCCATTCGGCTGATCAGACGGGAACTGCAGCTTTGAGATGATCTGACGGCCAAGGTTGTTGTCCGGCTCCTCGCTAAGCCATTGGCTGAGTGCCTCGTAGCACTGGGTGAAGTCCGAGCGGAAGGCGTTGACAGGGCTGTCACCGAGGATGACCTCCGCGATCAGGTCGTTGAGGAAAGGCAGTGCTACCTCTCTGCGCTGTCTCATGGCCTTGGCTGCCAACATGTCTATCTGCTCAACATCCATGAGGTGCTCAGTCATCATGGCGACAGTCACAGGCGTGTTAAAGACCTTGTCATCCTCCAGTGTAGCCAAGAAAGAGGTGACTCCACGAAGAGCGTTGTTGCTAAGCTTGCACAAGGACCACAACAGACGGACAAGCACCTCAATCTCCAGACGTTTCTGAGAGTCAGTGTACACGCGCATGAGGGTCTCTTGACCTGCAGCGAGTGCAAGCTGCTCCCTCTGGACGGCGCCGTCAATCAGAGCGATAAGCTCCTCAAAGATACGGCGCACAGCGGAAGTATCGGCAATGTCAGAGATGTGGTCTTCACTTGCATCTCTGCATGCCTGTTGAAGGCTCTCCAAGAGGCCGCGAATGGTCTGGCCGATGTTCTGCGCCTCAGCGAAGCCATTAACTTGCTGTTGGCTGCCAGGAACCTGCATCTGCATACGCTGCTGTTGCGGTGTAGCGCGTGGCATGGCCGGCACCTCAGCAGGAGTAGGCATGCTAGGCAGGTAGTTTTCGTTGAGCACATCGCCAATTTGGCGCGTAGCATCGGCAACACCAGGAGTGGCCTGCGAGGATGGTGCGAGACGGGCTTGACGGCCAAAGTTCTCGTAGATGGCGAGCTGCTGCCTGTTGAGACCACCAAGCTCCTGACTGAACGGGGCAGGAATCAACTGAGACCACCTGGTCAGCGGCGGGTTGTTAAACGGCTCGTTTGGCCTCTGCTCATTGTGTTGCTTGCGCAGCTCGACAGCCTGCTGCAGCTGAGCATCAGACTCTGAGAGGGAGTGCTCCTCCGCAGCTTGCTCGACCAGGCTGCACACCGTGTCAATGTTGTCGTTGACAAACATCAGGATTTGGCCTTCCGGAAGTTGACCGGGTAGGTTGTTGGAAGCGAGGATGCGGATGTTGTTCATGATGCTCATCCTCAGCGGTTCCTTGCAGGTGACCAAAGCAAGGCTGCCTGACAGACTCTTGACCATGGTGTGCGCACCATTTCTCATCTTCTCGACATCGCTCTCGGCCGCAAAGTCCTTCTGGATCAGCTCCGCAGTAGAGATGGCAGCAATAGTGACCGAACGCTCAACCACGGGTGCGATGATCTCATAGATGGCTTGTTGAGCAGCCTGGACGAAGATGCTGCGCAGCTGGGGTTGCGTGACGTTGCCAACCGCAGTGGGGATCTGGAGCATGTTGCCCAAGTCGGGAAGTGCCTGGATGACGGCCTCCGGCGTGAAGCGCTCGCTGGCAGCACGCTTGGAAAGACCCATCAAATGCATGTCACCGAAGCCATCAGGGCCGCCCTCAGGCACATACTGCTGGAGCATGTTGTTCTCGTGCAGCATCGGTCGAGATCGAATAACATCAAGAGGCTCAAGTTTGTTGACGTCGATGTTGAGCTCCTTACACAAAACCTCGATCTCGAATTTCTGGTTCAGCTTCAATTCCATGAAATGGTACAGCTCGGCAAGGAAGCCAAGCAACTCCATGAGCCACGGGTTGGGCGGCTGGAAAATCTTCGACTTCGCGGCGTGCACCAAGACTTTGCAAGTGAAAGGAATCGCGATGATCAGCCTCTGAGTGTCATTGGCCTCGAGAAGGAGATCCTTGAAGGAGATGTTGCGATGCAAGATCGGCTGGTTGCGTGCCAGGGTCAGTGATCCTAGCCATCCAGCCAAGTTCTTGAGGCTTGTACGTTCTTGAGGTGAGTCCATGGTGCTCTGGGCGTTGAGCATCTTCGCGCAGCTGATGTATGTCTCCCGGAGGACCTCAGCCCAGAGATACTTCTGGTTGAAATTGTCGAGGAGCTGCAGGTACAAAGTCTGGTAGTTGGGTTGCGACTTCGCGAGTTCCTCAACAAGGTAGCGAGCAAACCACTGGTGGTGCCTGTCTTCGAGCGCATTCTCAAGATCTTTGAACTTCTCCTCCAAGTTTCGCTTAGACATGTTGTTGAGGACGAAGATCACCTTGTCAGATACCTCTTCATCCGGCGTTTCATAGATGTCGGGCCTGATGGGGGCATCGATGTTGATGCTGTTGAAAGGGGGCGTCGGGGAGTCGACGGGGAACTCCTCATCGAGGGCGCCATTCGTGATGCCGTTGGCACCGTCACCGTTGAGACTGACGTTCTCCTGGCGAAGCTCTGCCAGCACTTTCTCTGCAGCTGGCACAACCTGAGTGTTCCGCAGGTTAGGAATATGCAGAATACGTTCGGCAAGTTGCGGCCAATCCTTGAGGCGATCAGTGAAGTGCAGCATCGCTTGCATGCCAAACTTCCACATGGAATCCTCGGAGCCGTAGATAGAGACTGCCTCGAAGACCATGTACAAGGCAACTTGCATGCTGAACCCAAACAAGACTTCGTACTTGATCAGACCGCCAAAGAGCACGGCAGTCGTGGCAAGAGCCTCGTTGGGGTATTCACCGAAGCAGTTGTACTCATCGAAGAGCCCGTGAATCATACTTGCGAAGAGGTCCTGATCCGCTGGGTTCTCCGAGGTCTTGAGCTGCTTCAACTGATCGATAACGTCGTTTGCATCGACATCTCCACCGTACATCCGCTTGTACTGTTCCTCCATCTGGGTGCCGGCCTCCTCAGGAAGACTATTTCCGCGTTCACCGTTGGCAGCGATGATCATGTCCCGTCTCCCATCCTCGCCATAGTTAACCAGACGGGGATAGACCTGGAGGGCTTGCCTGAGCAGCGGAACAAAGTCGTCCTCCGGGATGGCATCGTTGATCATCAGAAGCAGCTTGTGGGCCGTCTTCAGCTGTAGTTGCGGGCTTGCCGGTTGCAACCGATCTCTCTGCACGATAGCCTCGCCTTCCATCTTGCTTCTAACAAAATCGACGATTGCTCGTGCGAAAGGTTGGATGCCCATGGCGCTCACATGTTGTTGTGCAAAATCGTCGAGGTCGCAGGTTCCTTTGCTGTGAGCGTACGTGGCCAATTCCAGCACGAAGCTGCTTTGAATAGTGAGCAGAGCTTCTAGCCAACCATGCTCCACTGCGTGCTCGTAAATTATGCCGATCAAGTTGTTCTCTTGCTGATAAAATTCGACCATGCGTCCGGCCACCCAAATCTTGTCGTTGCGCCATAATGCATGCATGACAAAATCGTAGTTCTCGTGTTGCTTCAGCAGGAATGGGAAGAAAAGTTGCTTGAGCGCCTGATCCTGCAGAGCACCCCACGGCTTTGGCACTGCAGCAGCCGCACATACGAAGACGGTCATGTTCGGGTTGATCAAGGTTTCAGGGATTCCAAGCATCTGAGCTCCGTTATAGGTTTCCTGAGACTGGAAAATCATGGTGAAGAGAGCTTCTGTCGCATCCATAGAGACCAGAGGGTGCTTGACGGCCTTCTCGGCAAAGGTCCGAACGCTCTCAGATTCGTCCTGGAAATCCTCCAACAAAAAGGCTCGGCGCAGATTCGGGATCTGCGAGACATCCAGCTCCTCGGGCGTCGTTGAAAGGAAAGCAACTACGAAGCTGAGCTGAGTTTCGGGAATGCTCCATGCGCCGCCCCAAAGTCCCTGAATGTCAAAGTTGGAGTATTCGCGAGCAAGAGGAAGGAGTGCCCGGTAGAGGACCAAGAATTGCGCCTTTGTCACGTTGAGCTTGGGGATGTCAAATCCTTGGACAACATCGGCCCAGTCGATCTTAGCTCCAGCGCGGTGCTGCCTGAGAGCTTGCACAAAGACGCTCGCATCGTAGGCCTGTCCGTTCTCGGCGATAGCCATGAGCAGAAGGGTCATAGCAATGGGTCTGTACGCGATATCCTGTGTCCCTACACCGGCGAGAACTTCTTTGCAGGCTTCCAGGCTGGAGGTGCATCGGGGTCCAGCACGCTGTACATGACGGGCCAGGCGGCCATCCTGAGAGTCCAATAGCTCCATGAGGGTGATGGTAGACTGCACAATAGGAGGCGGCCTCTGCTTAAGCTCACTGTATCTCCCAAGCGTCGCGAACTTCAAGTTCTCCCTTTGCTCTTCACCCCAGCTTCTAGGTGGATCTTGAACCATGCGGTCGATGATTGTTGCGATAACTTCATCTGAGACGTTCAGTTGCGACGCGGCGCCTTGCTTCAGCGCGAGGACTTGGAGGAAGTTGGAGAAGTTGCTGTTGAAAACGTTGTCGGCTAGGATAAGATTAAGATGTCAGTGCGCGCTTTCAATAAGTCAAACAGTGATTGGTGCCTCACCCTTCGATCTGAGGTCTGCTTTTGAGACTCTTCTGCAGGCAAGCGCGAGGGTGACGCGTGCGATTGGATCTAGTCTGAAGTGATCCATAAGCGCATACAGATCGAAATCTCGGAAGAGGTCGCCTTCGTTGGTGTCCAATACCTCGGCGATTTTGCTCGCTTGCTGCGCTTCTACTGTGATTTTCTGCATCTCCTGTACTAACAGCTGGTAGTTACCAGCAGTGGCAGTGTCTTGCCTGCCACTGCTGGGGAATATGGCGGATGCATTGTTTTGCAACAAACGCCTGAAGAATTGTGGGAACACCTCCATGCCGTTATCCTCCACTAGTCTCTGTATTTTCTCGACCTGTGCTTGCCACTTGGCGCTGTCCCCGTCGTCCTTGATGGTACTGAGGAGGATGTTCAGCTGGGTTACAACCAAGCTGGTGAGCTGTCCCGAGGTGCCGCTAGCGCTGTGAGGGCCAGCAGACGATACGGGTGAGGCTGCTGAAGAGAGTGAGATGGACGGTGAGTGCCGAGCAAATCGAGAAGCGCCTGCACCGAAAGCGCTTGCTTGCGACAAAGATGACACGCTAGCAATGGGCGAGGTGACGCGCGGAGTGCTACTAGACGTGACAGTTCGCGCGCGCGGACCGGTATGCAAGGCTGCAGACGCGTGGTGCTGCGGTTGGCCTGGTGCCGGGATGCCGCCGAACGAGTGAGTCGACGAGCTCGAAGACTGCCGGCTCGCGACTTGTCGGCCGATGAGATTTGCGGATTGGTGAGAGTCGGGGCGGGTGGGCGAGAAGGCAGCCCGTGACGGACTACTCGTCGCGCTGGAGGGGAGCGGCTGGCCTGAGGACGTGGTTGAGATCGGAGCCAGGCCTCGGCGGGTGAATTGACGGGCGGCGGTGGCTTGCCAGGGCTGCTGCTGTGATCTCGTGCTCCGAGCGGTCGAGGAGGAGGGGTGGTTGCTGCTGCTGTCGCTGGTGTCGAAGGATGGATCCTGAGAGGAAGGAGGAGGGCGGCCGCTCATCGATACGGCGCGCACATTGGAGGTGAAGTATGCAGGATGATGGGGGGTTGACGGGAGAGGGAGAGGTACGGCACGTGTTGGGTCGTGCTAAGCTGGCAGTGAGCGTCGTTCTGCTTTAGACGTTGCGCGGAGGGCTCGAGGTTCGCCGGCTTGCCAAGAAGGCATCTCCTAAACTTTACTCGGCCAGCGACCGACTTTCGCTCACGCCCAATGCGTCATATGCAGGCAGGGACGACGCTCGCGAATAAATAATGATCAAGGCTCATAGGACTCGTGAGGGTGAAAATGGACGATTTGAGATGCTTGAAATAAGGCATAAATCACTCGTTATCAATGCTACCCAAGCGGAGTTCAACCGCATTCGTTGCTCCACGCTCACATGTGACAAGCTGAGCGATGAATGTCAATCGCTTCACATGCCAAAACCCACTGCATAAAGGAGCTTGTCGTGCTCGGTGGGAGCATTAGGCGAATTTCGCTGATCAGCGTGCGAGCTGTATTCCCGTGCTTTTGGTACATGCTGGCTCTCTATACGTGGTCGTGAGGCGCGCACAATCCGAGTACCTCTCAAGTCGATCATTTCCATCAAGTTTGAGTGTCTGAGGTGTGCTTGTGACATTGATTTGCTCAGGCGCATGTATACTGGAGAGACAATCATAGCATTTTCGGGATACAGAACTCCACCTTCTTGACTGTCGACCGAACACATTGGGTATCAAATCGATGCTCCTGATCACCTCTTGTTCATAATCTTACCCGCCGTGTCTCAAAGCTTGTGCTGCCTCCACCGCGTCCGAGCTTGCGCTGCTTCAGGGCGCCCTCCACCTCGAACTTTGGAGCTTCGCCGGACACCTGGCAGCTTCAAGCACGTGCACCAGGCCGACAACGACGCCTACGGACGGCATTGCTTGCACACTCGGATGCAGGCTACAAACGAAGAATCCACGATCATTCAGCACACTCTTTCATTCGCAAGCGAAGTCAGCGAATCACGAAGCTCCGCAATCCGCGTACACATAACAACACAACTTCCACAATGCTCAGCGCAATCGCCGGCCTGCAACCCAGGCAGCTTGCCGCCCAGGTCCTGAACTTCGCACTCGTCCTATCAACGGCATTCATGTTATGGAAGGGTCTTTCAGTAGCAACAGACTCCTCTTCGCCGATTGTGGTGGTGCTTTCGGGCAGCATGGAGCCGGCGTTCCAGCGCGGAGACTTGCTATTCTTGTGGAACAGAGGCGCGGAGACTCAGGTCGGAGAGGTCGTGGTGTATAACGTGCGAGGGAAGGACATCCCAATCGTTCACAGAGTCATTAGGAAGTTCGGCGGAGGGTAAGTGGATATATTGTCAGGTCAAAGGGTGGACGGGCTGCTGACGATAGCGTACTATAGGAGCGCGCCATTGCAGTTACTGACGAAGGGCGACAACAATGCGGCGGACGACACCGAACTCTACGCTCGTGGCCAGAATTTCCTCGACCGCGAGAAGGACGTGGTTGGTAGCGTCTTGGGCTACGTGCCTTTTGTCGGTTACGTGACGATCCTCCTGAGCGAGTATCCTTGGCTCAAGACAGCCATGCTGGGTTTCATGGCTCTCACAGTGGTTCTGCAGCGAGAATAGATGGGCAATATGTTACTGGTTGAAATAGCAAGGAGTCAGGCGCAATTGAAGCGAAGTCCGAGCGACTCGCTGTAGGCTTTGACAGGATCAGCCTACTAAAGATATTTATTTACTCGCCTGCTGCAGTCTCGCTCTGACACTCATGAGTGCTTCTCCGAGCCGGTTCTCACCCCACTTGCTTCGATTCTCAAGTGCATTCGCAGCCGCGAACCCAATGCCCCAGATGCGGTCTGTGGGCGAGGCCTACAAAATCGGACCGTGAGCTTCGTGATAATTAACGCGATCGATGGCTCCTGGTTAGACTCACCTCAACTAGCTCGCGGTCGCCCGTGTCAAGCAGCAATTGTGCTAGTTCCGGACGGCCTTTGGTCTTTGTGAACTTGTGCCAGTTGCCCTCTTCTACGACGCGGCTCTTGTCTGTCGGCATTATCAGCATAACATTCCCTATGGAAAAGTATTGACGACTTACGCTCGTCCCATTTTGGACGCGAGAACCCCTTCGCCTTTCTTCCAAGCGCTTGGTGTTCGGCCGGTATGCTCGTCTGCATCATTTGCTTTGCAATTTCCTATCAACCTCGTCAGTCCCATCACCCGTGTCCTTGTGACTATAGCCACCAGTCATCGCAAACATACCTCGTCACCGAACAACTTGGCCTTCTGTATCATCATCCACATTTCCGTGCTCAGATACGTGACGCCATCTACCTCGAACGTCGAGTCGTACCACTGAGACATGAAACCGTAGGGTTCTTCGAACTCGCGCCAGAAGAATACAGGACCGAGCGATGCATCGCCGCTGATCGTTGGGGTGGTCATAGTTGCTGTTTCTATTGTTCTAGTATTTCTAGTCGTGGTCGGGAAAGTTGGAGCCTGTGAACGAAGTAGCGAGGTGTGGAGTCGCAGTCGTGAGATCATCACCGGTGGCCTTAATGGTGTAGTTCACTATCTCGCAGATTGATCGCACTTCTAGGCTCTGTCCGACTCGCGAGCTGTTGACTCATCCCTCTAAATGCAGCTTCTGTCTTTAGGCACCCCTGGTTGAACATGCCGATGAAGCCTCTCTGTTTCACAGGACATCATTCCATCAGTTAGCTCCCCTCGTTTTGGGCGGCTTCTGTCGGCAAACCAGATTTGGCTCCAGCCGCTCTCAAAGAGGCAATCACCGTACACTCTGCAGGACTTGGCTAAAGCGACCTGTCATCGTCAAATCAACTATATAATCACAGTGACCGTTTCGCAAGAAAGAGTATCAAATTCTGATAACAAACAAAACAATCTCAATCAAAATGTCCCTCCACTACGAAGCAATCAACGCGCCCCAATCCACCGTCCCATCGGACACCACCCAACCCTTCACAATCCCCACCCCACCAAAGACAGACATATGGCGCCGCACCACCCGCGGCGACATGGAATTCAACGCCCCCGGCGTCGGCGCCCGCATCCCCGTATCAGCCTTCAAATCCCTCGCCGCGACCGTCTCCGGGCCCTGGAAGACGCAGTTCGACCAAGGCGGGATCCTGATCGCTTTCCCGCCCAGCCCGGGGGCGGACTTGCACGGCTCGCAGTGGATCAAAGCCGGGATCGAGTTCTTCAACGGCGAGCCGAAGCTGGGCGTCGTGGGCACTGATCGGTTTTCGGACTGGAGTCTGTGTCCGATGTTTGAGGAGGGTGGCAGGGCTTCGTTTGTGGCGGAGAGGGAGGGTGATACGATTTGGGTGTATGTTTTTGTGAAAGGGAAGAAGGAGCCGTTGAGGGAGGTCAAGTGGGCGGATCTTGAGGGGAGGGCGGAGGGTGCTGAGATGTGGGTTGGGGTGTATGGGGCTAAGCCTACGCCGGAGGAGGGCGATGCGAAGGCTGGTATTGATGTTGCGTTTGAGAGCTTCAAGATTGAGACGTGCTAGAGAATGCTACGCTGTTCGAATTCACGACAGATTTGTACTGAGCGATGGTAAGTAGAAGATTAGGTACATGCCAATGAAGCCACTCGATGTTAAGTTCTGTAATTTCGCGACTCCGAGCTGGGTATCTCACACCCTTCCAGGCATGATCATTCAAGACCAGTCGCCTGACAACTCGATGCTCTTGCCTTCCGCCTCGCGCGCCAGAACTTCCTCCATTGTCCAAGCAGCTGGTACATAGCCTGGAGGGATGTTGGTATTTTCAAAGCTAGTACCGTCAACAATACTAGCGGCAGCTTTGGCGTAGTTGGCCACAGCGTATACCTCTGGATCATGCTGGAAGAGCCACTTGGGGACCCTCGACTGGACTTTCGAGACATCGACGGGTCCCTTGGAGAAATCAGTCTTGTGCATGCGCTCCGCGTTTGCCCAACCGAGGCGTTGTCCGCAGGAGACGCGGTCAAAGCGGAGTAGATTGTGCGTTTTGATGGCTGTGGGGATATTGTCTTTGCCGCCCTGCTTCAGGCATTCGGCAATGGTCACAGCATCTTCGATCGCTTGAGTGGCCCCGTTGCCTGATGTCGGGAGAAATGAGTGAGCGGCGTCACCAATTTGGAGAACCCTCGCTACCGGTGAATGCCAGACAGGTTGAGGGTTGCGAAAGATCAAAGGCCAGTGAACGATGTGGCCAGGCGGTGTTGCTTCGACCATGGCTTTGAGTGGCTCACCCCAGCCTGGTGTCTCGTCCAAGATACTGAGAACATCTTCGCTACTCACCGTCTGATGCCAGGATTCCTTCGTGCTTTGCTCGCCCTTCTCGTGGTATGTGATGCCCCACACCATCTGATCGTTCTTGCCCTCCCTGTCAATGTAGCAGAGAGCGACTAGATGCGTATCTGGGCCGAGCCAGGTTTGGGTGATTGGAAATCTGCCGTCCTTTGGTCCAAAGTATTCTTTGATCAGAGGGTTCGCCATGGCAAGGTGCAGCGGGTAAGCGCTGCGAAACACACTTCGGCCAGATCGAGTTCCTTTATTGCCGTTCGGCATCACGAGTTGCTGTGAGCTTGAGTTCAACCCATCTGCAGCCAGTACAACATCCGCTTCAGTTCGCTCGCCTTGGTCGGTAGACACACCAGCAACTCCGCGTTCTGCATCCTCGAAGTATTCAACGACTCGCTTTCCGAAAAGAACTTCAATGTTGAACTTTTCGACCTGGCGCCAGAGCATAGTGTGCCAAAGCACGCGCATCTGCATGACCATGGGGACGTTCTTCGGATCGATGCCGGCCTTGGCCCACATGACGGCGAAAGGCTTCGCTTCGCCAATGGCCTCACCAGTGTGTCTTCGGTACTGCAGGAAAGCGTTGTGGACCGAGATGCGGTCCAACTCCTTCACCATTTCAGGGTAGTTATTCACGAAGCGTCTACCACTTAGACCAATGGTAAACATGTCGCCTGTGTTCGTGTCATCAGCACAAGGTAGCCTCAAGCTCATCCTGTATGGACTTACCACCAGCAACCGCAGATTCAGAACGCTCCCATATTCGAACGGAATGACCCTTTCGATGACACTCAAGGGCAGCCGTGAGACCTCCAACACCTGCACCAATGATCAAAACATTGATGCCCGAGGGCGGGTCACACTGGACGTCGTGCTCCAAGCCAAGGCCATTTCCGATGTCTTCAAGCGTATTGTGATCGATAGACTCATTGAAATTTGCCATCACGAGCACTTGACTAGTGTCGTATCTCAAGTGACAAGCTGATTCGCACGGGTCTTAAAGGGTAGCAACGTGATGAAGCTGGAATGATTGGGGATGTACGCCTGGGGGCATCTGGATATAAGTGCATACTGTCGACTGGCCTCAGGGTTACAGAAGACCTTCATATAATTGGTACTGACTCAACGTCGGCATTAATCGGTCAAAATGTCCCGTCAGGCTGTGAAGATGCCAACTCACGTGGCGTCCACAATCAGGGATGAGCCGACCGAATACGAGCTGTCAGGTACCAGGTCTAATGATTGGCAGTCACAGCGAACATACTATGTGACTTGTCGTGACTATCACATCGGCGTCGGCGATTTCGGCGCCGAGCGATGTAAGACGCGACGTTGGCTTGCAGCTTTGCGAGCTGACGCCCCATTTGGCAGTCGTCTAGCTTCACGCTGCGGTTGACACTCTTGAAACGGTCATGTACATATGGGGTCCTGCCGGACCATTGCTCCCGAGTGTCCAGACGGTGTCGCCAGTACCATGCAGCTTTGACAAGCTCCACCCTCATGCACCGGCAGTGTGTTCCGGCTGTAAGTACTACATATGCGGCTGTCCAGCTCGCAGCAATCTCCGTTGGAGCCTGTCGAATATACCGTGATCAAGATTTGCATCATTCCGCAGAGCCTTCCTCGGCGTTCTTTTCGGGTGCCTTAGGAGCGAAGAACATGTCCTTGTAGTAGCGCGCCTCGGCGATGCTCTCCAGGATATCCGCCTTTGCCTCGTGCTTTCCAGCCTTCTGCGGGCTTGCTTTCAAGACATCAATCGGAGCCCAGCGCTTCGCTGCCTCTTTGATCGCGCTCACGTCCAATATACGGTGGTGCAAGTATGACACCACCTTCCTCCATGGCTCTTGGCGCAAGAATCTCTGGTCCGCGTGCACAGTATTCCCGGCCAGAAGTGCCTTTTTTCTCTCGGGAACATGTGACTGTATGTATGCGAGCAATTCGTCTGCTGCTTGTTCCGCGGTTGTCGTGGAGTCAAGGCAGGCTTGCGTGAGGCCAGAATCGCCGTGGTGAGCAGTGCACCATTCGCCCATTTGGTCTAGTTGCTCTTTCGAGTGGTGTACCACTGCTTCGTAGCCATCATCTAGTATGTTGAGCTCGTAGTCGGTGATGAAGCACGCAAGCGACATGATCGTATCTTTGCTGGTATCCAGCCCCGTCATTTCGCAGTCTATCCAGACGAGCGGATGTTTAGAGCGAGATTCAGGCATATTGGCGAGGTAATGGTAAAAGAGAGGTAAAAGTCGCTTCGAGGGCGAATGTAATTGGCAGCAGGTACAGTGAGCAATGATCTTCCCGAGCTTTCAAAATCACGACGCGACTGTAGCGCGTGCGTTCTGGCGTGTGAGCGTCATGGCCACAGTTTCGAAAATGGCCGACCTCAGCTTAACAAAACTCGCCAATACGTCGAGATCGATGACATGCCTCCTTGCTCATGCCGAGTTTGGCTACGCTGACGATACGGCTGATACAGAACACGATGTTAAGACATCTTAATATGGACCTCCAATCTTAATACCCTGACACTCAAGATGCAGCGACTTCATCACTTTTCAGTCCTCAAAGCCGAATTTCAACGGCTGAACGCAAGCGCATTAGATCTGTAGAGTAATGCATAACACGTGTTTATCGATCCTCCGTGTCACGCAAAGTTGGCGTGCGATTGTGTCGCCAGTGATCTGGATCACAGGCAACGCCAAGGGAAGTCTACGGCCGGAAGAAGCACGACAACGTCAACATTCTTGACTATTTGAAACCTTCTGTACGCACGCTTCTTTAGGCGCTTGCCTATCTACAGAAAACAAGGCCGAAACACTCAACATAAAAGCTGTAGGCAAGCCTGTGAACTTCCCTCTCTGTACGACTATATCTATGATACAATTCGGTGCAATGTCAACTCTCATTTCACACGCGCTCAAATCAATACGTCTCGCTCGAGACTCCCTTGTCTCGGTATTCTATTTGATGGTCGCCGGCCTTCTACCCGCCCTCAAAATCGAAATAGCAGATCTCACAGGCAAAACCGCAATCGTAACGGGCGCGAACTCAGGAATCGGCTACTCTCTTGCCCTCTCGCTGGCAAAACGTGACGCGACCGTCTACCTCGCTTGCCGTAGCACCTCCAAAGCCGAACAAGCCGCAGCACAGATCATCGAAGCCTGCGGCGAAAGCAGCTCGAAGCGCGTCCGCGTCTTCTCTCTCGACACATCCTCCCTCGACTCCGTCCGCGCCTTCGCCGCCGCCTGGGGCTCCCAACCCATCGACATCCTCATCCACAATGCCGGTATCGCAAGCACCTCTGCCGACAACCGTACCACCGCCGAAGGCCTGGGAACAATCTACGCAACCAACTTCCTCGGCTCCTTCCTCCTCACCTCACTCCTCGAACCAAACCTCTCGCTCAACGCCCGCGTGATCTTGACCTCCAGCACAGGCCAGTACTCCGCCGCGCCTCGCCGGCTCTTCACCATGCCCCGCCTCGCACCCGCACCGTCCAAACGCGACGGCAGCAAGAGCCAGCCCTCCGACTCCGCGCTCTACGCTGACACGAAATTCATGCAAGTCGCGTTCGCCTCGCTCCTGCAGCAGCGCTTCGACGCGGCTCCCAACAACCGCAGGCTCGCGCACGCTTTCACGCCCGGGTACACTTTCACGCCCATTTTCGAAAAGACGACCAGCCTGCCAGGGATCGTGGATCCGCTGTATCTGGTTCTGAAAGCTTGCACGGCGCTGTCTTTGCCCGTTGAGCAGGGCGCGGCGACAGGGTTGTGGCTTGCGACGACTGAGGATCCCGAAGTGATTGGAAATGGTTCGGGAGGTAGGTACTGGGATCGGTGCGTGAGGCGCTCGACTGCGGTGGATGCTTTGCCTGAGGGTGTGCTTGAGAGGATGTGGCATCTGTGGGAGGTTGATGCCGGGGCGAAGTGGCTTTAAGTCTCTGCGAGGCTGTTAATAGATCTTGGCTCCGATCGCTGCGGGTTCTGAGTCAGCTGCTGATTTCTTGTGAGAAGTGGTCGCAAGATAGGAAGTCGAAACTCTGTTTTGACGGGTATCTCCTCTACACTTCCACCGGTCAGCGAAGCCAAAGCTGCGACCCAACGATCCATCAAGGCTGCCGCAAATAAAAGCAATTTAAAAAGAAAACACATGACTATATGCACGCTATGCACCGTCCCTTTTTGTCAGATCCCTATCTCATGACCTCGTAGTAAACTCCGGTGACGCCGAGGAAGCAAAAGCGCTCAAGACGTGTCTTTACGGAATTGATTTCGTCCGTCTCTGAAGGCGTCGAGCAGCTAATAGAATAACATCTCATGTCGAAGAACGTATCATGGGCGCGTGGCCGCGCGTTTAGCACATCTTGTACTCGCAGTGACCGTTGGCAGTGCGGCCCTGGTCATCAGTCGCGGTCTCGTAATCAATCGCGATGTCGAGGTCGCGGCGGTTGTCCTGGTTGGGCTTGCAAGTGAGCTGGCCCTTGACCTGCTCGCCAGCCTCGACGGTGAGGACGTCCTTGAGGTAGAAGACGGTCTGCTTCCAGTGGGTGTACTTGGTGTGAGGACCGGTGGAGAAGCGCACAGGCTTGTGGCAGGCAGAGAACTCGATGTCGAACCACGCGATCATGGCGTGGATGTAGTCGGTGCGGCGCACGGGGAGGGAGAAGGGGAGCTTGAACGCGAGGTCGGCGACGGTGACAGTGTACAGGTCGAGCGTGATGACAGCGGCAGGGTCAGTGACGACGGCCTTGAGCTCGACAGTGTCGACGAGGGGCTCGGTGAGAGCGGTGTACTTCAGAGGGCTGTAGTCGAAGCCCCAGACGTTGTCCCAGACTGTGAGAATTATAAGTCAGCAGGTGTCCTCGCCCGACAGAATCTTGGTGGAAACGTACAGCCAATCTTGTCCTCCTTGTAGTCACCGTCCTCAATACCAGCCATGAAGATGGTGGCCTTGTCGGGGAAGATCAGACCCTGGCCGTCCTTGCGGAGATAGCGGTCACGGGCCCACAGGACGGTGTCGAGCATGCTCTCGTAGAGAAGGAAGTATCCCATCCACTCGGAAATGATGATGTCGACCTCGGGGAAAGGCAGCTCAACCTCCTCCATCTTGCCCTGCAGCAGAGTGATCTTGTCCGACAGACCGTTGACCTCAACAATCTCCTTGGCCTTGACGATAATGGTCGACATGTCGACACCGATAACGTGCTTCGCGCCAGCCTTGGCGGCGAACATGCTGAGAATGGAGGTACCACAGCCAACGTCGAGGACGACCTTGTCCTTGAAGAGATGGCGGTTGTTGTAGATGGCGTCGCGGTAACTCTTAGTGCGGACCTCATCTTTCTGCGGGTGTTGTCAGGCTGCATTACTTCAACTGAAAAGTAAATTGCCGTGCCGACTTACCAGCATCTCCTCGTGGATACCGTGGTGGTTGTAGCTGTTGAAGTAGTGGCTGCGCAACACTTTGTCAACTCCAGCTCTTTAACAAGCTCATAGCTCCTCGAATGCGACGTACACTTCGCTGTGAGGCATATCGGGGCCAGCCTTGAGGCCGGGCTGATCGTTGGCGGCGTTGGCCATTATGGGCGGTGTTGGGGGTGGTGGTTGGAAGAGGGGTCGGAGGTGCTGAGGTGGAAGTGGGATGTGGGATGCGACAGAAGAGCAGCGGGGCGAGGAAGAGTCGGATGTTTATTCGACGTTTCTTTTCGGTGGTCTAATCCTACTGCACGGCAAAATCAAAGTTCGCTAGCCCAGCAGAGAACGTCCACCAGGGTCCGCCAGAGCCGCGGCCACACGTGGGCCGTAACTCAAAGCCCGCCCGCTGGATAGGGTACTGGAAATAAATCGGAAAAAATATAACTAGATTGCTCCGTACCGTGTGTTCGGTGACGGTCCCGAAGGAAGGAATCGAGTCATGGCATGGAATGCAAAAGCTAGACCGCCTGGACAGGCTGCAGGATTGTTGAGCGAATCATATCAAATCAGCCTCACAGCCTTGATGGGCGGTTAAAACGAAGATGTTACACTGCTCTTGTGACCGTCACTTCATTGTTTTCATTACTCCAGACGGTTGAAAGCTCTTCATGTGTTCGTCACCCGCCAAATAATGGCTACCTATGCGCGGTGCATAATAATGAAGTTCACCAAAAACTTGTGGATCTGCTTTGAGGACAATAGATATAATAGAGTGCCACGGTCACGTGCATCCGCTTGAAAGGAACCTCGAACTCGAGCAGTCGCGGATTTTCTCGGCTTCTCTGAAGGGAATGGTTTCTCAATACGATTTCAGGATGGGTCTCTCTGCACCGAAGTGAAATGATCACTTGAACTTGCGCGTGCCTGTGTAATCTCACCCTCATGAATTGGGAACTAACGTCGCAAGCCAACAGTTGCAACTGATGACCGACCTGAGTCGACGCTATCTCATAAAAGCCACCGCGCCATTGCAATGCCGCTCAACAACACGACGTGAACATCTGCCACACACCTGGTCCCTCGGTCGAGTCTGTCAGGTCCGCCTTGCACTGTTGCACAGTTTGTTCCACGAAGCTTTCAAGTCACTCGCGTCCTCTATGCTGGCAAACTGCAGGCGGTAATCCCCATGCCTCGTGCGAGGTAACGCATATCTTGACTGGAAGTAGAACGGCTCAGGCTTCGGCCTATTCATCGTGATAAGAGAGCTGCCGGGATCGCAGCCGAAGATTTCCTCGTCGCCATCCCGCGCGTATTTCGTCAAGAACACAGTCCAAATCGGCACTTCGTCTTTCGAGCTTCTGAACGCTCTGGCTTCGAGTCTGACTACGCCCGACCCCCGACATTCAAGAAGGCGCAGTGCATGCAGCATGTGGTCGCCGGCGCGAATGAGGCCCCCGTAGTGCTCCTCCTCGTCCATGTTGCTGGGATCCTCGATGAGGGGACCACGAGTCTCGCGAGGGTCTTGGCGTTTGAGAGCGACGAATGTTGAGTAGAAGAGGGCAAGCCTCTCGAAGTACATGAATTTGAGATACGCCCAAGGCCGGTAGGAGCCATCGCTTCTGGCACCGCATAGGTGAATTACGGAGTAGCGGCGGATTGCTATAAGACTGTCGAGCGGCAAGGAGTACAGTGTTACGCGGTTCCTGGAAATTGTCTCGCTGAAGAGAAGGCGAGCACGGTTGTCAGAGGGGCGGTGATAAAAGGTGACCTCGTCTTTGGTGTCCACGAAGGTCCTACATTGGTCAGTGGGAGGACGATGAAACCCCGTGAAAGTTGCGACATACAGTGCTGTCAAAGGACGGAAGCCACGCAGGGCCAACAAGTGCCTTGCATCTGGTTGAGGGGTGCCCATGCAGCGAGTCTCAATGTCACCTCTGCATAAACTATTAGCGTACGGCCATGCAATGAGTTGGTGCAGAGTTCGGCGTACATCTGGTAAGCCCCTCGAAATGATGTGCGCACGCCAGATTGCTCGAGTTGCCCATTGAATATGTTTTCGGCCCAATGGCTCGGTGGGAAGCCATAGCTAGATGGTTGGCTGGAGTATGCGGTGGGAGAAGAATTCACGGTAAATGTTGGCGAGTCTAGGGGAGGCTCGGGTGCCCAAGGAAGCTCATCGTCGTCGTCAAAATCGCTGAAGTCGGATGGGGTGTGACGACTTGAACGAGATGATGGCCGCATGATCGTTGGTCTCGGATTGCTAGTGACTAAACAATACATGTCAACAGAACTTCATCAAAGGATAAAAAACACGCTCTGGAGTGGATCAGTACTCACCTGGCTCTGTAGCGTGGAGTGATCCACCGCCGAACCTAGTATCCTCTTGCGCCCTGAGCAGGTTCTCTATCCTGGCCCGTTGGTGCGGTAGGTCTTCGCGCTCTTGGCCTTTGAGCTGATTCGAAACATCGTGCACAAAGAATTGATAACGGTGCAATCTCTCTAACAAATCCATACCTTCCTGCACTTTCATCCTATTGTCCAAGTCACCCCATATCATCCCTTGAGTTTCAGGAGGCCGATTGACCATGGACCACATTATCTCGAAGGTGTGTCTGATGCTAGAGCACACCATCTGGACGTCATGCCGGATGCGATACAAGCTGTCCTGGTACCGTGCATTACTATAAGTTTCGGCGAGCTGTTGCAGGCTGTTGCTCAGGCTGAAGAGCCTGGCGACCGCTTCTGTGATGCTGGGGCGGAACAATCTGATATGTCGATCACGAGCATCGCGTAGGGCAGAAGCGATTTCTTCGGCAGCAAGGGTTAAACGGCCGATGACCTGTGAGTACGAAGCCATTGCGACACAAGGCGAGGATGAGCTGCATTAGCGCCTGCGACTGCGTGACAACCGGCCAGCGATATGAATTGGTAGAAGCTTGGTACGAGATCTTGGAATGGCGGGTGTGTGCGTTTGGTTTGGCAGTTAATTCTGTGGCCGCAAAGGTCGCACCGAGCTGAGCTGGCGCGAGCTCAAGATATCGTGGCGAACATGTCTGCGGTCACGGCTGACGGTGGCAGCGCGGTCCGGGGCACAGAACGACGGGTTGCAGCTACTGCCAGCGCATCGTTGCCTCCGACCGGTGAAGATAGGCTCTGTCTTGATAGTCGTGGTCCAGGTCCGAGGGTAGTCGGGAATAGGCCTTTGGCGTGATGCAAGGAATTGTCGGCCTATTTTCCGTCTACTGATCGTCAAGATCTTGATATTGATCGCTAATGGACACTGGATCCGGCGGTGATGTTTGCCAGTCAGTGTATGGCCGATTGAACACCAACGACTTTAGCGCTGCAGGCTGGTATGCATGCTACTCTTGCTCTTCGCACAAACGCCATTTTGTAACCTGCCATGTGCAATATTACTTTCACGGACGTCGCGAGTATGAAGAAGAACATAAGGATATCAAGCCTTCGCCCCTAGTAGCCGGCGGCTCTCGACAGACATGACGCTGCATTATTGCGTGCAGCCCGCACGCTTTGGCGTCAGTCTCGGCGTACGCGTCGGCGTGGCAAAGAGAAGTTGAGGCAAATTGGTCGCCTTCGCCCTGCAAGTGGCAGTGACAAGAGAAAAGAGGGTACTTGAGGTGAAGTCAGAGTATCAGGCATCCAAATATACCAAGTACCCTCTCTGCCTGGCGACCAACTGAGGCGCAGCACCAACACCATCCCGAACCTGAGGCACGCGCTTCATCACACGCCAGCTGCAACCAATCACAGTCGGGAACGGCCACCAAAGGCACCCGACCGGTGTTCCAGGAAACGCGATAGGGCGTGGTGTCCACAAGCGACAAGTGAGAAACAAATCGTGTTCCGAACTCATGCCTTCAAGTTCAGGTCTCGAGATCCAATATCTCAATGCATACAGGTGTCTCAGTTTGATCAAGCTGCAACTTCACTTGGTATGGAAAACGTCAAGAGTCCTGACCCGATATTCATCAGATTCATTAAAGCGAAATATTGTCAGCTGCAAACAGAAAGGCTATAAAAGCGCACATTAGTATTACCCCCGTTCCGCATTAGATTCATTTCTCGTCCAAGTCATGTCAGTCTGATCCGAAGAAATCCTCATTCTAGGCTCCGACGTCCTTCTGTGCATCCGAGGCAGCATCCTTCTCCCCCTTCTCCGTATCAGGCAGCGGAACCTGGGCGGGATCAGGCTGGGTGAGAATGTCGTTCCTATCCGCCTCCAATTTGGCATTGCTTTCACGATCATTCTTGACCGCCGAGGCGATCTGTTGAGCCATGTCATCTTCGTCGCCCTCTGTGTCCGAAGCATCAAAGTCGGCGCCTTCACCATCATCGGCAGCTCCGTCTTTGCTGCTGGCTTCAAGCTCTTCCTTCTCGCGGTCGAGTCGGACTTGTTTACCACGCTTGTGGCAGTACCAGAAGACGAACATAAGAACTGTCAGAGAGTTAGCCAGAATTCCTCACTTTCGCGTCAAGACACCAAGAATGAGTACTTACTGAACACTGCAAGACTCATCACCACGTTTGTGGTGCTGACCAGGAAAGGAAAGCGGACTTGGAGGAAGTTGACGATGTTACGCAGAATGCTCGCCACGACACCATTTGAGCTTGTGAGACTCTTCAGGCCTGGAATCCTCCGTTTTTTCTTCTGGCCGTCTTGCGACTCGCTTGCTTCGGCGGTCTGGGCGCTGGCGTCATTTTTGTTCGCGGCTGCCATTCTAGCCTTCATGTCATTTCCTGGCTTTTCACTAGCTGCGGCCATGAGCTCTGGACCGAGAGTCGTGCCCAACTTGGCCGGCAAGCTTTTGACAAGGGTCTGCACGAATGGCGGCATACTGTTGAAGTGCTTTTCTAGGGTCGGACCAGCGTCTTTCATCAGCTTATCCATGTCCTCGTACGCTGTCGGTGCGCCGTTAAGAGTATCTTTGAGAACCTGGGTGAAGCGGTCGTAGTACTTCTGGGACTCGGCAGAGAAGCTGAAGACTCGGTTATTGATGTTGCTCAGGCTGAGATTGTCAAGCAGTACCGAAACCTCCTTCTCCTGCTTTTCTTTAGTCGCCGCTTCGTTGATGCTGCCATCCTCGTTGTACACAGGCTCCGTGCGGAAGTCTTTCCTGTTGGCGAAAGTCCAGTTGCTTGGAATTGACGGCAGAGCAGAGGCGGAGGGGACATAGGTGGAGGCATACTGCGCCCACGACCGAGCTTGGTCCATGGCGTGTGCCGTCCGAGTCCCTCCATGTTGGTCTGCTTGGGTGTCTTCGGTTTGGCCTCCAGTCGCGTTGTCCTTGGATAGTGTCTGGCTCTTGCTCATGTTTGGCAGGTAGGATGCCCATGTGCGCTTCTCGCCTTGATGTGTGCTGTCGTTGTTTGATTGGCGCATTGCTTCATCGTAGTTGAAGCCTTTCGTTGCGGCTTCTGCTTCTTCTTGGCTGGGCAGATCAAACGTCTTGTTCTTCCTTCCCTTCTTCGCCTTTGCCTCTGCACTGCCCTCATCTGGAGTTACTTCCGGTGGATCTGGTACCGCATTGGAATCGCTTTCGGTCGAAGGATTTTCTGTGGACTGATCTTCTGTCTCCTTGACTTCTGGGGCCTTCTCCTCTGGCTGTGTCTCAGGCAACGCGACTTGATCTGGGCTCTTTGCGCCTTCGGCGCTTGCTTCTTCTGTCTCGGGCAGCTGTTTCTCTTGACCATCGTCCGTAATCTGGACGGGTTGCGCGTCTTGCACACCTTCAGGCGCGGCAGCTTCTTGCGACGTTATCTTGGTGAGAAACTTCTCGTCGGCATCGTTCAACACCGGATTGGTGGGGTTGGTCTTCTCGAGGTCTTCTTTGTTCTTCTTCGCCCGAGCGAACGATGGCAACGTAAAGTAAGATGAATAAGACGACATCTTGCCAGCCTTAATTCGCAGAAAAGGAGAGCTTTAGATGTAAGGAAAACAACAAACGGAAGAAAAGGCGACTCAAGCAGGCTTCCATACCACTTATTACACTGGGTCGCTGCCTCGCCGAGATGGAGGGTTATCCAGCTACGTCACATTGCATGTTTGTGGCTGTGACGACGCGGCACGTTGTTGCGATCGGCGAAGTCTGGACTGCGTCGAGCTTGCTTGCTTTTTGGCGGAGGCGCCTCCGCCACGCGAACGGCCAACTCCACTTGCATGCTTTGGCTTCACATTGTTATACCATCTAGCACACCTTATTGTCAATCCACGAGGACATTGAACACACACAGTCTTTTGATTACGATCTTCATTTGAGCTTCACTATCTTCCAAATGGGCGCACATAGGACGTTTGAGTATGCTGGTACATTTATTGCACGTTCCTCTGAGCAATGACTCTAATTGCCCAATCACTGCCGATTCAATACCTTATAGGTTACCAAACTGATCTTCAGAGTTCCCATTCCTGCATGAACTGAGCCTAGGAAGTGTTTCTTCCAAGATCATCTCATTCACGAGTGGAGAGACAGGAGCTATCGTGTAAGCTATTGGATTGCCTTTCGAGATTCACAACACGCATGCCCTGCCGTCGAATGTCTCCCAATAGTGAACAGTGGTCTGGTATACAACACTTAGTTCGCGTTGAGCGTGCGGCGGTCCCTTTCCTAGGACTATTCGCATTTCCTTCCTGGCAATGTACGCGGGCCCGAAGCGTAATGCAATGTTTAGTGACAGCAAGAAAGACAGCAAGAGTTCCAAAAGTGACACACATCGTCGATCAAGTGCACCTTCTGTCACTGATCAAATGACTACGATCATTGCAAGGGCGAAAGGATGCGTAGGATTGCACACTCGAGAGCGCTTAGCCGCGGCACCCAACCGGTCACATGCATGCTGCGACCTTTCCTCATGCTCACTCACTGCAGGCAGCGAAATGGCAGTCACCTGACTCACTGAAATCGCATATGCGCGCCGCGCAATATAAAAAGCTCTTCGACCGGTCACCCACCCGACACGACACCACCTCTCCCACAGCCCATCCAACTTGGGACTCCGCCGCCGAAGGCACCACCACAAGCATTTATTATCCTGACCGAGATCGCGACAACAGTCACCACGAGAATGGCGGGCTTCTCGGAGCCGCTGTCTTTCGTGGGCACGAAGAAGATCAAAGGTATTGTTACGCCTTGCCCCGGGGCATCACACTTTCCCCGGCTGTTTGCAGACACAATCTTCGGCCTTCACTTTAGTCAAATGTAAAGAAACATCTCATACTAATGCAACGAGACTATAGAGCCCTCTAATATCCTCAATGGAAGTAGTACCCCTGACGCGAACGGCAATACCTTCACCAACCACGGCGTAAGTATCCCGTCTCCCATTCGCTGCACCGGAAAGCCCGCTACTGCCCTCAAATCCCGACAACAACTGACACCCTACCTACACAGGAGAACAAGTTTGCCAGCGACTCTCACCGCCGCACCCGTTTCACCGACCAGAGCAACATCCGCGTCCTCGGCGGCAAGGCTGCCGGCCCGAAGCCGATCAAGGCCAACTATGACGCCGACGACGCCCGCATCGTCGACCTCAAGCAGCAAGGCTGGTCCGACGAGTACGTTGCCCGCAAGCTTGCCGAGGAAGGCCGTATCCGCTACGTCGGTCGCACTGTCGGCAGCCGCTGGCTGCGCATCCGCAAGGCCCTCGAGGCGAAGGAGGAGGAGATCCTTGAGGACGAGCTGAGTGACTGGCACGATGGCGAGGTATGTCCTTGTTTTTCATTGCTCTACTACGAACCTAGCTGACACGCCACAGGACGAGAGCCTCGAGCAGGCCGTCAAGGCCATCGACGCGAAGATCGACAAGGAGATCGCCAAGCTGCGCGACAAGAAATGGCAGCAGGTCGCCTTCCACGTTGCCGACCTGATCCAGAAGAAGAAGTACACCGCCAAGCTCTGCCGCGAGCGCTACAACAGCCTGATGGACGGGACTGCCCTGAAGCCGATCGAGCTCGACTCCGACCAGGACGGCCGTGCCGAGATGCGCGGGAATCGCATCGCGACCAACAGGCGTCCGCGTGAGGAGGCGGCCGCGGCGGCGCAGCTGGAGGAGCAGCAGAAGATGGCGGAGCGGCTTGCGAAGAAGGAGGCCAGGGAGGCCAATGCTGTCATCAAGGTCACCAAGGCTCAGCAGAAGAAGATCGATGCGGAGAAGATTGCCAACCTGAAGAAGGCTGCGATCGAGCAGCGTAAGACTCAGCGTCTGATCCTCGCGCAGTGGGCTGCGTACAACAGGGCCGAGTCTGCCTGGCTGTTGCGCAAGAAGAAGGCGGAGATGGTACTCTGCAACAAGCTCCTGGGCCTGCCAGCTGGGTACCGTAGGACTAAGATCGTGGAAGAGGAGGATGAGGGCGAGATGACCGACCGCGAGACCGATGAGGGCGCTCTGGACGATGGTTCTGACGACGGCGAGCACGTCCCTTCCACCAGATCCACCCGCAAACACACCCGTAACTCCGGCTCCGGCAGTGACAACCCGACTCCCAACAAGAGGGTGGCTGGATCTACACCTATCAAGCACGTCGGCATCGGCGAGGCCGAAGTCACCGACGAGACGCGCGCCAGCCCGCGCTCCGCCATGACACTGGTCGAGCTGAACAACGTTCTCATCCGGCGTGATCTGCTGAGATCCTCCGGGCAGGAGAGCCACGAGCAGGTCGTCGCGCGTCTTCACGCGGAGGACCAGAGTGCCACCAACTCGGTTCTCAACGACCTGCTCAAGGCCTCCGGTCTGGAGACTCGCGGCAACAAGCAGGAGAAGATCGAGCGCCTGCAGGCGTACGATGTCTCTCGCTCCGCTGCTGGGGAGCAGTAAGCTCAAACGGAGGCATTTTTGTCTCACTGGATAATACTGGAATCGCTTCGACATGCTTGAGGACAGCAACATGTGGAATGGGAGTTTCTTTTGAGAGCGATGGAAATTGGCACACCAGAATGCGCGGCAATATTGGTGTGACAAATCGACATCAATGGGTCTAGCTTGTTTATTGTACCATAGGAATGGACTCTACTCTTTCTGTATACCAAGTGTCTCTCCATGGCCAAGTAGTCTTTCCTTTGGCCAGGCACGATGGTAGCGACCCATGTGATTTTAGGAACCCATGGGAAAGAACGGTGAGAGACATCAAAGCCAGGCATGGTGAAACGATACTTCGATTGCGTAAGCTGTATCTACATGCACATCTGATGCGATGAGTATTAACCATATTTTCAAAAGGGAGACTATAAAAAGCAAGACAGATCGCAAGACTCGACGTGCAGCACGTTGTCCCGTATACCTATTAATCGTGCCACATTCAGGCTCGAACCAAGGAAACGACAGATTTTTTTTCTAACCCAATGTCAAGATCTTCTAAAGAGCAAAGAAAGCAGCTGCGGCAGCAAAAGCGAAACCAGTGACACCGGTGCGGACGACGGAGGCGGCGCCCGTGAACGGAGTGTACGGGCTGGCGGTCGGGGAGGGAATGTAGCTGGTGCCGAATCCAGTCGAGCTGGCGGCGCCGCCGACCGGGTTCGCGGTCGCGGTCGCGGTCGGGTACGCCGGGGCAGCAGGAGGAGAGCCTGCGGCGAGGCCAACCGAGGTAGTGGCCTTGCCACCAGGTGCGGTGATCGTGGAGGTGATGAACTGCACCTGAGGGACGGTGATTGTAGTGTCGATCGTGATGTAGGTCTTGCTCGAAGGGATCTCCATGCCCAGGGATTCGCCGGTGGAGTAGGTGGCGGGAACCTCGACTGACGACGAGTAGGTGATGACAGTCGAGGGACCGGTGGTCGCCGGGGCAGTAGGAGCAGGAGCAGTTGTAGCCGCGGAGTTGTATGGCGCGGGAGCCTCGCCAGTCGGGGCCACCTCAGAAGCAGGAGCAGAGGTGTACGGAGCAGGAGCCTCGCCAGTCGGGGCCGCCTCAGAAGGCTGCTCTGGAGGTGCAGGAGAGATTGCCTTGGGAGTCTCGACAACGGAGTAGGAGACTGGGACCTCCTTGCTTGAGACGACAGTCGAGCTTGCCGGGCAATCCTCCACGTCAGGAGCGCAGGAAGTGATGGTGACCGCAGAGGTGGAGTAGAAAGTAATGGTCGAGGGCTCAGCGGGTGCGGAGGTAGTCGGGTACTCGACGGGAGGCTTGCTGCTCTCCTCGGGCGATGCCTCCGTCGTGGGCTGAGCGGGCTTTGTGGTTTCGGCCTCTGTGACGGGGCAGACAGTGGTCGACACCGCAATCGTCTCCGTGACGTAGGCTGTGGTCTGCGAGGCGGCGGGGCAGTCCTCGACATCAGCCGCGCAAGAAGTGATGGTGGAGACTGCGGTCGAGTAGACAGTTGAGGTAGTCATCTCAGGGGGAGAAGAGGTGACAGGCGAGCCCTCGGTAGAGGTAGTCTCAGAAGCCGGAGCAGTCTCCTTGGGATTTTCGGTCGCAGGAGCAGTCTCGCTGGGCTTGTTCTTCGAAGGGCATGCAGTAATGATGGCAGGGTTCTCTGGGACATAAGGCGCACAGATACCTTGAAGGTAGCCTGCAGCGGACTGAGTCTTGTCATCATCATCAGACCAGGATTCAATGCAGTCCATGACCTTCTTGATCAGATCGTTGTCCTTGCAGTAACAGGCGTAGTCAGCATTGTCCTTGCAGTCAGTCGATCCAACCCAGGTGTTCAGACACTTGGGGAGAAGGTCAGGAGTTTCGGGCGCCTCGTAGGTCTGAGAAGGGACCTCGGCACCACTGCTCGTCGTGCCAGAGTAGACGGGCGCCGACGTGTTAGTGACCGGGGAGTGAGAAAGAGAAGATCCGTAGGAAGGCGCCGACGTCTCAGGCCTGGCTTCGCTAGAAGGAGAAGACTCATACGCAGGAGGAGCAGTGCCAGTGCTGGCTGCCGTAGTCTGAGATGAGTTGTATGCGGGTGCTGAAGTCTCCGGGCTGACAGCAGTGGAGGTTGTGCCCTCGTAAGAGCTGGTAGCAGCGGTTGACTCAACAGGGTAAGTACTGCTGACATTGGCGTAGCTGGAGTAGGCGGGAATCGATGGGACGCTAGACGTGGTCTCAGGAGAGACCTCGGAAGTAGTAGTCTCAGCTTCGCTAGTCGTCGTCTCGTAGCTGGGAGGCACGACACTGCTGGTCGTGTCCGGAGAGGCCTCAGAGCTCGTGGTCTCAGAGTCACTCGAAGTGGTCTCGTAGCTAGGAGGGGCGGAAGTGGTCTCGGCCTCAGTGGTGTACTGGCTGGCGCTGGTGACAGCAGTGCTGGTAGTAGGGGTGAAAAGCGGGAGAGTGTTGGTGGGCTTGTCACAGTTGAAACCGATCGAGTGAATGCCGAGGTTGCAAGACTCGCCCTTCTCGTTCTTGCCGGACTCGCCCCTCTTGGGCTTGAAAGTCACAGTCTTGGCTGTCATGTTCTCAGTATTGAAGGACACTTAGATAAAAGGCTTGGGCGTGCGACTAACCTCCTCCGCACTGGGAGTTCTTGACGATGTTGCCACCCTGGGTGCAACGGTGGGTCTGCTTGCAAGTGGAGCCGTCTGGCATGCCATAGTGAGCCTCGACATCGGTGTCCCAAGAGCTGCTGACCTGGTAGGTGTCAATGGACATCTGGTCCTCGCCATCACACTCGATCTTAGGCTCCTTGTCGATGTCTGCGGTAATGCACTTGTCTTGGAAAGTACGCTTGGTGAGGCCGTCACGCTTGCCGAACTTGTTGCCACATGTGAAACCAGAAAACTTGTTGCTGCCGTAGGAGTTGAAGGACCCGGGCTGGAGGCTAGACCAGTCGTATCCAGACTTCTGGTCGTCAGAGCACTTGTTGTCTGTGACAGAGGGAGCAGAGTATTTGTTGGCATCCAAACGCCATCCAGTGGCTGCGGCCTGGCCGGCCGCGAGGCCGACGACGACGACCGTCGGAAGAGAGAGATGCATGCTGTGTGAGCGAGATCAAGTTGAAGGAAAATGAGTATGTGAGAATCAATTAAAGAAGATACAAAACAAGCAGAGAAGCGAGTGACACTGCTTGGGAGAAGCTGAAAAAAAGTGATGTGTTGCAAAGACCTAGAGGGGGACGAAGGGCGAGGTGACAAGATATACTTGTGCGAAGTAGTGTATCAGGCGAGATGCAGAAGCGTACTGGTAGACTACTGCCGACCAATGATCACTCCATGCACGCCTACCAAGTAGAGACCGCACTAGGGGCTCAGGTGAGGGTACTTCCACGCCTGTTCCAGGAGGTCGTCTCGCAGGCGAAGGCTTCAGAGTCAGACAACATCCCGGTAGAGCTCGAAGAGGACAACCCCAAAGCTGCCCTACATCGCTTGGAGCCGCTGGCTACTCGTGCCTACTGCTTGTCTCCTGCGGCTGCGAGTCGCGCATAAGGGACGATGAAGGCAGATCTCTCTCGCGTCGGCGTGTAGAACCTGCAGTCTTTCCAGCGGCAACGCTCACCCGTTGGACGGTTCTCCATGTTGCACACCCTGAACGCGTGGCGTGGCGGCTCCATCAGAAGTCGCAGAAGGCGATGCTCGTGGAAGAGTGCGGCGGCTAATGTAGGAACCCGTTCATGGCTGTCGGAGAGTCGCATGCTCCGCGTTTCACCAGGACGCCACAAAGCCAAGGCTGCCGGCGCTGGAGGATGGAACCATTGGTCCAGCCTAGAACTTCTGCCCGGCGCTATTGTTTCGACGCTTTCGCGCGCGCCTCCTACACGGCTGGCATACCGCTATTGCAGGCCAATCGCGGGGAAGAGGATGCATGTACCTGCGGTGTGACATCGACGAGGCTGAGTCTCAGGCCCGTCGGCCGGCCGGCTGCGGTAGTCCATCAATTCAAAGCTGTTTGGCAGCTCTTCATCGTCTCAGTGGCCCTGGTCATGAGACTCTTGTGACGAGGGTCGAGAATAGCTCCTGGTAGGACATCAAAATCAGGACAGAGACACATGCTAAACCCATGACATACGGCCATCCAGAGCTATTGCAATAAAGATCTATGAACGCAGATAGATTCTTGTACAACGGCACGATAACCGATCCCGATTCCACTCTGTAGCCTGCAAGCGAGGAAATGTACAGGGGTCTGCGATGTACACGGCCCGGGCTGTATGCGGAATATACCTAGTTCTCTTTAGTAAGCTCGCCGTGCTCGCCTAGTCACGTTTCACCCAAGGCGGGCGAGGCGAGGCCCACTGGGGCTGGAAGTCTTCTGCACTTGGCGAGCACATAGGGTCAAATACTCGAAGTCTAGTATAGGCATGACATGAGGGAATACCACTCAAGCGAGATATTTGCGAGTCGCAGACATGACTAGAAGGGGAATTGAATTCATATCTGAGCATGTCTATCGATTCGGTTGGCAGTCGAGTTGTCATCCAAGGTGCACCGTTCGGGCGTATCGTTCGAGATATATGCTACTGGGTATAAAAATACACGCTTCACGACACCTATTTGGCACGAGCCATCGGCCCCCAGTTCTCTCTGGGGTTCTGCTGATATCTCACCAGCCTCCTTCCCTTCTTGTCTCTCCCGAGCGCTTCGTCGAACACCACCTTCATTTTCTTCACATCGCCGGCTTTGTTTGCCGCCGCTGCAATCTCGTCGACTTCGTGTTCCGTCACGATCTCCGGCGATCCAGCGCCCTCTCCTGTCTCTTTCTCCGGCTCCCGCGCAGCCTGCATGATCCTGTAACCGGGCATATTCTCCTTCAGCTTGCCCTCCTTGATCGGGCTTTTTTGCCTGACCCATTCGCGCATGATTTCCCAGATTGCCGACCATGGTGCTTCAGTCTTGATACTACCAGGCCTGCAATGACTTCTTGTCGCCCTGTACCCGGCGTGTCGCAGTGCGCCCTTGAAAGCTGCCTCGCTGGGTGCCTGCGAGTGGATGACCTTGGACAGAGTCGAAGGAATGACGAAGAATGGAGACTCATCGATCTGCTCAGGAATAGTCCTGGGAATCAGATCTTCATGTGCCGGTCCCTTTTCGGGGACATAGTTGGTGACATAGATCTCGTCGAGGGCGGTGTCAAGCATACCCTCGATGCGCTCGGTCGTGCCGTAGACATCCTTGTCCGCAGTCTCAACGTCCTTGAGCATTCTCTCAATGAATGCCGCATTGTGGATCGGACCCGCCCACATAGGACCTGCCACGTGAGTTTTGCTGCCGCAGTGATCGCACAGGCTGTTGGCACTCGGCGCCTGGGCGATAGAGTATTTCCAGAATGTATTGTCACCCTTTGACGATGGCTGCTTCGTGTTTCGCCCCAACATCTGAGTCTTCCAAGCCCCGCATCCGTAGTCGCAGTTGTATGTGAGCATGGTCTTGCCTGCCAGGAACTTTACCTCCGCCGGGCTCTTACGCACGCGGACGAAGACACGCAGGTAGAAGTCAATGCTCAGGGAAAGCAAAGGCTCGATCGCAATGCCCTGCTTGGCTGCTGCAGTGGCAATCGAGTGCAAGACCAGACGCAGGCCGCCTTCGTGCGAATGGCTGCCTTTGATGGGCATCCCACCGTAAAGCGAGAAAGTCTTCTCGGGATAGCCGCAAGAAGCGAATACACCAGAATCAGTGCATGTGACGCAAAGCATTCCGCCATCGTTGATCGCATGGAGGGCAGCGTCAATGAACGGTGCAGCTGTGCCATACGGATCGAGGTCAATAACATCGTACTTGCCCGAGACGTGGTCAGGTCCGTGGGACTCTTCAGGAGGAAAGGCGACGTAGTACATGTGAGCAATCGCATTGCCAGTGTTCGCTGTGATCTTGTCCTCCAGCCCATTGTGCTTTATATTGACTGCCATGCTCTCGACAGCTTTGCGATCCATGTCGTTCGCAACAATGGAAGTCGCAAATGGTATCTCTTGCGCGTATCGCAATGCTCGCAGACCCGTTGCAGAGAGCGCATCGAGAATGCGGAATCGTGGTTGCCAGGGCTTTCCCTCGTCCGTCTCGCCGTTGGCCGGAATAGCTTCGCTTGTGGATTCACCATTATTCGCGGCTGTGGTGGTCTCCACGTCCATCTTCTCAGCGTCCGCAGCATTTCCGTTGGTGTCCTCCTGCACAGCTTCAGCACCAGCAGCCGGAATCTTGTTTCCATCTGAGCCTTTTACCATTTTCGCAGGAGCACCGCTCTCAACATCCTCTTCCCTCTGCCTCTTCAAAGTTGCCTGATCCGCCTCGGCCTTCTCACTTCCACCCTTCACATCCTCCTTCTCAGCAACCTTTTTCTCGCCCTTCCGCTCCCTCTTCTTATCATTCTTCTGCTTCCCACCCTCCCTCTTCATCCGCCTCCTCTCACAGATATCCCGCCCAAACGTTCGGATCGCAAGGACACTCAAATCGCGGTTGAACTGCTGGATGGGGTTGTAGAAGACCTTCTGGTTCTCAGACGCCTCTTTCGCGACTCGCGGGTCCAGTTCCGTGCGCGCCTTGGGAGGTACGAGAATGTAGGCTCGGCCCTCGCGAATGGTTCTGTAGACTTTGCCGTCGTGCTCGACGAGCTGGTCGGCGGCGGGCGCCGCTGTCAAGGGTACTGCAGTGTTGTCGGACATGATGTCGGCTTTTTTGAAAGAGCTTGCCGCGAACGCTCTTTTGCTGTATTTCTGGTAATATGAAAGTCGAGGCACGTGTGCAGTTGTGGGGGATCTGAGGAGAGAACGGAAGCAGTTGGACAAAATGAGATGCCGCATTCGTGGAATTCACCAGAAACAATCTAGAAAATCTGGGAGAGGGAAAGGACTCATGTGCCTATCATTGGTACATCTCGTGGGAATTTATTCGAGCATCTTCACATGTCAAAGTTTCCTGCAATGAAGCTAAGCTAATAGTTTGAAAGGCAGGTTTGCCGAGAGTATATGTTCAGCACCTGAGATCGCTTCCCTCATGGGCCATCTCGGAAATATGCTGTGGTTGCTTCTCCATGAAATGTGACGTGGGTGGTATTGTTCATGAGTTTTGGTAGCTATTTCATGTGCATTGCCGCCGAGATGCATATCTACACAGAGCATCATCTATGCTCTATACTCCTCTTTCAACACCCACGATCCTCTTCCCCGACTGCCTTTCTCCAGCCTGGCGATAGTCTTGAGCATTTCCCGGAACTCCGCCGTCCGCTGTTCATTCCCACAGTACCGATTGAAATGATCGACCAACATCTGAGTCGGGGCCGATCCTCCATGGGCGACGAGGAAGTCACGAATCATCACCAGGAAGTCTTTGCCTTTAGGCTGTTCGCGACCACGTGCACGGCCGCTTGGCGTGCTTGAACGGCTGGAAGACGCGGAGCCACCTTGCCTCGACTGCAGGTTTGCGAGCACCGATGCAGAACTTGGTCCAGCGCCGCCTCTTCCGCCTCGCATGCCGCCACGGCCGCGAGATGCAGGAATGCGCTCTTCAGGTCGTCCACTGGACCCAACTTGGCCGGTCCAGGTTGGAACACCGGCGGGAATCGTGCGAGCTACTGCGGCTGAGCGTTGGAGTTCTCGTGCAGCTTGTGCAGCGACGCGTTTGGCTTCGCGCGCGATGATCTCGGGATCGGCGCGAATCGTCTTCTTGTCTCCGTTGATAATCGCGTCATGTTCGAGAGCACTCTGAACACCGGTACGGGCGAAGATTGAGGAGAGTACGCGATCTTTTCGCTGTGGCTGATCCCCATCTTTGCCTGAAGGTGAAGGCTGGTTTTCCTCGTCCGGATTGCCGCGATAGTCCTCCTGCCGAGAGATGCCAGTGATGGAGTTCATCTCTTCTGCAGTCTGCTGCTTTTCGGGAGCATCAGGCATCGCAGCGTCGGCTTGGTCCTCGCCGTTACCTTGCTTTTCGGTGCCTGAGAGCTTGACCTCAGTCCCCTTGAAGATGCTACCTGTCTCAGTCTGGCCATCTTCACTGCTTCCAAGCGTGAAAAGATCATGCAAATCCTTCAACTGGAACGTTTGCCTTTGTTTCGGATCCCGCAAAATCTTGTTGGTCAAGAATTGCTTGAAGATTTGCCGATGGTAGATCTTCTCTTCAATCGTGCCGGCGGTCATCAGACGGTAGATTTCAACCTCGCGCTTCTGGCCCAAGCGCCATGCTCGCTCACGCGCTTGAATATCTGTTGACGGATTCCAGTCTGGGTCGTAGATGATGACCCTGTTGGCTCCAGTAAGATTGACGCCGAGACCTCCTACTTTCGTCGTCAGTAGGAAGACATGTATATCTGGATTATTGTTGAACTCGTCCACGAGATCCTGGCGGTCCTTAATAGAAGTATTGCCATCCATGCGGCGGTATTGAAAGCCTTCCATGCCCGCCACGAACTCCTGCAAAATGTCGAGCATAATGCGGTGTTGTGCGAAGAGCAAAGTCTTGTGGCCATTGCGCTTCCAGATCTCGAGCAAGGCTTTGACGACCTGCATCTTGCCGCTTTTGGCACCGCTACCATATGCATAGCCACCCTTCTTCGAGAGCGTTTTGTGCTCCACCAGGTCCGGATGGTTGCAGATCTTACGGAGAATATCCACGCCGTACAGCGCTTGCCGTTTGCCGTCCAGGATGGATCGCATCTCTTCAGAGTTGAGAAAACTTTGATAATTGTCGAGTTGCAGCTTTGTCAGCTTGCAGAAAAGCACCCGCTCGCTCTTTTTGGGAAGGTCTGCTGCCACATCGATCTTGAAACGCTGCAAGAGGTACGGGCTGATAGCATCCTTGAGCGTCTCTGCACATTTCATAGCCGTCTCAACCTGCAAATTCGATGCGTTGGCGTAGCCACCCTGTTTGATCGGGATCTCAAACTGATTTCGGAAGTCGACGAGCGTACCGAGTCTCATCGGGAAGACGAAATCAAACAGGGACCAAAGTTCGGTGAGATTATTCTGCATTGGCGTACCAGAAAGGATCAGCCTGTTGTGAGTGCGCAGCTCTTTGCAGTAAATAGTGATGGCAGTGTTTGGGTTGCGGATCTTGTGGCCTTCGTCGAGGACTGAGTAACCCCATTCCGTCGGAATCAACAGTTCTGCGTAAGTTTGCAAGCCAGAGTAGGTAGTCACTAAGACGTGCCCTTCTCGCGCGACTTTGTCGACAATCCGCTGTGCAGCCCTGTTACTCTTGCTAGACCTCCTTTCACGATTGTAATCGATCTCCTCCAAATCATCCTCGATACGCGCTTCGCGCTTGACGTCCAGCATTCCACTTCCAGATGTATGCAAGATAGAGACACGAAGAGGAGGCCACCACCGATGGAACTCATTGACCCATTGTTGCATGACTGTAGCCGGACAGACGACGATGATCGGCTTGGTGAGCTTCTTGGAGTAATGCAGACCGGCCAGGAAAGATATGACTTGTACTGTTTTGCCAAGACCCATTTCATCTCCTATGATGCCGCCAACCTGCTGTGAGAACAACTCCCAGAGCCACTGCACGCCTGTCTTCTGATAGTCAAAAAGAGCGGGATATATGTCGCCAGGTATGTGTAATCCGCCCTCGAAGACAGTGTCTGTTCTCGTGGGATGTGGAAGATGCCATTCGTCCTCCTGCTCAGCAATGTTCGCAAGATGATCATCTGGCTCTTCGTCTTTGATCAACACCGGCTCCTGTGCTTCTTCGTTCTGCTGCGTTGTCGCCTGTTGATCTTTGTGCCGTTGACGTGCGGTCCTACGCCGATGCACCCAGCTGTTCAGTCGCTTCTTGTACACCGTCTCATTTCCATCATCGATACCAGCAAGATCTTCCTGCATGGAAGCATCTTGCACCGTCTTTTCCTTCTTCCCTTTACGGCCCTTTCGTTTAGGCAGAGGTGCTGTGTCCAGCGAAAAGCCACCCTCTGCCTCTTCATCTTCAGACTCATCCGATGCTCCAGCACGCCCAGCTGCGCGTATGTCATCTTCAGGTACGTACACACCATCAGACTCGTCCGCAGGGGCGCTCGGCGACTCTGATCCGTCGCGAGCCGGTCTTCTGGTTTGTAGACGTCGTCGCTTTGCTGGCCTCTGGGATGCAAACTCTTCTTCCTGCAGCCTACGCGCCATTTCAGCGTCCGCGTCGGTAGTCGTTGCCGTATCACTTGTCTCCTCTTGTTCGAAGCCGGGCGCAAGAAGATTCCTGTGCGACATCGGTTCAGCAAGAGGCTCCTCGGGCTCTGCTTCATCCGGCATCTCCTCGTCTTCCTCTTCTGCATCCATAAGCACATCTCCCAGACTCGAAGAGGTCCTCAGAAGCTGTCTCCCAAGCTTCGAAAAGGGCGTGATCTTGCCCGTCCGGATCAAGTATTCGCGCTGGCTCTCACCAGGCATGCGCTTGGTGCCAGCATCCTCGAGCAAACTATCCCCGTTCTGCGTCCCTTCCCCAGTCTGCTTGCGATCGTCCATTCGCTTTTGTATTTGCTGCAGGTCCTTATCGAAGCCCTCAATCTGCACCTTGTAGTGCTGCACCTCTGCGCGGATCTTCTGCTTCGTCGCATGGTTGCCGAACTCGGTGAGCTTCTGCTCCAGTCTTCGCACCTGTCCATCCAACCTGTCGCGGTCTTTCTGAGTCTTGTCAAGTCGCTTCTTGTCGCGCTCATTCGCTTGCTCCAGGAGGAGCTTGTCCGCTTGGCGGCCGATGTCGCGCTCGAGGTCGTCCTGGTCGCGGACGCCGGTCGCGAGTTCCGCCAACTGCGTCGCTTCATCCTTCTCGTCATTACCGTTGTCTCCGTTCTCTTGACTGGCTCCAGAGGATGTGTGCTCGTCCGTCGAAGGCATTGGAGGCGGTTCGGCGGGATGTGTATTTGGGGAAGACGGCAGCGATTCACGGCTGGGCGCGGTGGACTCGTCTGTTGTAGGATCCATGGTGCTGAGCCTTGACGCGCAACAGCGCCTGCACGCTGTCGCTCACAAAGGTAGAACTTAAATCGATCACAAGTGAGGATCAGATCTCGCGTGCGGTCACTTATGCTTGAACGAGCAGAGGAAGGCAAATGAGTGCGAATCAAGGTCGGCAGACTCCACCAAAAGAAAGTAGATGGAAGGACTGAAGTCACTTGGATGCGACGTGCATTTCTTGGGAAAGCGCAAGGGAAGTGAAGGCAGCAGCGAGCGCAAATGCGACAGCCGATGACGCAGGGCAAGCGATCGCCGACGCTGGCATCGGCGCTAGGATCGAGTCGCCGATTCTTTCTCATCATCACTTTGCGAACGACACAGGAATACGCTTGGATGCACAAGTGAGAACTTGTGAAACTTTTCCCATTCATGAAGTATTGGTTCTGAATCTTGTGAACGTCAGACCTTCCTTACTCTTGGTCAATCGTTCCAAGTAAGCCCTCCGCCAGATCCTCCCAGAAGTCAACCGTGTCTGCCGCGTCCCTCTCCAACAACGCTGAAAGTGGGGGCATCTCTTCAAGAAGATCCTCCAGCGTCGAAAGCTCTTCATCCAGGCCATGGCGGGCTTTTTCGAGCGTAAGTAACTGTTTGAGGATACGCAGCGAGTAGATCGCAGCTTGGCACATTGCAGAAGCATGCAATTCCTCCCTAGACTCTGGACCATCTTTCATGAGGATTCGTATGATCTCCTCTTGAGATAGTACGTGGCCGCGCTCCGCAAACGCGGCAAGCGCATAGTACATAGCAATGTAATTGAACCGTTGCGCCGCAGTAGCTTTTCTCGGGGGCAGGAAGTCGCGCACGCCTGATATGATTGATGTGTAATGCTCCATGTCTTCTCTCCAGGCTGGCTTCGATCGATAGGTCTCAGCATGTACGGAAATACCGCGACGCGTATACTCTTCGATGCAGCAGGACCTTGGCTGGTGTGAAAGAACCATGCGGTAGGCCGCATTACGGATATTTTGTCCTGATATCCATGCAGAGAACTTGCTGACGTCCTCTAACAGGGGAACTAAGAATATGTTTGCGGGTTGGTCGCGCGTTCGTGGAAATTCAGGCATCAGTTGATGAGCGAGCTCTGCGATCCTTGGGTCCATTTGTTCGAGCACCTCGACGACCGATGCATTGACTTCCAGGGTACTGTAGTCTGGTTTTTCAAGTTCCTTTTGGAAAGACGCAAACTCCGTGTCGTTCTGAAGCGGTGTCTTTTTCGCTTTTGCGACTGCAGCGTCAAAGCTCAGATGATAATCCTGGCTCATGAAGAAGGCTGTCGGAATCAAGCTGTCGACATAAGCAGCAGAAGCTAGTTTTGCTGGGAAGAACACATTTGCCTCAGCTTTGACTGTATCAAGTTCGCGGTTTCGCACAAGCCCTGTTAGCAGCATAATGCGCGTTTGTCTACCGCTCGCTTGAACCAACAAATCCGAATCGTTCGTGATTATTGTTGCCATCTTGCCCGTGCGAGTTTCATACGCGATGGCTTCTTCTGCGCAGTAGCTGTCGGCTTCGGCAGGCACAACTCTTACAGATTCCTTGAACCTGCTAGACTTGATTGCTTCGATTACAGCTGGCACGAGGAATGGCGGGTCCGGAAACCTGTTCCTGCTAATCACATTTGCAGTAATTGGTTGATTTGCCTCCTTCAACTGCGACATGATCTTCTCTAGACGTTGCTTTCTCGTGGCTAGTTTTGTATGTGGCAATACCCCATCAAAATAAATAGCATGGCTTACCTTTAGTTAGAAATGCATACAACAGCCATGACAAAAGCTTCACTCACATGTTCAACCCTACCGCTTCAATATCCTCCAGGAACTCGGTTGTACGCCTACCAATGTCGCGATAAGAAGGTCTTAAATCTGCGGCGGCGCCAGAGTTGTGGTCCTCGCGGTATCCGCCACATACATGATAGGCTAGCCCGGGACCATCAATGATGGCGATTTGGCCGTGTTGGTCGCGCTCATCCCGCTCGGCTTTGTCATCTGCTCCAGAGTGCTGCGGTCGTCCTTCCAATGTAGTCCATTGTCCACGGTTCAGAAGACGAAGGGTGAGTCCAGGTATACCCATTGTGAGATCCTTGGGCACAACGTCCAGAGGTGCGAAAGGTGACTCAACAAACTTACGTCTTCAAATATTCGGCCATGAACGAACCCTGTTTCCGCGAATTGAACGACCTTGACAAGCCAGGAGAAATTCTCTAGTCGGCTCACTCTTGGTGTGACTGGATCCAGAATTCTTACGACCACATCACCTCCTTTGCAGTGTAAGGCGCGTAGGTAGAGCGCACAGATAGGAACACACCTCTCCGGCCGAGTACAGAGAAGTGCTAAAAGGCAACGCAGAGGCGACTTAGCTCGTGACGCCACAATGTCAAACACGCGTTGCTTATGTTTTGTCTCGCCTCATAGAGAGCTGTCACAAGTCGGTTGGCGGGATGCAATTGACAGAGGACGAATCTGCGCTGCAAACATCAGTGGAAGGTCGGCCCGCTTCACCGTGGTTGATCGCTCCTCCGCCCGTTGCGCTGCGGTGCGAAGTCAGCGACGGTGTATGAGACACGCGGGACTCCTGGCTGATCTCTGCGCTGCGGGCGAAATCCGCGCTGCTTTCTGGGCTGCTGTGTGGCTCGAGCCGGACGTGCCCAGAGAGAAGTGCGGAGGTGGAGAACGCGCAAGTCTCCACCCGGGTCGTGGAGGGGTGGCGCTATAGACATTCGAAGAAACATCCTCTGTGCCACCTGCAGACGTCGTACAGTACCTTTACTACCGCACACGCCCCAGCCGTCGACCGAGACGAACAAACTCACGGCGAGCCAGCGTACTCGTGGAATCTGCTTCCTGTCACCGCGCCTCGCCTTTGCCCTAGGCCGCGGATGAGGTGCAGCAAGATTCGCTTGGAAAAATTGGCAGCGTGACATTGGTGGAAATCCAAAGACCTTAGCCAGCCGCATCCTGTTCCTGCACGTCCGACTCCCTAACCCCCGCGATGCAGCCCTCTGTTGTGCTCACGGGATCAGACCTTGTTGCAGGCATGGCACGCGTGGATTCATAACAGCCGCGGGTTACCTCTTCTTTTAGCACCAAGCACTCGGAATATAAAACAAGCATCACTCTACGCGGCCGCGGCGTCTCGCCACATACGACAACCAAGACAATGGGTGCCTTTTACAATGTCCTACTTGCCCTTTTTGCGGCGACAGGGTGAGCGATCGGACACTGCACGCCATGTAATCGTGATGCTGACTACCCGCTTCACAGGTCGTTCCTATTTGGATACGACTCGGGAGTGATGACTGATGGTATGTCATTTTTCAGCATCCAGTCCTGGTTTCATCAGTTCAGCGATGCTCATCCTCTTCTGCAGTCATCGACTCACCTAATTTTCTCAATTTCTTCAATACCGACAAAACGAGTGCCATTATTGGAGCTATTAATTCCACATTCTCGGGTGGAGCAGTTTTTGGATCTCTAATGGTGAGGATTTATTTCTTCGGCTCATAAGCAGAGCAATTTCAGACTAACCCCGTCTGCTTTTCCCAGGGCGGCTTCACCATGGATAGATTTGGCAGAAAACGGACTGTTCAGATCGGTGCTGCTATTGCTACTGTGGGCGGTATTTTGCAGGCCGCTGCTATGAACCTCGCCATGATCCTAGTTGGCAGAATCGTCTCCGGATGGGCAGTTGGCCTGATGTCGATGTCGGTCCCGGTCTACCAAGCAGAGTGCGCCCACCCTAGAATGCGAGGCATGATTGTCGGCCTGACTCAGCAAATGATCGGCATCGGCTTCATCATTTCTACCTGGGTCGGATATGGATCCAGACACACATCAGATGCCAGCTCGTTCCAATGGCGCTTTCCCCTGGCATTCCAAATCATCCCGTCGGCGCTGCTTCTTGTGGGATTGATTTGGCTGCCTGAGAGCCCTAGGTATCTCATTGAGAAAGATCACGATGAGGAGGGCATGAGGATCTTGCGCAAGCTGCATTACAACGGCTCAAACGAAGAATGGATTCAGTCGGAGTATAACGAGATCAGGGCCACGCTTTCTGCAGAGAAAGCCATCACTGCTCCTGGCTGGGGAGTCATGTTTACCGTTCCGCAATGGAGAAAGCGTCTACTTCTGGGCACGCTCGTCCAAGTGTTTACACAGCTTACTGGTATCAGTGAGTATCCCTTTTACTGGCCACGGGCCACATTTGATTCGACACTAACACGTTCTTCTAGATGTCATTGGCTACTACCAAACCACCATGTACAACGCATTGGGCATTGTCGGTCATCGCGCAGTCCTCGTCGCAGGTATCTACAACTGCGTCGGACCCATTGCCAACGCCATCTTCATCTTCTTCATTCTCGACCGAGTTGGACGCAAGAAGCCACTCCTTTTCGGTGCCGCCGGCATTACACTTGCTCTTTTCGCGGAAGCTGGTCTGAACGCCGCGAATCCCAAAGGCACACGCCAGGGCTATTCGATCGGAGGCGTCTTCTTCTTGTTCCTAGTCTCGGTCATATTCAGTCTTTCTTTCGGCCCCATCAGCTGGGTCTACATGTCCGAAATCATGCCCATGCAAATCCGAGGCCGTGGATGTGCCTTTGCAACAGGCATCGGCAACTGGCTCGTCTCAACCCTGTTTGCTCAAGTATCTCCGATCGCTCTAGGAGAGATCACCTGGGTGAGGATCCCTTTTCCCATCTGCGAACGGAAGAATTCTTGCAGCTGATACTTCAACAGAAATACTACTTCATTTTCGCTGCTTTCAACATTGTGGTAACGATCCCGACGATTTGGTTCGTGTTCAAAGAGACGTCTCGCAAGTCCCTTGAGGAGATTGACCTTTTGTTCGGGGAGCGCGCTTTGGGAACTCTGCCGGATCAGATTGGTGCCAAAGATGTCGATGATGCAGTCCGGAGAGAGAGCGTTGCTAACGAGAAAAGCGTTGAGGTCAATCAGGCGCAAGTTGCTGAGCACAACGAGCGGACTTGAGCATGGGTTGCGAGTATAATGGGTCAACGAGAAGCTTGAAGCATGATCCTAGCACTCCATACAATAGATGAGCTCGCTACCTTTCCAGAAGGTATGCCTAACCGTAGCAAACATTTCACGACAGACGGGCACCTGTTGCGTTTTGGACGACGTTTTGGCTACTAATCCAATCAATCTGGTTCCTCAAGCCGTCGTTTCGCGTTTACACATGCCCTTCAATTGTCATAAATTGCTCAAGCAGGAGATCTGAAGCGTCTTGCCCACCCAAAAGCATCGACTTCCCACTGCGCTCATATGACCATTCGTGCCTCCACCTTCCCCTCCGGTCACAAGCCGGGAACAATCTCGCGCGACCTGCACGCCGCAGACGCGCTGCTCGCCACCCGCCGTGAGGTCTAGCAGCGCACCGCGGTTCTGCCCAGTCTTCCCCCAAACTGTACCCCACGCCCGTCCCATAACCCCGCACCAACGGCCGTTTGACCCACCATCATCACTCTCCCCAGTAATGAGCCCTCCTGCGGGCCAGCCTCCGCCGAGAACGCAGCTCCTGCGGCTCATGTGCACACGCGAGCCTCACTACGCGCCCATACGGCAGGTTGGAGCGTCCTCGGGGGTGTGATCCGCCGGACGGGCGGGCGTCTCGCTGCATTCATGACGCTCGCGGATCGACCTGCGGTGCTGATTTGAGTTGCATAACTCCACTCTCGATGATAATGGAGAGGAGAGCCGCGTGTGCCGTTCGCGAGCCACAGGTCTGGGACGGTAGTATAGTGTAGACGGACGTATTTAAGGCAAGATCCCGCCGCATGGAGTTGCTTTGGGCCTCCGTTGCTTCCTTTCCTTAGTTCACTTTTTTACAGTTGTTCAGAATACATCTTTGACAATGCCTCTCCGCACGGATATCAGCTTAGATAACCCCCACGTGGGTGGCACTACCGATGTCTATAAAGACAACCTCGAGACTGAGGTGCTCATTGTCGGCGCTGGATTTGGTGGCGTTTACCTTATGCACAAGTTGCGTGATGAGCTTGGCTTCGATTGCAAGATCTATGAGGCAGGGACTGATCTCGGCGGAATCTGGCATTGGAACTGCTATCCAGGCGCCCGCGTTGACACCCAAGTGCCCATTTACGAGTACTCTATCGAGAAGCTCTGGAAGGTGAGATTAATGCGAAGGAGACCTAACCTTTCCGTATTGTACTAACATCATCTAAGGACTGGACATGGAGCGAGAAATACCCCGACTGGTCAGAGCTGCGCCGCTACTTCGCCTACGTCGAGGAAAAGCTGCAGATCAAGAAAGACACCGCTTTCGAGTCCCGAGTGGTCGGCGCGCAGTTTAACATGGAGACACAGAAATGGGATGTAAAGACACAAGACGGCCGCACTGCTCACGCAAAGTACCTCATCAACGCCATTGGTTTTGCGGCCAAGCGCCACTTTCCGGACTGGGAGGGCCTCGACACATTCAAGGGCGAAATGTACCACTCCTCGTTCTGGCCCGAGAGCGGCGTCTCCACCAAGGGCAAGAAGGTCGCTGTAATCGGCACTGGATCCACCGGTATCCAGATTGCACAGGAGTCGGCGAAGGATGCAGAGTCCGTGACTGTTTTCCAGCGGACTCCCAATCTTTGCTTGCCCATGAGGCAGCGTAAGCTCACCAAAGAAGAGCAAGATCGCGACAAGGAAAACTACCGTGAGCTCTACAAGTACAGAATGACGACGTTCGCTGGGTTCGGATACGATTTTGCCGATAGGAATACTTTCGACGATTCTCCTGAGGAGAGAGAGGCGTTCTTCGAGAGCCTCTGGGAGGAGGTGAGCTTATCCGGTCCCTGTTCGAATATGGCGTGAGATCATACTGACCTTGGAATTCGCAGGGTGGCTTCAAGTTTTGGCTGGCCACTTATAAGGACAACCTGTTCGACCGTGCGGCGAACGACGAAGCCTACAAGTTCTGGAATAAGAAGACCAGGGAGAGAATCACAGACCCCCGCAAGCGTGATTTGATGGCGCCTACCAAGGCACCTCACCCGTGGGGAACCAAGCGACCCAGTCTGGAGCAGAACTTCTACGAGGCCATCGACAGGCCCGAAAATGACGTCGTCGATATCAAGAATAACCCCGTAAAGAAGGTTACCGAGAAGGGCATCGTCACCTCCGACGGACAAGAGAGGGAGTTCGACATCATTGCTCTGGCGACCGGTTTCGACTCGGTAACCGGTGGCATGAAGAATATGGGTCTTCTCGATATCAATGGTGTGGACCTTCGCGAGCGTTGGGCGGACGGCACTTACTCTCACGTCGGAATGGCCTGCGCAGACTTCCCCAACATGTTCTTCTGTATGTGATTTATCCTCCAATTCTACCTCAGAGTTGCCCTCGCTGACATGAACATTAGTGTACGGAGCACAAGGACCCACCGCCTTCAGCAACGGCCCCAGCTGCGTCGAGTGCCAGGGCGATTGGATCATTGATGCCCTCGCCAAGCTACGCAAAGAGAATATCTCCTACCTGAATGCCACACGCGACGCGGAGAAGGCATGGAACCGTAAGGTGACAGAGCTGAGTGACAAGACCCTCTTCCCGATCGCAGACTCGTGGTACATGGGCGCAAACATCCCTGGCAAGACAAGAGAGCAGCTGTATGTCCGCCTTGCAAATCGATTCCGGATTGTGTTAATACTGACTTCCATTCCAGAAACTTCGCTGGCGGCATCCCGATGTACGAGAAGGAGTGTCGTGACGTCCTGGACAACAACTTCAAGGGCTTTCAGACGCAAGCACCCGCTGCGAAGGCATGATAGAGACCATGTTTGGCTGGCTTTTTGCCTAATGATTACCGATGTGTATAATGACAACTTTCTTCGCTTCCAGATTCATAGGTTCCATTTTACAGCCCCTTGCGTGTTGCAAGACAATGTCTGCTGTCTCGTGGTAACGATAATCCGAGGCGGGGTAACGTCGGTATTTAGAACGTCGGATCTAGAGCCTAGACGATTTGAAACAAACCATCTGTGGTTCGCACTTTATAGCCTGAAAGTGGATTCCTTCGGTCGAATGTTCTTGCGACAGATTGAAAGTCACGTGATGTGGAACATTCACAGACAGAGAGCCCGCAGCTAGCGGCGGCTCCAGCCGGGCGAATCAGCGGGCAGAATCTGTGGCTATCACACGTCCGTAACCTTCGAGTCTTCTCACAGTCGCCAATGATGTTGTAAGCGATCTTTCAAAGATAATCAGACTTGCCTGCGATCATCAGTATGTCTAAGAAATGGTTAGCAATTACTGCTGCACAATAGGCAGACCATGTTGACTGAATCGTGTATCCCATGCTGGGGAGACTCCCCACGTGTTCAACGAAGCTCGTTTTTATATCACGCAGTCTCCCTTGGCACAAGCTTGGCTCTGCACTTCGATGGAGCGAGGCCAGCGGGCAGACCACTGCGATGCGGCCCAGAAGCAGGAGAGGCCGAATAGGTGACAGGCCCGATAGTCTATTTGCCTGCCAGCGAGAATCGGGCGGCTGGTCGGGCACGTGCCGGGATCCTCCGTAACGTCGGAGATTCACCGGGTGAACTAAATCTGATAAGCGAGCTATCTCAACGCTCTCTGCCCACTCCCAGTGGGAACGGGCCTTCTGGCTGCGAAAAAGAGCAGGTAGGCTACTCCTCAGGCTTTTCGCAATGCTTGCTAGCGCCACGTGGTGCAGAAAGTGCGAAAAATACGCTGCGCCCGGTACCGGAGTGTGGCCGGTGTACAAGATGTCGTGGAGAGCTCGCGTCTTTTGATTTCGTCTTATCAGATCATCTGCAACCCTAAATCCACCTTGGTCACACACAGATGGCCACCACCGTGTCGTCAGTGCCTATTGGGCACGAGAAGGAAGAGCTGAAGAATGATGGCGAGGGCGGTACTGTTGTGGTCGCGAGAGAGGAGTCGCCGGCAGGTGATGGGGCAGCACACATTCCCCTTCGACTGAAGATCATCGCCGTGTTGCTGGTCTCAGCCATTGGGTTTGGAGCTCATTGGAGCAGCGGTGTCACGGGTGCTATGAAGTCGACTTTGAAGAAGGTGAGCTAAAGCAGTGCTTTCATGGTCCTCACTTCACTCGACTGACCGTATGTGACAGGAGCTACACATTGACAACACTAAATATGCCGCGCTCGAGGCCTCGTCAGATTTCATGACGACCGTTCTCATCTTGTTCGCCGGCTCCGTTACGGATCGCATCGGAGGAGCTGGTGCCATGCTGTACGGCAACATCATCTTCAGCGTAGGCGCGATCCTCATCGCTGCCGCCACCACGGTGCGAAGCTACAAGTTCATGATCGCCGGCGTGATCGTGCAATCTCTAGGCGACATTGCAACTCAGGTCGCACAATACAAGGTCTTCAGTTCGTGGTTTGCACCCTCGAACGGTTTCGCTTCGACATTGGGGCTCGAGCTGGGTATTGGGAGGATTGGCTCTTTCGTCGGCAAGGCCACCGCCAATATCATTGCAAAGAAGAGCGGCGACTTCATGTGGGTCTACTGGGCAGCTGTCTTCGTGAACCTCTTCACGAATTTTGCCACGCTCATCTTCTTCCTGTTTCAGCGTTGGACGGAGCGTCACTACGGCGATTGTTCGGATCCTGCGACTGGTGAGGTGTTGACGGAGAAGAATAAAAGGTTCGAGTTCCGGAAGATGTTCCAACTGCCGTGGGCTTACTGGGGCATCATCTGCTTCTCGGTCTTTCAGACTTCCACATCGATCGTCTTCTCCCAGAATGCGACAGAGCTGGCTGAGCAACGCTTCAACGTCGACAGCATCACAGCTGGTTGGTACTCAGCTGCCTCGCAATACCTAGGCTTCTTCCTGGTACCTTGTCTTGGTGTCTTCATCGATCTGCTCGGAAACCGGGTCACGGTTCTGGCGGTATGTGGCACTGGCACCTTTGTCGCCATGGTCCTCGCCGCCTTCGGACCGAGCGTGTCCGGTACGGCCGCCAGTTTCGGTGTCTTTGCTTTCGCTTCTAGCCTTGGAGCAACCGCGATCATCGATGGCATCCGCAACACCATCTGGTATCAAGATGTGTTCGGATTCGGGTACGCGGTTAAGATCGCCGTGAATAATTCGATGAACATCATTGTTCGTATCGTGACGGGTGTCATCCAGGACCGGGACGATAACTCCTACGACAGAGTTGTCATTGTGTACGTCTTCCTGGCGTCTGGCGCTATCATCGTTACGGCTGCTTTGATTCTTGCAAGCTTCCTTACTCTCGACGTTGCAAAGCTGCAATGGACGAAAAAGCAGCGTATGCGGAACGGCGATCTGCTTAACGAGCGGAAGGAGGAGGTGGAGAAAGCGGGCGGGAGAGTAAAGGGTGGATATCTGCCCTTCTTCGCCCTCGGCTTTCTCGTGCTCGGAGGATGGTGTGCGTATTTTTGGGGCGTTGCCACCAACAATAACAAGTAGCTAGGCGAGGATGTGTAGATCAGTTCTGTTCCCGTGCTCCTACTTTATCAGTATCAAACAACATCGCCATGCGGAATGAACGATTGCGAGAGGGCCTAGATCCTGGCGCGATAGTTGGGTCGCTCGGCGGGGCCTTCACGAAGGCGCTGCCGAGCGCGAGGCCTCCAACATTGCGAGTTGCGAACTTGCGACGTTCCCGAAGCAAAGCTGCTGCGCCCTGTTTTCGCGTCCACTAGCCACGTACAGTGAGGACGTGCACTTTTCTGCAGCGCCCTCTAATCAGGGGCAGCGTGGGGTCCAAGAGCCCGGAGCGTGTACGGTGCTGGGATGTCGTGCATGCGTGCCGCACGATGATCCATCGTATGGCTGGACGTGGCCTGGTGTCAGTACGGTCGCTCGAGTGGCAGCGACCAAGGGACATGCCAGGGTCCCGCCATGTGGGACCGTCGCGTGGAGATGAGTTCGCGGTCGTCACAACGCCCTTGGCATCGAGACCCTCCTTCTGCCACTTCGTTCCTGGGCACGCGCTTAACATGTAGCGGCACAGCGATGATCTGCGGCGCCCAACCAAGATTGTTGGCGCGCGAGGCGCATTCGTGCGCCGCCGCAATCCCACTGTCAGGCCACATCTCCCGTCCGATGTGTCTTGCAGGCCTGGCTCGCGCTGCTGCGAAACGCGCGGCCGACGTACGCCATACGTCTCCCAAACTTCCACGTCCACGAAGTCGGCCCTGGAGGGGCCATTCCAATCTTAACCCCAGAGACCCTTGTCACGCCGCAGGAACCACGCGTTAAGGGTACGCAAATGTTTGCTTCTGCCAATCGCGGCTCGCTTGGTCGCTGAATTCGGGCCTTGAGCGAACAAATCGGCTAATTTGCGATTCCTCGGCGAGGTCCCTGCCTACGGCCAACATGCAGGTGCCGCGCTCGTGTGCGATAGTACGCTAGAATCATTCTCTGCGCCATTGGAGCGAGCAGGGACGTGCTAGTGGTATGGCGTCGTTGCAGGCCGCGTCTGGTGCTCTCGCCCGCTCTGAAGGCAGCTTGTTTCACCGCGAACGCTGCGCCCACGATATGTGGAGTACCAGGTAGGATCAAGTGGCGTATCTCTCAAGAGAAGGGGGATCAGTTCGCAGGCGCGGCGGCCTCTTTGCCTTTTTCACATGTCGTTGAACCTCGCCCGTCGCTCGCTGTCGTTCCTTCACTTGCTGCTCTTTCACCCGCTGTTCCCTCTTTCGTTGTTCCCTCTGTCGTCGTTCTTTCGACGAAGATGGCCCACAGTCGCTTTTTCAACAGGCAGCAAATCGAGGACCTAATCGCAGCTGGTCAAACGATCATTATTTTTCAGAACAACGTTCTGAAGCTCAACGATGGTTGGAAGGACAAGCACCCAGGCGGCAGGCTTGTGCTTGACCACATGATTGGGAGAGATGCGACAGCCGAGATCGATGCGTAGGTTCCTCTATCTGGCTGCTCAATCGCTTCCCATGTATCAATGATACAACTTGATCACATCCACTGACCTTGTTCTCGAACTAGCATGCATACTCAGGACACCCTACGAACAATGGAGCGCTACCGTATCGGCAGAGTCGTTGGACCATGGCAAAATTTAAAACCTCCCATACAAGGTGGGCGATTTGAGACACCGGAGGAAGTTGGATCGAACAATCACAATGCTGCTTGGGATGCCGATCCACAGGACTCGGGTATCGACTGCGACACTTCCTCAGATAGCAGTAGCATCGATTGCTCGCCGAAGTTGCAACCGTACAAACGCCTGCCTCACAATTTCGGACCTGCGATCGAGCGTCTCGATAGCGCAATAGACCTTCCGACGACACTACCGTCTGAGAATACAGCATGCTCACCAGCTGATTATGTCGCAAACACCGTCCAGGATGAGATCGACGTCGACCTTGCCAAGTATCCCGCCCTCGACTTCGATACACAACGGAGCATCGCTCTCAAATTTCAGGCGCTACACCAGCGTGTCAAGGACGAAGGCTTTTACGAGTGTCGCTTCATCGAGTACGGCAAAGAAATGATTCGATATGCTGGCCTCTTCGCACTGTTCATCCTCACCCTCAGGCAAGGCTGGTATTTCGTTTCGGCCTGCTTCCTCGGCCTGTTTTGGCATCAGATCATGTTCACTGCTCATGACGCTGGTCATCGTGGCATTACAAGAAACATAACCATTGACACCATCATTGGCATCTTCATTGCAGATCTGTGCTGCGGACTGTCGATCGGGTGGTGGAAGAGTAGTCACAATGTTCACCATCTACTCACGAACGCTCCGGTACATGAAGTCGCCATCTCCGAAATAGGCATGCCGAAAGCTAACGCAGATCTCACAGGAACATGACCCAGATATCCAAAACATCCCCTTGTTCGCCACCGCACCCGCCTTCCTCCAGAACATGAAATCCTCCTACTACGACAACTTCGAATTCCTCTGGGACCGCGTCGCCGCCATCGCAGTCAGAATCCAAAAATACACCTACTACCCCATCATGGCCGTCGCCCGCTTCAACCTCTACGCCCTCTCCTGGGGCTTCCTGCTCTCCAAACGCTCCCACACGCGCGGCAAAACCTGGTGGACGCGCCCGACCGAGATCGCCTGCATCAGCGCCTACTTCTTCCTCTACTTCTACCTGCTGCTCTACCTCTGCATCCCGACCTGGACCGCGCGCGCCGTCTTCCTGCTCACCAGCCACCTGGTGACGATGCCGCTGCACGTGCAGATCACGCTCTCGCACTGGGGCACCAGCACGGCCGACCTCGGGCCCGGCGAGTCCTTCGCGCAGCGGCAGCTGCGCACGACGATGGACGTCGCGTGCCCGGAGTGGTTGGATTTCGTGCACGGCGGGCTGCAGTTCCAGGTGGTGCACCATCTTTTCCCGCGGGTGCCGAGGCACAATTTGCGGAAATTGCAGGTCCTGGTTCGGAAGTTCTGCGCCGAGACGGAGATCGAGTATTTGATCCATGGGTTCGTGGCGGGCAATGGGGTGGTGTTGAGCAGGCTGGAGCAGGTCGCCGAGCAAGCGAGGCTGATGGCAGAGTGCCAGAAGCATATGGCTGCTACGGGCGAGAGCGGGCTGCATTAGTCCATTCAGTTATGTTCACAAAAGCGAGCGTCAATTCATTAATTCAGTCACCTTCCATATTCGAGAAGAGCACCAAGGCGAAGATAAAAGTCATGATTGGGTTGAATTATGCAAAACATTCAAAAGAAAAGAAGCCCATAGAGAAATCAGGAGGAGCCCCAGAGCCTTCCTAGTACTAGTGAGCCCTGTCCACCCAGCCCTTCCGACGAAACAATCCCATCCCGCCCCGTTCCTAAACGCAAAGAGCAAAAGCTCTTTCAACAAGCACTCGCAACGCCTATTCGCCCAACGCCCTGATAACGTCAAACAGGATACCCGCTAAAGCCGATCTTCAAGCCCCCTCGCATGCCGCTGTCGGCCTCTGTGCCCCACTGCTTCTTCCAGCCGACCTCCGCGGCCTTGGCCTCCTCGAACGCTTTCCGGCAGTCGTCGGGGAGCTCGTCCAGGACGTCTGCTGGGACGTTGCTGAGGCCTTGGGTGCCTGAGGTTGGGTCGGTGATTATGCCGTCTGGGCCGGGGAATCCGGCGTTGGAGATTGGTGGTGCCGAATATGTGGTGTCGACGACTGCGTAGTTGCGGCTTACGACGGGTGGAACGTCAGAGAAAATGGTAGGTGTCTGACGCTCTGTTGTTTGCTTTGAATCGATGGACATAGGATCGGTGCTGTTCTCTCCGCCGAGATGTGCGAGACCATTTGTGAGTTTTTGGGTCGATGCGCCGTGAGTAGGAACAGGGAGCTGCTCCCATTTTGCGTGTGTTGGCTGCATGGCCGTCGGATAGAACATCAAGTTTGTGTGAGGGTCGTAGACGCCGTTGTGTGTGTTGTGGCGTGTCGCAGTCATGATGGCGTTGAAACGGCTGGGACAGAGTCAGTTCGTCAGATCTCAAAGACACAAGATGAAATTTCAAAGACATACCTCGCTTCTTTCGCATGCATGAACTGCCAATTGCCGATCGTGATGTTGTTTCGTCGCTTGCTGCCCAAAGGAGCAGGCTTACCAGCACCAGTTGCACCCGCACCTCCCGTGTTGCGATACACTTCACTTGCGCCGAACCATGCAACGTAACGATTGCGATTGTATGGTTCGCCTGCTGCAGGCAACAGGTCGTCCGGATCCGCAAGCTCGCCTTCGATCTCGCCGTTGGCACGAGCCTGAGAAACCTTGTAGTCATCAATAACTCTCCTTCCGCCCACAATGATTCTAGCACCGAATTCGCGGAAGACGGATCGCGCAATAACGACACCGATGTTGCGTCCCTTGTAGCTACTGGGGAGAATGTCTCGGTCGATCAAATCCTTTTTCTCGGCATCGTTGACAAGGACCTTGTACAGTTTAGGGTGCTTGGTGAAGAACAAGTAGCTGTCGCGGAAGCCACAGCAGCGCGCCGGCTCTGTCGAAAGCATGTAGAGCTTTTCCCCTCGTCCTGAAATCGTGAAAGTGCGCACACGGTATTCTCTGCCGCCCTTCAAGAATCCATTCTCATCCACTTTCTCGTCACCCTCATCGTCTTGATCGATCTGTGCCTCGTCGTTGACCACGTCAATCTTCTGCCCTTCAAATACGACATGCGGCGCCTCTGGTGGCGCGCCCTTTCTTCTCCCTCTAAACCCTCCGCGTCCTGAGCCGACCGGCCGACCCCTCTTCCTCTTGAACGGTGTTCCAGATTCGCTTCCATCGTCGCCGACCTCGGGAGTGCCGATGTGTCGAGTGGGCGGTCTACCAGGTCCCCTGCCTCTGCCTCGGCGACGGGGAATGGTTGTGATCTGAGGAGGGCTGTCGGCATCGTCGTCGTCGTCCTCTGGCGCAGATGTGTGGGCGTCGTCATCCTCGTCTCCGGCGCCTTCCTGGGGCGTCGCGTCGCGGGTGACCTCGGCGTCGGCATCGGCGTCGTCGCCCTGATCAATCATTTCCTCATCGGACACATCGTCTTTGATCGCGGGCGAAGCTGTTCCTGTAACAAAGTTATCAGTTGCTGGCGCGGCGGGAAAGTGGTGGCAGCGAATGCGCCGAGACCTACTGCCAACGGATGAGCGGGATTTGCGCGGGTGGCCCTTGTGGCCTTTCTTGAAGGGCATTGCGCTTTGCAAGCCGCGGTCGGGCTGGTCAGTCAATCGGGCTGTGGTGTTGCTCGGCTTTGCGGGCGCTGGCTGGCTGCTGCAGTCTGGTGTGAGGTTCGCGCAAGCGCGACGGCCATCGATTGCTGGCGCGGAAGTGACACGCGCGGCGGATGTTCGGCGTTTTCTCGCCGGTTTAATGACACGCATTCACCGTTACAACATGCTACAACATGCAGTCACACTTGTCGAGACGTTTGTTCGATGGCGTTTATAATGTAACTTACGATGCCTTACGTATACCTGTGTCTGCTGAACAGAAACAATCAAATGCACGCTGGCTGGTATACGCTGAATCAGACTTTGTTCCCTGCCGTTTCTCTCGACATTGTCGGCGCCTCCACATCCTTCGAAGACGCCTTCTCATCATCCCCATAAACCTCGTCCGTCTTGTCTTCAGCAGCATGGCCTTCGAGAGCCCTCTCAACTCCCATAGAGTTCACCGCTTCCTGATCACACTCCCCCTGCTCTTGGACCTGGTGATCTCCATTTCGCGCCTCCCCTTTCTCCAAATCCTCACCCGCCTGCCGTTTGCGAGCCTGCTCATCTAATCTCTCGTTCGTGTCCAACCTCCGCAGAGGATTCTTCTCCTCCACCGTATTCCCATCCGAGCTATTCGCGACCTTTTTCCTGATACTCCAGCCGCCCCGCCACCCAACCCACCGCGTCTCCCACGGCCCACGCAAAAGACAAACGACAAGCGCAGCGCCTATGCTCCCCACGCTATAGCTCCCGCTCGCGATCCAGCCCCCTCGATCGTACAAATTGCTCCCCACAGATGTGCCCGTCAGCTGGCCGCAGAAGGTCGCGACCATGAAGACCGTATTCACGCGGCTGCGGCCCTTGGGCTCGACGGCGAAGAGGGCGGTCCGGTTTGCGATCTGGCACGTCTGCATGCCGAAGTCGTTCAGGAAGGCCTGGATCACGGGCCCCGCGACGGTGAAGGTGCCGGTGTAGGTTCCGATCGTGATGCCGATGAGGCAGTAGATCATGCCGAGCAGGACGGAGAAGATGGGCACGAAGCGGTCGATTACGTAGCGCGCGTGGAAGGGCCCGATGCACATGGAGGCGATGCCGATGAGCGCGAAGAGGCCGATGACGAGGGTACTGTAGTTGTAGGGGTCGTCGGAAAGGAGGAAGGTCAGGGTGGTCCAGAAGTTCGTGAAGGTCGCTGCTGTGAAGAAGGTGATGAAGCAGGCTTGAACCAGGACTGGGTGCTTGGTGAGCATGACGAGCATGCTCCATAGCATCTTGAAGTAGTTCAGACCGCCGGGGTTTGAGGAGGGATAGTCTGGCATGAAAAGGTATAAGAGGAACCAGACGGTGTATTGAAGACCGACAGAGAGCCAGAAGACGGCGCGCCATGTAGTGTACTGTGTCATGATACCGGAGAGCACACGCGCAATCAAGATTCCCATGGTGAGTCCAGACACCACGATGGCCATGGCAGACGCACGGCGCTGGGGAGGTGCAAGGTCTCCCACTAATGGCAGCATCACTTGCGGCGTAACGGTGCTGACACCGGTCAGAAACGTGATTGCGCTGAAAGCCGCCAGACTTCCTGTAGTCGCCAAACCAATCCTACCAGTTTGTTAGCCGTGCTAAATTTACACAAGTAAAAGGATCTAATTCAACTTACGATAGAGATGCCGTAAAGAACACCAAATAAAGCACAAATGGTCTCCGCCTCAGAAGATCTCCCAAAGGACAGAGCGTTAACAAGCCCAGCGCATACCCAGCCTGCGCGAGCGTCGGAATCTCCGCGACAGCCACATAGTCGACTCCAAAATCTTGCGCAAGGATATCAAGAATCGGATGCGTGTAGTACAGATTGGCAACGGTGAACGCGCCAGCAGCACCAAAGAGAAGATTCAGCCAGATGTTGAACTTGGGCGGCTCCACGGGATCCCAGCGGCAGCGTTTGGGAGTGAAGGATACCGCATCGTAAGCGCGCCATAAACGGGCCAAGCGCGAGTTCGATGCATTTGGGGAATTGGCGTCTTCGTTGTCACAGGTACCCGCAGCCCGCGACGCGTCCGGCGAGGTTGAGGACGACAGTGGCGACGAAGACGCGGAGTCCGCGTGCTCGGGCTTCCTTTCTCCCACTGGCCCGGGGGGTGTCATGTTGCACCGTTCGTAGACATGTTGCACGCAGGCGTAGAGAGTAGTAGAGAGCAATAAGCACCTACCAGAGATCTACAATTCTGCAGCTGCAACATCGTTGACGTCTCCCAACATAGCAATCTTCGGTCTTCGGACTTCAGGTGTCCCCAATCTCAGTAGCGTCGAACGGCAAATCCCCTGCCGCCTCCATGTTGATCGGAAACGTTAACTCCAGGTCTAAGACCGACATCGGGGTGCGTGTTCAACGGCCTTGCATTTGACACTCGCGTTAGCTGAACCATAGAGACACTGTATTGAAAAGCTCAATTGAACAGAAAGTTGTCCTCTTCATTGATTCCGCATTTCACAAAGCCGATCGTTGAAGTGACCCCAAGTGATCGGCCTGCCCAAAGATTCCGTCTAGGCTTGGCATCGGCATTACATCAGCCCGTTGCGAGGTCGGACTGAACCGTATAACCATCAAATGGAGTCGACGAAGCTGAAAACCGAAACATGTAAAAAATGTGAGATGTATTATTGTTTTCTCGACTTCGAAATCGATCCTTGATTCGGCCATGCACATGCCTAATTTCAACGAGTGAAAGCATGCCGATTGTCAATCAACGATACTCAACATTTAAGATAAACAAGTAGCGAGTTACCTTCAATATGCGGCTGGTCGAAAGTTGGGTATACGAAACAAAAGCAGGGCAAAACGCTCAAACAATCATTCTAAACGCCTTTCCTCCACTGTCTATCACCACGGATCTTGGCTTTCTTTCTGCCCGGCACAAGAAAAAGCCGTCTACTTCACTAAACGCTGGCTTGACTCGGCAAACGAGGTCCTCAGGCCTTAGCTGGCTCAGCAGTCTCAGCAGCCGCAGGCGCCACCTCAGGAACCGGTTCCGCCTGCGGCTGCGCCGGAGTCTCCGCCGTCGCGGTCGGTTCGGTGGTCGTCGTCGCGCTTGGCGTAGCAGCAGCTTCGTCGTACTTGACAGTCGAAGCCGAGTCCTCAAGAGCGGGACCACTTCCTCCGTACTCCTTCGGAACATCGGTACCAAGATACTGGCTGAGCGTGTTTCCGTAGGTCATCCAGGTCATCTTCTGAATGCTATCCTTCGACATGAGAGCCTTCATGGCGCCCATCATCCACTGCATGACGAGCGGAACGTTGACGAAGTACTTGTAGCTCACCGTCTCCGGGTAATAGCGTTGGAAGAGGTCGATGATCTTGCTGCTGGAGGCTTTGATCTCCGCCGGCTGACGGAAGAAAGAGACACTGAGGTAGTCGTGTACCTGGACGGCTTGGTGGGTGTCCGGACCTTGGCCGTAGTCGGGGATCTCAGATGTCGAGTTGTTGAGATTGAGGTGAGATAGAGTGAGCTCCATCAAGGCTACCCTCCAGCGTACGAATCTACAAGTGATTCACGTTAGCAGGCTTGTCGCTTAACCAAATGTGTCGACGTTGTACCCACGCATCAGTGTCCCCAAAAGCCTTCTTGGGGTCCTTGGCCGCGGCGCCATAGATGTTGAAAGTGACAACATCCGCCTCGTTGGCGCCCTCCTGAGCTCCGTGCTTGGCTCCCTTGACTTTCGTCACGTATCCAAGACCGCCAAATTTATCTTTACTGAACAATTCATCTTTTGCTGCCAGGGGGTTGTACGACTTGCGCCACTTCAGAGCTTCCAGCAGTTGTGTCTTCGCCTTGGGCAGGTCGCCTGCATTCGCGCGGAGGAATTTCTGGAGGATGATGAGGGTGGTGTGTGGCGGTGTTGAGCTTTTCCAGCGCTGATTAGCTATGAGCTGCGTTGTCGAACAACTTGAAGTTTACTTACCCTTCCTCTGAAGCCACTAATTTGACTCCATACATCTCATCGTGAGCTGCCTCGTCCAGGATCGCCTTCAGCTCACCGCCAAAGCGGTAGAGGACATGGTCCTTCGAGAGGTCATTCCATCCAGCCATCTTGTCTTGTGCGTTGTGTTGAACCTCCACACTGTAGCTTTGATTGAGGTTCATGTTCAGCGGGTCGTCAGACATGGCGGCCCAGGGTATTTGATGTTTCGAGCTTTTGATTTGATTGGGCACGTCACATGCGAACAGGGTCGTTGGGGCATATCTGATCGTTTCACTAGGGCCTGCGCTGGGCTCCGGGCGCAAGCGGAGGGCTTCCCCGACACGGATCTAGCCGGCGCCAGTGTCATTGCTGTCTGGTCCATCATGAGAAGCAAGTCGTTGCATCTTGCCTTCAGGCCTTCAGTCAGGCCATTCCACTATTGCCAGCCTCTTTGGTCATATTATGCTCATCGCAAGAAGGCCTCCAATATCCCAGTCGTGTTTTGTCCTGAGCTAATGAGAGGCCGCGTACCTGTGGCAGGCTCAGACGAAGGCTATGGCAATCAATCTTTCTCAACCGATCCATGAAAAGCACATCTGATAGCACCTGATCGACAGACACGCTGCTACGAGACACGGGACGGTGTGACGAAGAGGGTACAAGGGCGAGGTGGTTTTATGGAACCTTCGCATGGCTTGCGCGGTGAGATGCACGTGGGACAGAGCCTGGAGCGTATCACAGTCGCCGCATGCTCTGACCAGAGCTCGAGCGTCCTCGACAGTCTCCGCTATGCGCTAATGCGCCGCATGGATGGCGTGGTGTTTCGTATGCTTGCGGCAGGAAAATGATGTTGCGAGGTCTGGATGTGCTCCGCTGTGCGGTTCAAGATGGCTGGGAAGTGGCTTCCCAGCCATCCCGGCTTGCCCAGCCACGGCCCGGTCTCACGCCAACTCGCGCGTCCCTTGTTCTACGCAGCGATTTCCTGCACCTTCGGCCTCTTGCCCTTTCACCTCCCATGCGCGCCACACCCTGGCAACCATGTCAACCGGCCACCGGTCTTACGCAAACATGCCACAGCTAAGCGAGAATAAAGTAGTCGCTGAGATTTCTCTCGGCTTTCTACAGCACAATCCTTCGCTCAAGCAAACACTCACATATCGTTGCAAAGACATCGACATTCATCACATTGATCACACATATCACACCCGAAGAGCTACACGACGACACCCCGATCGACGACCAGACGAATCTGCAGCTCGTTGTTCGACCGGCGTCCCGCCTTTCCCTTGAACGATATGCACTTCGCCGCCCGATCTGCTCTGCTTGCCTCGTGTTTGGCTCTCAGAGTGCACGCTTTGCCGTTGACTTCCTATTCCGTCGTCGATGTCGACGGCGGATCCTCAGCCGCAGATGCCGCAGACGACCAGCCTACGACAGTCTTCCAGACGGTGACAAAGTCTTCCGAAGCCGAGAAGTCTGAGCCCACTACAGTTTCCGTCACTGTCGTCGAGACCACTAGTGTCAAGCATTCCGACGTGCCGACTTCCCATGCCGCCTCTTCCCTGAGGACATCGGCCAACGCTTCCACAACTCCACACGCATCTTCCGCCGCCGCTTCAAGCTCCCTGGACGCCTTGTCTGTCCTCGCGTCGGCGCAGTCGAGCATCTTCGCGCACGGAACTGGCACTGCGTCGCCTGAACCGCCTCTCACCACCAAGGCCCCCGTTTACGACCTCCCCAGTGCCCAAGCGCCGGCTCCGACGAAACCCGATGGTCCCGGCGAGGACTGTGATATCCCTCAGACCACTGTCACGGCTGACATTCCTGACTCGGACGAGGCTGCTGAGGAGTCTACCAAGGGACCACGCGAGACTGTAACTCTCCTCTCTACTACGACCGTAACTCCGGCTGCAGAGTCCACTTCCTACTACGATGATGGCATGTGGCACACTCGCTACGCTGTGAAGCCCTCTGCCGCTGCACCGGAGGCCGAGCACGTCGCGCCGACCGAGGAGAAGGTTGCTGCTCCTGTGGAGCAAGAGCCGCAGGAGAAGAACCCCTCCATCCCTACCTTTGCCAACAAGACCACTCCTCAGGGAACCGGTGCTCCTAAGATCCTCGTGCAGCCCTTGCTCCCGATGGCCACTGGCAACTCCATTGTCGCCCGCCAGCTGAACGAAGATGCGCCCTTTCCCACTCTCAGCCCCGTTCAGGGTACCGGTGCTCAGATACTTAGCAACCCTTTCAGGGCTGAGGCGACCGGAATTGCCGCTCGTGCCGCCGCAACTGGTGGCGCACTCGCGGATCCTGAAGTTCTTGTCGCTGCTCGCGCTCCGGCCGCCAGTGGCATTATCGCTCGTGCTGCTCCTTCTGGTATCCTTGCTCGTGATGCCCCCTCTGGGGTCCTCGCTCGCGCCGAACCTACTGGCATCGTCGCTCGTGCCGCACCCACCGGAATTGTCGCTCGCGCGGCTGCTACAGGCATCCTGGCTCGCGGTGCGCCGGCCAGCTACAATGTTGTCAGCTGGAATGAGACTGCTGAGGCTTAAATGAGCCTTGTGAACGGCCACATTGCCTTTACTACAATAAAGAAGCACACTGATTGAGCGAGCATACTGATTGAGCGAGCATGTCTGACTAAGTGACGGATAATTTGGAAAAACAAAAAAAGCAAACAATGAGCGATGGAGTAATTGAGTGTACATTGCACAGCGACTGATGGGATTGGGTTGGCTGCATAGCGATGGGTTTTCGTTTTCTTCTCTTTTCTTTTTCTCGCCGATGGCCACCCTGCTAGTGCAGCAATAGGGACTGTTCAGGTCACGAACTAATGATGGAGCGTGCATAGATAGACGGCTTTCCTGTAAAATGATTGTATGAAGTCCGATAACCACGATCTCGCCTCCTCAAAGGAGCAAACCCTCCGTGATTGATCCGTTCGAATATCTAGCCTTCGGAGTCTTCCTCAAGCTTGTTTCCCGCATCATCTCAACAACGGCCATCGACCGTCGTCGACAAGCACGCGCCCACCTGCCTAAATCCCTCGCGGCTCTTGGCTGCTCCCGCCCGCCCCACACGCCCGCCAGCACGTGTCCCTGATCCAACTTCACACTCGCTGCTGCGCTCCCGACTTCACGACAAACCGGCTGTCCTCGCCGATCACTTGCAGGTAAGGTAAGGTAAGGCAGGCGACTTCAATCAAGGCCGGCTCTGGGTATGCGACTTGGCGCACTGTTTGGGCGACGATTGCCCACACGTGCTGGCGTTCATGCGCTGCGGATCTCGCGAGGCGAGTCTCCGCGGGCTTGGGAGGGAGTCTAGATGGAATTAACAATGGGGACGGCGTGTTCCCTCTGCGTGGGTGGCGGCCTGCGTGGTATGAGGATATAGTCTTCAAGTGTCGCCGTTAGTAGGGCTGTCCTTCTCTCCCTCGTCTCAATAATCCTCTCCCTCGATACATTGACGCCATGCACGTCACGCAGCCTTTCGTTGCCGCCGTCCTGGCCGCGGCAGCAAATGCTGCTCCGGCGCCTTACAGCTACGGCAAAGACAATCACACCTCGTCCTGCACCTACAATGGCACTTCCGGTGGCAAATTCGACTACGATGCTCTCAGTCTGCGCGAGGTCGGTGCCCGCAACACGCTGGACTGGCGCATCTGGCTGCTCCACAAGTGCCAGCCGATCTCGTTCTGGCACGACGTTCCTCTGTACCCGTACGAGAACGACACCACCATCGTCAACGCAGTCGTCGAGATCCCGCGCTGGACGGACGGCAAGATTGAGATCGAGAGCGAGGAGCCGCTGACGCCCATCTTCCACGACGACCGCAACGATGCGCCGCGCTACGTCGAGTCCGTCTGGCCGCACAGGTCGTACCCCTTCGTCTACGGCTCCGTAAGTCTCGCGCTCTCTCGAAAAGAATTTCCTTCCTGGTACTGACAACATCAGATCCCCCAAACCTGGGAAAACCCCAACCTCGACCACCCCTTCACCAACGAGCCCGGCGACAACGACCCGATCGACTTCTTCGACATCGGCCAAGACATGGGCTACACGGGCCAAGTGCGGCAGTCCAAGGTCCTCGGCGCGCTTGCGCCCAACGACGGCGGCGAGACCGACTGGAAAGTGCTGGTGATCGACGTGCGGGACCCGATCGCGCCGCTCGTCAACTCCGTCGAGGACGTCGAGAAGTTCCGCCCGGGCGTGACGGAGGCCTTCAGGGACTGGTTCCGCTACTACAAGGTCGCGCGCGGCGACGGCGTCATCCCGCTCGTCGGCGGCGACTACGTGAACGCGAGCTACATCACCGAGCACGTGCTGCCGCAGGGCCACGAGTGGTGGATCGATCTGGTTTCTGGCAGCGAGGACCCGGATGGTCTTGATGTCAACCAGATCAGCATCGCGGAGTACGACGGGTACGTTGCGCCGAGCGAGGCGGCGGAGGAGCTCGAGATTCCGACGGAGGATGACATCCAGCCTGCCGCGCCGAGGCCGGCGGAGTACGATGAGTGGTACTACCTGGATGAGGAATTCGGGCTCATCCAGCAGGGCCCTGAGTGATAGAGTGGCTTCTACGAGACTCCTAGATTTATGCTAAAAGTTGCCGCTTGGTGTCAACTTCATTTCAAACCTCTGTTGACATGTGACAGTCCGAGCTTCACTCACGACTTCCTAATTCGGGAATCCCAACTTTGCTGTTTGATGGCATCTTCGCATGTCAGTCGTCTGCCACCTCACTTACAAGCGTAGAAGCCGAAGCTCTCTCGCAACTGCCTAATTCGAAAATCCCAACTCGACGCCTGTCTCATGTCAGCAGCCGGCACTTCACTTGCATGCGACAGTCAACTTCACTCACACGCATGAAAACTCGCGACTTCCTATTTCGGAAATCTGAGCTCGAGTTTGCTATCCTGTGTGTCACATGCCAATCTGTCGGTCACTTCACTTACACTCATGAACACTCGTACCTTCTCCTAATTCGGAGATTGCAAACTCGACGTTCGATGCCACTCGCTTCGCTCGCCTCTGAACCGAACCGAACCGGCACGTGACACCCGACGTCATCGGCCGGACTTCACTTACTCGCAGAGCGTGAAAACTCGGAACTGCCTAAATAGGAAATTTGGGTCGTTGGAGTTCTAGAAAAAAAAAAAAAAAGTTGGGAAAATTTTCGGAGGCGAGTGCTGGATCACACTCGCGTTCGCGGAAGAGGGGGGGGACGAGCTCGAGGCGCTTGGATGGGCGCGAAAAGGTGCGTAGTCAGGGAGATGGGCGGCCAGACGCTGGATGGATGGATGGAGTTCTGCGCCTGCAGACAGAGTTGGATGGACGGTGCGCTGCGCGCTCGCAACGGGCAGGGAATAGCAGTAGGAAATTGCAGGGCCAAGGGATCAAAGACAGAATAGGCGTGAGGGTCTCGGTCTGCGATCTGAGTGACGAAGGCCGGCTGGATGAGGTGAAAACCGTCTCTATTGATCTTCTCAAAGCTATCTGCCTGCCAGTCATCCCATCCCATTCCACCCCGTCCGTCCAGTCAAGGGACCCGGTATTCAAAAGCAAGCTTCATCATTTGATATTGGAACCCTCGGCTCGGAGAGGGAAGCAAAAGCCAATTCGACCAAGTGAGAAGCTGAGCAAGAAAAGGCCAACTAAACTAGACTAACAACGGCATAAGCAAAAAAAGGTAAGTCCGGCCCCTTACAAAAAAACAAACATGAGGAGCCCTGGGGGTATACAACAGTAGCACACACACATAACATAAGAGAGACATGTGGCTTCGGGAGGGGAAGGAGCTAGGCCTTCTTCCCCTCCGAGCCGCAGTAAAAGCAAAAAAAGGAAGAAAAAAGAGCTCAAAACAAAATTAAACGCCCATGGGAGGGGACTTCTTCCCCTCCAAGCGGAGGGTTGCAGAATGTCCAGTCCGCTTGTGCCCAAACCCAAGTCCCGATTCCGAGGTTGTTGTTCCCTTTTCCTGATGATGGCATGATACAAGTACACCACAACCCCCGCTTCCTCGATGCACTGTGTTTGAGAGGAGAAGGGGGGTTGAAAGAGTTGTCGCTAAGAATGTTGTGAACGCCGGCTGGAAACGTTGGATTTTGACAAGTAAAGAGAGTCGTCAAATTTTTGGGGTTGGTTTGTCGTTAGGGGTGTTGTGATGGTGGTCGAGGCTCCCCTGCGAGAGGTGGTGTGGTGGGAGGAGGCGGGATGTTTCTTCAACGCATCGATTCTCGGTCGAGGCTTGAGGTGCGGCTGAGAGGGCCGTTGGGCTCGCATACACCTCCTGTGAATTGGTCACCGCGTTTGCGTCGCTCGCTCGGGTTGCGGCTGAAGATGCGGCGGGGCCAGGATCGCTCGCTGCGCTGCAGCGGTTCGATTGGGCGAGGCGACGAAGATCGGATTGAAGAGGCGTACATCGGTTCGATGATGCTGCTGCTGCTGTCGTCGTGCTGGAGAGTGACCGGGGGATCCTTGCGGATCTTGACGAAGAGCTTGGCGTCACGGTATTGCTCGCCGTTCGGGTTGAAGAGGGGCAGGTGGCGGTATCCTTGCTGAAGGCTATCGAGCTTGGCAGTGAATGTGGCGAGGAGCGTGTTGTTGGAGTTGGCGCGACGTCCATCGGGAGAGTTCCACACAGTCCACCTCACAAAGATGAGGCTGGTGTGCTTTGTCTCAACGGTCATGTTGATGGGCTGGTTGAACACTGGGTCGAACCCATTGCCCTCGACGACACGGGTGCGCTTGCGCAAGGGAGAGCCGATGCCGAGCATACCGTCACGAGCCGATGCATCGATACCGCCTTCACCGGAGGCGATGCCACGCGCCTTGTCTTCGGCCGAGTACATCTCAAACTCAATGTACGGATTCATCGGAGTTTCGGACGACTGGTTGCGCGGGCGCGGAAGTCTCTGAGCGGAAACGATGTCGACGTCAAACTTAACCATCTTCTTCCACTTCTTCTCCTTGGCCTCAGCATCGTCTGTGAGAACATCTGCGATGGGCAGGTGCTTGGCCTGGCGGAGCTCCTCGGGCTTTAGAACATAGCCAAGGCGGTCAGACCCAGCAGCGAACATGGCCTCATTGACCTGCATGTGCACGTCGTAGGTCTGCCAGTTGAGAGCGGCCATCTGCACACCGCGGCGCCAGGCTTGAAGAGGGTTGAAGTTGGAGGAGTCGATGCGCCTCGCGCCAGGGTAGACTCGCATGAGGTAACGCATGTTGTGCTTCTCGAGCATGGCTTTGCTGTCGGAGTTCCTTGCGCACAGCTTGGCGAATGTGTTCTCAGAGAAAGAGAAGATGTGGTTGTATGTCTTCGCCTCTGGCGCATTGAAACCGCCATACTTGATGCCTTGCGAGTAAACGCCAAGCCGACCCAGCTCCAGCGTGATTTTGCTCGTCTTACGCCGCTTACCTTTCTCCAAGGCGGCTGCAGGGTGGTCGCTGTCCTCACTCGATGAGCTCGGCGACATGGTAGGTCCAGATGTTGTTGATCCCCTGGGCGTAGAAGATGCAGCAACAAAGCTGTCGGACGGGCTCATGTTCGGAGGACTGCCAACAAGAGGCGATGCTGAAACCAAGCTGGGGTCGGATGAAGGAGTGCGGGTGAAGGTCGAGGTAATGCTGCGCGCCCGGCTGCGGCCGTTGGGGGCGTCCGCGATTTGCATCCCAAAGTCGCTCTCCTCGGATGCTTTGACCTTGACCAGAATCTTATGCCTCAACTCCTCAGGCGAAGGCAGAGAAATAGAGTTGCTCATAAGTGGGTCGAGAATCATAACACCTTCCCAATGCGTTTTCATAAGGTCTACCATCGCGAGCTGCTGGTCGACGCTGCAGTGCACCTCTAGAGAAACAATCAAAGGGTAAGGTGTGCTGTGGAATGCGTATTTCGAGATAACGGAGACACAGTCTTCGAAAGGAATTTTAGTGGTCATGGTCCGGCCATGTGTGACCATCGGGCGGCCATTTTCACCGTCCCAGCAGTCGATTTCGATGCAGCGGCAGCCTTTAACAAGTGCGGAGATGTATCCTTCTACGCTTGATGCACCTGCGACTTGGCGACCGAGAAGGTAAGTGTTGTGCGAGCTTGAAACAAAGTACTCGTTCAGAGGGCGGTCGAGGGTGACCTCGCCCTTCTTTTGAACGAGAGGCGTATTATAAGAGGAAGTCAGGAAATTCTGGAAGCCCAGCATGTTCATGGTTCGTTGGCCAATGAGAGGCTCGGCGTCGGGAAGGCGATGTTGGTTAGAGGCATTCTTCGCAAATTTCTCGAAGACTGCTTCCCAGTGGCTGCGGTCCTTCTCAACATCAACGCGCTGTTGCTCTTTCAGGAATTCCATGAAGGTATCCTGATCCATCTCCAGGTCGGTCCCGAACTTTATGTTGCGATAGAGGTTTTGAATGTCCTTGCGCTCTTTGAAAGAATCGACGAAGTCACGGTACTGAGAGTAATCCAGGCTGCCGCAGCGCTCAACATCAGACCGAGTAAAGTGTGTCCGAACAGTATCCTCTGAGCAGTTGATTTCAAGCTTGCGGCAAATCCATCGAGCATCGTCAAGGGTGAACGATTCGTCAGCATCAGAGGCCTTGCGAGCCATTGCCTGGCGCCATGCCATTGCAATGCTTTTATCGCTCTTTTCGACAGACGACGAAAGCGCATTCATGATTTCTATCCGTTCTCTGGTGACTCTGTTTAGCGCGTCGGCCCAGAGTTTGGTGATGTACGCGTCGTCCGTCATGAGGTGCATGTTCTTGATCGTCCGGCCTTTGGATCGTTCGGGAAGCTCGTAGATGATGGAAATCATTCGGTTTTCGTGTTCGTTGGGCACTTTGACATCGTCACGTGCGTTCCTAGAGTCAGCGCCAACGCGGATCTCACGAACATCGTCGATGAAGAAGGACTTCGAAGGGTTGGTGGCGTGCCAGCAGACTCGCGCTGAGTTTGGGTCCAGCCAGATTTTGATGCGTTTGATTTTCTTGGAGGTGTGCTTGTAGACCCAAGTTCCCTGCTCTAGCACGGCGGATATGGCGGGAGCAATGCCACCTTCGAAGCTACTCAGGGCACTCGATGCATTGCTAGGGCGGCCGACAATGTTTGCGAGTCCATTGTGGCGGCCGCGTGCTCTCGAAGGAGCACGTGACGACGCTCGAGAGTATGACCTCTCTTCGATGACATCGTCCGGGATTTCAGGAGGGCTGTCGAGTTCGAGGTCCGAAACATCCTGGCCGAGATCCGAGTTGCCGTTGCTATCGCTTCGACGACGCATGAGAACCGGTCCGGCGCTTTGGTCACGCATCCGCATCGATTGCGTTGTCGATGCTCGTCGTCTCAATTTGTTATGCGCGCCGCGGGACAATCTTCGGATCAAACCAGGGCTCTTTCCGGTCATGGCTTCGGCCATTGCGCTAGGAGGGACGTTGCGAGTGTGGGGCGATGGGGATCGTTCATGAAGAGGCCTTTCCAGCGCGGATGAGCGAGGCAACACAGATGGCGACATGCTCGGGTATGTTTGAGGTGACAGGCCATTCTCCACAACGCTGCGGTCCTGGTGCATGAAGGAGCGTTTGGAGCGGAGGGAGGGAATATGGGAGATTGGACTCCCCCGGGTGGAGGAGGCAGCGCTGCTGAGAGCAGCGGCGGAGGCGGGTGTGACTGTCATGGCGACAGTGGTGCTGAGGTTCGGGTGTTTATTAGGCACACTGGAAGCGGCCGGCGCTCGCGGAGTGGCTGAAGGCTCGTCGACTAAGAGAGAGCCATTGGGGTGTTGGTACAAGGGGGAGTGCGGACGGGACGGGAGGTCCATGGCTTGAGGGCCAGGGTCGAGGCAGGCAGTGCTACTCAGTGAGGATGGCGCGAGGCATTGTGGACCGCAAGCATGGTAGCCGTCCTGGGAGCAGAGCAGGTCGCACCAGGGTTGCCTGACGGAGCGGGAAGGCCGGCGACAGGCTTCAGATATGCAAAGCGAAGGAATCGATCGACCAGCGACGCGAGGTGTCTAGTGGCGGGATCGCGCCAGCGCGACTGCGGACTGCGGATGACGGAGGATGGAGGGGCGCGAGGCACAAGGCGGCCGGTATGGCAGCAGGTGAGCTGTCGGGGTCTGCGGCTGCGACTGCTGCTGCTCGGGTGCTGTCAGGCTAGCGACGTGGAGCGAATGCGCATGCACGTCAGAGCATGCAGGTGCAAGAATGCAGTGCTGCGGCGCTGCTTGGGGCTGAATGCGTGCGTGGGGGCCGCAGGCTTGGGCTGCTGGGAGTGGGAGCTGGCGCGGGTTGCGTGGTGCTTGTGCTGGCGACGCAGGCCGGCGGCGGGCGGAAGTATGAGTGGACGAGAGGGGATGGCGCCGGGATGGTGAGATGAGAAGTGTATGACGGGCGAGTGGCGTGTATCTGAATGGTGCGGTCCGGGCGTGCGTCTACGGCGGTACGGTGGGCAGAGCGGAGCCAGGCGCGCGGTGGTGAGTTGGCGAGGAGGTAATGGTAAGGAGTGTATGCGGTCGGCGGCGGAAGGGCGCGGTGGTGGGAGGAATGGGACGGATGGGGATGGGATGTGGTGAGGAGCGAATGCTGATGAGTCGCCGTGCGTGCTCGATCGCTCCGTTCAGCGCAGGCTGAGGCTGCCTAAGGTACCTACCGAGCGCAACCGTGCGTGCGTGCGGCAGCTGGGTTCCAGAGACTCTGCGCGGCCTGCCACAAACCTTCGACGTCCCACTCCTACGCAAATTACCTCGACCCGCCGCGCCCGCCAATGCCAGGCACAACGGCCGCCCTAGCGCGCCGGACGTCATTCAATTTCACCTCGCCCTGCGACGGGCGCGCCGCCCTACGAGCCTCAGCGACCGCGCCGCGCCCTGTCCGCACCGCACACCGCACGAGCGCTCCTTGCGACGGGGACCACGGCGACCACTGACCACCGACCACCACCGTCCACGCCTGCTGGTGAAGCGGTGATCGAAGCGGTGATCGCGTGCGCTCGCCCGCCGCCAGAGCCGCCCCCCGTCCGCGATCTTCCGCCGGCTGCCAGACACCTGCAAACTCTCCGGCCTGAGTGTGGAGATGTGCGTCGCGCCCCCTGTCGCGCGCCTCAGCGGTGCCTCGCGGATCCCTGCCCAACGGCCCAGCGCCCGCTCCCATGCATCAGCCTCCACGCTGCCCACGCCCGGCCGCCCGTCACCTCCTCGCGCCAGCCATCCAGCCCTGCCCTAGACCTGATACACCTGCGCGGCCTGCCAGCAGCCTGCGACGCGGCCCCCGACGGCGGGCGTCGAGGGCTCAGGGTCTCAAACGGCCAGCCCGCCGACTGCGAACAGCGACCTGGAAGGGCGGTGCGAGTTGCTTCCATGCTAGTGGGCTAGTGGTTACCTGACGCTTGGCCATCCGGCAGCTTGGGACCAAGTGCCGGCACGATGCACGTAGCCGAGCGCGGCTCGTCGAGGGAGAGACGAGACGAGAGTGGCAGCACCAGCCCGCGGTGCCCCCCGGTCCTTGGTCTGCCCTGTCCAGCTGCCCGTCCTCGCCAACAACCAGGCACTGCCAGCCTGCCAGGCCGATGCGTGCAGCCCGGCTGCATCTATTCTCTCGTATCCGCCTCGCTGGCGTCGCGACGGCGCTGCGGCTTCCGCACGCTTGGCGCCGTAAATAATAGCATCCAAGATTTTTGCACCGTTGGACCCGGGCCGTTGCCAGTCTACCTGTCTGCCCGCATGCGTCCCCCCACCCGCCAGCCGCCCGCCGTCATCGTTCGGCTTTTTCCCCGTGCGCGCGAGCACCACCCGAACTCGAAGCAGTCGAGCGCAGCCCGCCGCCGCCCGACTCGCAGCACGCTGTCTGCGCGCGCGCATGAGCGCCTATCTCATGACCATATGACCGTGATCATGGGGGTCACGCTCTGTACCGCATGCAGATGGGAGCGTGAAAAAAGCGGTGTGCGCCGCGACGGCTACGCCTGTTTGGCGACCTCAGTAGCTGCCCGACCGCTCACTAAGAAGCTGACTGCCTTGACTCGCCCGTTCCAGCACGAGCCACGCGTGATCTGGCATTCACCTCCCACAAGGCTGATACGCGACACAGCATCCTGGCGCGCAGCACCCGCCGCGGTTAATGCCTGCGGTGCTCGTTTCTAGAAATCTTCCGTCTCCAGCAGGGTACCTACAGTGCGCCTGTACACTACCGCCGCGCCACGCCTGCAAGGATATTCCGCGCCCGTCCCTTGACAGCGCTGAAGCACGAGCTGCGACCAGCGCTTGTCCCACGGCATCCCATCGCATCCGGCCACGCCTGCTCAGTTTCAGCGCGCATTCGTGCCCGAGCCCTGGCCTTCCTCTTCGATCACCGCCTTCCTGCTGGAATCACACTAGTCGGCGCCGACGACGGGCAGCCGGTGCCAGCTCGGCTACCTGGCAAGCCGTCCAGCAACCGAGCCACCGTGCAAACAAGGCGCAGTCTGCTCTTCCTTCTCAAACACGAGGAAAATCCGCCTCCAAAGTGGGGATGATGTGCAGCTGCTATTTCTGACCGCCGTCCTAAAAGCCAACTCAGGTCGAATGGAAGCTATTGGCCGCCAATCGTATCCCGCGTCGCATGGGCAATCAATCAGCGCCCGCGCATCTCCTTTTCCTCATCTCGTGTCGCGTGTGCGGTGAGCCCGATGATCCAGCACCATCCCACAATTTTCTTTCTCTCCCACACCGGTGTCGCTTAGCACGTCCAGCATCAATTTCCGAACAACGGGCCCTCACATCCTGCCCTCTGCCCTCCCCTACCCCAGCTCCTGACTGACAAAGTGCAATAATATGCGCGTGCGTTGCATCAAAGGGTTCGCCACAGCTATCGTTATCCGTCTGCGGCTCTCCAAAACGGCCGTGGGGTGCAGAGAGTTTGTCCCCTGAGCGCCCTTGAAACGCCCGAAGTTCACCGCTCTCCCACGTGTCACGAAAATCGTCTGGTCCGCCGCAGCTTTGATCCCGCCGAATAGCCACCTCGCTCGCACCGCGGAAGGATGGAGGAGAGGAGAAATCCGGATTCAGCTGCCGTGAATAATCCTCGCGTCGCATCCTGCCACTGCCTGCATCGATCTAGTCGGGGCACCAACGCTGCGCTCATCTCGCTCCCTCGCCAAGCTGCTCTCCGGATAGCCGGAGCAGGCATGCACATAGCCCACGGAATACGTCTCCTGCATCCTTCGCAGCGCATGCTGTAAGCACGTTTTTCCGCAGTCATTACTTCGTGCCGTGGTTACCCACTGGTTCACGCGACTTCCCGCACGTCAGCACTTTACCGTACGGAGTCGACCGAAACGACGGACTGACCGACCGACCCACGCCCGCATCTTCACGCCCGCGCGCCCCATCTCCCTGCGTGTCACAATCATCCCAGCGATAACACCCCTCCCATAGCACGATACGCGCGCAAACCCCATGTCGCCGAGCCCTACACCAAATGACAATCCTACGCATCCTCATCACACCACCGTCAGGTCGGACCAGTCGTAGCAGCAGAGTGCGATTCGCCGCCTCCATCCCATGCCCCTGATGCGCGACGCGCATCAGAAAAGCCGCCTCATCCATGCTTCCTCCCCCTCAGGCCGCGACGACGATCAAATCTACCGCGCAGCCAGGCACCAGGATTCCCCTTCTTCCCTTTACAAAGCCTCCAAAGCCTAGTCGCAGCCGCAGTAAAGGCGAGCCGAGTGCCCGTCCGTTCGCCTTTTCTTTCCTTGTCTCCCTATCTAAGCCGCCTATCTCACTCTCCCCCAGCCGGGCCAAGTTCCGCCGCTTGCTCGAGAAGAAAGGCAGACAGGCAGCCAGGGCACCGGCGGATGTCGCGGCCGAAAGTCTGCACGCTCGCATCGCCGTCCCACCGACCATCGATCGCGCGCACACCCGTGCATTGCATGAGCGCCTCCATGCACCTCCCTGCTGAATGATATAGTCACGTATGTAAGTCATGGGGGGATTTTGCGAGAACACCCCGACGCATTGCATCGCAGGGCAGGGCATGACCACTCTGCGCCGCTCGCTCGTGCGCCTTGCACATCGTTGATGTCGGCATGCCGCGCTGCGCAAAAGTAGCTCCAATCGCCGTGCGATTGCCCCTTCGTCCTCGAGACACCGTAGGTTTCTGCGCGTTCACAGCCCCTTGATGTCTTGCAGGTGCACCCCCTCTCCACTGCCCCTCCCACACTACCACCTTACCCTCTGGTCGCTCGACGAAACACCGCTTGACACCTGGCACTCGCTCGCACGCTTGCTCGAAGCTCCCTCCGTTCTGTAATCCTGCCTAACCTAAGGCAAGCTAAACCATCCCATCCGTGCTAGTGGTCACAGCAGTGAGGTAGACAGAAAACGGCAAAGCAATGGGACCCAACCCCGCTTGCGTAGCACGAGCTCCTTACAGTAGCTTCGCAGGAACGCACGAAAAGCCCCGCGGACAGTAGGTATCATCATCGCGCATGGCCGCACGCATCGACACCTGAGGTACGGGTACAGCAGCCAAAGGTCACAGCTCTACTTGCTCTTCCTCGGCTTCCTCGGCCTCTATGCTACTACCTTACCTTGCCTTGCCTTCCCTAGCCGCGACCGACCACGCGGAGCTCTGAAGGCGGCAGCTGTAGCGGGGCCGTCGCCAGACCTCACCAAGCCCATGCCACCGCATCAGAGGGAAGCCAGCCGCTACTGCAGCGTGCGCTGGCGGCTGGCGGCCACGTGCTGGGCGTTTTTCCCTTGGTTTCCTCCGTATCGGAACGCGGGTGGTGAGTGCATGCATGCGCGCAAGCGAGCGAGCGCGCGAGAGTCCCAGGAGATCAGGCGCCGCTTTTGCGCCGAGCTTCGCTTCTGCTGACTACTTACTGGCGCTGTGCTGTGCTGCGCTGTGCTGTGCTGGCTTGGTTTGGTTTCTGGTTTGTTGGCGGGGTGATGGGTTCGGAAGTCGGATGTGCGCGAGCCAGGGGAGTGAGGTGAGGTGAGGTGAGGTGAGGTGGGGAGTCGGGGAGCGGGTGCGATGGCAGGATGGGATGGTACGGGTGTGGTCACGCCACCTTTCGCTTGAGAGGGGGAGCCTGGGCTGGTCGGGTGGCGCTGGGGTTCTGTGCGTGGAAGTCAAAGCGGGTGGTACTCGAGGGAGGCTTTGGGGAGACGGTGAGTAAGCTGCTGATGTTGGCAGTTGGCTTCGAGGACCGTGAGCGAGGTTCGGGTTGTGATTGGCGATCTAGACGATGGAGGATGGGGCTCGAGCGAGAAGAGACTCGATCACAGTATCTGCGTTGTGCGACGGGTCACGCCAGGATGCTTCGTGGGTGGTTTCAAGATCAGGTCCAGCCGGGAGGCGGGGGGAGATGGCAATTCGAAGTCACTTTCGCATGTCGTGATTGTCACGTCTGCAGCGCGTTTTAGCAGCCGCGCCATCGTCGCAGCGTGCGGGTTGAGTTGGCGGCCAGACAAGAGAGTTGTGATGGTGCCCGCGGCCTTCTTTTGTGAAAGTTTAGAGCTACGTCTGAGAATTAAACTTTGGTAAATGCCAGGTTCGTCACGACTTGGGCATCAACCACGGATGTCTACGGACCCGGAGTTGGGGGGAGTCTCGATGCATGACTGAAGATCGGAAGTTGCGGGTGAGGAGAGCCAGCTGCTTCTTAACCTAACCCTAACCCTAATATACGATGTCTCAACCTCAGGGATGCATTCAACGCGCTGCGGGAGCAATTCTCAATCGACTATAGGAAAATCGTCATGACTCGATATATGTCTGGTTGCCATGAAACGAGAAGATTGTCGTGAGCGGAATGGCCAGCGCCGGCGTGGTAGGAATGCTCAATGGCTTCATCGTCATAGAACGGCCGCGCTTACGGTAAACGGCGATGCTCATATCGCATGTTACGCCTAGTATTTCAGCCGCTCGCCTCTATAGCGTGCCGTGGCTTTTGCCTGGCGCTCACATTCTCTCGCTTCGTGAGCCTCCTTTATAGGGCGGCTGCTCTTTCGTGACGCCGTTTGCGTTGCTGAGGGAATCACCCATATGGACCAAGGCGCCATTCTTACATGCTAGATGCTTATACTGATCCTGATGCCGACTCGCTTGGAGACTTCCTATAACTTGAGACGACTGGGAGCGTGTTCTCTACCTCCACGAGCTCCCCTTCGCGTATAGAGAAGTTTGAAGGCCTTGGAGGACTACAACGCGTCCTCGTTAAGTACGGCAAGGTAGGCTCTCCTGGTGATGATTCAGTCTCTCCAGCCGATGAAAGAAGATAGTACCACGAGCCTCATTCATAGGAAAACCGCTCAATTGTTCTGGTTCCATGCCCGGCATACATGGAGTTTACCTTTCCAGCTTACCAACGGTCTCACATGGCTCGCGAGACAGCTCTTTATATGTACAGCAAGCATACCAGTCAAACGCTCCAACTCCCTCACCTGATGCTCCGGACAACTCACTCCAAGGACATCAATCACGTCCAGCGCTCACAGTGCATGCTCTTCAACCATGCCACCAGCCCCATTTGCATCTAACGCTCCAGGCTATCTACCACAACTCCCTTTCACGCCGAACGTTGGGGTACGCGCGCTCCTACCGCACCAATGGCCTCATTCGGCGCCCAGGACCTCAAGCTTCGGTCATTCTAGCTCACTAGCGACGCTCGTGACGCTCATGACACCCGTGACAGCCGTCGTCTCGATTCCCCCATCTGATCCATTGCGGCCGATGTCACAAGTAACATCGCACCTAAACAATGACTACTGCTTCACACACTAGATGACGACGGTACCGACGCCGATCCATTCGAGTAGTCGACACATACACCACGGATGACACGACCGAGCACCAGCTCGGATATTCACCATCACGCCCAGTAGCCACAAGCGCGACCAACTCAAGAAACACCCAGCCAGTATCATCAAAAGCTCGGTCAGCGCCCCGGAATCACGACAATGGCGACGACTATGACACTTCGAGCCTGCTATACTCCGCCCAGCAGCACACCATACAGAAGAGAGCACGGGGCGATGGATTAAGCAGGGGCATGTAGCGCAGCGGCGACGACACCGATCCAATTCTCGCTCGAGAGCAAGCGACATCGTCAACAATGCAGCAGAGGGCAGCGATCCAGGGCGCAACCCAGGCAGCAATCCAGGCCTGCGAAAGGTCGACCATCCTGGGGAAGGGGTGTCTGGAGAAGCAATTACAGAAGGTCACTCCTATAGAGGGAGTCCGATGCTCCTGACCGTGAACGGGGCTGATGCCAGTCGAGTCCGGCACATACGCCCTACGAAGGTCGGGATGCCATGGCATGATCGCGTGAGGGATTGTCTGCCGACATCGATCCAGCCGTTGCTCCTACCGAGTGGCTTCGTCGACATTCGGACGCTCTTCGAGAAGCTCTCCAAGTTTCTGCCCGGCCCATTTCACTGCCACCTTCGTGTCTGCAAGGTTTAATATTTTGACTGCATTTTCGACTTCTTTCAACATATAGCCGACACTCAACACCACGTTGCTCTGTTGCCCCGCTCACCCGACTGCCTATTCAGATTGATGGGATGCGATTGCATTGATGATCATGCCAAGGTCGGAACCGGGTACAGTCGTTACAGCTTCGGCTTGGACCATCACTGTTTTATGGGCCATGGACTGTACTGCGTATGCGGACGGGCGTTCCAATCGCTACTGCAGCTTGCCTGCCATGTCACAACTCATCCACTCCAGAACACATCCCGCTGATCAACGAGTTAGTACCGCTTATCGACAGACTGGATTTATATCCACCAGAAAAGGACATATCGCTGTATAGTCTCTGCATTGATGACCGTTCCCTCACCGGCGCAATGATTATACCAGGCGCGTAGTCTGGGTCATCGCAGGTATTGGACGTCAAGCAGCAACTTGACCACCCTACATCGAGTCTTGGGCTTTCGCCGTATACTCAATCCTTCGCCATGCGGGTATACAGGGAAAGTGGTGATGGGGTTGCAATCGATCCGAGCAACGTATTTGGCAAGAAGCGGGACCGTCTGGCGGATGCTATCCTGGTGCACCATACTGCTTTCGTGGCCGATGGGGAGGATAACTGCACCTTGAGGATCACTGCCCCTTCGCGGACATTCCGATTGTCCCCCCGCCGCCCTTCGCCCGCTTATGAGGGAGCTTCTCAAGCACAACTTGACATCACAGTACGACCACATCGACGTCCTAACCTACGGCACAGCGCTACTCGGGTGAAACTCTTGCCCAGTCGCGCGCGAGATGGCCAGAGCGAAAGCCTACAATTGCAACAATCTCTGACGGGTTTACTTGCAGCTTGCCGGCTCTCGCGTTATTCTGTGCAGTCACTGAGTCGTTCTGCTTTAATTGCTTCATACAAACACCGGAGCTGAAGAGGACTGCGAATACTATGGGTGAAATCGCGTATACCTGGGCAAGACAGATTGCAATGAATGACCCAGACCTTTATCCCATCGAAATGCCACATGACACATCGTTTTGACGTGATAGTCTGAAGCTCGGTCGAGCATTCATTGACCCTGACTATGAGTCCTCTAGGCCAAACGCAATATTCTTATGTGCGACGAATTTTGCACAGAGCAGGAAGAACGAAGTCGTGTGTTACAAGCTGACAATTACACAAGATGGAACTGGCATGGGACGAAGCGCAGCTCACAAAGCTGCCACAGGGGTATTCCGCGGTCTAGGAGAGAGCATCGTGCAGTACCTAACACAGGAGCAGCCTCTGCTATGAGCCCGAAGCCCGGGCTGTGGGCTGCGATCAATAGCTGACCATGAACTGCATCTCGTATTGAAAGTAGCAATGTTATCAAGGTAAATGATAACAAGAGAGCAGTCGTATTTATGATAAACGTCGACAGTCTGAGACCGTGTATGAAATATGGTTGCTTGCCTGCTTATGTATCTAGTAATTGCCTACTCGCTGATGAACGGTCAGAGCCTCGTACCTTATCCAGCACATGGCGCCTCCGGGACGTCTCATCCGCGATATGGTTTCCCGGCCCAGACCGCGACATGCGATCTCTCGAGACGTGGCCTCTGCAGGCGTCGCGTCCGGGATCTCGGACACCATCCATTTCAATGCTCAGTTCAGATATCCGCGCGCAGTATTCGGACCGGTGGGTCGGCGAGCTCGGCGGCCAACCATCGCGAGCTCCTCAGCCATGTCGACGCGGGAGCCCTCTGATTCAGAATTTTGATAGCCTCTTAGCACTGGGCACTGGACCAGAATATGGGTGTCCAGGTTGTTCTCGTCGCGCCATGCCAACGATCGCTCGGACGCATGGTAAATGCCCGCTCCGGTACCACCCCTGTCGACGCGGTTGATCATAGGGTGGTCGGCGAAAAGTCGTGCCACCTCCGCAAGTCCGTACGAATGTGGGTGATCGAATCCTTTGACCGTAAGGAGGACGCGGCGGGCTGCGTCGGAAGAAGTGCGAGAATGGCTGGAGGGTATCCTCGAACCTTGACTGGAGTTACGATGTATCGATCTCCGCGTTGAATTAACAGCGAATGGAAATGAGTTACGCCATGTAAGCGATGGTTTTGGACTTCAAGAACTGCCGGGAAATGAGAGATGGCGCGGACAGGCTGCTCACTAGGGGTGCCAGCACGAGCGCGAGGGCGCAACTGCTCAATCCATACGCCGTGATTCCTTGCTATTGCGTCAAGCTCTTCTTGAAGACAAATCAACGAAGGCCCGGCGGAGCCGCATGAAGAAGCTCGCAGCTAGCCATACGAATCTCGTCCTCCTGCGGCGTGCAGTCAGATGGCCACTTCTTTCCACTTACGTTCACGTCAACATTCTCTTTTTTTTTTCTCTTTCTTGAGCATCTCGACTGAGAGGTGGCCAATGTGTCACAGGGAATCTGTCCCCGTATACTGCTTTCTTTATTTGCTCGGCGCGATGCCTTGGCAAGCCAGCGACGGCGTTTTCTCATGTAGACAATAGCAAGCCCAATCCGGTCTTCAGGAAACACGCGAGGAATGTCGTACATTCTGTGGCCATGCAAAACAGGCCATTGTTCTCAGGCTCACAATTATATTGTAAGGTGCACTCCGTGATAATTGTCTGCGGGCGAGACATGGAAGTGTGGTCACCCGCTGGTGTAAGCGCGCATTGGCATGTGATTGATCGGCGGTGCCCGGTGACGCATTTGCAGTCGGCAAGCAGCACAGCTCCGCCGGATCTGCTGCCTCGACCCCATGGAGTTGTTTGCGATCGCCACGCTCTTCTTTCACAAACCCCCCGCCGCGACTCGCGGACTCATTCTTTGTAGATACTTTTTACGATTGTTCTCCTCAAGCCAGACCATCACTCTTCCGTACCAACAATCTGCAATAGCACTCTTCATAAAGCCTTAGCCCCAAGCAAAGCTTCCCGCATCGCGACTCAACCGACAGCTCTCCCGCTCACCCAGTGCCGCATGTCAGCTGCAGCCTTGACGAACACGCAATCTAGCGACGCAGGATCTTCCGACTACGAAGCACCTGTCGCGACTCCGCACCATCCTGCCTCAGCCTCCACCCTGCCTCTCTCCACTACTCCCGGCCAAGAGCCGGATGGGCCTCGAAAGAGCCGTTTCATGGAAGAAGGAATAGGCAACCGCTCGGCCAGCTCTGAAGTGCCAAATATCACACCAGTCTTGACCTCTAAACGCGACTCAATTGACCCAGCGACGGTGCCTATGCGCACGAGCTCCTCGAGAGCTGTCTTGAACGGAGAATCAGGCCGCCCAACTAGCCCTCGTAGCCCGAAAGGTCGTACACTTTCGCCGAACGAATCCAAGAGAAGGCCACAAGTCAGTGAGAGCGATTGGATTGCCGCAAGTAAGATCAGCAGAGCATCGCCGCCCCTCATGAGAACCGAAGAGCAAGGAAGCATGTCTGCGTCGCAGGGAGAGCCTTCTTCCTATGTTGGAAAGGACTTGATCCATGGGGACGGATTCAGTTGGAGCGCGGAAAAGGAGAACATCGTGAAGGGGCCCTACGACTACCTCGAGTCGCACCCTGGCAAGGATGTACGAAGCCAGCTTATCAATGCCTTCAATCTCTGGCTCCAAGTGCCTGAGCCCTCCCTCGAGATCATCAACAAAGTCGTTGGCATGCTGCACACAGCCTCACTCCTGATTGACGACGTGGAGGATAACTCGAACCTCCGCCGTGGCGTCCCTGTAGCACATCTCATCTTCGGCACTGCGCAAACCATCAACAGCGCCAACTACGTCTACTTCTGCGCCCTGCAGGAGCTGACCAAGCTCAACAACCCTGAAGCCATCCGCATCTACACCGACGAGCTCCTGAACCTCCACCGCGGCCAAGGCATGGACCTCTTCTGGCGCGACACCCTGACCTGCCCCTCGGAAGACGACTACCTCGAGATGGTCGGCAACAAAACCGGCGGCCTCTTCCGGCTCGCGATCAAACTCATGTTCGCCGAGTCACCGTCCCACCAAAACCCCAGCACCACAACAACGGACTACGTGCCCCTTGTCAACACGATCGGCCTGCTCTTCCAGATCCTCGACGACTACCGCAACCTGTCGCACCCGACATACACGGCCAACAAGGGCCTGTGCGAGGACCTGACCGAAGGCAAGTTCTCCTTCCCGATCATCCACGCCATCCGCGCCAACCCGGCCAACCTCGTTCTGATCAACATCCTCAAGCAGAAGCCCGCGGACGACGACGTCAAGAAGTACGCCGTCGGCTACATGGAGTCGGTCGGCTCCTTCGCGTACACGCGCCGCGTCCTGCGCGGTTTGACCCGCAAGGCGCTGCTGCTTGTTGATGAGGTCGATGCGGGGAGGGGGTTGGGCGGCGGCGTCAGGGCGATCCTTGAGCTGTTGAAGGTCGAGAAGGGGTCGAAGGAGGCGAAGGCCGACGCGGTGCCTTGATTTGCAGTGTCAATGCTATGTGAAGATGAAGCCAACGGCACTGGCTTGTGATAGATGTCGGGTTTGGAGTTTCGGGCTTTTGGGATTGAGTGTTGGCAGCACATTCGGCACGCCATTGGCGCTTTTGCATGGGCTTGGGTCCGTCGACAGACGTGACTTGCGATGATTCACGGTTTGGGAGTGGAGGATTTGAAGCGAGGGAGATTGAGACACGAGACGACGGAGCTGGAAAATCGGGGGTCTTCAGACAGTACCCTAATATTCTTGCCAGCGCAACTGGCATTAAGGCAATCTCAACGCTTGCTATCATACGCTTCCCATATCGTGTGGCATAGACATGCCGAGTGACAACGGTCTCAGCCTAAGTCGTTTCTTACGATTTCTTTTTGACTGTCTCGTTGCCGTCTTCAATTTCACAAGGATCTTTGCGATCCTGCACTTCATCTCTGGTGCCCGCGCCTATTCCTCTTCGAGCTTCCTTCGGGCATCACTGGATGTGGCGGGCCACACGCCGACCAGAGGAAATAGATCGTGCTGGCGGACGTTTGTGATATCGCCACTGCAGCTTTCGAGGCGGCTCTTGAGCGCCATACCATCCCCATCAGCCAGCATGGGAACAGAGGCCGAACGACGCCGCGTTGGTCTCTTGAAGTCCGTTTATGGCCAGTTACGTTCCCGGCAACTCTTGAACCCGCTACTGTAGCACTCGTCCACGAATTGACGAAATTCTTTCCTTCGTATCCCTTTACAAGTAATCCTTCTTCTTAGCAGTGCGCGTGTACTGGTTCATGTGCCACTCGACGTCGCCGTCCTTGTTCTCCGCCGTGCCCTGCCTGATCTCGAACAGGCGCATGGTCATCCGCGGACCGACCTCAGCCAATTCCACGCTCTGGTAGCCGGTCTTGACGAACACGTGGTGTCGCACCTCGATGCTGTCCTCGATGTTCTTGAACGTCACGACCCTGCTGCCCAGCTTGGCGGAGCCGTCGCGCGGCGGGAAAAGATGTTGCAGGATTTTGACCACGCGCTTGCCGAGCGTTGTTGTGAAGCCCTCGAAGATCAGGTGCGGGTAGGACTCCGAGACGGTGCCGCGGGAGGCGTTGGGGATGTCGTGGCGGAGAACGACGTTGTGGAGACTGAAGGAGGCGGTCGGGCCGTGGGGCATGTGCGAGACGGTCAGGGCGGTGGGCGTGCCGCGGTGTTCGTGGAGCAGGATCATGTCGCTGAGGCCGGAGGATTTGGCGGAGGAGACCAGGTTGGGCAGGATCAAGTTACCTCTGTTCAGGCGGATACCGGTGGGCAGGAGGAGGCGGATCTCTTTGGCGAAAGAGGCGAGTCGGCTGCTAGGGTCGCGGGAGGTGGTGACCAGGACACGCGGGTCGACGACGCCGGAGAGGTAGGAGTATTCGTCGTCGAGATCGAGCTCGTCGTCGGCGGTTCGGTCGGCGCGGGATTCGTCGTACTTGTAGTCCTGGCGCAGTTGCTTGTCGTTTGCGATGGCCGAGTCCAGTGGCTTGCCGGTTGCGAGCGACTGCTTCAGCTTTGCGCGCTTCTCGCTGATCTCGGCATCGCGAAGAGTGAGGGCGCGCCGGTAGAGGTAATCGCGCCGCTGGCGGGCCTGTCGTCGGATCATGGTGGTGTATGTGTGTGTATGTGGAAAGTGAGGTGGAGTGAATACACGGCCAGTCGCTGGCGGCGCAAGTCTGGCTCTCAGTAAATTCTCGGCCCCGTCGTCAAAAGTTCAGAGTTCCCCACATTTGCGACTCGCTCTTGCAGCACAACGCCCGCTGGCCGGCCGCCGCAAACACACTCCCGCCCGTTGCGGACACTCTGACACCACCCACCGCGACTGCAACAGCTGCGACGGCGTGCAGCGCAACGACAAACCGGTCACCATACCACGCTGACTCTGAATAGGCGTCCTCTGTCCGGTCGAGCTATCCGAATACATCGGGGTTGAGGCCAACCGCCGTCTCGGCCCCGCCACTGGACTTCTTGCGGCTCACGACCACGGGTCAATATCATGGCCGCCGCCTTTGCCCACGCCGGCAATCACCTCGTTGGCGATTCTGTTTCGGCCATTAACGACGGCGACGATCTGTCAACCCTCGATGCTGGCGAGAGCGCCCTGGACAACGAATATGGACGCGGAAATCTGAACGGAGGCCCACGGCGCAGGCGCGTGGGTGACGATGACGAGACCGATCTTGGATTTGACGATGATGATGCTGAGAGCCTCGCGAGCCATGCTGTGAATGGAGCGAACGGAGGAGCTGGTCAGCAGCCGGAGGAAGAGGAGGTTGAATTGCCGCCGCACGCTTGTGCGTACTGTGGCATCCACAACCCGAGCAGCGTGGTCAAGTGCTTGTCTTGCAACAAATGGTTTTGCTCAGCCCGTGGCAACACTAGCTCGAGCCACATCATCAACCATCTTGTCCGCGCTAGGCACAAGGAGGTGCAGCTTCACCCGACTTCTCAGCTGGGAGAGACCACGCTTGAATGCTACAACTGCGGTACAAAGAATGTCTTCTTGCTTGGTTTCATTCCCGCGAAGAGCGACACTGTTGTTGTGCTGCTTTGCCGTCAGCCTTGTGCCGCGATGCCGAGCAGCAAGGACATGAACTGGGACACTTCTCGCTGGCAGCCGTTGATTGAGGATCGCTCCTTTTTGCCTTGGCTGGTTAGCGCGCCGACGGATCAGGAGCAGATGCGCGCCAGGCACTTGCCGCCTCAGGTGATCGCCAAATTGGAGGAGATGTGGAAGGACAACAGCAACGCAACAATTCAGGATCTGGAGAAGAACTCAGGGATTGATGACGAGCCTGCGCCGGTATTGCTGCGCTACGACGATGCCTACCAGTACCAGAACGTCTTTGGTCCTCTCGTGAAGATCGAAGCGGATTACGACCGGAAGCTCAAGGAGTCTCAGTCTCAGGACAATCTGATTGTGCGCTGGGACTTTGGACTGAACAACAAGCATCTCGCCTCTTTCGTTCTCCCGAAGTTGGAGCTCGGCGATGTGAAGCTTGCAGTCGGTGATGAGATGCGTCTCCGCTACCAGGGGGAGCTGCGTCCGCACTGGGAAGGTGTAGGCTACGTGATCAAGATTCCCAACAACCAGAGCGACGAAGTCAGCATTGAGCTGAGGGCGCGTGGTGATCACAAGAGCGTTCCGACTGAATGCACGCACAACTTCACCGCCGACTATGTCTGGAAGGCCACCTCTTTTGATCGCATGCAGCACGCCATGAAGACCTTTGCTATCGACGAGATGAGTGTCTCTGGCTACATCTTCCACCGTCTCCTTGGCCACGAAGTCGCCGCCGCGCCGATGAAGACGCAGATGCCTCGCAAATTTAGCGTCCCGGGTCTCCCTGAGCTCAACGGCTCCCAAATCAACGCTGTCAAGAGCGTCTTACAGAAGCCGCTGAGTTTGATCCAAGGGCCTCCTGGTACTGGCAAGACCGTAACCTCTGCGACTATCATCTACCACCTTAGTAAGATCAATGGTGGTCAGGTTTTGGTTTGCGCACCTTCGAACGTGGCTGTTGATCAGCTCACGGAGCGCATTCATCTTACTGGTCTCAAGGTCGTCCGTGTCACCGCCAAGTCTCGCGAGGATGTCGAGTCCAAGGTCGGCTTCCTTTCTCTGCACGAGCAGGTTCGCATGAACGACACCAATGTCGAGCTCAACAAGCTCATGCAACTGAAGAGCGAGCTTGGCGAGCTCAGCAGCCAGGACGAGAAGAAGTTCAAATCACTCACTCGTGCCGCTGAACGTGAGGTTCTGACCAACGCCGATGTCATTTGCTGCACTTGCGTCGGTGCCGGTGATCCTCGCCTTGCTAAGCTCAAATTCCGCACGGTCCTGATTGATGAGAGCACGCAGTCTGCTGAGCCAGAGTGTATGATTCCGCTTGTGCTCGGCTGCAAGCAGGTCGTCCTTGTTGGAGACCACCAGCAGCTTGGTCCTGTCATCATGAACAAGAAGGCTGCCAAGGCTGGTCTGAACCAGTCCCTTTTCGAGCGTCTTGTCATTCTTGGTTGCGCACCGATCCGTCTGCAAGTGCAATACCGCATGCACCCTTGTCTGTCTGAGTTCCCCAGCAACATGTTCTACGAAGGTTCTCTGCAGAATGGTATCACCATGCACCAGCGCCTGCGCCGCGATGTCGACTTCCCATGGCCTGTTGTTGACAACCCCATGATGTTCTGGTCGAACTTGGGATCTGAGGAGATTTCCGCTTCTGGTACCAGTTTCCTGAACAGGACTGAAGCGCAGAATGTTGAGAAGATCGTAACTCGTTTCTTCAAGGCCGGAGTCAAGCCGGAGGACATCGGTGTTATTACGCCGTACGAGGGCCAGCGCAGCTTTGTCGTCCAGAGCATGCAGCAAAGCGGCACTTTCAGAAAGGAATACTACAAGGAGATTGAGGTCGCATCCGTCGACGCCTTCCAGGGTCGTGAGAAGGACTTCATCGTTCTTTCTTGCGTGCGCAGCAACGAGCACCAGGGCATTGGGTTCTTGTCTGACCCACGCCGTCTGAACGTCGCCCTCACCCGTGCCAAATACGGTCTTGTCATTCTCGGCAACCCTAAGGTTCTCAGCAAGCATCCGCTGTGGCACTACCTTTTGTTGCACTTCAAGGAGCGCAACACTCTCGTCGAGGGCCCTCTGAACAACCTGCAGGTCTCTCTACTTCAATTCAGCAGGCCGAAGACCTCCTACCGTGGCCCTCAGCGCTACCAGATGACCCACCAGACTGCGAACCAAATGGCTGCTCCCTCGAACGGCGGTCGTATGAACGGCGGCCCAGCACCCCGTGGCGGCGACGGTAGCGTGGTTGGATACATCCCTGACGATGTGAGCTCTGTCCATTCTTCTGCGCTCGGTGGAGGTGCTGCGCTTAACGCCCAGTACCCGCCGATGTTCCAGGGCTTCCAGGATACGTGGCCTGCGATCTCCGCCAGCCAGCGCAACCTCTCTGGCGGTGCTCCGGGAATGCCGCACCATCACCACCATCACCCGCAGCACCGCGCTCCCGAATCTGTTGCCGGAGATAGTGTGGCCGGAACCGAAGTCACCGACATCACTACCAATGGCTCTTCTAAGCAGCCGGGCCAAGGTGGTGTGAGCCTTGCTGGCCTCAGCATCAACGATCTCAACAAGCAGGCTTCGCTGTCACAGTCTGACAAGCTTAGACGCTATGTCGAGGGTCAAGGCGCACCCCAACCGCCAATTGGCAGCGGTAGGGTGAACCGTTCGATGCTGGAGCAGGATGAGGATGCCAGGAGTGTTAGTACTGCTTTCGCAAGCCAAGTTGGCGGCGTTGGCGGATACGACTGATTGAGAAATGGTCTGATAATGGTTCCAAGGCGCTTTTAGTTCCCGAGATTTTGGGATATGCGTTGAACGTCCTTTGACACGACTATTTCGCACGCTTACTAGGGACGATGCGACTCCGAAACGAATGCGACGATCATCCGCCAGATGAAACGCGTTCCTGAATCTGTCAATCCGTCTGACACTCACGACGAAGACCGTCCAAGGATGAACGCCATACTCATGGATGCCGGGCATCTCGAAAGACCGCCAGTGTCACGCGCGTCATCCCAGCCTGTCGAGGGAGCTCTTCACGTATCACTTGCATGGAATTGTGGCAGATATCTCGCCGCAGTACTTCTCAGCTGGGCCCAGTCCTCGCAAACATCACAACGGCCTACTCAGCACTGTTGTAGTGCGAGTTACGTCAAGTGCCCAGCAAGTCGGGGAACTCAGCCAATTGAGCTCGCCTATGTCAGTGAATGGTAGACAGAGGTGGATGATCAGACGAGGAAGGGCGCGCTCCGACCGAAAAAAATTGCACTATTTGCTGATTTCTTGATATTACTTTGCTTGCGTTCTGCAAATCGCGATAGGCAAGGTTCTATCGTCCCCGATCTTCACTGCAAGAAAGGTGACGGCAGAGCTTGCTGTGTCACTCGCTTGACTTGTTGGTAGCTTCTATAGGGAGGTATCAGATTGCTATCTGTTGATATCTCAGACGGCCTCTACTTTGGGGACCGATATCTCGCCATTCGAGCCACGACGACGTTGCAGTATCCGAATGAATAGACGCTGGTCGTATATGGCTGCGCGTTTGATGTCAACTGAGGGTTTTGCTAACTGGCCATGATTGCTCTTGTCCGAACAAAGCTTACGCCCGCTGATAGATTGCTGCAGACTCCGTGACCGCCCGACAGTGTCACTGATCTTTCACGAGAGGCTGCATGAAGATATTGTTTGAAAGAAACGGCTCTGAAAGAAGCCTGGGACACCTCTGGAGCCTTGAGACACATTTCGTCAGAAGGTAGGTCTTTTCGAAGCGAGCCTGCAGCGCCCATGCATGCAGCGCGCGCGCAAACAATGTCTCACAGCCGTTTGCTCAGCAATTGAAGGCTCATACGGCGTGGAGCAATCGAGATTGTCGTCCTATAAAACGTCGTCGCGGAATGGAGAGCAGCTTTGCTTACAGACCTCTTCCGTCATCAACACACCATGTCAGGATACGGCTATGGATACCAAGGTGGTGGTGGTGGCGGCGGACAACAAGGCCGTCACCAGAGCGGTCGGAATCCCGCCAACCCGCCGCAATGTCACACCTGTTGGGGCTTTGGCCATGAACCAAGACATTGTCCAAATCATCAGATGTTCAACGGACCAGATCATCATACTCGGTGTTTTAATTGCGGCGGACAAGGCCACTCCGGACCAATCTGCATAGCTGCCGCCGGCCAACAACAACCATTTGTGCCGCCCGCCGTCCAAGGGTTTGCATACCAACAGCCCCTTCCAGCACCTCAGCAACCTTTTGCGCCATCTCAAGGATACTTGCCAGCATCCCAGCCTCCTTGGGCAGCAAGGACATTTCCAAGTACTGGTGCAAATGAGGGCGAACAACTCTCTCAAGGAGGCAACGGAGGCCACATGAGGGATTCAACGAGTTATCCATATCTATCGAACCCCCAGGGGTACGATCCTAACGCACCAATCTTCATTCCTGCAACAGGCACCGCCCCAAGTGCTAACAATCGCCCTTGGATCGTCTCCAGTTCCGTCTTGAACACCAGCCACACCTCCGAGCAACTCGTTGTTCAAACAGCAGTCAACAATCCATCTGAGAAATCGCAACTTGGCCTCTTGGAATCGCTCCAGAGCAATGGCTTCCGGACTGATGTCGCATCCACCGGTGCCAGAAGCACAGTTCTCACCAACTTCTTGAGTATCAAGCAGCGCCCGACCACCCTTTTTGTTTACACCATCGAATTCATCAAAGGGTTCGATGATCACGAAAAGCCCGTAAGCGTGAAGCACAAGTTCGATAGACAGGGACTGTTTGACTCAATGGTCAACGACACTGCATACGTGCAGCTCCAGCAAAATGCCCACAAATGGGTGACTGATTTCTACAACATCTGGTCTGCCGTTCCCTTGTTCCACGACATCGACTACACCAGGGTTCCCAACGCCATTCCCATCCAAGGTGCTCAGAATCCGAATTCTGGTAAGAGAATATCGAACGTGGAGGTTGCACAGATTATCTTCCATCGCACGATCGACCTGCAAAAGACCATCGGTCAACTGTACAGCAAAACAACCGGTGGCCTGAAAGGAAACACCGACGCGGCATTGCTTTCCCGCGGGCTAAATGCAATCATCACTCGCCATGCTACAAATACAGCACGGCAAGCTAACCCAACCCTGATCCAATCCGGCGCCTATAAGTTCTACCAGACTGCTCGCTCATTCGAACTCGTCACATTTCGCTCGAATATCGTCAAGGGTCTGCATGGGTTCTTTGTCTCGGTCCGACCTGGCTCACAGCAACTCCTTCTCAACGTCAACCTTCGCTGCTCCCCATTCTTGAAGGGAAAGATCAAGGCATGGGATGTCATCAATGCAGTCAACCGCGATTTCAGCCAAGCTTCTGCAATTCTCCGCGGTGTGAAAGTCAGCATACACGCGAGCCAACAACTAGAGTTCGTGACCAGTGTGGAGAATCGATTCAATGGCCGCAGCGTCAATGTTGGCAAAGACCCACGCAAGCACCCTGGGCGCGAACAATGGGAGTTCCCAGACAAGCTGCAGACCGCGGAGCTTTCCCCCTATCGGCAGCAATTGAACCCGGTGCAGACAAGCAAAATGATCAAAGAGGCTTTGAAGAGACCCAGCGAATACTGCGAGGATATCATGGGTAATGTGCTCGCAGAGTTGGGCCTCCAGCCTACCTCGACTTTCTCTTCTGATCTGGCGAGAGACTTCGGAATTGTTGTTGAAAGCAAGCTCTGCAGCGTTCCCTGTCGGTTCTTTTCTGCCCCCAAACTCCAGTATGAGAAGATCCTTGAGCCTCGTGATGGTAAAGGAGACTGGCAGTTGACATCTGAAAAGCTGTTCTCCCCATGTCACAAATTGCAGGTGACTGTGTTGGACTTAACAGGATTGGCGGCATACTGGCCCAGGGAATATGTGCAACCGGCTGAGGATTTTCCGGAGCGGTTCGAAAAAGTCTTCCGAAAAGCCATAGCTTCCTTGGGCATCACACTGAGTTCTTGGAGCTATCCGAATCATCACATCCAGCAAGATTCAACAGGAAAACTCTCCGAGGACTCCATCTATCAGGTGTTGCAGCGCCAGCAAAGCCTTACGAGCAGCGAAAAGGGTATAGTGGCATTCATTTTCTTGATACCTCAAAAGGATTATGATCTTTACGCCATGATCAAGCGCGTCGCAGATCTCCGCATGGGAAATAACACCACTTGCCTTGTTGGTAACTCAAACGTACTGAAATTTCACTCCAACACTTCACACAGTGTTCAACATTGCGCCAATGTTGGACTGAAGCTCAACCTCAAAGATGAAAGTGGTGTCAATCACTATATCGAACGAGCAAAGTTCATCGAGCTCTTCACGCCCTCAGATTACGCCTGCCAATCCGAATGCGACACTATCGTCATCGGCGCGGATGTCACTCATCCCGTTGGCCACTGTGCCCCTGGCTGTCCATCGATCGCCGCTGTGGTGGGAAGTGTCGATGACAACTTCGCGACATTTCCCGGGTCGATGCGCCTCCAGCGCGGGAGACAGGAAGTCATCGCGAACCTGGCTGACATGGTTAAGGAGCGTCTGATAGACTGGGCGGGCAAGCATGAGGGGCGGCTTCCCGGTATGATGCTTTTTTACCGCGACGGTGTTGGTGAAAACCAGTTCGAAACCGTCCGTGAGAAAGAAATTTCCCAGGTGCAGCAGGCTTATGACATGGCTTACAAATATCTCAACAAGGAGAGCTATGCTACTGGACCTGGGAAGAAGGAGAGCCTGTACCCATTCAAGGTGACTTTCATCATCGTCGGAAAACGGCACAACACTCGTTTCTTCCCTCAATCATTGAAGGACAGCATCCCCAATGGGAACGTGAAGCCTGGCTTGGTCGTCGACCAGGTCATTACGCATCCATACATCACCGACTTTTACCTAATGTCGCATGCAGCGATCCAGGGTACTGGCAAGCCAGCTCACTACTTCGTCCTCAAGAACGGCATGGCGCTCAGCTCTGACCGCCTTCAGGAAATCACTCACGCCTTCTGCTACAACTACGCCCGCGCTACCAGGAGTGTCTCGTACTGTGCCCCGGCATACTACGCTGACCGCCTCTGCGATCGTGGCAGAGCTTACATCCGTGACTGGCTTGTCGGCAGGGTCAATGCTCAGCCACACATGAAGCGCGACAACGAGTCATCAGAGGCGCACCGCGATCGTGTTGCATCTTTCCTCCAAGACAGTCCTTACTACAACCACCACACAGCTTTGCAGAAGTACGGCCAGCCGCGTAAGAACCCGTGGCACCCAGATCTTGACAACAAGATGTTCTACTTGTGAGGCACACGACTAGTCACTTCCTCGTCTCTTTTCGAGCTCACGCCACGGGCTTCACTTGGCCGACGTGATTTCTGTCTCTTTGCTTTTGCTTGGTGTCCCAGTTCGGCTGGCTGCCATTGTTTGTTGCGTTCGCGGAATCTTTGACAACGAGACGGCCTTGCTGTCGGAGAATAGATAGCCCGTAGATATCTGATACTTCCTCATTTTGTTGACCGAGTTTGGCCCTTCACTGCCTACAATGCTCTTCGTTGTCTGGAAAAATAGTTCAATTCATGAATTCGACTGACTTCATACAGGCTTCCATCATGTTCCTGATTGTCTTTGATCAAACTATTTGTGTACACATTTCATCGCGTCCCAAACCATCGTACAAACCCTGGCGAGAATTATCCGCGAGCGTCCTCCAGGACTCAGCTCAGCTCAGCCCTGCCTTTCTTAAGACACCGTAGACTATGTTACATCATAATACAAAAGCCTTGTAACACCTTCGCTAAAAAATCCATTCCCACCCTCGTAAAGCCGACAAAGGAGAAAAGTGCATGTCGTGATGCTGATGTCAATAGCCGTCTCTTGATCGTGACGGTTCCGGCATTGGAAGCGTCGTCTCGTTCTCTTCGCTCAATAAGTTCTTCATGCTGTCATTATTAGGATAAGGTTGCTGCGATGTTGTCACCAGTTTCTGGCCCTGGCTTTCCCGCCATCGAGCCACTCGCTCGGGCAGTGATGACTTACGCTCGGGCAGCGAAGCTTTGCGCGCGTGCACCTCGGTCAACGGTGTTGGAGGGTGCGAGGTCAATGCTGTGAGATGCATGGTCTCCGGGTTATCATGCTTTTTGTTTGCAAGGAAGCTGAATGGCCGTATGTGTTGGTCGTTTCCGTTGTGGTCGTTGCTGATACGCTGGTCTTCAAGGTCGTTGTAACTTTGAGGCAGGGCAATTTCTTGGATGGTCGCACGTTTGGAGTCGTAGCCCGAGGAGTCCGGCTTGGTCTCTGTCGGAACACCGTGATTCGAGGAGGGGGTGGCGGGAAAGAGTCTGGGAAAAAGCCTGGTCATGCAGCTGCGAAGTGTCGGCAGGCATGAGCACAAGATGCCCACATTGAGCTCGACATTGCTCCAAAGAGCAGAAAGAGGACTCTCGTAAGTCACATCGGTGGTGATAGAGATGGGATAAATCCAGACAAGACGTAAGACGGAGACAATGCAAGTGCTTTCAATTGTTAGCAAGGGTTGCCCGTGTACCATGCCAGGTCAACTCACCAGAAGCCAAAGCCAAAGACCACCATCAGCAGCATCTTTTGTTGTCTGGAGATAGGCAACGAGCTGACCAAGGGCAAAGGAAGGATAGCAGTGGCGAAATCAGTGGCAGCGTTGACTGCAGCAGCAGAATACCAGACACCCAATCTGTTCATGCATTTGCCTTCAATGGTTCGCTCCCAGAAGTGTCGAACAGGAATGCACATGAAGACTCCGCTGAGGATTGCCCAAAGGCTACATGCTGTCACCATGGCGATGAGGGTGTAACAGATGACCCGGAAATGCTTCTGGACGAAGACTCTGAGATATTGCAACAGGATCGAAATCTTGACGCAGAAAAGGCCAGCGTAGTATATCCAGATGGACACCCAGAACCAGAAGAATCCATTTGTCCTGGCTTGCTCAGTGAGGTCCCAGTAGTGCTGTCCCATTCCGTGCCTTACTGTGATGAAGTTAGCCATGAAATGCTAGAATTTGAGTAGGGTTGACTTACGCCTTTCGCACGTGGTGACCGTATGCACGATAGCAAAAATCTTCAGATGGTCAGCAAATGGCTCTCAGGAAGTTTCCGTAGTCGTCTCGGAACATACACAACCAGCACAAATGATGGCATCATCCCAACCCGCTTTCTTCACGATTACAATGCGTGTGAAAAGCCGCGCAGCAACGGCAAAGACGCCCAGCAAAGTTCCGACTGTCATGGTCGCAATGACCGCTTGATCGGTAGTGTGGCCGGAAATCGCCATGGTGCGCAGACGGGATGAGCGAGAGGCCCGCGAAAGTCACAAATGATCTCGATGAGAACGCAGAGGGACAGCAGAATTGGAGAGAGTTCAGATCATCGAGGGAGATATCCAGTCGATTGCGGTCGCACGCACAAGGTGCTCCTCGTGCCTTATAATGAGGAACTGGGGTTCTAGGTGCGGGTGCTGCCATGCCGTGTCTCTACTGTGTTTAGGTGCGCGTGTGGGCTTCGCCCCTCGCGGATGTGGAGGCGCTAAGCTGGAGCAGAGGTGCACCGTTGCGTGTTCCAACGGCCCGGGACACGGATAGGGATCAAACCCAGTTGGCGGGAGAGCAGTAGGCTCACCGAGCCGACGGTATATTACCTCAATGCCGACTGCTCCGGAAGACTTCTCTAGACTCCAATAGTGTGTCTGACACGTGAGAACAAGCCTCGTGTCCTAGGCGATTGCGCGTGTTGTCAACCACGATTGGCCTGAATCCCAGCACAGAACTTTCACGACGCAGATGGATTGGGCATTTTCTCAAGGCTGCAGGCGTTCCTGCATGCGGGACAAGGAGCAGGGGTAGGGCCAGCTGCAGTGAGCTGATGAACATGGATGCAGTCGAGCTCGCAAACAGTTAACTAGCTAGTGCTGCATCCTGGTCGCTGGGGACCGACCCGCCAGACTGGTAGCATGGCACCTGCAAAACGCGTCGAGCTCGAGGTCCTCTATGAGATCGGCTGGTAGTGCTACCATGTCGGGCGGAGTGGAGCAAAGATCAGATGTCTTAATGCTTCGCTAGCTATCACCCTTTGCGCGAACTTGAGTACTGTCTTAAACTTACCGCGACCTCGAAGAGATCTCGAGATCCGTACCTTGGAAGGTGGGTACATGCTGCATGCTGCGAGCTGGATGGGAGACAGCCACCGCATTAGCTTGAGGGAGCTGGGTATAAGGAGAATACGTGTCAGGCACATATAGATCTCCTGCATGCGCTCCGCCCGTCGCTCTCAGCTCCGGAAGCGTACGACAGTGCGATGTTGAGCAGACATGGTGAGGGTGGGATAGTAGTCCAGAACATACTAATGACGCGTGGTGCAATTCAATAGCCCTTCGTGTCTGCGACATTCTCATGGGCCTCGAACCAGCAGAGGAAAAGAGTTAGAGACAGGTTAGCCAACGCGATGTGATGAAGTCAGGCGTGCGGGCTCGACTGACCGGGGTTCGGGATGTGCGGGCCGCACAAATGGCGCCCGCGGAGTTTGAGCACTAGTCTTGTCTGGGCCTATAGCACCTGGTGTCATATGTTAGCAGCAGCAGCTACGAAGACTCCTGTCTAGATCTTGCGCAGTGCAATATACAGAAAGGCACTGGATCTACCAGGCTGCATGAGTCTCCTCGTTCCATGCAAGTATGACTGCCAACCTACAGTGTTCTGACGGACTCTGGTCGCATGCTCATCTTCAGCCCTGGCGCACGCAGACCAAGAAGCACTCAGCCTCGGCCTGTTATCACCTCAAGCTTCAATTATACCCCAACGCTCAGCCAATATACACCAGATCGAGCTCCTCACCAAGCCTCTCCCCCGGCTGCGCGGAGACGGACACGAACGCGGGCGGCGTGGCAACGCCCACGAGGCTTGCAGGCTTGCCATGACAATACGTTCTTTACCTTTCCGAGCACATGGTCCCTGCCTTAATACTCGTCACCATGGCCAGAAATAAGTGACACAGTGAAGTGATCTTGTGCTCGGTCGAGCCAGGAGCTCGTTCTGAAATGCTGTGGCGCGGAAAGGGTTGAGCCGACCGTTGCAGTCACGGACTCACGTCAACCACAGTCCGAAATCGCATGTGCTGATGTCTAGGTACGATGATGGGAAAGCAAGCGATTCGCATCATGCTTGGTCTAGGCCGCGATTCTGGAAGAGGAATACTGGGCGATCCTTGACTGCCCCTTCCATTGCATCGGAGAAGGGCCCGTCTAGCTGCATGCAAGTCCCCGGAGCGGGATACCGAAGGTCTGGATATGATATAGGCTGCCCTATTCCTCCTCAACCTTTTTTGATGCATCTCTTGCTGCAGGGGTTGGATCATGCGCGTTCGCAGCTATACCGAGCGTTCTCTCTCGAACCGAGGTCCCTTTCTCAACATGACCATGGCCCAACAAAAACTCAAGATGAATGATGATTCGCAGGCTCTACGGATAACGACAAATACTCATGAGGCATCAAGACAGCTAGGAGGCCTCATGGTAGTTTCTCCAGTCATGCGGCTTACTGTACCGATGCAGAATGCAGGTGGAGAGCCGGACCAGCACAGGAACAAAGGCCTGCACACAACAGACGAATAGACTGACTCGTGCTGTCAAATGACCGAGAAAGAGGTACGCCGTCTCGTCCTTTGTTCTCGAATGGCTGTTGCTGTGGTGTCCATTATGGTCAGACACCTCCCCTCTCCAGGCCATGAGAACCACCTTTCTTCGCTCTCGAAGCTAGCCCAGCCGTGAGAAGTTACCGGCTTGAGGATTCCCCCTGTGCATTCTCACATTTGAGCACATCCAGCATGTTCGATGTCATTCATGCCGATAGCTACCTCCAAGGGGCGACGACGGTCGGTACCAGCATTTCACAGAGGGGCGGGAACTGACAAGACCGATTCAGTGCTCCTTCTCCGGATACTCAGGTCATCAGGTATGTAATTGAGAATACACGGCGCACTGCTAAGGTGCTTCCTAGTCGTCAGATGAATTTCGACCGCGTCGCGATGTTCATCATCGCCATTCTTTTATGTCTTTGATGCTCACCTGACTGCTGGTCGAAGAGGTCGAACATTGCATTGCAGGGATGTTTTGGTGATCTTGACGTTTGTGAGGTGGTGTGAGGGAGTGCCGTCCTGCGTAGAGCGTTTGTGCCACCAGATATCACCACCAGATATCAGGTGACCAGAACAACCGAGGAACCCGCTCTTGTCGACGAGATTGCATGGCCATCAGATCGCAAGATTAACATTGGCCCTTTTCCGATGAGTACTTGGGCTGTTGAGATCACATACAAGTAAAGTTCCGTCAGATGTCAAATGCGCCCTACAACGTTCCTCTGACATGGACCCTTCCCAAAACGGAAGTTAAATCCTGGCCTCGGCATGAACCCCATGCAACTGTATCTAGTGAGTATCATCAGGCGTGACTCAGATTGGTTGTTCTACTTCCATCACTCTCTCGATCCCGAATCTCGTAGTGCGACCAAGGATTGGTCTGAGGGACAAAACATCAAGCGCATCCAATCCGACTATGGCCTATACCTATGCTATTGTGGCAATCGCCGCCCTCATCTGTGCCTTCATCATTCAGAAGTACACAAGGCAAAGCGACCCGGGACACGAAGGCACACGAGAGAAAGACATCGAACAAGACGATGCCCTCAAGGCGTATCAAGATATTGAGCCACTCACTGAGCTTGATTGGCAGTCAACTCCACCAATGAAGCTCCGGCCTTTCAAGCCGAAATACCATTTGACAATGGGTAAGTGAGAAAGAACATAATGATTTACTCAACTGACTCAGCACAACCATTGACAATCACAAAGGTCTCGAAAATGTTCCCCTCTCCGATCTTATTCAGATGGATAGCACCTACCTCGATCGTATCAAGCTCCGCCGTGAGATCATGAATACTCACACTGAGGCTACACTAGCCTGCAATGCTGTAGCCGAAGATGCTGCCATGGAGCTGTACACTTGGCTCGTAGAGGTCTACTTACCAAAACGGTTCCCGACCTGCTTCGCCGTCGTACCTTCAGCTGAGCAGTCATCCCATTCCGAAAAGCCGCAAACCCCGCATCGTCAACTGCTCAACAAGATCACCGGCGAAACAGTACCTTTGCAGCCTACAGATGGTCTTACTGGCCTACGTACACTCATCTCACACGTTGATACCGATTTTCTCATTCTCCTACCCAGACAGCCTTCCCCAGACAACAACGACAGCCAAGAGCCGCTTCAGCCAGTATACCACCTAGAAGCCTTCGCGACAACATTCCCTTCTGGTTTCAGCACCCGCAGTAAACTCTCCCTTCCTCTCGCAGCTATCCATGGCCCTGTCCCTCGATATGCCTCCAAGATCGGCAAGTCCATGGACCGCTTCTTCGCCCGCATGGAAACCGGCAAAATGGTCCGCCGCGCCAATTGGACCATCACCACGACTCCAGATCTCTTCACGCAGTCAGGAACCCACATGAGTGACCCGGACGCCACTCCCGAACAGCAAGCTGAAGCCATTGCTCAGCAGCAACAGGATCTAGACATTTCTTCCATGCGGTTGCGGACTGAGCTGCAGACGCTTCACCGATTGCCCGTCACAGGAGCCTTAGTGTTTGCGTTCAAAACGTATCAATACACACTGGAAGAGGTGAAGGCTGAAGGCAATGGAGAGGCGCTCGCGGAAGCGACAGAGGGCTTTCTCAAAGGCAGCGTGCCTGAGATGGAAGTTTACAAACGCGTTGCAGTGTGGGGAGGCAAAGTGAGGGAGTACTTGAGAAGCTGAAACGTCGGTATGTAACAGTGGGGGTGAGATCTCATTCAGATTGCGATCGCGGGTGTACAGAGTATGATCCTGTGGAAGCGTTCCGAGCGATGGCCCGCGTGGATAGTGAAGTCTGCGCAAGAGTTGCTTGGACTCTAGTCAAAATTCTGAACAAGTAGAGGGTACGATAACGGCGCATCTGCAGCTGCAATGAGGAAATTAGGATGCACGCCATTTACCTCCTTGCTTTCGGCTTTTGTCAGATCCTCAAAACTTTGTGAAGGCAACGGAAACCATCTAGTTCAAGTGGCCTTAACTGACTGGCCTCCGGCACACAAGAATGCAGAACGTCGCAACCAGTTCGTGCTCTGAAATTGTAGACTGTTCGACAACCCACACTTCATTGAACCTGACAAACTATACAATCGGCGGGGTCATTTATCGTTACTAGCACGAACATCAGAAATGATCGCGAGATGAATCTGGAATAGGACGAAGAATTGAACCAGGCGACACTTTGAATGCTTTAATCACATGAATATCAAATTTCCGCACCTGAACAAGCCGCAAAACAAAACTCACGACTCCAATGTTCGGGAAAAGGACTCGGAATCAAACTTGTTTCACGCTCTCAAGCCGCTTACTCTCCCGGCTTACCTGGAATAGTATCAAGTCCTTAGAAAGTCTCGAAGCTTATGGTGCAATCGATCCTGAACCTAATTTCGTCAACCGTACGCGATCTCAAGGCAAATCTCCTGAGTATTTGATGATTGGCCTGCTGCTCTGGGAAGGCGAGTATTGAGGTACGTTGCCAGCCTGCACAATCGTGATATGCACAGCGGTTGTTGAGCATTTCTTCCGGGACAAAAAAAAAACAAATTCGATGCAATATTCGTTAGAGCTATCTGCATTGGAACTTGACATGTTCGCACGCAGTTGGGATTCCGCTCTGTCTTCGGTGGCTTGACTAACCACAGTGTTTGATCAAGATCATGCTATGCGGCGTCGACTAAGACGAGGACGACGATGAGATTCATTGCAAACTCTGCAGCATACTGATTACGCCACTAAGAATTGGTATTGGAACGTCAGAAGCATGACAAGGAAAATTATTTCAGACAATGTCGGTGCTTTTGTTCTCCCAAAGAACCCGCGATGCAACCAAAGAACCCGCGATGCAAGCCGAATTCCCATTTTTCCAGACCTGAAAGCGAATGCTATTGCCATGTCCCACACTAGTTCCAAATATTCCAGCTGAATGGCGCCTAAGAGAAATCCTCCTCAACCTTCGCTGTAGCCTCTAGAGTGACTCTACACGCTGAAGCAAAGCAGTGGCTCACTTCACATGCATAGAAGCTTTGCTTCTTTGCATAGCCAGGTCTAATCAGTCAACGTGCAGAGCTAGATAACCTTTAGTCTGGTCGTTAGGTTAGATTGCCGCGGAACCTTTCAAACACGACTGGATGACCATTGTGTCTCCCTGTCTCGATCGTCTGCGACACGACGACGGCGTATATCACTGCAATTCTAAGTAGTCAATACAAGCAATGTTCAGCATCATGGCCGTTCAATGAATCCGACGACGTCGGTGTGGCTACACGTGTAAAACAACAAGCAAAAGATTGTTGCACGCGCTGAGTGACCTCCCCGATTGTAGTTGTGACGATGTAAATCTTCATGAAGCACACATTGCAATTCGTGGTATGTGTACAAAAACAATCATGTCATGTGAATGATCGTTTTGGGGACTAATTTCTGTGGCGGTCGAAAGCCGGGTAGCGCATCTCACAAAAATTGGCTTGCTCAAACGCCACACGAAGTGGAACGGCTGCTCCGGTAAGCTTGAGACCAAATTCTATCGAGCAAACCACACTGAGGATGCCGAACGCTTAGTCGCCAGCTGATCGCGATCAAAAGCTCGAGCACGCTGTTCCCGCCTGTATTGTGCTTGCTGTCAAACGACTGCATCAAATGACTGCATCGATATTCACTTAGCTGTACGAGCAAGTGAGAGGGGTTCCATGCCCCAGCTCATTGCCTCGCAACGCTAGTAGGGATGCAAGCTTCGACTGATGATATATTGATTGGACCTTGATCGCAAGAAGCCCAGAAAACTGCGATGAGCATCGATCGATGATCATGGGAAGATTTGTTGTTTGACTGGCAATGCTCAACAAACGTTGCTGCTTTTCTCATTCGGTTTGACAGTGCGGGGAGGCAAGATGTCTTTCCCCGTTGTCCGAAGTCTTGACTACATGCAACGCGAACGAACTCCCTTCCAATTTATTCCGATCGCGATGATCCAGCGATGAGGTCAAGCAAGCAGCTTGTACCCAGTAATTATTGCATGGACACGACGGCTAACGGTCTATGCCAGCAAGCACTCGATAACCTTGCTCGGAGTATGCGGCCCCGAAAACGTGCAGTCTACATGGGTCTCTTTACAATCCGGCTTGCACAACAAATACAGCGCAGATTTTACTCAAATCACATGAACATCCCATTAGGCTCAATGAGCAGGCAGCGAAGCGTTAGCACGGTATGGCCGCCGGATGCCTCCTCTAGACCAGACGCTAAACACGTACGCACTCGCTTGGGGTACAAATGATCGGGCCACCACCTCCACTCGACGGCAGCGTAATTAGGATTGCATGCCCGACGTTTCTCGGTCCCGGTCAATGTTAGATAGTCTCCCATTCAGTCAGATCATGGGTATTGAAGACTGTTCACAGCCGGCCGTCGACGAAGATTTGAGCAAATTCATTCAAGCACGTACAATTGAGACAGGTAACGCTCTATGTTCGTTGAATCGTTGTTGTCCCTCGCTCCTGACGCTGCAGAAGTAGAAAACACTATGATTCCTTGCTGCAGTGTTGAGCAATTCGAGGTGTGCAGGGGAGTTTGGTAACTGTGACCTCTTGGTCATCGCTTCCCGTAGCATTCTCCGATTACCTAGATGTACACCTTGATCGAACGCGAAAGTACAAAGCGCCTGTAACACCATCGCTCAAGCCCGCGCCCGCCCATTGCCGGTCTTCTGAATAATAACATGTGAAATCCACCTCGAGCCTCCCATAACAAGCAAACAGCAAAACCAATCATCTATATAACCTTATCAACCCACCTCCCAATCACGCCTTTCCCCAAAAACTCCTCCTCATCCTCCTCCCACTTCGCCCTCTCCATCGCCTTCCTCGCCCCGTAAGCCCGCACGAACTTCCACGTCTCCGTATCAGCCAGATTCCACGCCTCGACGCCCGCAGTGACGGCTTTCACGTCCGGGCCCTCCGGCGCCTTGCCCCAGCTCCTGCCCTTGCCGTCCGGCGACTTGCCCTGCAGCGCAAAGCGAGAGGCCGTGAGGATCGCCTGCTCCTGCTCGAGCTCCTTCTCCGACGGCTCGGGGCCTTCAAAATCCTGCTTCGGGGGCGGCGGGCGGCGCTCGGGGCCGGGCACGGGAGTCTCGGAGCGGCCGTTGGGGGTCGGCGTGCGAGGGATCGTGAAGCCGAGGTTCCAGTCGAGCTCCTGGACTTGCTCTTCGGAAAGGGTTGGCTGGGCGATTTCTTCGGCGGTGAGCCAGAGGGTGCGCGGGGCGGAGAAGTCGGAGGCGACGACGTCTTTGAGGGAGACGAGGCGGGAGAAAGACGAGAGGCCGGTGCCGAGGAGCTCTTTTGTTGCGGCGAGGATCCAGGTGTCGCGGTCGGTTTTGCGGCGGACAAAGCGGAGGTCTAGTGTTGGGGTGGAGTGGGTGAGAGCCAGGACGGTGTAGGGGTGGGGTACGGTGGCGATGGTGAAGACGGAGCTGGTGTTCCTGAAGATTGGTGGGGTTGAGATACGCATGTCCGAGGAAGCCACGCATGGAGTGCAGCTGTAGAGGTTGGGCGGGCATGAAGACGGCTCTGGAGAGAGGGAGCATTGAGTAAGGTTGCGGGCCAGGTCGATAGCGGGTGCGATCAGTGTGGAGGTATGCTGAGGGAGAGGCTTGAGGACAGCAATGCCTGAAGAGAACGTATTCTGCCAGGTCGTGTGGAGGTGGCTGTTGATCAGACGAGCGAGGTCGACGAGGCCTTCAACGCGCGTGTCGTCGGTTTCAAGCTTCTTCTGGACCTTGCTGTACTTGCTTTTGATGTTCGATGCGCTGTAAAAGGCGATGCCATCATGGTTCTTATCCGTAGTGAAAGACTTCGAAGGAACAGCGTCAAAGATTGACTTCTTCTTCTGAATGTCGGGATTTGAGAGCGCCGCCTTGACGACACCGTCAATCGCATCCTTGCCCCCGACGAAAAGACCATTGTCCAGGCCGCCGTAGCGCATCAGATTGGGATACTCTCCCCTGCGCAAGAAAGATAAGAGAGGGTCGTCGTAGGCTTCCATGGGCACCGCGAGCCAGTTACAGAGAATGCCAGTCCCCATACTCTGCCACGCTAACCACCTCTGCAGCTCAAACTCCATCTCTTTCTCCAGCTCCATTCCCATAAGTGTCCGGTACTGTGGGTTGTTGTTCGCCTCTGGTTGCCCCAGGACGACGGGCTTGAATCCCTTCGCCCACCATGCTCTTCGCCAAATCTCCAGCAGCTCTTTCTCGGCCGCTTGTCGCTTGTCATCTTTCTTGTGATCCGAGATGTCGAAATACGTGTAGATCGGCGGCCTATTCTTCTCCGGTGGCAGCACACTACGCTCCTCGTCAAGAGTGACAGAGCTGCTGAAAGGACTCAGCCATTTCCAGTCACTGTACCAGCTCGCCTCGCCGTTCGTGCTGTTCGCCTGCTCAGGAGGCGGGCTATGCGCGGGCGCCTTGAAGGGGTTCAACCAGCCAGGCGCCGCCGGCACGTTCTTCGGCAGACTGGGGATGTGTTCGACCGCTTGGTGTGCGGCATCTATGGCCTGATGCGCGCCAGACTGGATCTTGGGGCCATAAGGCACGTCTTTCAGGTAGGGGTCGTACTGGTCGCTACTCGAGGTTCCGAGGAAGATGATACAGAAGAGGACGAAGCCCGTGAGCGATGCGACGATCTGCAGCCTTCGGGGAAGGAATGTGCACGGGTTCCAGTATTTGGGCATCCTGAGGAGGATATGGCTCGCCAGCCAGCTATGTCGTCGCGGAACTCATACAAATCAACGTAGGTAGATCCCTCATGCGCGTCTCGCAGACGCTCGAATGTCGCTCCGTTCCAAGCTCAGGAAGCCGCCGGTGTTGCCAGTATGCCAGGGCGCAAGCAATTTTGTCGCCAGGTACGTCGAACAGGATCACGGTGGGCAAATTCGCAAAAAGGCAGAGTCGATCGTTTAGTCTGGACACTCAGTCTGGCAACGTGGACGCGCAATGGCTATACAACTCCTGATCTTGGCACTCCCGAGGTCATCTCCTCCACGTGGAAGCTGCATTGAAAGGGTCTAAGGCACTAGGTATGGCGAACAGTCGACAGACATCGTCCGAACCGACTTGAGACGCGCCGTGCATCTTCCAAACATGTGATCCCTTATCTCAAGTGACTCGCGGTAGGTGCTTACCTTACGACTCTGCTTGCCCTCTATCTTTCCCCTCCGCCAGGCGTCGTCATACCCAAACAGCCGGGCAATCACATGCGAATGCCCGCACCTCGAGCACCACGACGACCGTGTACTCGCACACCCTCCGCACCACCACCACTCCACACCGCAAAACGAGCAAAAGATGTACTCCGCCGCCTCCGCGAAATTAACCACAGCAACGACCCGCCCGCGCTCGCCCGAAACCTTCGACTCCTTCAGCGAGCGCAACGCCGCGGCCGCAGCCCTGCAGTCCTACGAGGAGCTGTCCTGGCACGCGCTGCAGCGGAACGAGGTTCGTCTGGACAAAATGCAATACCAACAAAAAGTTCCACCGACTCTGACTCCCCTCCCCAGTCCCTAGCGCAAACGCGCCTGCACTTCCGCTCCGTGCTGGCGGGCTTCTCGGCCGAGGACGAAGCGGCGCTGGTCGACTGGAAAGAGGACACGACGCCGATCGCGCACGCGCAGAGCGAGAGGCGGAAAGGCAGTTCGGCTGGGACGGGCAAGGAGAAAGAGAGGAGCAGTTTGGGCGGGGGAGTGACGCCGGGTGGGAAGGGGAAGGAGAGGGAGAGGAGTAGTTTGGGCGGGGCCAGTCCGGCGAGCGGGAGTGGGAGGAAGAAGAGGCGGAGTGCTGGGGTTGGGAGCTGAGATGATTTGGTCGGATGGTTGGATGGTTCTGGGTTTGTGGTTGGTGTGGCTCAGCGATCTGGCCTTTTTATGATATTATGACTACTACTACTATGGCATAGATGGAGGTGCTCGCATGCTAATTGTATTCGATGCTGGAGTTTTTACCTCTCAAGGATATACAACGCCGAGGCAATGTCTGTCCCTGGGAAACTGGTTCCGGTAGGTGTGGACAAGTACACCGACGGGTGTTTCGCGGCGCGTTTGGTTTTCGAGACTCAGGACCCCACTCGCAATGTCTCGAGCCACTGGCGATCCGTATCTCCAGCGAAACGAGATCAACCATCTTCTCTGATCTCCCCTTCACAGCCTCTTCACCAGATGCCAGGCACCATCGCGAACCTCTTCTTCTTGTACTTGCCGCCCAGCTCCTTCCTGTATCTGCGCTCCTTCTTCTTGGCCCAAATAGCCATCTGGCCGACCGCCAGCGCGATGAATATCGCCGTGCTCCAATGCCTGTTGACCAACAAAATCGCAACCCACGCAATGCTCTCGAAAAGGTAGTTCGGGCAAGTCACCCAGTCAAAGCCGAGGCCACGGGGAATGCCGCGCTCGGTGCTCCCGGGAGCGCGCAGCGAGCGGAGCGTGAGGTGTGTGGAGAGGTTGCAGAGCTCGCCAATGATGTAGAGCGCGACGGCGACGTAGGTCAGGGCTGGCGAGGCGTCGGACGAGGCGGTCGGGGAGTTGGGGCTGTAGGTGAAGTATGCGATCAGGACGCCGGAGAAGAGCCAGTAGTGGGCGGAGTTCTTGAAGATGTTGGTGTACGGCATGGTTGCGAGGGAGAAGCGGTGGACGAAGATCGTCTCGAGCTCGCGCTTGAGGAAGTGAAGCGTGATCATCCAGAACGAGATCGTCTGGAGAGAAGAGGGGCCGGGGTTGAAGGTCGGGAGAGTGTAAATGTACGGTCGGAGGTAGTAGAAAATTGGGTGGATGAGGAGCGGTCCGAGGTACTCGATGATGAAGACGGTGCGCCAGGCGATTTGGGGACCTGGAGGTAGCGGTTAGGTGCCATGATCGAGACGCGTGATCGGTATGGAGTCGGCAGGCCTACCTAGGTCCTTGACCTGGATAACATCTCCATCCTGCAGCTCGGTGCTTGCAACCGTCACGGACTTGTCATTCGGAATAGCCGTTCCCTTGCCCTGCGTAATTCGAAGACGGTGGACGGAGGACTTCGAGTCGGCGGCAATGCGCTGGTACAGGTCGGCCGTACTACCCTGAATGTAAATCTTGGTCTCCTTCGGCAGGCCCGGGATGGGTTTGCCTGTAGGTGCAGATTAGACCGGTGTGTTCAGGCTAAGCAGGGTATATTTATTGGGACGTCATACCGCGCGGCTGTACCTTGAGAGTCACCGGCTTGGAGGCCATGGCTGAAGGCTAGTGGTGGGATGCGGTAGCAGGGTCGGCGAGGCTGAGGTTGTGCCGAGTTGGTGTTGCTCGCGCACAGCGCTGAGCGAGGACAGCTGTGAAGTGGGGCCTGCGCAGGAGACTGGACGAAGCGGCCTCGCGAGAGCCCAGGCTGAAGACCAGACTTCCGAGCGTGTACCTTATGCTGCGCGAATGTCACTGGTGGTAGATATTGCTGTTACAGTATTGCTGTTACAGATTATGGCCTGCGACGTCCCATCAAAAGCAGCGGTGTGCTGTTCCCTGCGTCCGGCATCTTCGCGCTGAGGTGAGCAGACGAGCTGAACATGTTCAAGTGCCGGCGGCCGGCCGACTCCGCCAACACGCACGCGAGTGCTGTTCAACGCGGCATCGAAGATCTGAGGCAATACACATACCTCACACGACGACACATACCCCTCCAGCCTGCGCACACGAGCGACGAGGATGCGGAATGCTTCAGGTCGTGCGCATTGCATCGGCGACAGCAGGCGTGGTCCCATCGTCGCCGCGCAGCTACAGCTGCCTTCGCCTGGCCTCGCCTTGCTTCGTGGATGGATGTTGGGTACCTCGATAATAAACCACGAGTCGGCTGACCGTCTCGCCCAAGGCCATTGGCTTCGCTACCATACCGAACGCGCTGGCTGCTGCCACGGACAGCAGCTCCGTGCGGCGTGGCAGCAATAGTCTAATCGCCTACGTGTGCAAGCAGCAATAGCCTGACCGTCTTGCGTGCACCGCAACAACCCCGTGCGTCTGCCGTCGAGTGTCGGCACGCCGGCAGGCACCACGCTTGCATGGAGCTGCTCCCTCAGCCCTGGTGCTAATGCACACCGGCAGCCTTCCACCACCTTCTCACGGCCGCCCCGTGTCTCCGGCGCAGCTTCGCTCAGCCACTGCCGTCTCCAGACCCCCACCGGCCGCTGAGGCCTGCGTTCCAATGCGCAGACTCTTCGCCTCGTTCTTCGCCTGTCACCCTTGCCTGGCCGACTGGTCATGCCACCGTGCGTGCCCTTTCCAGGCCTCCCAAAGCGGGACCGGCGCGTTGCGACGCCAGCCTGCCGCCCGTGACTGGTCGAAGCGACTTCAGCTGCGGCTGGCTGATATGCGAGCCGAGCCCTGAGGAGCTGCCTTACTGCGGCGTCCTTTGTCGCCTTGGGGTGGAATGTTGCGACTACAAGAGCCTGGCCTCCCGCCAGTCAAGAATCGAAGGTTTGTCATTGTCATTCCCCGTGTCACATTTCTACTCCCAGTGTATTGTTTGGTTAGAGTTTCTTGCCATTGAGTATCTACCTCTACCTGCCTTCAACTACTTGAACCTCAGACGACTATACGCAGCATCTACATTCCATTTTTGAAATAGTAAGTCGCTGTTTCTTCAATCCAATCTTCCGTCAGTGAGGAAGCCACATACCTGCCGGGCTGCAAGAGAACCAGCCTTTTCGTCCCACGTGGCAACCACGACAGACTCGCTTCATTTGTTCTGGTCGGGTCATGGAACATCGACGGGCCACTTCCTCGACAGTCGTACGTCGACACGTCATCCCCAATCGGCACCATCATGAATCATGTGTCGCATCACGCGCTGCGTAACGCACCACCAAACAAGCCGCGCGCACCGTGGCTGGATCAGCTACAAGAGCAATGGCACGCCACCAAGCATGTCTTCGGGCACGGCTCCAACCGAATGGAACCTAGAGACGAGAGCTCAATGACAAGCCACGATGCCCCCGACAGCGGCAGTCAGCTGCTCAGTTTGCAGGAAGCTTTGCTGAGGACAAAGGAAGCTGCGCCGGCGGCCGACGAGGCGTCCGGGCCTCGCCGTGGTGAAAGACGAGTTGGCGGTCCATGGATATACAAGTCTTTTAGAGTCTTCGTACGCAATGTAAAGAGCACGTCGCTAACGCCCTTGTCTAGATCCAGTATGGCCAACCAGTCTTCTAATGTCAATGGCAACATCCATGAGCAGCCAGACGATGGCCTTTCGAAGCTGGCAGAGCTGAAGCAAACAATTGGTGCTTCGGTGCAAAATCTGAGGAATCTGCTCAAGGCCATCAAAGATCCGCTGCCCACGGATACCGGTGACGGTACAGCACTGCCTGAACAGCAGCATTACGACAGCGTTGGCGAGAAATTTGCAACGGTCATCAAAGATGCGACGACCGCTGGGTTTGGAGACTTGTCGAAGTTGGTCGCAGCCGCTGGTGGGTTGCACAAGGGCAAGCCGATTGACGACAAGAAGTACCTCATGGAATACATCATCCAAGTTGCAGCGAAGATTCCGGACGACTTCGTCAGCCAGAAGATCACAGACCATCTGATCACCACGCTCTGGGAGGACTTGAGCCATCCCCCGGAGACCCTCATGGGCGATGAATTCGAATTCAGACAGCCTGATGGAAGGAATAATTGCTACCAGAACCCAACCATCGGTGCAGCAGGCATGCCCTATGCTCGCACAGTGAAGCCAAAGACGTTGCAGCCAGGCCATATGCCAGACCCTGGTGTCCTGTTCGACACTCTCATGGCTCGTAGTGAGCCCAAGCCTCACCCCAACAAGATTTCGAGCATGCTCTTCTACCTCGCGTCGATCATCATTCACGATTGCTTCAAGACAAATCACGCCGACTATAGAATCTCCGACACTTCCTCGTACCTGGATCTTGCGCCACTCTACGGCAGCAACTGGCACGACCAGAAGCGAATGAGGACTTTCAAGGATGGCAAGATCAAGCCCGATTGCTTCTCAGAGACTCGTCTTCTCTCATTTCCGCCGGGTGTCGGTTGTCTTCTGATCATGTTCAACCGTTACCACAACTACGCTGCTGAACAACTTGCAGCAATCAACGAGAACGGTCGCTTCACGCCAAGCGACAAGACCGTCAACCGCTATGGAGAGGAAGGCCTCAACAAGCGTGATGACGATCTCTTCCAGACGGCCCGTCTAATCACCTGTGGAATTTACGTCAACATCATCTTGGTGGACTATGTCCGAACCATCCTCAACTTGAACCGCACCGATTCAAACTGGCAACTCAACCCAAGGAAGGAAATCAAAGACGGCCCGCCTGAAGCAAAGGGCAACCAGGTCTCTGCTGAATTCAACTTGGTGTACCGCTGGCACGCTTCGATCTCGAAGCGTGACGAGGATTGGACGGAAGCTCTGTCTGCACAGATGTGGGCCGGCAAGAACATGTCCGAAGTTCCACAGTACGAGATCATGAAGACACTGTCGAAGACTGAGCAGCACCTGCAGTCTCTGGAACCTGATGAGAGACCTTTCCCAGCCCTGAAGAATGAAACCATGACTCGCATTCAGGAGGGTCCCTACAAGGGTTGCTTCAAGGATGACGAGATCGCGGAGTTCCTGACATCGAGCATCGAAGACTGCGCCAACGCGATGGGCCCGCAGCAAGTGCCTGTCTGCCTCCGTGCAGTTGAGATTCTCGGTATCCAGCAGGCTAGGACATGGCAGCTTGGAACCTTGAACGAGCTTCGTGAGCATTTCGGCTTGCAGCGACACCAGAAGTTCAGTGACATCACGGAGAATGCCGAAGTCGCTGAGGCTCTGAAGCACCTCTACGATACACCCGATAATGTCGAGCTGTATCCCGGTCTTGTGGTCGAGGACGCCAAGGATCCTATGTTCCCCGGCTCTGGCCTCTGTCCGTCTTACACGACATCCCGTGGTGTGCTTTCAGACGCCACGGCCCTTGTGCGTGGCGACCGCTTCTACACGACGGCTTACACTGCAGCCAACTACACCAACTGGGGCATGCAGGAATGCTCTTCTGACCCCACGATCGACAATGGCTGCATCATGTACAAGCTCTTCCTGAGAACACTGCCTCACAACTACGACCCGGCATCCGTCTACGCGCACTACCCAATGACGGTTCCCAAAGAAATGGAGGCAGTGCTCAAGGATCTGAAGAAAGACCACAAGTACAATTTTGAGCGTCCGACGCCAATTCCGAGACCCGAAATGATCTTCACCTACGATGCAGCCACCAAGATCATGAACGACCAGGAGACGTTCAAGGTAACATGGGGCAAGGCTATGGAGTTCTTGATGGGCCCAGAAGCGAAGGACTTCATGCTTGCGGGCGACAACCAACCCAATGCCGAATCGAGAAAGCTCATGGAGAACGCACTTTATCAAGGTGCTTCATCTCGGGTGATTCCCAGCGGTGACGAGAAATGGCTCAAAGAGGTCAGACAATTCTACGAAGACATCACCGACAAGCTGCTCAAGCAGAAGAGCTACAAACTCGGCAAGATGAACCAAGTGGATCTCGTCCGAGACGTTGGCAATCTCGCCCACGTTCACTTCTCCGCTGAGTTGTTCAATCTGCCTCTCAAGACCGAAGACCATCCTACGGGCATCTTCACGGAGAAGCAACTCTACCTGATCATGTCTGCGATCTTCATCTGCATCTTCTTCGACGTCGACCCGGCCAAGTCCTTCCCACTCCGTGAGAAGGCTCGCGACGTCGTTCAGCAGCTGGGCGAGATCGTCAAGCTCCAGGTCGGCGCCATCAAGACTGGAGGTTCCATCGTCGAGAAAGTGCTCACAGCCATTCGCCCGACCTCCAATGCAACTCTGAAAGACTACGGCGTGCACATGATCTCGCACTTGCTAAAGAAAGACCCCAACGTCGACTCCCTCGTCTGGGGCAACATCATGCAGACAGCCGGCTCCATGGTCGCGCCGCAGGGCCAGCTCCTCGCCCAGACCCTCGACTACATCTTCACGGAGGGCAAGCAACACATACCCACTCTCCAACAACTCGCCAAATCCGACGCTCCCGAAGACTTCGACAAGCTCACCCACTACTTCATGGAATTCTCCCGCCTCGCGGGCGAAACCGCCCTCTTCCGCCGCGTCGCGAAGCCCACAACCGTCCAAGACGGCTCCCGCAGCCACGACCTGAAAGAAGGCGACGTAATCGTCATCAACCTCAAAGCCACCTCGCGCGACCCCCTCGCCTTCCCCAACCCGGACGCCGTCGACCCCACCCGCGACCTCGAGTCGTACATCCACCTCGGCCACGGCCCGCACCAGTGCCTCGGCCTGCCCTTCGTCCGCGTCTCGTGCACGACGATGCTGCGCAAGATCTTCCAGCTCGACAACATCCGGCCCGCGATGGTCAGCGTCGGCAGGCAGAACGTCGAGAGCTCGGTCAAGAAGCTCGTCAAGGAGTTCGAGCCCGGCGACAGCAAGGTGCTGCCGGAGAGCTGGCACTTTCACGTTTATTTGATGGAGGACTGGGATATGTTCTTCCCGTTCCCGACGAGTGAGTTGATTCCTCTCCTCTTGACGAAGTGACGTTTGGTTGACTGTGCTGACTTTTTACGTTTTTGCAGGTCTCAAGGTGAATTGGGATTGAAGGAACTCTGGAAATTGGGCGTTGGGAAAGTGTTTCAAGGTCAATGGTGTTTGTGCTTAGTGCAAGATTGCTTACGATGTATGATGAAATGATGTTCCGATTCAATCAACGAGTGCGCTTCATGAAGCTCGTCTGATGTTGAACAAGTCCAAGCTGTCAGATTCCCAGATTTTCACCGGCGTCCGTGGTTAGTTCATTACATTTCAAAATGATTTACAGTTATCAGCGCATGCACATTTAGATACTCTACGCGGTAATTAGCCTCCAAGGTCACAACAAAGCGCGCTTCTCTCACATCAAGTTCTCCTCTTCCTGTCCATTTTGCAAACTTTGAAACAATGTATTCCTCGCCTATCTCAATTCAATCTTGACCTCCTTCTTGGTCGTCCTCGCAGTCTGGAACTCATCGAACCAAGACTTCTTCTCATCTGCGAAGGGGTTGTACTGTGCGTAAGGGTTTTCAAGCTCCACTCGTTCTTCCTGGAACTCACCATACTCCTCTTCGTCGTCCGAAGTCTCTCCGATCTCTTCAACCACAAAGTTCGTGCCGGTTGCAGGGCCAAAGCCGTATGGGAACCATTTAGCCGCTGCAGCTTGCAGAGCCTCCTTTTTTGCCTGCTTGGCTCCTGGGCTGTTGTCGGGCTCACTTTTGGCTTCCGGTTCCGGTTTTGACTTCTGTTGCGCCGGAAACGATGACCCTTGTGCATTCGCTATCGCATCGAAGTACCGTCTTGCCAAGTCGGAGCCGTAATCGAGGTGCAGCACGTAGCAGGGGATGATCTGAGCAGAATCGAAGACGATGTACTCGTTCTGATCCCAGTTGACGTGCGAATCCGCTTGATCATGCATAAGCCCAGTCTTGCGTCGCGCCTGGTCACGAGAGACTCTGAATGGCCTACCCATGAGCGTTGCGCAAACGACCATACGCAGTCCTGGCACATCAGCGGGATTGCGCCAGCCGCGCTCACCATTCGAGCAATCGCGCGCATACGTCGATGCAAACTCAATCGAAGGGCTAGAGTAGATCCCAACCCCGAAAGACGCACCGCAAAGGGTCTCGTTCTCCTTATTGGTTTTTCCAATCCTCTGTCCAGGCACGACGAAACCATATCGAACAATCGAGTGCATGAACTGGCGCGGAGCGCCGTGGAAGGTGACTCTCGGCGTGGACAGAATGTTCGCCAGGTCTTCCACGCTGTTGTGGCTTTTAGGGTGGAGCAGCCTTGTGTTGACACATTGCCTCAATTCTCCTGCGCTCAAAGTGGCGAGATGGTTGCGCATCTCCATCCTCTTGCGGGTAAATTTGGCGACCAGGTCGTTGCGAAACACGGCCTCAACGTGCAGGACGCGCAGGTAACGAGGCAGGTCGGCGAGGATGTTGGATATGCTCTTGCCGAGTAGGAACTTTGCGGTGTCGTTCACTGTGAGCAGGTTGACACCATGCGGGTTGGACAGGACGGATTGCCAATCACCCAAAGTCGCGTCCCAGCCGGCATTCTGCTCCGATTGAGAGTTCTTAGACTTTGACGACGGTTTCTGTTGAGATCTCGACCAGTCCTGGATGTGCCAAAGCGCCTCCTCGGCCATCTGCAACAGCATCACGCCGAAACCGATCCCTGAACAGGTCGATCCCTTACGTGCTGCTGTGAGGATGTCCCGAAGTGCCACTCGGAGCGGATCGAGTCGTTTCCGAGGCATAGTGTCGCTATTCGCCGCCACAGATATCCCTTTGTGGATTCTTACCTTGACAATCAGACCTCTGAGCTTGATGTCACAGCCTCCTTGGCCTATCTTCCAATCAATGTCAGGTGGCATGTGCGTCTTCAGAAGGTTGTTGACATCCTCAAAGAGTAATCTGAACGCCATGTTTGTGAGTGAGAATTTTCGTTTGATCAAGTTTCTGTGCTCTTGGGCGTAGATGTGTCTTTTTCGACCACCAGGATCAACTTCGACTTTGCTTGATGCTCTCTCTTCCTCGGCATCTCGAGTCGGGGAGAGGTGCAAGATATACTTGTCGGTGGCCTTCGTGATTTGTGCTCTTTGTTCAGGTATCGTTCATGACAATAGCTTTGATATGGCTTGTCGCGCTTGCAAAATCTATGTGTTCAACGGCATAGACTGGAATCCTTTGTTGCCAACAAAGAAGTCTTCATCCACGCTCCGCGCTATAGGCCTCTGGAACGCCGTATTGGTGACCAGTTGTCGTAGCGGAAATGTGCTGTTATTGAGGTGTCCCGCCACGATACTGGCTCATGGAGCGGCTGTCCTCCGCGTGCCGAGTACGGGCCCGGTATCGTCAGAGCTGGCGATGTCTTTGCTGATTTGGTTTGTAAACATCTCATGGCTAGGAAATCCATGTCAGTTACAGGTCACTGCGCATAGCGGTGTCCCAATAAGGGGTCCCGGTGTTTGGGACTCGCAGTCTTCAATGGCTTGCTTCAATGGCTTGCTTAAGTCTCGTCACATACTTTTTCTCGATATAGGTAGTGAAAGAGCATTCGCGGCCTCAGCCCTCGTTCGTATCTCGCCTCACTCTCCATCACTAAATTGCTTTCTGGTTCCTGGCCGCGCCGAAGATTGAGAGGTTTTCGAAGACTGCGTGCAGTCAGATGAGATCCTTTCATTCGTCCTTGCTAGTCAAATCTGATCAATAAGGACATTGATTAGCCCATCTACAATGTTACAAACCTCCCGGTACTTGTGCAGAATGATTGTCATTTTGACGAATGCTACGTCTGTGCCGAGTATTGCTGGTTCTAATGTCGCATATGAAGTACTAACGAAGGATGCTGATCCCATGAAAGCATGCCATGATATAGAGTACAGTCATATTTGGCCCTGACCGTCCTTGCGATCTGCAACGACCTTCTGACGTTAATCAATATGATATCTAGCCTCGTTGCAGTGTATTGAAAATATACAGATAATTGTTTCCGAATACGTACGGTGAAATGATGTTACAACTCAATGACCGCGCTTTGTGAAGTTAGTCGGAATTATGTGACTATCCACCAGCCTTCGCCTTACCTGATAGATTTAACATTATACGATAGAAAATATTTTCTTCCAAAGCACATACGACCACAGGTCAGTGAAAACTGGGCATCCCGTCCGCTCTGCCATACATAAGCACTGAACCGGGCGACTAGTACTAGAGTGGGTGACCATCTGGGAATCCCGCCTGTTGTATGTTTTTGCTTTTTGTTATTGCTCACGACTATATAATTTTCCCATGACGCAGCAAGCTCCCTTCGAGTACTCGTAATTTGATCCAGATCCTCTAAGATTCTAAGTAAAATTCTTTGGTTGAAGAGTAACAAGGCAACTCCTCCGACATTCATACATTCCATGCAACCCCCACAACCCCCTCAAATCTTCGCCTTGGCCACCTGCTTCGCATCCGCCCTCCACCCACTCAACGTCGACCCGCCATCAATCTCAAACGCATTGCCCGTCACGTGCGCCGCACCCTTGCTCGAGATGAACAGCACCAGGCCCGCGAAATCCTCCGGCTTGCCCACCCGACCGCTCGGCTGGCCCGAACTCAGCGTGTCGGAGAACTTGTCCATGCCAAAGGCCGTCATGCGGCTGGGAAAGACGCCCGGGCAGACGGCGTTGACCGTCACGTGCTGCGGCATCAGCTTCGACGCCTGCATCTTGCTCAGGTGGATGCAGGCGGCCTTGCTGGGCCCGTAGGAGAAAGTGCCGTGGCCGGGCGCGGAGAGCCCGCCCTCGGGGCCCGCCGTCACGTCGACGGTCGACACGCCGGCCATGGAGGCGATGTTGATGACGCGCGAGGGGTTCTTGGCCGTGGCGTCTTTGGTCAGCAGGTCGTGCAGGTGCGCCGTCGTGTAGAACATGGCCTTGACGTTGAGCGCGTAGATCTTGTCCCAGCCGGACTCCGGGAAGTCGTCGTAGGGCGCGCCCCAGGTGGCGCCGGAGTTGTTGAGCAGGACCGTCAGGCGGTCGGTGAGCTTGCGCACGTCGGCGCAAAGCGCCAGGCAGCCGGCCTTGTCCTTGAGGTCCGCCACGACGTAGTCGCAGCGCCCGGGGCCGAGCGAGTTCAGGCGCGCGGCCGTCTTCTCGAGCTCGGGTTTCTTGCGGCTGGCGATGATGACGCGCGCGCCGTTCTGGATGAAGGCCTGCGCGGCCATCTCGCCGAGTCCCGTGGCGCCGCCAGTTACGAGGACGACATGGTTTTTGAAGCTGAAGAGGTTGGAGACTGTGAGGTCTGCGGCTGATGAGGCGTGTGCCATTGTGGCTGATGCTGTGCTCTGGTAAGGTTGGTGCAGTACGAAGTGCTCTAGGGACAGAATATGCTGGTGGTTACAGATGATTACGATGTCTATGCCGAATGATATTCAATCACAGAGATGTATTGCGGTAGGCTTGGGCGGAGTCTTTGGTGCTGTGATGTGATGATGCCGAGGGGAGCTCAGAACGTGCCGAGGTTCAGCTGGGACGTGATCAACATCCCTGTTCGTTCATTGTCCTGCTATGCGCAGCAGTCCTCTATTTCCACGACCGAGAGGATGCAAATGAATATGCGCACGATGATTTTAGCCTGGCGTTAAAGCCATTCTTGTGAGGAGGCAGTCGCAGAAATGCCTGCACGCAAAACTTCATCTGAAACTAGCGTTTGCCACCCACCTAATGATTGTTCAAAAGACTATATCAACACGCTGAATCATGAATCGCTAAAGCCAGTTGAATGCTCGCTTGATGAGATACCATTAATCAATTCATCGACTCCGGAGTCAACAGCGATTCCTTCTCCGCAAGAACTCGTGATAGCCTCACCGTCTCATCAACAGCCGGACCCCGACACCACCACTGCTCCACACCCTGTGCAAATCTACACCAAAATCGCAAGACTTTCAGAGCTCGCACATCCAGTTTCTCCAGCAGTTGTACGAATTCCTCAGGCATGCGTCCAATGAAGACCATCAGTGACCCGATCTTACTGCTGTCGACCGTCATCCGCGAGAGCTTGTCCAAATGCACTAGAGGAGTGGCATAAGGGTTTCCGTCGTCTTCGGTAGACGCTGCTGTGACGCCACACTCTCCTCGCAAGATCTCAATCTCGTGATGAGCCGCTTTGTTGGGTTGCGGTGGTTCTGGCAAAGGTCCAGTCTGTGGCGAGAAAGCGCCCGATTCAATGAACACCGGGAGCCATAGACTTTTCGTGAGATGTGGTCGAAGAACGTTGGTCCGCTGCAGGATAGGGATACCTTTCATCAGCCTCAGCCATGCGAAATCGCTGTCTTTCGAGTCTGGTTCATCGTTTCGGCGCTTGTAGTGGAATGCGAGCATGGCGTGCAGATAGCAGCAAGCGAATAAGGCGTCTGCATTGTCGCCAGACACCGAGTTGCCCAGCGAAGCAGCGAAGCCAGTGAGCGAGAGACCGTAGTGCAGAGAGGCAGCGATGCGGTACTTTTCCTCATTCGGGTGGATAGCATGAAGGTGCGACGCGGAAAACGCGATAATGCCATGAAGGAGAAAAGGATTGGTCACAGCAAGGGTGAGAGCCCATGTTTGGAGGACACGCTGGCACTCAGGAGAGCCGGCCCAGGAGGGCGGGTGGCCGTCGGTGAAGTGGTCTAGTATTTGTGCGGCGTGTTGACTATGATAGGTGTCGCTCGGGGAGTTTCTTGGAATCTTGACCTGCTCCAAGTAGGCGAGGACGCGAGTTTTGGCTTCCAGGTTGCTGAAGGGCTCAGGCGGTGGCTGCTCAGGTGGCGGCTTAGAGCCCGTTGTCGCTTGCTGCGGTGCTGCAGCGCTGGATTGCTGCTCGGTGGCGCCAGAATTTGCATGAGAGACATCGGACGCCTCTACACGAGAAGCCCCTGCAGCATTGGGTGGTCGTTGGCTGTAAATGCAGTCCACGCCTTTGTCACGACACTGCCCACAGGCAGGAATGACTTCATCGCATTTGATTCTTCGCTTTTTACACGCAATGCATCCTAGCCTCGATTTGGTGTGCGTGCGACGGGGACTGGAGCGCGTGCGTGGCGCATCCTGAACCTGGGCCAGGTCCGGCCTCTCGAAGATGAAGCTCATGCTCTATACAGTATCTGGAGGTTGCGCCACCGCCTTCCTGCACGCCGATCCCGAGCTGCGCTTGGGCCCGTGGCAATGTTGCAGATATGAGGAGTCACAAGTGGGAGGGCTAGAGTCGCAGGCAGCCTTCCATGCCGCAAAGAGCGGCATATCCAGAAAGGTGCACAGACACGCAGCTTACAATTGCTAGGGCATCTGCCTTCCCGGTGGGTGATGGCGATTGGAGTTCGAGCCAGCGAAGAGCTGCCATCTCCTCGGCCTGCCCCACACCTGCGCCAGGGCCGGCAGCGTTTTTGCCTGACGGCCTGCTGCATGCTGTAGGGTACCGTCGAGGTCCTGAGTGAAATGGACCTCAACATATCCTTGTGTACTCTGCACTGTGTGCGATGTATCCTGCACAACTCTGTCTTCCGGTCCATCCTAAGCTTATTGGCGGCAACTCTAATCTATTGTGGTCACCCTGCACTGCAGGGCGGGCACGAATTTGGGCAGTTCGTGCCGAAGAGCCCGTGTTCACTTGCCCTTCGTCTCTCCTGCGAAATGTGAGCCGCGAGATATCTTTGTTCTCTGCGCTCTGACCTACACGTCCTCATATATACTCTTGTGATGAGCTTTCTTTAGACGACGGCCCTGCCTGGTAGCCAGGGAGCGAGCAGGTCGAAAGATTCCGACAGGAGCCGATCCTCGTGACTGCTTGCGAGTCATTGCACCTCGCCGCATACGAGCTGCGCATCTATTTTGCTACTGCAGCTCGGAGGCCGACTAGCATTGTCGCCTCGTGACACCTGGCAGAAGCAATCGATTCGCATGTATGAGGCAAGCTAGATATAGTAGGCGAGTCCCTTGCTCAGTCTCCTGCGGAGGCATGGTCCTTGCTCGGTCATACCAGGACGTCATGCTTACCTTTCTTGTTGTCGTCGCTTCACCATGGCAGGCCTCTAGTCTCGTATCGCATGATGCTACGGTACCGTAGATCACGATGTAGCTAACACGAGGAAGGCAGCTTTCACGCCGGACACGAAATGGTCAGACTCTAGCTCTTCCGCGACCTAGCTGGCGGAGAGGCGGTGGTAGGTATAAAGCCATATTCCCTCTCATCGCCATTCCAGATCCTCATTCTCATACTTCACGGTTGTTTCAAAACGTCCATCTGATATCGTCGTGCTCCAAACCTCGCCATCATGCATTTCACGACCTCTGCCCTCTCCGCCCTCGCCCTTTTGCTGCCTATGACCCAAGCCGTCACCCTCTCATATGACCCAGGCTACTCCGACGCCTCTCGCTCCCTCAATGTCGTGTCCTGTTCCGACGGATCGAACGGCCTCATCACCCGCTACGGTTGGACGACTCAAGGCCAGATTCCTCGCTTCCCATACATTGGGGGCAGCTCCGACGTTGCGGGCTGGAACTCGCCCTCCTGCGGCCAATGCTATCAGGTCGAATACGCCAAGACCGGCAAGAAGGTCTTCGTTCTGGCGGTTGATCACGCGGCTCAGGGTCTCAATGTGGCTCAGAAGGCTATGGATGATTTGACTAACGGGCAGGCGGTGAGTTGATCGTAGCGTCACTGCTCCTGCGTTTTGAACACCAACTGACTTTGTCGTGATTAGGTTGCTTTGGGACGCATTGATGTGAAGACGACGAAGGTTGGATGGCAGAACTGCGGGCTGCCTCATGCGAAGAGGGAACTCGAGTTTGATGCTTGAAGCGACGCAGAAGACTGAGGCACGGTGCTATTGAGGCTATTCTCAAGACCTTCTACCCTGTACATACTTCGTTCTAATGACGCTGACTGTATACACGTTCAGTCCAACTGAATATTCGGGAATATTCTCCTTTGGTGTAACCTGGTCCGCGACCACAACGCTCGACGTCGAAGTTGATGGAAGACCCATCACAGAACAGTAACTCAAAACCAGCAACCAGCACACCAATGTCTTTACCACACTACACTGTAAGCCGTTGAAAATATTGAGCCTCGTCTCAAATCACGAACCGCCATCACAAGTGGCAGAGCGACGATTCCGTCTTCGGCGCTTGCAGCGGTGGGGTTAACAGGGTTAGGGTTGGGGTAAGCGGAGCGAAGGTCCCGACTGTGTCTCGAAAACAACATGCAGGCTCCACAAGACGCAGAAGTGTCCAGGCCGGCCCAAATTGCGTCGTTGAGCGCCACACGTCCATCCCTAAATCACCGTGAAGCGGTGTATACCTCCCGTGTCACACAAACACGCTGCAAGCGTCAGCTTACCTGCGCCCAATCCAAGCTGCTGGATTGTCAGCAACAGCCACATCGCAGCATGCGGGCCTGAAGACATGGACAAATATCACCTCATGGGACCATGGACAGAGGGACTATCACGGAAGTGGGCATTGCCTGGGGTTCATGCGCGTCACTGCACCTCGCAATGACCCGAGAGCTGGTAAACCCAGCATATCACGCTGTGCGATAGATCCCAAGACTCACGATTACCCTGATCTTGTGTTCGGGTAGTAACAGTATGGCTTGTTCAGCTTCGTATTTATCCATGACTTCAGCTGCGGATGCGCTGAGGTCTCAAACGCGAGTTGCATCTCAGCTGAGGGACGATGTCTGGTATAAATCGCCGGCAGCTTCTTCCCTCGGAGGATAAAAGTCCCTTCATACAATCACAAACTGCTCGATAGACTCCTCAAAAGCTTCACAATGGCGCCTGCTCTAGACTTCAACAACATCCAGGGAGACATCCTCCTCGACGGTCTCCCCAAGCGTGTGGAGTCCTTCTTCTTTTTCCAGATCGTCGACGGCCGTGTCAAAGATTTCTGTCGCAGCCTGAAGCAAGTCGCCAATGAGATTTCTCATGTCGACAATACTGCCCAGCTTCGTCAGGAAATCAGCGACCACAAGGCCGCGAGGAAGGATGGCTCGCTTGTTGAGATGGCTGGAGCCAACATCGCATTCTCGTGGAAGGGCCTTCAGAAGGTGAGTTGAATCAGGTTTAATACCCTTACGATGTGCCTCTCTACTCTCACCAATACGGATGACCTTCTATTATGCAGAGTGCGCTAATGGTATCAACAGATGTCCACCGTCCTCGCGAAGGATATCGGCAGCCCGGGCGAAAAAGACTTCCAAGACGGCATGAAAGCGCACGCCGTGGGCAATGAGGCGAACCCCAGTATCATTGGCGATCCAATCAAGCCAGGTACTAATGAGCCGGACTGGGAACAGCCTTTCATGAAACCAGAAGTTCTTCACGGAGTCATCTTGGTCACGGGAAACGATGACGCCCACGTCAAGCAGAAGCTCGACAGCATCAAGAAGCTGTTCCAGTTCGGCACTGCGTCCGCTTCGGTGAAGGAACTCGTCACGATCTCGGGCAAAGTACGTCCTGAGCCAAACAAGGGCCATGAACAGTAAGCCAGACCTCTTCCAAGTTGAGTAGTATTTTCCTAGAAGGTCCATATTGACCAGAGCCCGTCAGCTTCGGATTCAACGACGGCATATCGCAGCCCGCCATCGATGGCGTCGACAAAGCTCCACAGGGCCAGGATACCATCGACCAAGGCGTCATCCTCTGTAACAGAGGTTCGAACGCTGGCCAGCACCCGGCATGGATGACGGATGGCAGTTTCCTCGCCTTCCGCAAGCTGCAACAAAACGTCCCTGAGTTCAACAAGTTCCTTGTGGATGCCTCGAACAGCTTGGGCACTTGGTCCGGTCAGCTGGGAGCCAGGCTGATCGGCCGCTGGCCGTCAGGTGAGTACGATCGCCTCCCTCGTTTGCTCGGAAACGCGGAAAGAGACTGTCCAAGTGTGCCAACGTTGACGAATCCAATTGTTCTGACATGACACCAGGATGTCCGGTCCAAAGCTCACCCGACTTCGACGACAAAGGCATCGCCGCGGATCCGAATCGCAACAACGACTTCCACTTCGACCGTGCGTCTCAGGTGGCCTGCCCGCTGGCCGCACATATCCGCAAGACCAACCCGCGTGAGGATCTCGGTCCCAGAGGACCGAACGGCGTCGTCAACCAGTTCCGCATTCTCCGTCGCGGCATTCCCTACGTGGGTTCACTCACTTCGAGCCCCTTTGAATTGTTCGCTGACATCTACACCTATAGGGCAACGAAGTCTCCGCCGACCCGAACGGCAAGCGCGGCCTGCTTTTCGTCTGCTACCAGAGCACCATCTCCAAGGGTTTCGCGTTCCTGCAGGGCCAGTGGGCGAACGATCGTGACTTCCTCAGCCCGGGGACCGGTTTTGACGCTGTTCTCGGCCAGCTCAGCAAGAGCGAGCAGGTCGACGTGACAGGCATGTTCCCGCAAGATGCCAAGAGAGCAGTCAAGTTAAATGCAGTCAATGCTTTCGTTGTGCCTAAGGGTGGCGAGTATTTCTTCTCGCCTTCGATGGGAGCGCTGAGGGGCATTTTGGCGGAGGTCAAGGAGGCCAAGGCAGAGTTGTAAAGAGATGACCGGTCTACCTTATGTTTTCGACATCCGATGATATTTCGATCGCAAAGTAAGCAGTTTCGCTCATTACTGCCATCCAATGCGCCCTGTGTTCGTTTGGTCAGAATTCGTTTGCAAAGGGTGCCAGCTTCGTCGCACTGCGATATCGATCATGGCGAAGCATCCAGTGACCCTGAAGGATGCTGCCATGACTAGGCTCGATTAAATGGTGAAATCGATCGTCTTCTGATACCTGGCGATTCTAAATGTCTTGAAAGTATTTCATGTATACATTTGATGCTATGCCCAGAGCCGCAAAATGCAGAGTCTCAGCATCAACAGTCCGCTATACGTACAAATCTATTGCCACAGCACATCTCGTCAAATCTTACACGGGCGTTGTGCCGCTGATCCTCTCGGCGGTTGCAGCACCATTTGGCGCAGGCGGCATCGGCACCTCCTTTCTTGCCCTCCTCAAGCTCTCCTCAGTGACACCGTTTCCAAGCTTCGTAATGCCCATGACCGGAGGGTCGCCTTTCTTCACAAATTCATACTGCCCAGGCAACTTGTTCCCCGCCAACCTGAACGCATCCCTGATAACCTGCTCGTGCACGTCGCCCTTGACCTCGAACAGGATCTTGCTCACGGCCGGCCGGCACGCCCAGTAGTCGAAGCTGCCTTTACCCTTACCCATACGCTGATCGTTTCCGGAGGTGTAGACGCCGATGTTGGCGGACACGCGGTGGTAGAGGCGGTACTTCATGCCACGCAGGCGCTTCTTGATGGTCTCGTCGGCGATCTTGAGCTGCTGCGCGGAGATTCGGCGGTCGTGGTCCTTCAGTCTGATGCCGTAGTCGCCCCACACGAGTGTTGTGCCGCGTGTGCTGCCGCCGGTCGGAACGCGAGGTCGGCCTTTGCGCGATTTGCAGGATTCGCCGGCTTTGGGAGCGAGCCAGTCGAGGCTCCTAGGTGTGGAAGAGAAGGCGCGGGTGGGTTGTGAGGGTGTGGATTCGAGCGTGAGCGATCGCAGTGCAGAAGAGAGGCCTGAGGTACTTATTAGCTTGTGCCTACTGATCGGACGGAAGTGTTCGCATACAGCATGGTCTGCTTGTGAAGGAGAGGAGGGAGGATTGCGCCGTCGTCGCAGCGCGCCTGGCTGCCATGGTCGATATACGACCCTCGTGCATATGCGGTATATCGCAGGAAGATTCCAATCGAGTTTTTCTCCAAAGACAACAGCAATTCGCCGAGCTGCTTCACTTGTCGTTCACTTCCGCCCGCCGGTCCATCTCGACGTTCGATGTTCCTTCGCGGAGGTTCAAGCGGCCAGATCGGCGGCTCGGCGCGCTCGTCCTAGCGCGACTCGTTCGGCAGGCAGCTCACGTCGTCACGTCACGACGCGTTCTTAATTGAAGCGCTGAAACGCCCGCGGCTTAACAGTACCTGAGCACCATTGCTGCCTGTATGGGCGGTTCGTGACCCCGCCGATCACCGTACAACATCATCGCCAATTGAGTGTCTTTGAGCAACGCCAAAATGCCTTCAGACATTAGGTCGTTTTTTGGCGGCAAGCCTGCGGGTGCGCCTGCTGAACCAGCCAAGCCTAAGGAGAGCAAAGAACCCAAAAAGCGCGGTAGAGGGAGGAAAGTCGTAGACGACGACGAGGATGACGAGCCGACTCCGAAGAAGAGCACTCCCAAGAAGGCAGCCTCGAGAAAGCAACCTGAGCCAGAACCCGTCCTCGAGGAGACCACCGCCGACGACTTCTTTGGCAAGGGAAACAAGCCTAAGCGCAGCGAGCCCGTCCGACCGAAACCGAAAGGCAAACCCGTAGAAGAAGAGAAGCCGAGACCTACCAAAGCAGGTGCAAAGAAGGATACACCGAACGGAAGGGCTTCGACAAGAAAGAAGACTACTACAAGCTATGCCGATCTGGATGCGGACGACTTCCCGGACGACGACATGGAAGAGGATGCGGACGATGTGTTCAAGTCTGGTGCAAAGACTGGCCGCAAGATGGACGATGCATACGAAGAGGGCACAGGCGATGAGGACGACGAGCCCGTTCAACGAAAAAGGGCGGAGCGAAACGGCAAACAAAAGGTGCTCAGAGGCCATGACCAGAATGACGCCGACGAAGACGTGGAGATGAAGGATACAAATCCTGACGACGACTTTGTCGTTCCGGACGATGACGAGGAGATTGTGGAAGATAAGCCGGCGAAAAAGACAACAGCGGCAGCTGCGAAGAAACGGAAGGCTCCCGTTGATGACGAAGATGACGATGATCTGGAGATCGAAGAATCAAAGCCGAAGAAGCGCGCATCTCCTGTGAAAAAATCCACACCAGCGAAAAAGCAGAAGAAGGACGACCCGCCAAAGACAAGCGCTTCGATGCAAGCCATATTCGACAGCATCCCCACGATCGAGCCACCACCCCCTCCCGGAAAGTCTGGCGATGATGATGGCAAGAAGAAGTTCCAGTATGGCCAGCACAAGAACTCAGAGGCGCCAGCAGGCGCGATCGATCCATCGGAGTTCCCGACTGGTGAGGACAATTGCCTGGCTGGCCTTAGCTTTGTCTTCACTGGACAGTTGTCGACACTCGGTCGCGATCAGGGATCAGCATTGGTGAAGCAGTATGGCGGCAAGGTCATGAGTGCGCCCTCGAAAAAGACCAGCTATGTCATACTGGGCGAGGATGCTGGCCCGAAGAAGCTGGAAACCATCAAAGCCCACAATCTCAAAGTCATCAACGAGCAGGGTCTGTTCGAGCTAATCAGGAGACTTCCTGCCAACGGCGGAGACTCTGCAGCAGCGGAGGAGCAGGCGAAGAAGCTCAAGAAAGAGGAAGAGAACATCCGCAAGGCAGCAGAAGAGATCGAGCAGCAAGAACGGGCGAAAATGGCCGCCGCAAAGCCCAGACCTCAGGTGAACGGATCTGCACCAGCGTCGCAATCTTCTGACAAGGGCAAGGCGGCGGCGCAAGACCCGTCAAATCAGCTGTGGACAGTACGCTATGCGCCACAGTCTTTGAACCAGATTTGCGGCAACAAGGCTCAGGTTGAGAAGCTTGGTCGTTGGCTTCGCGCGTTTCCGAAGAACCAACGCACCAAGTTCAGGATGCCGGGAGCGGATGGCAGCGGTACTTTCAGGGCTGTCATGATTCACGGTCCACCCGGTATCGGCAAGACTACAGCAGCGCATCTGGTGGCGAAGCTCGAGGGATATGACATTGTTGAATCCAATGCCTCGGACACTCGCTCAAAGAAGCTTATTGAGAGCAGTCTGAAGGGCGTGCTGAGCACAACGTCGCTGATGGGTTATTTCTCTGCCGGTGCCGATCAAGTCGAAGCCAGCAAGAAGAAGCTTGTGCTCATCATGGATGAGGTTGACGGTCTGTCTGCTGGTGACCGTGGCGGTGTTGGCGCCATTGCAGCCGTTGCGAAGAAATCACAGATTCCGATGATTCTCATTTGCAACGAGCGCAAGCAACCGAAGATGAAGCCTTTCGACTTTGTCACGTACGATCTGGGCTTCCGTCGCCCAACCACCGACATGATCCGCAGCCGCATCAGCACGATCGCCTTCCGCGAGGGCCTCAAGATGCCTCCAAACGTTATGAACGCTTTGATCGAAGGCACGGGAGCCGACATTCGACAGGTCATCAACATGATCAGCACTTCGAAGCTTGATACTGACAAGATGAGCTTCGAAGAAGGAAAAGATATGTCAAAGGCCTGGGAGAAGCACATCGTTCTTAAGCCCTGGGATATGGTGGGCAAGATTCTCAACGGATCCATGTTTAACCCGGCTGCGAAGTCAACGCTGAACGATAAGCAAGAGCTATACTTCAACGACCATGATTTTGCGCCTCTCATGTTGCAAGAAAACTACCTTGGCACCAACCCTGTGCGTTCGGGTAAACACAACGCCGAGCCCAAGAAGAAGAAGCTTGCCAACCTCGATTTGATCTCCAAGGCCGCCGACTCCATTAGTGATGGAGATCTGGTTGACCGCATGATCCACGGCTCTCAGCAGCAATGGTCACTGATGCCGGCGCACGCCATGTTCTCGTTCGTGCGCCCAGCTTCATTCGTCTACGGGTCCATGGCAGGCAACCAGACCCGCTTCACATCTTGGATGGGCAAGAACAGCACCCAAGGCAAATTGATGAGAATGATCAAGGAGATCCAAGGCCATATGCGCCTGCGGACGAGTGGCGATCGTTTCGAGATCCGTCAGACCTACCTGCCTTTGCTCTTCGATCGTCTTATCAAGAGGTTGCAAGTAGAAGGCAAAGAGGCGGTGCCGGAGATCATCGAGCTCATGGATGAGTATTTCCTGACAAAGGACGATTGGGATGCGATATTGGAGTTGGGTGTTGGCGATGCCGACATGGATAAGATCAAGATTGAGACCCAGGCCAAGGCGACCTTCACCAGGGTGTGAGTACCACCTTCACGTTCGACTTTTGATGTCATTAACTCGTACTGACTTTCCACACAGCTACAATCAGCAATCGCATCCTCTCCCCTTCATCAAGTCCTCTCAGGTCGTTGCACCCAAGAAAGGCGCCACGAAGGAGAAGCCCGACCTCGAAGAAGCCCTCGAGGAGTCCGAAGAGGAAGGCGCAGACGACGCAGACGTCAAAGAAGAAGACGATGGCGATAACGACCTCTCGAAAGACAAGTATGTCAAAGCGCCGAAGAAGAAAAAGGCGCCCGCTGCAAAGGGTAAGGGTAAAGGCAAGAAGGCTGCTGCGGCAGATGACGACGAGGATGACGAGGACGTCAAGCCGGCCAAGGGAAAGGGTAAGGCTGCAGCTGGCAAGGGGAAGGCCAAGAAGTAGGTTCGCGGCTTGCAAATGTCGGGTGGGATTGTCGAAATGAGCATTGTGCATTCGAGCAGGTTTAACAGAAGCGCCTGAGCTGCAGGGAGGAGTCACTAATGAGGGAAGATCAAGTGTCCTTTGGGGCGCGGGGAGCATGTACTACACGCAATGCATCCGCATCGGTATTGCAAAGATACGAATTCAGTACGGAACACTGGTTCTTCACGGCATATTTCCGAGGAAATGCTTCACCATGATAGAGTTTTGTCACAATGGAAAAAGTAAGGCACAAGGCACGATGATATGTCTCGAAAACAAATTGCTGTTAACTCAAGCTAAATATTGCACAGATGGAGAACTCAAGACGGACTGGCAAAGAAAGCATAATCATGTAAAATTGCCGCGTTCATCTGATCGTTTAGATATCCGACCGTTCGTCCAGTCGTTTCTTCGTCGAAACGTTCACTCGTTTGTTCCGAGCCAAGGTCCTCGTAGTCGTAGATCTCCACCTCACGTACGCGCTCGACCTGCCAACATATCCCGACGCAAAGAGAACAGTTGGATCGAGATCAAGCTCCTCCCGAGCTTCTCGCAGTGCTCGCGACCGCCCTGCTACTTGTCAGCAGCTTCCTTGGCGATCCGCTGCTTCTCGGCATGGGCAATGCCCCTGCGGATCAAGAAGCGGGTGACGGCGGCGTTCGCAGCACTTTCACTCGGTTTTCTCTGCCAGCGGTGAAGCTGGCATTGCGGCTCAGTCGATTCGATCAAGCCCTCTGTGGATGGAGGGCCTTGGTACATCCCTGTACCGGGGCGCTTCTCTGGGCCGTCCTTCATGACTGGACAGCTGCGGGAAGCGCTGGCGTTGTTGCCGCCGTTCTGTGCCATGAATTGGTTGGGCTCGATGTTGGTTGTTGTTGTTTCTTTTTGTTTAATCGATCAAGAAGATTGTTCGAAGTAATCTTTGTTTTTCGCGAGACGATGCAAACGTAAAGGCCGTAAAAGGCGTACTCATGATGTGTATATAAGCTGTTGTCGCATTACAATGTGTTTGTGCCCCAACACCCATAGGTGTTGGGCTTTGCCTTCACCATACGAATGTGAAGGGTCGTTGTCAATGCCGTTGTATATACGCAGACGCACTCCAATACGGGTCCAGCCTGAAAGCTATAGGTCTCCAGGGGGAGGTCTAGACCTCGCGGAATGCAGATCTGAGCAGAGAGTGAATCCATGCATGCGCTGTGGCTATGCCGTTGTGTATGTGCGCTGTAGAGTGAAGTCAGAATGGCTTTCAAGAGTTTCGGTGGCTTTGTTCGGCTGAGAGAGAAGTGAGACGTAGACAGACAAAGGAAGTCGAGCTGCAGGATGGACTGGTGCAAGGAGTGTCTATGCGAATCCTCATGTTGGCCTCATTGGCCGCGATACCATTGCATTCAAGTGACACATGTTGAATCGAACATTGTTGATGTGCGTCTCGTACAGCTCGGGATCATGCCTGCTTATGTGGGTGAGGTTAAGATGCATAATGGTTGATTGCTTTGTTGAAGTGTAGGTTACGAGCCTTGCCAGCCCGCTGAGACTTTCCAGCTGGCTCGCCGGACAAAGGAATGTGAGATCAGATGGACCGTGGAGTGCACATCGGCTGTGGGCTATCCCAGCGGACGGAAAGAATAGATTGTCTCGTTGCTCAGAAATGACACGACCAAAAGACAATGTAGGCGGACGCTCGTATTCTTCGATCTATTGTCACACCACCGACATTTACAAAACCGTGGTCAATCATCTCATAGTGACGGAGTAAGAAAAGCGCAAAGAGTCAACCAACATGAATCGAGCCTCATACGCGCACGGCATCCAGGACCTGGCAAGAATACACCAACGCGACGTCAGTAGCAGATGTAAACATCAGCACAAAATAGGCAAGGCCCCACCCAGACCTGCAATATACCCACGGACTTGCGTCCGGAATGATATATTACAATAACATACCCTGGTCAACCGACAGTCGTCGGAGTCGTGCTCGCGTGAGTAGCTGTCTGCCCTTCATATCAGATCATAATTAGGGCAACAACACCTCACCTCACCTCTCACCAAATCCACCACCACTCCGGTCCGCCCGCAATCGCGTCTCGCACACATCTCCGACGCCATCACCAAATCCCATCAAACGCGACGATCGCGCGGGAAAGTGTATGAAGGCCAGCTAGCCGCCCAACGGGCAACCCGAAAGGCAAACGAACCCCAAAACGGCAATCCAGAAACGAAGCAAGTGATTATTGAGTGGGTGGGCTCCATCGGCCCCGACTCTCCGCTCCAGAGTCAAGGAAAACGTACAAAACGCCCGCCCGCCCGGCCGTTGGCTCATTTCTTCAAGCCCGTGTGGCGCGCGGGCCCAACGGCGTCATCAGCGGTCTGCTGGACGTGCATTGCATGGGTATGCCTGTCGACGGTGTGGTGTCGCGTGGAAGGATTCTGGTGGCGCGGGCGGAGCGGTGGGCTTCGGGGAATTTCGTTAGAGTTGGCTTTGTTTGGTTCTGGTTGTTTGTTTGCTTGCTTGCCGTGTTTGGCGTGTGTGTGACGCGAAAACGACGCGACGCGGGGCGGAAAGTCAACCGTGGGTTTTTTTGCGCGGTGGTGCTGACTGGCGGCCTTGGGCTTGGGGCTGGGGCTTAGGTGAGATTATTGGCGAGTGCGGGGTGCGGAGATGATGAGGGCGCGTGACGGTGTTGTTGTGGTTGATGACGGCGACGCGTCGCGTCGTTCTTGGGTGTGTGAAGGGACGCTTGTTGGGGAAGACGGACATTCGCTGTCATGCATCTCTGAAGAGGGCTTGCGAGGGCTCGGAGGATGGACCGGAAGAATTCTGGGGTCGTGGGAATGGCATGTCTCAGATGCTGGATCTGAACGGTTTCGCGGAGATGGGGGTTGAAGAGTTGAGACAATCAAATGAAGGTTTGTTGCCATGCCTGTAATTACATGTCGTTTGTATGAAGATTTGCTCGTAAGGGTATGCATGTGGTTGAAATCGACCTGTCACATACCAGTAATTCTTTGAGGAGTCTTTGATCCGGCACATGTCCCTACCTGGATCCATGGAACGTTACTTTGGCTTTCGAGGGTACTCTTCGAAAGCAGCATCAAACGGATTTTTCCGCTGAGTGATGCCGCTCGTTATCGGGTTCAATGTCAACATCGCCCTTCCACTGGGGGGTCAAGCATACGTCATTCTAAATTGACAGGGTTCATTTGAATGATAATTTTTTCCTCCGATGCTGCGATCGTTGTGAGGGCGATGTGCTTGACACGCGTTGGACTGTTTGAGACACAGCCTTGGGGCCAGAATTTCCGACGTCGGCCTGTGATTCCGGGCTTACCTAGGCAGACTGTGCGGCTAGGGCGGGAAGCTTCGTGAGGGTGTGGTGCTTCGTTGGAAGCGATTCATGCGCCTTGGTATCGCCGTAGGAAAATGATTAGCAGGACGTAGGCTTTGATCGCAGGACTGGGCCCAGCCTCCTGGTGGGACCTATTGCATGGTGGGTGATAATTCGCTTGCTGCGAACGACGGGAGAAGCCTGGCCGCATCGCCTCCAGCTCCCCGTCCGCACATACTCGGCAGGAGTCTATATGCCCGTGGTGATAAGCCGCGAGCTGAAGTATCTTGCGTCACAAGAAAGGTGACAAGCGGCCAACGACAAGCCGTGTTCCAGCAGAGTGCAAGCCCGTGGCCTGTCAGCGCACGCTTGCGCCGTCACTTCGCCTCAAAGTCGGACGACAGGCGCCGCGTCCCAGGCCTGCAGGGCGGAAAAGCACATCAAGCAGCTGGCGCGAGCTACACACGCCGGCTTGCACAGACGAGCGACCGGCGCTCAGATCCCCCAGGGCGTGTAATAGGCGGGAACGGGCGGCTGGGTTGGACGCGACAGGGCTGCCATGCGCCGGGGAGGCTAGTTTGGATGCCGGCCGGACATGGTCTTTGCAGGATTCTCCCTGCTCTGCATCATTTTCGCCCAAGCACCGAAGCCTATCGGCGCCACGCAGCGAGGCCACCCCGTGCCGGTGGGCAAGAACGTACGGTACACTGCTAGCTCGCATCATGATAGAGTGCATGCATGGTGCGAATATATATCGACGGACGCATAAGTGAGCCTGCATGTCGCGAGCAGCGCCTGCCGGCACATCAAACGACAGCCGAGCGAAGGGCTGGATCGCACATCGAACGACCGCAGGGCCGGGATTGTCGAAGTCGGGGTGTGTGGGGCGATGCTTTTTCGAATGTGGTCATTTGCGTTTGTACCTGCATGTGGGCGGGATGGTGAAACGGCACCCCTGAGCGGGATGAAACCGGACGGGCCGGGCGTGCAGCGTACCTGACAGGCTGACAGGCTGCGTGTAGCAGACGGGAGGGCGCATGCAGAGGCGGCGTGGAGTGGGAGGGCGCATGCTGGGAGGGCAGTGGAGGTGTGTAGGAGAGCGTGTAACTCGATAGGAGGCTGCCCCTTGGGGCTGGGAGACGACAGGACGCAGGGTGGTATGGACAGACGCCGGAGACGGCAGCCAGTCGGGCAGGCATCGCCGGCGTTCATCTCGCGGGCGACGCAGCGATCGCCTGAGCCGGGCGATCAGCAGGCCAAGCACTTCACTCACAGACTCACTCGATCACTCGTGTGGCCGTGGGCTCTCGACGCAGAGGGCGGCGCATCATCACTCACCCGCGGCGCTGGGCGCCGAAATTGCCTGCCCCGGGCATGCGTCCTCGCGCCTCCTCGCGCCCCCCCGCCGGCGCGGCTAGCAGGCATCAGGCACGCTTTAAGGCTCGACGGCGGCGGGTGCTCGACGTGCCACCGCCGCCCGCCAGCACCCAGGCATGCATCTCCCTGCGCCAGCGACACGTCTGCGCTAGCGGCCTCCTCCTCCCGCAACGGGCGCACGTCTCTCTACACGCCCAAGCGCGCCGCCGGTTGGTTCTTGAGTCTTGACTCTTGCCTGCATCCGCCAAACGCTCGCCCGCCCCGTTGCCTGCCAGAAACAGCGACCCGGCACACGCACACGCACTCGCACACCCTCCCGCATCCTCTTCCTCTCTCGCACGCGCACACCTCCCGCGCTCCCACGCACCACCACCACCACCGCTCACGCCTTCATCCCGGCCGCCGCTCACTCCATCCGCTCCACGCGCCAGCTCCCTCCCTCACATCGCCCGCACGCCTCTTTTCGGCCGCCGGCAGCGTCTGTCCTGTGCCAATCGCTGCGTCCTGCTCCTTCGAGCCCCGCTGTGTTGTCCACGCCGCATTCCGCGCCCTCGGATTGCACCCATCATCGACGGGTACCTGCACTGGCCCGCGTCCGCTCGTTCGAACACCCCACGGCCTCCAACACCCACGCCTCGCGGCATGCGCGTCTGAGAAAGCGTCGCCCGTTCGCACCCTTGCCCGGACCCATTGGCCATGCTGAGCATTGGAACCTGGGACGCTCAAGACTCGACGCCGAGAGATTGTTGAAAGACACATCCTACCGCTCGCTTGCCCGCAAACACCGGCTCGCATTGCTACAACCCATTGATTGCCGCAGACGGCGCGTGCGAGTAATTCGAGGTCGCACCTGCCTCTCTAGACCTGGCAATTACACGGACTCGCTATTCTTGCAACAACGCTCCTTTCTCACATCAGATAGTAAGTCCGGCTCCCAATCAGTGCCATCGGTTCAGGAAATCCTGATCCGTGCCTCCGGCGTCATTCTCAGGACTCTCACTAACCTGGCCACTCAGATTCACCATGAATCGCCTACTGAACAGGAAGAAGACCGACGATTCGTCTCTCAACGGCGATGCCCGTTCACAGCCGAGCCCCACTCCCACATCAGCCTCGCCAGGCCTCAAGAAGAGCGGCACCAGCATATGGAAGTCAAAACACCGTCATGCAAAGGAACAGCCAGAGCAGAAGCCCGAGCTCGACCTGTCTTCTGCCCTTCCGTCCAACGATGACTTTCGTACGAGTCTCCTGATGGCCAATCTCTCACAGCGCTTCAGTATGCTGCGCGAACAAGACAACCCCGAATCCCTGATGGGCAAGGCTAGCGACGACAGCGTGCTGGAGCCTAGGAGGCGTTCCCGCAAGCTCGACTTTGGCTTTGGCGTTGGTGGTCTTTCAGATATCGATGAAGTTCGTTCGATCAACAGCTCAATACGACCTCCTTTCGCCATGGACAAGCACCAATCGTTCAGGTCCGAGGACGGTTATGCAAGTGAGACCGATGCTCCCCATTCGACCAGCGTTATGGCTCGCTCTCGACCCGGCGAAGGCAACACGATGTTCGGAGGACGGCAGAAGGTTTACATGATCCCTAAAAACGGAGCCGCATCTACAAAGAGTCTTGGGAAGTTCCTTTACGACGACGATGTCGGCATGTCTGCATTCCAGAAGCACAGGCAGCGGGAGAAAGAGCTGCAGGCAGCTCGGGACCCCGAGATGCCTGAGGACCCAAGCTTCGATTTTGGATTGGATCAGACGGATGGCGGAGATGACGACGAAGATGCGGGTCTGCACGACTCGGTGAGAGATTTCTCCAACTCGCCCTCGCTATCTGCCTACGATAAGAAACGGTCGACTTCATCCACTGCACGCTCTGAAGCACGCTCGTCCACGGCGGCTACTTCGATCACTTCTCAACCCGCTAGCAGCAATCCCGCCCCGCTCCCAGCAGCGACAGCCGTTCCGACTGCGCCGTTGCCTGCTGCTCCGGTGGAACGATCGAATACAAAGTCGCGTCGTCTCTACGAGCAAGGCCTTGACCAACACCTGCATGACCAGCAGTCTTCTGCCATGTCTCGGCTGAACTCCATTCAGAGGCAGCGGACCTTCAACAGTGGCAAGAATTCTCCACCATTCTTACACTCAGCGAAAAGCACTGGGAATCTGAGCGAGCGCGCTCCGCAACACGTCTACGCCTCGAACAATTCGAGCCCGCCGGTACCACCACTCAATACTTTCGCACCGTTCCCCAAGCCCGGACAGAGCCCTCTTGGTAGTGGTCCGAACTCACCCCTGAGTCCTACCATCGAAGAATCCAGCGTTTTGAAACAGGCTCTGGAGCCCGCCGATCGAGGAAAAGCGACAGCGATGGGAGCATTCAACAAGCCGAGACATGCCTTCGACGAGCAGCAATACATGGAGCGCCAGATGCAACTTCAACGATCCACCTCGAGTGCGGTGACACGCCAACCTGCGCAATCTGCATTCCAGCAGCGCATGGGTCGATTCGAGCAGGGTGAGAGGGAGCGCAGTGCATCAAACCCAACCAGCCGATCTAGGTCGAGGTCAAGCTCGATTGCCAACGAACCCTCCAGGGCTCCCAACGCATTTTCCCCTGCAATGGCAACCAACCAGACCATTCCAGGCGCCCAGGAACTCGCTGAAAAGCAGCAGTATCCAGATACCCACCGGACCTTTTTCGGCAACATCAGCGCGAGTGACAGCGAGGACGACGTAGATGAGATTCAGAGTGCCACCAGCCCGTACGGACAGCAATTCGGAAGGTGGCAGCCAACGGTCCTTCCTTCCGTTTCGGAACACCCAGCGCTGCGAGGCAATGCTGACAAACCTGCCCTTGTCGAGGAAGAGGAAATTGAAGAGGAGCAAGAGCCCGTCCCTCACATCGCTGAGCCCATTTCTTCCGGTCCTCCGGTCAAGCAGGAGATTGATGCACCCTCTCCGCCGAATGGCGAGGATCTTGACTCTCCAACTCTTGGCCCAAGTGCAGAAGGTCTTGGTAGTATGATGCAGCACTTGAGGAATAAGAGTAACGGCTCGTCAACATACCCGCAAGACGAGGTCGCTCGTGGAATGCCCGACCTTCCTACCATGCCGGATCTCAAGAATTATGAATCCGCCAGGCAATCTGTACAGACAGAGTCCCACGTTGCTCCCTCTGACACTCACTCTAACCTCTGGGATCTCGAGACTGAAAGTGTCAATTACTCTAACCGGAATACTGCCTTCGCTCGAGAATCTGTCAACAATGTTGATGCCACCTCAGGAGCGCCACGTGCGCCATCCCGGGCGCAGTCGAGCGCTGCGAATCGCAGCGAGCAGAACTCTGAGGCTTTCCCCGACGTGGAAGAGCCCTCATGGCAAACCGAACTCACCAGGCAACACACTCGCAATATCAGCACTGCTACACAACAAGAGCGGGCGGCGTTCGATAACGAGCTGGCAGCCCGACGCAGAGCGATCCAGGAGAACGTGAAGAGCATGGTTGATGCTGATCACTCCCGCAACACCAGCCCGGCGCCGACTCCTGGTGGCGCTTTCAAAGCCTTCAACATGTTGCGATCGAAGTCTAGCAGAGATTCGATGGACACCAGAAAGGAAGCACCTCCCAAGGCGATGAAAATGCTCGGAATCGGCGTCGGACCCATCTCGGCCAGCACGAACAACCTCAACTCGCAGTACGAGAGAGGAGGTAAGAGTCTCGAGATGAATAGAGCTCGCGGAGACTCTGCTTCCCGCGGAACCTTCTTTCCTCGCACACTGCAACAGAGCGACCAAGATGCGAAGAGAGAGCGCGCAGCGTCGCGAGCAAGAGGCGACAGTGATGCCAGCAGGATGGGTCGCCCTGTTGGCCGCTCTCCGGCTTCTTCTGAGGTTGGCCGCGGCCGTGGCCGTTCCAACTCTGAGGCTACGAATGGTGGACGATCCCGCAGCACGACCAATCCCTACCGCGATGACTTGGACAGAGCCATGGCTCAGGGCGCGGGCAGCAGTGCATATGGCGTCCCGGAATTGTCGCCAATGATCACCCGGGAGCTGACGCCCAGGCCATCTCCCGACGTTTCCAACAAGAGTTCCTTCGAGACCAAGAACCGCTCTCGCAGTGGGAGCCGCACGGGAGCCATCACCGGCGCCATGACAAGTTACTTTGAAGCGAAGACCCTTGCAGCAGCTCAGAACGGACAGCACGGGCGCTCTCCTGTCATCGGCCCGTCGCCTGCTGCTATGGCATCGAACTCACACCTTCCGCAGGGCGGTGCCGCACGCGGTTCGCCATACATGCATGCGCCTACTCCGCCGGTGTCCGGACCAAACACACCTTCTGCCAGCTCGCCCACTCCGCCACCGATGCCGCCGGGTCCTTCGCTTCGCCAGGTGCCCCTCCGCAAGAAGACTGTCAACAAGCATGACATCTCCGAGCCCGTAGCACTTCTTTCTTCGACTTCGAACGTGGACACCATCGATCTTCCCGCCGGCGCCTCTCTCAAGAACGGCATGGACAGCCCGCCTCCCGTCCCTCCCATCAACCCTCGTCGTCGCGCGACCCGCAAGCTCTTCGGCATCGGCCGCAGCGAACCTGAAGATACCAGCTCTCCCAACCCTCCGATGTCACAATCCGCCACACCGGATCTCTGGAGCGGCGGTCCCACTGCTCCCCGTACCCGGAATGTCAGCAACCCCCCGCGACCCTTCGAGAGCAGCCCGGCGCTGCAGCAGTACGGCTTCGAGCAGAGCACTCCTCCGACCAGGCAGTTTAGCAACGCAACGCGGCCGTCTGGTTTCGAGCGCAGCGGCATCACTTCGCCTGAGCCTTCTGAGAGGCCCCCGATGGAAGGCGGCTTCATCTAGACGCAACGTCATCGATGACCTGCTCACGGCATTATTTCATACCCTACAACACCGATATATATATTTTATCGGCGCTATCGCAGTCTCTCTCCTCGTCGGCATAAACGCCGGGCGCTGAGTCGCTTTCGCTTATTTTCGATCCGAGGGCAAGGGAGCGCAACACACATCGGCGTTCAGTTCGTGGCGCCTACCACACCACACCACACTTCTCAACCGAGAATATTCAATCTCCTTAGCTCTTCACAAGGAAAGGACCGGCTCAGAGATTTCGGGCGCCGGACTTGCAACACATGTACCATACGACACGACGGCAGGCATTTGGGGGACGTAATGTTCGGCCTGGATCTTTCCTTTTCTCCTTTTTTTTTTCTTTTCACTCTGTTCTCTTTTTTTTTTTTTTTTTTTTTTGGCGAGCCAAAACGCATGATACCACTTTTGTTTATTGCTATTCCCCCTTCACTTCTCCTCGAAATTCTCCTTCTGTCACTCCTTTTGTTTTTTCTTTTGCCATCGCGCAAATACGGCCAAACCGCATCTTCTTTCTCCTTTCTACCCGATGTTCTTGAGAGATAGCTAGGGATAGCAGTAGAAAGACTCCTCTTTTCTTCAACTATACTATCGCCATCACCGATTTCCAATCCAGAATTTCCAGACAAGAATTCAAAACGTAGCTTCAATCTCTAAGCAGCAGAAAAGCACATCGCATTCTCCAACTCACGTCCTCACCCTCCAACCCTCCCACTTCCAACCTCCCTTTCAACCCCTCCACAGACCCCAAAAACCCGCTCTAAAAAGCCGGGTTCGCATTCCTCAACAACTGCTCAAAATACGCCTGGAACCACGTGCCCGCCTCCGGCGCCGGCGTCAGCGCATCCGCATACCCGCAGTGGGCATCGTACCGCGCGGCGGCAGAATTGCTCGTGCCGTCGCTCTCGCCGCCGGGCTTGACCCAGACGATCGAGTCGACGAGGGCGTCGCCCGTGTCCGTCGTCGGGCGGATGCCGAAGCCCGTGCCCTTGACGTTGCACCAGTCGCCCCAGGCCTGCTGGGCCGTCGGCTGCACGCCGCTGCGGCCCTGGTCGACGATGAAGCGGGCGGGGAAGCCGTTCTGCTGCAGCAGGGGCGCGATGGCGTTGATGTACAGCTTCTCGTTGTAGTTCTTGTTGCCCTGCGTGTAGCTCGGGGCGGAGGTGATGTTGTAGCCGTTGTAGTTCGAGACGTTGGTCACGAGGCCGCGGAGGGCGGCGGGCTTGCCGGCCTCGGTGTAGATTTGCGCGAAGAGCTTGGCCGCGGGCGCGAGGTTGGCGTCCCAGCCGAGCCAGCCTGCGTGGCCCGCGTCGAGGTACATGGCGACGTTGGGGAAGTTGAGGGTTTTCGCGGCGTACTCGACGCCCGCGATGTAGGCGGGCGAGGCTTCTTGGCATTTGGCGACGTTCATGTTGGTCACGAGGTTTCCGAGGCTGTCGGGTTCTGTGGGAGAGGGTTAGGGGAGGTTGGGATGGGGGTTTTCGGGGTTGGGTTGGGGCTCACCGATCACGAGGGCCATGGTGGTCTCGGGGTACTTCTTGATGATGGCGGCGATGGAGTCGATGTAGGCCTTGTACTTGTTCAGGCCGTCGTTGGCGACGGTGTACTCGCCGTTGCTGGCAAGGGCGGCGCAGTCTCTGTTCGGGAGATCGTAGACGACGAATGCGCCCATGATCGGAGGGGAAGCGCCGGCCGCGTTCTTGGCCTTGATGTCGGCGAGGTAGGTGTCCATTGTCGGGACCTTGGCGGCGGTGTCGCTGCGTGTGGTCAGTTTGAGGTGAAATGCACAAGATGCGACCTCACTTACAACCATGTGAACGTGCCGATCTTGGCGACGGCGCTGGCCTTGGCTTGCAAGCTGGAAGGCAAGGATGGGATGGCCAGCGTGTGGATCTCAGACGAGTAGTACGGGTTGGCGTAGATCTGCTTGCCTGGGCCATGTTCAGTGGAATGTTTTTCAAGGACTCGTTCTCCATTGGAAACTCACCAGCAAACGGGTTGCCTGAGGCGCTCACAGGAGGTGGGCTTGTGGTCGAGCCACCATTGGAAGTGGTCGTAGAGCTCGTAACTCTGGTCGTAGTCGAACTCGAAGAGCGACTCGTAGTGCCGACACTGGTGGTAGACCTGGAGGTCGTAGATGAAGATCTAGTGGTGGTCACGAGGGTGGTCGTGGTGGCAGCGCCAGGCTGGCATTGAGAGTAGTCTAAGGGCTGTCAGTCTAGAATTTTGCTGGCGCGAAAGTCTCTGGGAATCTCACAGTCGTTCAAGAAGACACACGTAGTGCCAGCGTCGCAGGTACCGGTGCCCTTCCATTCACGACCACCGCATTGCTGCCACACGGGGATGGCGCTGACAGTGGCCGCAAAAACTGCGGCGGATGCGAGAAATTGCTTCATGGTGCCGTATTGTCGTTGCGATGAGAAGACGAGCGACTTGACCCTGGTCCAAAAGAATTGTAGCGAGAGGCTGTGGATTCTCTTTATACAAGCTCGAGATGTCCATCCAGCGACGCGGAGACGCTTCAGTCATCGCAGGGCCGTCGGGCCATGGCCCCTCCGTGCGGAAAGCGATCATTGGAGCCATACGACGCCTGCAAAGGAAGTGATCAAGCAATTTGCATTGTGATTGAATCCATGACCAGCAAGGTAACAGGGCTTGATCCGGCAAGGTCAAAGTATGCCGGTAAAGCTAATCCTAGAGCATGGTACCACATGGAGAGCACATTGGGCGACGAGGTCCAATAGAAGACGTCGCCACCTGGAGAACTGCGGACACGAGATCTGGTGGCACGATCTGGTCGTGGTCCGCCGCCTGTACTTCATCGCATACGGTATGGCGGAGGCTCAAGTCCTTGGGGGTGTATATTGCTGTACCGGAGCGTCGTACCCGTGGTTCCTCATAGGGCTCGGAGCCAGGTGAAGTTGCGACCGGAGGCTGACGAAAAGGTCTTGTTAGACGCAAGGCGTGTGCGGGTGGGCATCGTGTGGGTGAGCTGCTTGGAAGCACATTTCACGTTTGCAGTAGGACAGCGTGGAAGGACGGCCAAACTCACGCTGCGATGCGAGCGGCAACGTCGTTGGGTCAGTACACGAGTAACGTATGCGAAAGGGCAATGTCGTTTGGACACTCCCCCACGACCTGAGGTCTGCAAGCCGGGGTGGATTGCTCCGAGCGATGTGCAGACGGGGATGTCTGGGCTTGCTGGGCCCGCCGTGCCAGCGCCGCACGGATGGCTGCAGGGCAATCTGGCTGAGTGCTCCGTGTCACGCGGAGCAGGCGGGCGCGTCGGTTAAAAGAGCTCTCTGACTTCGGTCGCGTCGCCGGATACAGCACGGGCGCAGGCGGCGTGCGGTTAGTGAGGCAGCTGGAGAGTGTAATCAGGCCCGGCGGGCGCCTGCTCCTGCGAGCCTGCGCCCGCGCTGCGACGGCGCGCAAGGTATATAATGCAGAGCAGCCGTCGCCCGCGCTCGCAGAATTCTGGACTTGTCTGCGCGGCCGCAGCGCTGCTCGCGTAGGTCTCGTGTGCGCTGGGCGCTAAGCAGGCGACGGGTCGAGAATGTGGCTCCGCTCCCCCATTCCCCCATGGAGACCCCGCGGTTTAGGGCAGACCCCATCGCATCCTGCCTGCCACCCTCTGCCTGCCACTCTCTGCCTCCGCGACGACTCCATCTCTCCCCTGCTGTATCACGCATCGGCCTTGCATCCAGCCAATCACACGTGCACGGAGATAGCCATCTGTTGTCACGCCGACACATACACCTGCCAGCGTGAGGGCCATGCGCCTCCGTGCCTTCGACAGCGTGAACGTGAATCGCCCTCCCCAGCTTTTGCCATGCGGTAGAGCGACGTTCTCCAAAAAGCTTAGGCGGCGCCCCGCAAAGTTGAGGCTCACCGCGACGAGATGGAATATCACACTCCTCCAATCCAGCATCTCACCCTCAAGCGCCACGGCCGGTTATGGTTCGTGGTGGCTTCATTCATCAGATGTGTCGGTCTTAATAGTCCGGATCTGTGGATTCTGCAGTCAAGATGATCTCTTGGAGTGAGCCTCTCGAACCACCCGGCACCTGCGAAGCCAAGCACTCCAAGACGGGGTAAATCCATTGTTCCACGAATGGGCTCTCTGCTCGCCATGCGGGCGCCGACGCCACCCATCAGACGCTGTCTGCTTAAAAGCACAGCACCAGCACGTCTGCATGGCCACGAGCTCTCCCTTGTGCAATCAGACCAAACGACAACAACCTTTCATCAGTCTGAGCTCGACGGAAGCTGCCTTGCAACCATGGGCCTTCTCACCCTCCTCGTCCACAACGACGCCATCAAGACCGATCCCAAGGAGATCTATGGATGGCGTGTCTACGCCCTGGCATGCTCGGTAGGCCAATGTTATCGCAGATCACATGCTATTGAGTGAGCTGACCAAAAACAGGCGTGTTTCGGTGGCATGTTGTTCGGTGTTGACTCCGGTATTATCGGAGGTGTATTGACCATGTCCACGTTCAAGGAGTATGTCATTTATTTCTTGAAATTGTGATTTGTGATGGGAACTGACACACGAACGCAGGACATATGGTCTGGCAGATCTCGATGGTGTCGCAAAGGCCAATCTTCAGGCCAACATTGTCACCACCCTGCAGTGCGGCTGTTTCGTCGGAGCGCTCAGCACTGGTATCATCGCCGACAAGATCGGCCGTCGATACAACCTGATCCTCGCTGCCATCCTCGCCATCATCGGCACCATCATGCAAGCAGCCGCCATGGGCCACATCGCCGCCATCTTCGTTGGTCGATTCATCGCTGGTCTTGGTGTTGGCGCAGCCTCTATGGTCACTCCATTGTACAGTAAGTCTAATTGCCCGGATCAATATCGAGGCACTTACCAACCGTTGGAACAGTCTCTGAGAACGCTCCTCGTGCCATTCGCGGTGGCTTGACCGGTATTTACCAGCTCTTCATTACCGGCGGTATCATGCTCGCTTTTTGGATCAACTACGGCTCCAACATGCACATCTCTGGCGACGCCCAATACGTTATTCCTCTGGTCATGCAGGGTCTCCCAGCCGTTCTGCTCTTCGGATCCATGTGGTTCTGCAACGAGTCGCCCCGCTGGCTCGCTCGTCAAGACCGCTGGGAAGAGGCCAGCGCCACCCTGTCCCGCGTCCGCGCCCTGCCCGCCACCCACCCTTACGTCGCCAGTGAGATCACAGAGATCAAGGAGCAGCTCGATCATGAGCGGAGATTGATCGGCGACGCCGGCTTCAAGGACTTGATGAGGGAAATGTGGACAATCCCTGGCAACAGGAACCGTGCTCTGATCTCTGTTGGTCTGATGATCTGTCAGCAGATGACCGGTACAAATGCAATGTAAGTCTGTCCCGGCTGCTTCGAAATAGAGGATCAATCGCTGACATACTCACAGTAACTACTGTACGATATCCGCCTCTCTTGACACTCATTGACGTACCTACTGACACATCGCAGACGCTCCCCAGATCTTTCAGAACCTCGGTCTTACCGGCACCCAAACCGGCCTCTTCGCCACTGGTATCTACGGCGTCATCAAGATGGTCATGTGCGGTCTGTTCTTGATCTTCGCAGCCGACTCTCTCGGGCGTCGCAAGTCTCTCCTCTGGACCTCGATTGCCATGGGTCTGTCGATGATGTATGTCGGTCTCTTCGTGCGCATCGCGCCTCCCCAAGAGGGCGAGCCCGTCATTCCTGCCGGCTACTTCGCGCTCGTCTGTATCTACCTCTTCGCTTCCTTCTTCCAGTGGGGCTGGGGACCTGTAAGTATTCTCGAGGAAACGGGGCGCAAACGAATACCCGCTGACAGCTTCCACAGGTCTGCTGGATCTACATCTCCGAGATCCCGACCGCCCGCCTCCGCGGCCTGAACGTCGCCCTCGGCGCCGCCACCCAGTGGCTCTTCAACCTCGTCATCGCCCGCGCGGTTCCCAACATGCTCGTCACCATGGGCGAGGGCGGCTACGGCGCCTTCATCACCTTCGCCTGCTTCTGCTTGGCCATGTTCATCTTCGTCTGGTTCCTCGTTCCAGAGACCAAGGTAAGAAGCGATCGAATCCACCTGCAAATCGAACGACCACTAATGATTGTGCGAACAGGGTCTCGCCCTCGAGAAGATGGACGACCTCTTCGGCGTCACCGAGCTTACCAAGAAGATGGACGACGAGGAGACCGGCTCTGTCGAGATTTCGGAGAAGAACGGCACTAAAGCTGAGGAGGTCGAGATCTCTCGCAAGTGAGCGTGGCGCTTGTGATCGTGTCTCGGCGTTGCGTTGCGTTGTCTTGCTGTGCTATGCTTGATTGATTGATTAATGAGACGATGGACGATTAATCAGTCCACGGTGCGATTGAGGAGAGGTTCTAAGTAGCCAATCGATCGAACTTTTAATGTCTGGAGAGATACTATTCCGAGCTTCATCTTGATCGTACTAGACATTGTTTAGACGAATCAGAAAATGCTGTGACACGTAGTTGCTGAGCGATGACAGCGCGCTTTGCTCGTAGACGCGACGGACATCAGTGACGCGGGAGACGGCGGCTCAACTTCGGAAGACCTCGGCCCTACGCCATAAGTTAATTCTCAAGCAACATTTCACAATTCCCCAGTCCTAACCTAGCTCAGCTCCAAACCACTTCCCAAACAAACCACCAAGCAACCCGCAAAAAAACAGACTCTTCCAACTCTCTCTCGCGCGCTTCCGCGCCTCTTCTCGCCTACAGCACCATGCCCCCGCAAATCACCACCTCCCCGCTCTCCCGCCCCGACGGCTCCGCAACCTACACCGACGCGCTCTCCACCGTCCTCGCGGCCGTCAACGGGCCCCTCGAAGTCTCGCGCCGCGACGAGCTGCCCTCCGAAGCGACGCTCGAAATCCACGTCCGGCCCGCCGCCGGCGTCGGCGGGCCGCGCGAGCGCTGGCTCGAAGCCGTCCTGCACGCTGTGCTGAGGAGCGTCGTGCTCGTGCACTTGCACCCGCGCGCGCTGGTGCAGGTTTCGTTGCAGGTTGTGCGGGAGCCGGCCGGGGGCGGGGTGGGGTTGGGGAAGGGGAGGGGCGAGGTCGCGGTGTTGCCGGCGTTGGTGAATGCGGCTGTTTTGGCGCTGGTGGGGGGTGGGGTTGGGTTGGAGGGGATGCTGAGTGCGGTTTTGGTTGCGGTTGGGGGGAAGGGGGAGCTTGTTGTTGCGCCGGGAGTGGAGGTTTTGGAGGGGTGTGAGAGTTTGCATGCTGTTGCGTGCGCGGCTGGTGGGGGGTTGGTGATGGATGAGTCGACGGGGAGGTTTGATTTGGGGGTTTGGGGGGAGGTGGTGGAGAGGGCGAGGGAGGCGTGCTTGGCTGCTTTTGCCAGTAAGGGAGAGGATGAGGCGATGGCGAACGGGGATGTTGAGGCGGAGCCGTGGATGCGGCAGGTTCTGGAGGAGAAGGTTAGGGACGCGAACGCCTGGAGGGAAAGCACCTGAAGATCGGATACTACGGGAATGAGGGTCATTGCAATGGATCAAGACAATCGATGAGGACGACGATATTTCAGCGAGCAAGGATGGCGTGTCACGCCAGAGAGGATCGCCTGCCTGGCAGGCTTGCTTGCTTGATTGCTCGATTGCCAGGACGCGAGCGGGCCCACACACTCTTCGCCAACGCTACGAATCTCGCTACCGATCTCGAGCCACCGTTGTGCGCTATTGAGTCTGGAATATGCTTGGTTTGGCGCGCCAATAACACGGCTGTTCCCACTCTAATGCACACTCAGGCCATTGAAAGCCTGTTGTACGGCACGCGATCGATGGGTTGCGACAAGATCAAGTGTGCAGGCCCGGTGACTTCTCATTGGTCACCTGCAGTCATAGCCGTTCTGCTGGCTGTGGTTAAGAAGTGAGGTTGAATTAGCCTCAGGCAAAACCGCCTGGCCTGGCAGGTGCGATATTCAAAGCCAACTTCATCTGTACTTCTACCGTCAATATGCAAACCAGCCCAGACAGCTCCGCAATCTTGATTAACTCAAAACACACTTTGTGGTACTCAACTGACGCTAGTTCAACATGTCAAGCCCTCATAAGAACAGCTCCATCCAGGCATTCTTCTGCCCATCGCCCGCACCTTCTCGCTCATCTCCTACTAAACAGGGCCCAAACTCATCAATTGGCGATGGATTCACCTCGCAAGAAGTTGAAGAGGCACTGAAAAGCACGCCGCCGATGACTTGGCAGCCTGAAGTCGAATATGCTGAATGCGAGATACGCGACCTCTACCCAGGTCCTCGCGCCGTGACATTCATGGGTCGTATCGCCAACATCTTTGACGTCGCAATCGCCCCGAAGACTCCCAGAAGCGCGAAAGGGTGCCTCAAGCTATGCGTGAAGGACGACCACGATGCCATCACTGTACGCCTCTGGTATGCGAACCGCTTCCCGAATGTTCGATTGGGCTCGCTTGTCTCAGTATGGACGAACCATAGTGAGTGACAACTTCCCCATGGTGGTGTAGGCTCAGTTGCTGATGATTCATAGTCTCAAACGGAGAGTCAGGGAACATATCGAGTTCCTCTGCGCCGCTGTTCGCTTCCCTCTTTCCAGAGCGGGACCGCGGGTGTCATCTCATGGTACATGAGAATAGCGACGATGGCACAATGTTCAAGCGCCCATTGAGCTACCGCGAAGGACGTCAAATCCCAAACTTGATGACTTTACAGAACTTCATCGATGGAGGCTACGATGTTATCGGAGCTAGAATTCTGGTTATTGTGAAGAGCATCGGCCAACGGAAAAGAGGTTAGGGCATTCCAACTCACGTTCTGTAGAGTTCAGTACTGATCTGCTTGCAGTCGAGCGCAAAGATGGCAGCTCAACTGAGAACATGAACATCCAGGTGCAAGACGATACAGCAGGTGCTATCCTAGGACTTTGGGGAACTCCATGCCTTTCGCCTGCTGGGACTTTTGCGGACAAGGACAAAGATCCTGCCAATGGATCTACCAAGAGCACGCCACTATGGAAGGCTGGCGAGACCGTACTGTTGCTGAAATCGCCCGCTTGGAAGATCGGGAGAGGGACGTATTTAAGTCTCTCAACGACCACAATTGTCGATGTCGATCCTGAAATGGCGGATGCAGACTGGCTTCGTCGCTGGGCGTCACGGCAAAAAATCAGGGAAGCGATCAACCCTCCTTTCCCTGAAGGTGTTTTCGACCTGCAGGCTTTGATGACCAGCCCTTTGCGGTGTCTCTATACCTTTGCCGATCTGGATGAATTCTCGAGGGCTGCGCCGAATGAAACTTTCCAAGGATACCTCAGCGTTCTCATCATGGAGATCAGACTACTCGAGAACTGGAAGAGAGGCATGCTCATGTGTGGAGAGTGTTGCTCTATGCCAATCTACGCCAACTCTACAACCGGCACATGCAAGGGCTGCGAGAAGAAGGTCGACCTCAGACTCAATCCGAAGATCCTCGGCCAAGTCATCGACGAAACAGCTTGCGTTGGGCCAGGAAAGCTGCTGCTAAGTGTACACGCATGGGTTGACCTGCTCGGCTGCTCTCCTGAACGTTTGCTCGAGCTTGGCTCCGAGGAACTGCGGCACATTGCGGAACAGCTGCTTTTCAGTCGCCTCACGCTTCTGTTTGGTTGGAACAGGGAGGCCGGCGGACGTGTTTGCGTTATGCGTATATCGGCCGGCTGAAAGCTTTTCCTCAGCACTACAGACTGAAGATCGATGGCGTTGGGATGGGACTAGAACTCGCTATCAGGGCTTTTCTGATCCCAGGTGATCGCTGTTTGTAGTTTAGGTCAGGTAGTTGCAAAATACAATTCGAGCAAAGAGGCAAGAATATTGCCTGCACTTTCTGCTAGTGATGAGACCGTGAAACAGGTTTCCAGGTCCTATTCGACAACGTAGCTCGAGATATGGCACTAGCGCTTGTCAAATAGATTCGCTGGGCTCATAACAAGCAAAGCCTTGCCTAAAATACAAGGGCTGCCGGGTCAATCTTTGGACGATTCGTATAGTAATAATCTTCGATCGTCTTCGACCGGTTCTTGCACTTAAGAATTATTGAAGCCTGCGAGCGCCCGCCTCAAGGAGCCGAGCTGTCGCTGAGATAGGCTTAGCGCGAAACACGTTTGTTTACTCGGCCGGGCTTTCTCCACCCTCACTGCCAATCTGCACGCACCACCTTCACGACCGCCGCCAACGAGCATCATTACTACCGACCGCACGCGACCCCACGCGCAATCGCTCGAAATCGACTTCAAAAAAGCGCCTCATCTGGAGCGCATTCCTTGCGCTCACCCTGCACGACTCCGATACCCGCGACGAACGCGCATTACCCCTCTACCGACAACTGCGCCATTGAGCCCGCCACTGCGCGCTGGACTAGGAGCAGGGAAAAGCTATGTCAATGGTCGTTACGCGCTCGCCTCTGACTGCAATTGGAATGAACGGCGTGGGTACGGCGGCTCCGAAGCGAAGGAGCGCGCGTCTGAGCGCGGAGGGCCAGGAGGATGACGAGCGGCCTAGCAAGAAGACAAAAACGGATGGCGCGCAAAATGTAGGGACGGCGAAAGAGAGCGGCGTTGCGAAGAGAACACGTGGAAAAGGTAAGACTGGCGAAACACGCGGGGTGGCTCGGCTAGGATCGAATGAGATGATTTTGCGCCCTGGGCTGAAAGGAGAATGCTGACGCGTGGGTATAGTTTACGACAACAAAGATGGCGATTTCGAATTCACAAAGCGCGCGAAACCCACGAAAAAGGCTGCAGCGCGCGCCTCAAATACGGAGAAGGCTCCTGCCGCCTCGGAGCCGGAGTCGAGCACATCGCAATCCCGATCGCGTAAACCTGGCTCTGCCGTGGAAGAAGATGCTGCGCCAAAGACTGTTCAGAAGAAACCTCGGGGAAAGCTTCCTTCGAGCCCGGAGGAGAATGCCGCACCGAAGACTGCGCGCCGCGCAAAGCGTACGTTTCAAGAAGTGCGATCGCCGTCGCCGCACAAAGCTGCTCATGCAAAATCGCACCAAAATCGAGATCGCTCGCCGAGTCCAGGATTCCGACCTGTCACCGTCAAGAAGAGTCGAACAGCTCAATCAAATGCGCCTGAGGAAGAAGAGAAGACCATGAAGATTGCCTTGCCTTTTGCAGACACACCAATCATCAAACGCAACAAGGAAATGCGCAAGAATAGTGCGGAGTCGAATCGACGGAGCAGCTCTGGGATGAGAGGAAGGCGCGCAAGCAGCTTGATCGATGAGGGAAGAGGAAACGGTGAGTCTGCGTCCATAATGGATCTGAGAGGTAGTGCGTCAACACGAGTGCACCATCAGATCACTCACTTCTCATATCTGTGGGCTGGATGAGCTAACGGAGCCCTCTACAGCAATACCACATCCAGAAGTGCCCACAGCAGAGTTTTACAAGCATATTTCGGCAGATCTTACAGAACCGAGGCGAATGCGATGTCTACTTGGCTGGTGTGGCAGCAGAGCTTTACCACCGAAACCAGATGCACCCAAGCAGAATTCAAAAGAAGCAAACGCTGAGTTTCAAGCGTTACAAGCTGGTAAGCTATAAGATTTCCCCGATCTTACTCTAAGAATTCAAGCTGACGTTGAGACAGCTCGAGTCATACAAGAGGAGCTATCGCAAGATTTGGTCTCAAAAGGCACGTTGAGCGACTGGTTCTCACGAGACGACGAGCCACAGCAACAAGTGGCCTTGCGCAAGAAGCCAAACCCTCGGAATATTGCAAATGCGGCGAAGGCTGAAGAGCTGGAGAAAGAGCTTGAAAGGTACGAAGCGTGAACTGGCGTTTGGATTGTCGCTCAGCAGCTGACATTTTACAGGTTAAAGAAAGAACGACAGGAATGGGACAATCTTGCGAAATCAGCGATTCCAGCGCCGACACCGAAGAAACAACAGCCCAGCTCAGCCACAGAACCGAATACTCAGGGACTCTCGCCTCTCAATTCCGACCTTCTCAGCAGCGCTGATCGCGCCATTTTCGCCCAGCTGAACGATCTCGCATCATCTTCGTCAGGGCCCAATGCTCTTCAGCAACGTCTCCAAACCGTTTCTGCCAATCTGGAATTCTCTATCGATCAATTCGCGCAGGGTGTGCATGCAATGGCGACCACTCGAGAAATGGCTGAACGGGTGGCCGATAGATCCCTCAAGGATGCGACGGACATCCTGGAGGAGCGAAACCGGGAGAAGAAGGAGAAGAGCGGAAGCATCGAACCCATGGGCGCTCTTCGGGGTCTGGCGAAGGTGCTCAACCGCGGGAAGTGAGAGCAGACTTGGGTTGTTTGCTAGTCCGTCTCATTGACATGCAAACCAAGGGCTTTGGTCTCACCATTTGAGCCAGGAACTTGACCATAAGTCATGGACCTCAGTTGTTGACACGGACGGAAGTTGGAAGTGACGATTGCCTTGTCTAGTTATTAAGCGTGATGCGGTACCCCGAAGATACCTTTTGATGACTTTCGATTTACAAGATTGGAGATAGAGTCCTTCGAAGAATACCTACAGTATTTCGTGACCCATGAAAGTGCCGCCTGCTGCTTTCGTTTGGTCCGTCCATTTGACAGTATCGCGCAGTGTCATTCTCTTTAAAGCACCTTTCACATCCTCTGAGTACAGTCGGGATTCTTTTACATAAGTCTTGCGCACATTTACAGGCAACGCGACTCCGAGGTACCACGGGCACAGCGTCAGACTGTCGTGGTGGAAGCAGGGTCTTCTTGGCAGCCGTCATTCGCTGAGTAAGGCGAGTCCTCAAGTTTGCGACCTTCCGACTTGAAGATCGACCTGGAAACAAACATCTTGCGCCACAGCATCAACACAACCTACCATGTCTGCCAGACCTGTTACTCGCTGCCTCTCGAGGGCACTCGCGCGCCCAGCCGTGCCTACATCCACCGCTAGCCGGATATTCGCCGCCACCACCGTACGCTCTGTATCATACGCGCCGGCATCATCATTATCCTCCCGCCACCAGCGACCAACCCTTCCGTTTTCCAGAACACCCATCTTCCGCCAGCCACAAGCAAAGCGAACAATCTTTATCCAGACTGAGGACACACCCAACGCCGATGCCCTCAAGTTCCGCCCGAATCACCAAATCCTGCCCGAGGACTTCCCTTCCTCCTTCCTGGAATATCTCTCACCTCGGTCAACGCTTCTGCCACCTCACCCCTCTCCACTCGCCGCACAGCTTCTGAACATCGACGGCGTGACTAGCATCTTCTACGGCCGCGACTACATCACCGTCACGAAAGACAGCTCCACGCCATGGCCCCACGTCAAGCCCGAGGTCTTCAGCATGATTACCGAGGCTTTGACGAGCGGCCAACCAATTGTCAACACGGTCGCGCAGAAAGCGGGCGAAGAGCATGGACAGGGCGGTCTGGCAGAGGCGGCGACCTACGATCCTGAAGATGAGGAAGTCGTCGGCATGATTGAGGAACTCCTGGAGACGCGCATCCGTCCCGCCATCCAAGAGGACGGCGGTGACATCGAGTTCCGCGGCTTCCACGACGGCCAGGTCATGCTGAAGCTCCGCGGCGCCTGCCGTACCTGCGACTCGAGCACGGTAACGCTCAAGAACGGTATCGAGAGCATGCTGATGCACTACATTGAAGAGGTCAAGGGCGTGCAGCAGGTCATGGACCAGGAGGAAGAGATGGCGATGAAGGAGTTTGAGAAGTTTGAGGAGAAGCTGCGTGCGCAGAAGGGCCCGGATGCGGCGCCTAGCACTGTCGGCAAGGGATCGCTTGACACCGTCGAGTAAAATCCGAAGTGAAAGGAGAGATTGTTGAATGATACCATAGACTCTTTTTGTATTTGTACAAAGTGACGCAGCATCTATTTCGTTTGGTCAAAATGGTGCCGCAACAGAAATCATCTAATTCAAGCGTCAATGCAGTATCTCCTCAGAAGTCTCAGAAACGTGGTCTTTATCAAGTCAAAGCTCCATCTAGGATACCACGATGGAGCAGAATGAACCCAGCGCACAAGAAATGTGGCTAGAACGATGTATTTGGCTTGGACTATACTATTGGTACAAATATGTCTACAGTGGGAGGGAGGTTCTGCACTCCAGCTTTAACGTAGCTCGACACCAAACTTGGAGGCAAGCTCTTGCCGGATCTGCTCGTGGAGAGCATTGGCTTCTTCCGTGGTGAGAGTCTTCTCCAGGCTGCGGTATGTGATGCGGTAGCACAGACTGTGCTTGCCAGTCTTGGGATGGGTGAAGTCGTCGATGAGGGAGACGTCCTCCACACTATCGCCAGCGGCGTTGCGAACAACTTCCATGAGATCGTTCTCATGGAAGGCAGGACGCTCGGAAGTTGATGGCTCGGTCACCTGGCCGCCAGCTGGCGACGGGGCAGACGTGGTTGAAGCCGGAGTGTCGGCGACGACAGGGCCGGTCTTCGGCAGCCAGAAGGCGACATCTCTAGGGGCGGCGGGGTATTTGCTGAAAGGTTGGAAGCGCCGAATGGGCTTTGACTCGTCAAATTGGCCCAGGAAGCGCTGGTCCTTGCTCCAGAAGAGACGGATATCGGGGATACCAAACAGCAGCATGGCAATACGCTCCAGCCCAATACCGAACGCCCAACCGACGCGCGAAGACACTTCAGCCCTGTTCAAGAGAGGCTGGTCGATGACTCCGCAACCCAGAACCTCTAGCCAATCGCCACGCCACCAGACTTCCATCTCCCATGATGGCGACGTGTGAGGGAAGAATGCTTCAACCCAGCGAACCTTGAGAGACTCCTTTTCGCCTTCAGCTCCTTGACCAGCGGCAGCAAGAGCTTTATCAGCTTCCGTGAAAATGGTAACGACCATGTCTTCGAGCGAGCGCTTGAGATGGGCGGCGATGGCTTCCGCCTCTTCAGGGGTGTGGAACTCGGACTGCAACGGGTTGCGCTCGAGGTGGAAGGTGGGGTTGGGGTCCTCGACTACGAGATCGTGCTTGGGCAGCTTTTCGAAATCTTCCTTGATCTTAGCAACCAGGTCCGCACTAGACGCAAAGTCTTTGCGATCCCAGGTCAGGGCACCTTCCATTTGATGGAAAATCGGGTAGTGGCTGCGATCCACGGCATCTCGCCTGTAGACGTCCGCGGAGATTGTGTAGCCATTGCTGGTGTTCGCTTTGAAGACATCTACTTCGTGCGCTGAGGTGTGAGTGCGCAGCAGCGTGTCTTTGTTGATGTAGTATGTATCTGTTCGGCTGCGGCCGGGGTGGTCCTTGGTAAATCCCAGAGAGTCGAAATTTTGGTTGACTGTCACCACTCCTGGCAGGTGGTTGTGGTTCTGAAATCCAGGGAATCGAGATTCGATCAATGACCTAGTGATGGAAATTGGGTGGTCTTTTTGAGCATGAAGGCTGCGGCCGAATTGGTCCAAGATAGACGAAGGGACGTTTGTCCAAGAGTCAGACGGGTATTGCTTTCCTCCGATTGTAAGGCTGCGTTCTATGTTTCTGACCGTGAGTTCAATGTAATTCAAAGCGATGTCAGTGGAAAGCCTGCAACTCACCAGCAGTAGCGTAGCTCCGGCAGGGAGGAGAGTTGACGGCAGAACGAAGAGAAATCCTCCAAGCAAAGGTCGCAGCGCCTCTCATAGAGACATTCGAGCAACTGAGCCGCACCATGACTGTCTCCACACTCCCCCGCGGTATATTTTGGGTATTCGGTGTGGCGAAGGCGGCGCCCTTGACCTTTCTCAAACCGCGATTGGAGCCAGACGCATTGGCGCTGCTTCATTCATACAGCGACTTCTGTCCGCCGTGAAGAGCCTCTACTTCTGGCCAAGCAGCGCTCCCGCGGCTCGCCCTCTCCACAGCCAAGCGCCCCTTCTAGGGCGAGCGATGCAGCTCTACGAACAGCTGTCTTGTGCCCGCCAAATTCCCCAGGCCGACGCCGCTGCTCTTAATCACCACGACACGCCCCCCTTCTCTTCTTGCCTCTGCACACGCGACCACGAGAGCAGATCCTCTGCTCACTTCTTCCCTTTCTACCAACAGCCGGAGCGACAGGAGCGCACCGTCGCGCCCTGAAATACCGCAGTCATGAGTGGCCGTACGTTTCCTCCTACATCGCATCCAATGCCTCCCACGGCGCGACAAGATAGTCAATGGGTGGGCTGAACGCTTCGACCCATTCGGCCACTAACACAACCTTCGCGCAGTCCGTTTCCTCGACTTGGTGAAGCCTTTCACCCCTCTCATCCCCGAAGTTCAGGTCCCCGAAACCAAGGTCCCTTTCCAGCAACGCATAGTATGGACTGCCGTGACTCTGGTCATTTTCCTGGTCATGAGCCAGATGCCTCTTTACGGCATCGTCTCTTCAGGTTAGCCAACATATTGAAAAGGAGGCATGGGACGTGAATTGATCAGTGGACAGACACCTCCGACCCTCTCTACTGGCTCAGAATGATGATGGCCAGTAACCGCGGTACACTTATGGAGTTGGGTATTACTCCTATTATCTCGTCGGGCATGGTCTTCCAGCTTCTGGCGGGCACTCACCTTATCGACGTGAACCTCGACCTGAAGTCTGACCGCGAGCTCTACCAGACCGCGCAGAAGCTCCTTGCCATCATCCTGTCTTTCGGCCAGGCTTGCGTCTACGTCTTGACCGGCCTTTACGGCCCGCCTGCGGACCTCGGTGCTGGCATCTGTGTCCTCCTTGTTGTCCAGCTCCTGACCGCCGCCCTGATTGTCATTCTCCTCGATGAGCTCCTCCAGAAGGGCTACGGTCTCGGCAGTGGTATCTCTCTTTTCATCGCGACCAACATTTGCGAGTCGATCGTCTGGCGCGCGTTCTCCCCGACCACTGTCAACACTGGCCGTGGCCCTGAGTTCGAGGGTGCGATCGTTGCTCTTGTCCACCTCCTCATCACCTGGCCCGACAAGCAGCTTGCTCTGCGCGAGGCCTTCTACAGGCAGAACCTGCCCAACGTCATGAACCTCATCTCGACCATTATTGTCTTCTCGGTCGTTATCTACCTCCAGGGTACGTATCTGAATCACTGCTACAACGCTATGATTGTCTAACATTGGCTCCAGGCTTCCGCGTCGAGATCCCCGTGAAGTCCTCTCGCCAGCGTGGCATGCGCGGCTCCTACCCCGTCCGCCTCTTCTACACCTCCAACATGCCCATCATGCTCCAGTCCGCCCTCTCTTCCAACGTTTTCCTGCTCAGCCAGATGCTCTACAACAAGCTTCCCGACAACCTTCTCGTCAAGATGCTCGGTGTCTGGGAGGCCCGCGAGGGTAGTGCTCAGGTTCTCCCGGCCAGCGGTCTCGTTTACTACATGAGCCCCCCGCTCAACCTGACCGACGCTCTCCTCGACCCCGTCCACACCGCTGTCTTCACCGCCTACATGCTGGTTGCTTGCGCCGCTTTCTCCAAGACCTGGATCGAGGTTTCCGGCTCCAGCCCTCGTGATGTCGCCAAGCAGCTCAAGGAGCAGGGTATGGTTATGGCTGGTCACCGTGATGAGAGCATGTACCGTGAGCTCAAGCGTATCATCCCGACCGCCGCTGCTTTCGGCGGTGCTTGCATCGGTGCTCTTTCCATTGTCAGCGATCTCATGGGCGCTCTCGGCAGCGGTACTGGTATCCTTATGGCCGTCACGTAAGTCAAAGTAACATCATTTGAATCTCAGATGCTTAAGCTAACATTTACATTAGCATTATCTACGGTTACTTCGAGATCGCCGCCAAGGAGGGAGACATGGCCGGCCTCAAGGGCATGATGACCGCCTAAGGAATCAGATGGATTCCAATAGATTTTGAGGAGGGTTCGTTTCGTTGTGCTGTACAAATATCAAAAAGCAAAAAGCCGATCTACTTGTCGACGATAAGAGTGCTTGAGACCGGACTGGCGATATTTGCGTTCGGGGAGACCGTTGTATCTTTGCAGATAGGATGACTCTGAAATGTCAATCGCCGTTCGGCGCATAAACTTCCAGGTTTCTACGACAATTGGAGACTTTTCATTTCATGTTTCACGAAAATTGCTCGCAAGTGGAAGGCGCGTTGCGTCCATTCATGAAGTGAGTGCCTTGTTTGAGCTCATTGTAACTACAACAGGAAGCGTCACTGCCGTTTGCGTGTTGACATCTAGCTCATGTGGTCTCATGTCACCAGAAAGGCTATGCCAACCGCAAGGGAACAAATCGGAATTTGAAAATATGTAATGACCGAGCCTGAATAAACACATGGTAAGGGACCGCAAAATCCTGTAACGATCTGTGCAACACGTGCTCCGATAAACATTCGAATAATTTTATCATGCGCTTGGCTGAGCAACGTTGTGAGGCTGAAGCAAGCTTCGACTTCGCTCGCACAAGCATTACTTCACACGCTGTCACGCGATACATGTCACATTGCCTTCTCAGTCCAACACTACATCACACAAAGCCCTCCGCCATCTTTGAAGCTTTTGTCGCCTTCCCAAGGGCCGGCAAGCCTTGATCATCCATGATTGGCAGCGATTGCACATCGTCTGGTCTCTCCGCTGCACATATCACGCCTGCGATCAACAAACATGCCTTCAGTCTCTATTTCGACGGCGCATTCTACGCAAGACAAACAGGAAAGTCCGTTGCCTAATGTTTTGCAAACGCCGTCAGGACTTGCCATGCTTGAGATCCAAGGCACCCTCAATTCATCATTGCAGGCAGAACAAGGCCAAAATCTCCCAATCGGAAAGCTGGACTTCCCGCTCTACAACCCCAGCGATCCGGCTAGCAACACGGCATGGCAGAAACGTGTCCACCTATACATCGGCAAGCATCAGCGACTCACAGGAGAGGTGAAAAAGCTGCCCCAACCCGTCGCTCTTCTCCGCAAAGCCCATGCGCAGGACGTGGATGACCAGGCCTTGGAGGTCGCCGAGATCATCCACTACAAGGTGATCTTCACCCACCGCCCTGAGCCTGTGGGAACCACCACAACCGAATAGCTCTACGCAATCTAGCGAGCAGCTCAAGACGCTGGCGCTGGCATTCGGGATCTCAAAGGAAAGCTGACTACCCGATCCACTGCAACAGCGCACGTTCAACTAAAGCAGCGCGCGCTCGGCCTGTTCAGTCATCGGGGAGAAGCTACCGTAGGCCAAGCAATGGTATCTTGCGACGGACTTGCAACCTATCCAAGCGACACCGCGCTATTCGAGCCGGGGCTCCTGTTCGCCTCCGTCTCAAATTTCGGCTAATGCATGCCGTTTGCCCCTCATCAGCAATAGTTGCAACAGAAAGTTCTTGGCGCGAACATCGCAACTCCTTGAGCAGGTGATGTTTGTATTTCCAGAGGAAGCCGAATTCAGGGACTCGTCATCGTCACTTCCCAACACATCCAGCACCTCGAAAGCCAGCGAAAATGGATTCAGCAACCCCGGAATCAAGCAAGCCATGGAGTCTCATCGGCACTGCATTGGCATTGGTATGGAGCATCAAGGATATCTCTTGTGGAGACAAATAGATAGTCTGACAAAATCCAGCTTGCATTATATCTGATTGGGGATGTCATCTACTCGCTTTACTTCCACCCGCTTCGCCACATTCCTGGTCCCAAGATCAATGCCATCACTAGGATACCGTCAATCTATCACATGCTGCGCGGAACAACCAAAGAGAATGTGACTCGGCTGCACGACAAGTATGGTGAAGTAGTGAGGGTTTCCCCGAATGATCTTTCCTTCATTTCAGGTGAGACTGCATGGCAAGACATCTATGGTTTCAGAACCGGTCAGCACAAAGGGCAGCAGAACATGGCGAAAGATCCCGTGTGGTATCCAAAGGCTGCAAATGGCGCTCCTTCCATCTTGCTCGGCAATGATGAGGTTCACTCACGCGGCAGAAGGATCCTGTCACACGCCTTCAGTGAGAAAGCTCTGGCCGAGCACTTCAACGATTCGTCGACATGCTCGTTGACGGCTTGAGAGATACGGTAGCATCGACAAACAGTCCGCAGAACATTGCGGATTGGTACGTACGTCAATACCACTTCTTCTAAAACTACTGGCCTCATGCTTACACGTACAGAACTGGACAACATTCGACATAATCTCGGATCTGTTGTTTGGTGAACCTTTCGGCTGTCTCCAGTCTCGAGCCACGCACAAATATGTCGGTCTCGTCTTTAAAATGCTCGAAAGCTTTCCGCTCATATTTACCATATCCCACTACCCATGGTTCAAATATGTCGGCGCTCTTCTCGGACTCATTGACACCGGCATCTTGCGACAGCGTATGGAATACGCGAGTTGGATTTACGCACGAGCCGAGAAACGAGCTCAGACAGAAACCAATCGCCCTGACTTCTACTCCCACATTCTAGCCCATAATGGAACGAAAGAAGGCAGAGACGGTAAGGTCTTGGCTATGTCTCAAGACGAGATCAACTCCAACTGCCTGCTTTTCATAACTGCAGGCAGCGAAACGACCGCCACCCTTCTCAGCGGCGCCACCTATCTCCTGCTGAAAAACCCAATGGTCCACGCGACGCTCAAGCAAGAAGTCCGGTCCGCTTTCCCGACCTACGACTCCATCACCATCGAGGCCGTAGGAAGGCTCCCCTACCTTCTCGCAGTCCTTTCCGAGTCCCTCCGCTACTTCCCTCCCGTTCCCACCGGCTTCCCACGACAAACGCCCCCCTCCGGCGCAACCATCAGCGGCCACTTCATCCCCGCCAAAACATCCGTCTACGTCTCCTCCTACCCAACAGGCCACTCATCGCGCAACTTCAAGGACCCAGAGAAGTTCGCGCCCGAGCGCTGGCTGGGTGACGCCGAATACGCAGACGACAAGCGCAGCGCGCTGCAACCTTTCAGTTTCGGCCCTCGGAACTGCCTTGGAAAGAATCTGGCTTACGCGGAAATGCGTCTGATACTCGCGAAGATTATCTGGTCGTTCGACATGGAGCTCGATGCGGCGTCGGAGAATTGGATGCGAGAGTGCAAGGTGTTCACGCTGTGGCAGAAACCTGCTCTTGCTGTGCAAGTGAGGCAGGTCGTGCGTTAAAAGTTGTCCGTATAGTAGATTAGCTCTCAGATAGAGGTAGCAAGATAATCCATGTTGTTGTAGAGCCGGAGATCGTTTTCATACCGCGAAAGTGTTTGTGGCGATCTGGCAATCAAATATCGCAACCATCAATAGCCTGATATATTTTCAGAGGAAATAACATGGTTTCCCGCATACGTCCGCTGACAGATCGATTGACGGTAAACCACAACCCCGACTATTACTCAGTTTGCGGCGATCGTCGCCTGAACAAATGGATTTGATAACGCATGTTTTCCAGTTCCAAAGCGTATTCCAGTCCTTCCGGAAGTCTGAACCACTGTGACTCGTTTGTGAGGACCTTCTCCCACAGCGCGGTTTCGGGCTGGCGGCCGAGAAGCGTGTGGTCGAGCAGCCACTGCATCGGATACTTCTTCTCTGCACCGTTGATTGCAACAGTCGAGTAGCTCCCGGGGCTGTCGACTACAAGGAGATAAGCCCCTTCGCGCATGTTTGTCGTCAGACTCTTGAGGAGACGCTGCGTCTTCGGCACAGAGGTCGAGTACAGCTCGTTGAGAGTGAACATGATAGTCACCAAGTCGATTGAACCAGCTTGGGCTGCAACTGTTTCCTCATTCCATTCGAGAACGTCTGCTTGATCGCATGTAGCTTGGAAGTGCTCTTTGCTGACCATCGGAACGTTGGCTTCACGCAATGCGGCGGATGCGTATTTTGATAGGACAGGCATTGAAGTGGCGGCTTCACACAGCTTATCGGAGATAGGCTGCCATGCAGCGATGTCAACGAGTTTCACGTCAAGAGAGGCCTGTTCGGGCTCAGAGTCTCTCGCATCGGCTGTGAAATTGTGCCACCCAGCGATACTCACGAGCTCAGCTCCCGCGCCGCCGCCGACAGAGAGAACCTTGAGAGGTTGACCTGATACAGTCCCTTTTCGCAAATCGGTCAAGAATCCGTCAATGTCCTCAAAGACCTGCAGATACCCAAGAGCTCGCGCAGCGCTCCATCGCAACGCGTAAGCCCTGAGGTAAGCCTCGCTGCTGAACGCTCGATGGAAGTCTCTGTTGTACAGGTGGCCCTTGACTTCTTGGACGGCAGCGACATCCTCTGGACCCGTCCAAAGAGCATCACGGAAGATGTTCAAGCATTTCTGTTGCAGAGCTCGGGAGATTTTGCTAGATCTTTGTTGCGGCGGCCGGTCCTCAGCCTTGCTGGGTGCTTTGCCAGCGTTCGACTTCGCAGATTTGGCGGACTTTGCGTTTTGCTTGGCTGCCTTGTTCTGCAAGGATCTTGCACGGTCGTTGTTCATCATGTTCGGATGGATCTGACGGCTATTCAGTACCGTGCAGCCGCCGGGGCTCGCTGCAAAAGATCCAAATTTCGGTGAAGTCCACTCCGACGCTGCCGAATGCGGAGACAGCTGTGGAGGAGGGGTCTGCGATTGCGGATGCTCCAGAGTTGTGAGCCATCATTCAGATCTGACTGGGTTCATAGGAAAGACCTCGGCTGGTGGCATTTTCTTGCGATATATAGCTCGGTGGAGTATACCTCATCTCTCAATTGATTATTCTCTCACATTCCGTCCGCTGCAGAGTGCAATACCCTCATCCGATCGACCAGACTATCCACACCCAAAGGACCCCACAACCATGCGTCTCCCCTACATCCCCGACGACCCCAAGATGGAGACGGAAGAAGACGCCGCGGTCGTGCAACGCGTCAAAGACCGCCGCGGCGGCAAGCTGATCGCCCTGGACAAGACCCTGCTGCACGCGCCCCCTGTCGCGAACGGCTGGAACGGCTTCCTGGGCGCCATTCGCACACAGACCTCCCTGCCCGACAGCATCCGCGAGCTGGCCATCTGCCGAGTGGCTGTGCTCAACAAAGCGTGGTACGAGTGGGATTCGCACAGGCCTATACTGGAGAAGTCCGGCGTGTTGAGCGCCGAGGCGATCGAGCACTTGAAGGAGCGGCCGCGGGCCAACGAGGAGGTCGCGAGGAGACAAGAGGCGAAGACCATGGGAGGGAACCTGTTTGATGAGAAGCACTCGGCTGTGTTGGAGTATACCGATGCGATGACGATCGGATGTATTGTGCCCGAGCCTGTGTTCGAGCGGCTCAGGAGCTTTTTCACAGAGAGAGAGGTCGTTGAGATCACGAGCACGGTAGCGGCGTACAACTGTGTTAGTAGGTTCTTGGTAGCTCTTGATGTAGGTGAGATGGCGGAGAAGTACGGCGTAGACATGAGTGGGAAGGCTGCTTGATGCATGTAATCTCGTCAACGATTGAGTGTCGATAAAGCAGCTTATAAATCATTGATTCTGTCAGAGATTATAGAACGCCATCCAGAAAAAGGGAGGCCACCGGTATGTCCGTCAACGCCATCGCTTGCAAAAAGACCAAAAGACAACTAGATGCAAAAAAACAGACCCCTTCCATTAGTACCGTACCGTCACGGTATTGCCGTTCATGGTCAAAATACCAGTGTAAGATGCCCTTCCATTCCCGAAGTCGCCGTGCCAGATTACATGATCGCCATTGATCGCAACATCGAGACCTCCTGGAGCCATAAGTCCGTCTCGACCAGTGGCCAGTAGCTGACCTCGTCTGGTATATGGTCCCTTGATGGAGTCCGCAGTAGCGTATTCCACCCGATACTTGTCTGACGTGTAGCACTGTGGCGAAAAAAAGAGCACATATTTTCCGTTCAGTTTCGTCAAAGAAGGTGCTTCGACGTAGGGGCCGTCAGATGGGCCATTAGTCAGGATTTGCACCGGGTTTCCGATCTTTGTGAAGCCGTCTTGCGCAACTTGTTGGAGCAGAATGGGGGTCGGGACAATGGGTGCAACGGTGTTGCCGCATTCACCGCCGTGACCAATGGCATTCCCGTCGATTTTGTAGGTGATCCAGCGTGTACCGTCTTTGGGGTCAAAGTATCCGGCAGGGTCGATTGCACCTCCTTGAGCTAACGGGCAGATGAAGGGCTGGGTGCTGGCGTCCACGTACGGCCCAGTGACGGTTCTGCTCTTGGCATAGCTGAGGCAGTGGAATCTCGTGTTCGATTTCAGGGCGGCAGTGTAATACATTATGAATGATCCGTCATTCAGCTGAACGGGGTCTGGCGCCCACTACATCGAAGTCAGTATGCCGAATGAACGATCATTATCTGATCAAAACTTACGACTCGGGGATTTCCCATGTCGACCCAGCTGGGGAGTCTTGGAAGCGCATCGTCCCCGGGTGTGAATTGCCAGTTTTTCCAATCTGGTGTGAACGCCTTTTGGATGTAGACCGTCTTGCCGTTGAAGGGAGAGTTTGTACTGAATGCGTACCAGCCCTGCCCTGTTCGTATAACTCCAGGATCGGGGAAGTTCTGTCCACCTAGGATTGGGTTGAGAGTCGCTCGTGATTGGAGTCCATGTTGCACAGGTAGTGCCAGAGCACTCGTGCAAATTGCGCTGAGAGTGCAGAGATTAAGCAATAAGCGGGCCATCGGTGGGAAAGGACTAGTTGATGCGTGCAAAGGATGTAAAGAGAGTAGCGGAATAGCTTCCAATATTAACAAGAGGTTGACCGCGATGCAAATGATATAAATGCCTGAACGTGAACGACGATAGAGCTGAGAAACGAGAGATACTTCCCTTCCACGTGAGCCATCCGTGGCTTATATTATCGACGACGCCACTCATGCTTGTGCCGTGGTATGCTAGAGTTCTGCCCCCCTTCGTATTGGCGAGGCCGATACGCCGAGAATAGGATTATAGCGCATGCTAAGCCGAATATGGACCGGATCTGGAACTCCGGGCTCTTTCGGCAGAGTCGAGATCTTTTGCAGACACGACTTTTGATATTTTTTGCTCATGTCAATGGAGAGGTTTCACTGTAGACGTTGCGAAATGATGTCCAAGACATAGCAGGACCCATTGTCAAGGGGCGAGCGTTAGATCAGCGCGTTGGTCAGGGGACAGGGGTTGTACGCTGGAGGCTGGTCGGCGACACAAGGCTCGGCTCAGGCGCGGGCCGTTCCTGAGACCCTGGATCATGATCTTGACGCGACTTCCACTTCGAGTGGCCGCAAGCGCGTAACGATCTTCATGGTTGATCGTCTTTAACACCGGCCCTGGAGTCGATGGCAAGGAAGCTGCTCTCAGAGTTCTTGAGATTGCCTCGTCTGACCACCCTCTCGGTGAACGCTTCGCCAGCGGGCAACTTGCAGTATCCGCGCCTCTAGGAACATCTTGACTCGTACCACCCGCCTACTCTCTGTGGTCGGAGGGTCGAACGTAATGGTGGCTGATGATGCATGTTTGCCCTCCATGATGTCGTGGCGTGCTGTCAGCTGGACCCCGCCGCCAATACCATGCCCGGCAAAGCTTCAACATGATTTAATCGGCAGCTCCACGTACTGGGAAGCACTGCATTACCACCGCAGAATATAATCATGATTGTGAGCTCTAAGGCTTCTGGACTCGAATAGCCTTCAAGCGTATAAGCTAGAAGGGAAAGCACTCTGGGTCCGACGGTCGCTTTCCACTTTGCATTACCGCCATTACAACCTCAAGACCAATTGTTTTCGCAGGCGGTGAAGAGCCACAAAGAGCATGACCAGGTGTACCAAACTCCTCTCATCACTTTCTGCCAGTGCTGCTCACTTTGACCAGCTGATTCGCCGAATGCAACGCTGTTCGAGCCGTCATAGTTCATCATGTCGGCGTGACTCCGTCACGAAACTAAGCTTCTCAGGAAACCTGATCCATGGTACATGTCGATATGTCAGAGCTCCTGCAGATTTGGGAGCGCTCACATTTGCCTCACCGACATAATCCGGTGTATGCGGACTCGCATCCTAGAGAAAGCGAACAGCGGAAAGCGGAAGCAATGACACAACATCCTGGCAGTCCGGGATCTCGAGTGCTTGTGCTCCTGCTGCAGACGAAATCGTCGTCGTAAGTGCCGCCTCACACCGCTATCTTTTGGCAGGTAGCGAGCATTTCGCCGGATAAAGACGAGTGCATGGGGCCAGTCTTGCGCTGTCCCTTCTTGCGAACGGCCTGGAGCGCGCACAAACGGCTGAAATCCACGAGCATGTTTTGCGCACTCTCTTGCTCTTCTCTCGTTTTCTTGAACGGCGGAAAAGCGTATGTGTAGTTGTCTTTCACGATCAATGACGTCTCACTCACGGGACGAGTCTCCATTCAGCCTTGTTTGATTAGGCCAGGTTTAATTCACGCCATGAGAGCAATGCATGCTCCTGTCTTGAGCTGGTTCTGCTTTCTGGGGTACCCCGTTGCTCGCAAACTCGGCTGTTGGTAATGGCTTCTGTGCTCAGCTGTGCAGCTAATGACCATTTGCGACGCCCAGTGCTTTGTCGAGGTTCAAGGTGCCTTCGATACTTTTTCTTCTTGCGTGCAAGCACAAGCGTTAGCATGATTTACAGCTTTTCAGCCTTGACCTGGATCGCAAGCTCTTTCGGCGACCCTTGTCTTTGACGACAGCAGGCTCCGACTGGAAGCGATGGAGAAAAGCCCAAGGCCTCCGCCCGTCGGGCCCTTTGTATTTTCGGTCTCATGCTCAACCGCTAGAAGTCCAGAAGTCGCCAGGGCAGTATGCTGCTCTGCCGAAGATCTCGAACAAGCAAGATCCAGCCAGACGTTGCTCTTGGAAATGGACAGCCCATGGAGAAGACGAGCGAGGTCTGCACAGCTCCAAGTTGCCATCAAAACAAATCCCGGACGTCAACTCCGAAGATCAGCGGAAAGCGTTGAGCTCCTTTTCGGTTTTGGCCTTGCGCTTGCTGTTTTCAGAGCTTCGGCGATCGACTGATGTCTTCATGGTTCCTTCCACCACGTGGCGGTCGAGGCGTCTCATCGAAGGTTTCGGAGAAATGAGAACACACTTCGGCCATGATACTGTCCGGCTTGTCAATGGAAAGTGTGTTAGTTGCGCACGGTTGAGAGAGTAAGTGCACGGGTAGGGAAAGCGCACGCACGGGCAAGGAAAGCGCAAGGACCGGATGTTGGCAGGGTTAAATCCAAACTCGACGTGATGGCCTCGACCAGCGCCATGACATGACTTCGCGGGAAGTGGCTTCGATGGCTGACTGGTTCGTACAACTCGATCAGACCATCGCATAACTACTAGCCCTTATCACACGCATTCTTGATTCAGAAGACCACGGCTTGAGCAGAAACAACAGCTATCCATTCCGGTGAAACTGAGAGGAGGATGCTGGTGACTCCAACCGAAACTCGAGACTCGTAACTCGTGTCGTATCGATAAGCGGTGACACTGACCCATCCGCAGAATTGGGCATCCCAAGGATCGACACAAGATTGACTTGCCGAGCACTGATACGGCAATCTGCAGGGAAAGAGGTATTTCGCGGTTAATGAAGATGCCGATGTCCGCATGCCGTGTACGCGGCCAATCATGCTTATCCTAGACATCCCCACTTTCCGACGGGTAGTCGGAAGATTCCTTGGTGACTTGGAATCTGTCAAGAGGCAGGCCGTTTGGCTTTTATCCCCGAGAAGGGAAACCCCACGTCATGCTTAATGGCACTACACCTCCTATGCCTAAAGCTCTCTAGCGACAAATCTCCGCATCCAATAGCGCCATGCTTATCGACGAGGGTCGTCGCGCTCTGAAAAGCCCGACGCTGAGAAGATGTAGCAAGCATTCTCACACCGAACGATGCAGGCATCGCGCGTGAGATTGGGAGAGAGTCGGAAGATACATGCACGGTGCTCACCGACGACCTATATATATCGGCCGTGTCCACCTTCCAACCGACGGTCGGAGAAGGCCTTGAAGCCTTTCTGATGTAATACGCCACGTGAGCGGATGTCTCAACGTGCCGATTACCCATGCCGTCGCCGAGTCGCTGCATGCTATTGCAGATGTTGCACCAAGCGGAATTAAGGAAGCGCCGTGATCCGTGGAGCAATCGCCCTCGTTCCCGGGACATGGGGAGCCGTAAGATACCAGCGGAGCGAGTCTCTGGGCACCGAGGGCTCGGTACCCGTGCCGCAGGCTTTGATGGCGTGCCGATCAGGCTACGCTGCGATGCAAGAAGGGCGTCCAGAGGGCCTGCGTGCAGTCAGCGATGGCGAAGCGCGCCTAAAATAGTTGGCAGCCGAGGCGGCGCATTAGCCCGCGCGCTAGCCGTGAGACAGGCCCCCGCGTGCCCCGCTTGCTGCCCGCCCTCCAAGCCTCTCGCACGTCTGGGGCCTATTGCTCCGCGCGAGACTTTGCGCCACTGCCTTGCCCCGGCCACCAACATCGTCGCTTCGTGTACCGTACATCTCCATACCCGGCAGAACCGGCAGCTGCCCGCGAGGAACACGAATGCGTGCTGTGAACGGCAGACTCGACACTTCTGGGCAGTGCAATACGACATCATGTTCTGCGCGCGTATCGCCGAGCGAACGGGGCTCACGCCGTGATGCCTCTGGCGTGCATGCGTGCTGCGTGCTGCGTGCTGCAACAACATGTAGTCAGCTGTGTTGGTGCGGTGTGGGCAAGGTTCTGGTCGAGAGGCGCAGGCTTAGTGGGCTGATGAGGATCACCCGCTACCGCTTTGGCACCCAAGGGCTCGCGATCTCGCGCCTTAGCCTCGTCTTGTCACGCCCCGATTGGCACCTCTGCCCAGGCTGACGTCGGGGCCTTCCCTCTTGTCCAACCAGTGGCAGGTGCCTTGCATGTCGAGCGCGTTCTATTGGAAAGCTGGCGATCGCACAACACTGTATCGGGTCCCCTCTTCTCAGCACTAGGGATGTCCATTTTTGTCCTGCTAAGGTTGTCGAGGCTTCGCTAAGCCCTGGGCTGCTTGTCTCAGCTATCACGTCCGGTAGGCGGTGCTGACATTCCTTGCGGTCCCACTTTTCTTCTCGCAGCAATACAATATATCGTCCGCCTCGTGGAGTCGACGTGCTACTTTCCTCTCCTAGGTTAACTGGTCGTGTAATCATGTCGCAGTCTATTCAACCGGCCCAGGAGCAGATGCTCTTCCCCTCTGGCAACGCCTCGGCGTTTCTGGAAACATCGGGACTAACACCAGAGCTGCTTGCCGACGTCTCGCAATCCAAGTTCGTTTGGGCCTTGTCTCTGCTGCTTTTGATCGGTCTTGCACGCATTTTCGTTTCGGGGAAGCAGAGGCTTCCGCCTGGAGTCAAACCACTACCAAGACTTCCTGGTTCGTAGAGACAGCTGGTCGCCACATCTTGATATTCGTTAACACCGATTTAGGACTTCCTTACGCTGGTCGATTTTGGGATATTCCGGCCGAGGGCGTCAAAGCAGCATGGCATTTCGGTGCTCTGCACAAGAAATATGGACCGATTTACGAGTGGAAGGTCATGGGCACGATTCACATCTGGGTTGAGAACGACAAAATTGCCCGCGACCTGTTCGTGACGAGACAGCGCAAGTACTGCGACCGCAACGTCCTTCCCGCCGCCGTGAAGGTCAAATATGGCTCTGAGCTTCTTCCGCTCATGGGATACGGCGACGCTTTCCGCCGGTACAAGAACTTCATGCACATGATCATGAGGCAATCCAACCCCAGGGGATTCTACGGCTGGCCTGTGATTGAGAACAAGAAGACCTTGAGGCGCCTGATCGAGACCCCAGAGCAATGGTCCGAGCATCTCATTGTTCACTGTACGTGTTAACCAGCCTCAACCAATTTGATTGCATTTCGCTAACGACATTTTAGGCGCCAGGACTATTGCCAGCGTTGCCTGGGGTGACCCAGCGCACGGCACCAAGCTCCTCACCATGGTCCCATACCTGTTGAAGACCGTGTCTCCGGCTGGTCCCATTATCAACAAGCTGACATTCCTGCAAAATCTGCCTGAGTCGATTTCTCCTTTCAAGCAGGAGGAGAACAAGCAGTTCGACAGGGTCAAGGACGCATTCTACGAGGCTCTTCAAGACGTGAAGGACCGTATCGCAGCCGGAACTGCCGAGGACAGCTGGGCGAAGCTTTGGCTGTCGAGCGAGAGCGAGAAGGCCAGCATTACTCTAAACTGGCACGAAGCTGCCCACGCCATCGGTTCCAGCTCTTTCGTCGCTATTGCGACCATCGGCGGACCTCTGCACTGTTTCTTCACCGCAATGTGCCACTACCCCACCTGGCAGACTAGGGTTCAAGAGGAGATTGACCGCGTGTGTGGCGACCGTCTACCTCAGCTCGAAGACATGCCTCAGCTGCCTATGCTGCGTGCCACTGTCAAGGAAATACTGCGATGGCGCCAGCCGACTCCCCTCGGTGTGCCGCACGTCGCTCTCGAAGATGATGTCTATGAGGGCTACTTCATCCCTAAAGACGCTATTGTTCACGCCAACCACTAGTATGTAAAATCCTGCTTGAGCTTGCACGAACGCCGAACTAACACCTTGCAGTCTCATTTCCCGCGAAGAGTCTCTCTACCCCGATCCGACTGAATTTAAGCCCGAGCGCTGGATTGATCCCGCCTACCCGACCTACAAGGAGCCTCTGACCGAGTTCCCCAACCTGCGTGGCGACACCTCCTTCGGTTACGGCAACCGTGCCTGCCCTGGCGTCGATCTCACCCAGACCGAGCTCGTCACCCTCCTCGGTGCTCTCCTCTGGTCCTTCACCGTCAAGCGACGTGAGGGTGCCGAAGGCCTCGCCAACCCCGTGCCGTGGTACGAGACGAACCCGTACGTCATCACCATGTCGAAACCGTTCAACTGCGAGATCAAGGTGCGGAGTGAAGAGAAGCGGAAATACATCATGGACGGCTGCCCCGACGCGGGCTACGTGGTCAAGAGCAACGAAGCCGAGCGCGAGAACCAGTGGGATATCGTGCGTCCTGAGAACGAGCCCGTGCACTACAGCTGGGAGGGCCTCACCACGCGCTTCGAGACGCCGGCCGTCATGCCCACCTATCCGCCCGGCGTGTAAATCAGCATTTCCTGTTGGGTACACGTGGATTTAGCGGGCGTTGCGGGGGACCAACAATAGAGCAAGCTTCGGTCGGTCTTTTTTTGTTTTCTTTTACACGGTTACGGTTAATGCAGCGACTACGGACATCAGATTGTCACCGGAGGGGCGTGAGGGATCATGGGAGACATCCGACTCAGGAGTTCGAGAGATTGCATCGTAAAGTAGTCGTTATCAAAAACTTGAAAAACAGTATTTGAGAGCGTTCATCACCACTGCCTACCCCTCCGCCTTCCACTTCCTCATCCACTGCTCCACGTACCTCTCCGCCAACCCGCTCGCAACCGTCTGCTCCACGGCCCCGAGCGCAGGGCAGTCCTCGATCGTCCTCACCGTCTCGAACTTCAGCCCCACCGGCTCCGCTTCAGCCTCAAGCGCCCCCACCGCCTGCCCGTACTTCCCCTGCCAAAAGTCCAGCAGCTTAATGCTAGGATTCCTAGCCGCGTCTCGCTCGCTCCGCGCCAGCCTCCGCAGCCACTCCTGCGGGCTCACGACGTCGAAAGCCGGGAACGCCGCGCAGCGCCGCACCGCGGGCAGGAAGTCGGCGGCCCAGCTGAACGTGCGCGGGTTGACGAGGTGGTAGACGAGGTCGGCGTCGGCGTTCGCCTTCGGGCGCGCCGAAAGGGCGAGCTCCGCGACGGCTTCGGCGCACGCGTCGACGGGCAGCCAGCTTGGGTTCTCGTGCAGGGCGGGCAGGGCGCCGACGGCCAGCGCGCTGCGGACCATGAGCGCGATGGCCTCGGTGTCGTTCCAGAGGGCGCTGGCGCGGTCGCCGCTCAGCTGGCCGATGCGGAGCACGCGGGCGTGCAGGCCGGCTCGCCGCATGGCGTTGCGGGTGATGTGCTCGGTTACGAGCTTGCTGCGGCCGTAGCCCATTGCTTGGGCGTGGTGGAGGTCTTCGACTGCTGATTCGGCGATGGAGGCGGGCTTGGGCGTGCCTGAGGCTGTGCTTATGGAACTGCAGAAGAAGAATTTGGCGGGCTCTGGGAGGTGGGTGCGCAGGCAGAGGTTGATGAGGTTGTGGGTTCCGCGGACGTGTTGTTGCTCGAAGGAGCGGACGGCGAGATTGAAGTTGACGGCCCAGGCGCTGTGGATGACGGTTGTGAGGGAGGAGAGGAGGTGGTTGAGGTCGTGGGTGGCAAGTCCCAGGTTGGGTTTACTGAGATCACTGGGGACTGCGTGGAGTTTTGCCAGATCTTCTTCGGTGAGTTTGATGTGACGGCTTTCAAGAGATTGCACCAATCTTGCACCTGCTACGGCCGGGCCAGGAGCGCGCACAAGAGCCCATACTTCGGCCACAGAAGGCTTCTTCACCAACTCGGCGACGATAAATGCGCCCAGGTTGCCTGTGGCTCCGGTTATCAGGGCCACTTCCTTCTCAGGCTGCGACGTGGCTGTGGGGAAGTGAGTTGTGAAGGTAGAATACCTCTCGATCAACTCCCGCATGATCGCAGTCTCATCTTCTTGTTTCGAGGCCTCCTCACCTGTTCGCAGCTGATACAAATGCCGCGCCAGAGATTCAACAGTACCTTTCTCGAAGACCACGTTCTGGCTGAGTTTTTCCGAGCCTGGACCGAGGTCAAGCTCTTGTTTGATCGCCCGCCAGATTCTTGTTGTTTGAAGACTGTCAACGCCAGCCGAGAAGATATCGGCCGTCTTGTCCGGCAAAGGGATCCGGAGATCGTTTTGAAATTTTGTAAGAAGCCAGTCTTCCAGCTCTGGGACAGAAAGCTCCACCTTTGCCTTGCCCTTGTCCTCGATATTCAGTCGCTGATACGCCGCAGTGATATCTTCGGCGAACTGTTGATAGACCTGAGCCCGGATGAAGGTGCCTTTGTCCGTCTTGGGATAGACGCAATCGGCACTCTTGATGACGACCAGGTCTCGGATGACTCTCGCGAACGTCTCCGCTTTCGCGTTGGCAGCTTCAATTGCTGGCCAGACCGCGTCCAAGTATTGTTCATCAGAGAGGTTCAAAGCCTTGTCCTCAGCGCGGAAGACGAGCAATCCTGGCATAGTCTGCTGATAGCCAAACACGACTGCCTCGCGAACAATCTCTGCCTGACGAATGCTTCCTTCGATGGGGATTGGTAGCACTTTCTCGCCATTGACGAGGGTGATACGGTCGTCTAGTCGACTTAGATACTTGTAGTAGTTGCTCTTCTTAGGGTCCGGATGCCTGGTGAACAAATCTGCTGTACGGAAACTGTTTTCCGGGTTGCTGTCGCTGAAAGGTGGCTTTGAGTTGCTAGGGCCTTTCGAAGGTAGGCCATCGAGCCCGACGCATTCGAAGACTCCCGGGGCAATTTCATCGAAGAGAACATGGTCCGCGACTGGCGACCAGCACCGCATGTACGACCACTCTTTGTCGCCTTGTGGACGAAACGAGGTCATGATCTGTCCGGTCTCGGTAGCGCCGTAGTTAGCAATCAGGTTGACACCTCCGTCAACTAGGCGATCGCCAAGTTCGTCTGGACAGCTGCTTCCGGCGTACATGACCAATTGGGTTCTCGCTAGAGCATCGATACCTTCTTGCTTCTCTGCCAAAAGCTTGAGCACGTATGGCACAGCGCTAACCATTTGTGGCTTTACTGTCTGCATTGCTTCCAGTAGATTGCTGCTGGTGATTGGCTGACTGTGGTTGACCCAGAACATCGCGGCCTTTGTATACAATGCTCGCCCAAATTCCATGAGGGCATGAGAATGGAAGAGTGGCGAAGTGCAGTAGGAACGCAAGGCGAAGCTCTTCTTGAAATTTGCCAGACATTGGAGGTTCGTCAAGAAGATGGGCTTGGGAAAGCCTGTGCTACCGGATGAGTGCAGAATCCATGCGATCTTGCCACCTTCTTTTGCGGCATCCCCTTGCTGTCTAAGGACAGGGCTAGTGGGAGGTTGATCGTGCCAGTCGCTTCGATGAAGGAGAGATGTGCTGGAGCAGCCTGGCCGTTCGGCGGCGATCTCATTAGCCATAGCTTTGAAACTCTCGGCTATGATGAGGTGGTGACAAGAAGCCATGCCCAGCAGCCTGGCATAAGCACTCGAAGTGAGGCGTGTCGAAAGAAATAGCACCGCATATCCGAGTCTATTGAGTGCAAGGAAGGTCAAGATTGTTTCGAAGCTTGAACCTGCTAATAGTGCAATCACTGGCGCTTGCTCAAGAGATGGATCCTGGATATTTATGTTAGCTGAAGTTACGCTTCCGCTTGATCTCAATCACTTACTGCTGGGCCTAATCCTTTACTGATGTAGAAATGTGCGGCAATGTCTGTATGTCTGTCGACCTCGACTGCTGTGTGTTCTTCAAAATCCGACGCTCCGCGCACGGGATAGCACACGAGCGGACTCTGTCCTCCCTCACGTGCATGACTCCTAATAACACCGTCTATCGTCTGGAAACGCTCTATGGGAGGGTATATGCTGTGATCCATCCTACCAGCTGACTGAGCCGCCCGTTGGTTGGTCTTCGTGACCGTCATTGTTGAAGACATGGTGGAAAGGAGAGCACACGAGACTCAAGGCTTCAGGACGTAATGCGCTAGAGCGATAGTTTGGTGACCGACTGACGATCACATCTCGTGGCGAAGGCCATGCTTAAATGGACGCCGCTCGTACATTTATCCGTTTCCATCGGAAAAGGTTTCCGCAGTGAGGGGTGTGACGGCAAGACGGCAGGCACGGTGGGGAGCTGCTGTCGCAAGCCGTGCCATGGAATAGCTGTGAATCCAGGCGAGATGCTCATAGAAGAAATGCTCATATCAAGAAAGGGAAAAGTATATGTCTCGGTGGGCAGAAGTCGATCCGTTTCACTGGAGTTGATAGTGTGACAACGACGGATACCTCTGCAGCTGAATATCACCGTTCACGTATCATCACAGAACGATTCGAGCCCGGTCTGAAGATGTGTACTCAAGCAAGCAGGTCGATACCGTGGACTGCCAGTATTATTATAGTGTACATTACTGAGATCAACGTGCCGTTGTAGTGAAGGCGCGACCAGCTTCTTGGCGCGCGACCCTGAGGTCAAGGGCCAGCTTGCTCGCTCCATCACGCGCGCCGCGCGTTGTAGACCTGGAGCACATCCCACTCGCACCGTCATAGCTTGCTTCGCTTCTGTACAATCAACCCAGAATCATGGCCGACGAGGACAAGGATAAGGCCGAGAAGGTCGCCGCGGCAAAGAAGCGCGTATGTGTTCATGAAGCGAACCATCGAGCGACAATAGACTGACATTTGCGCCAGTACGAGCAATTGAAGAAGCAGAAAGCGAAGGAGAACAAGAAAGGCGGAGGCAAAAAGAAGGCTGACAAGGCCGCTGCTGATGCCAAAACCGAAGAGCCTGTGCCTGCAGAAGAGGATGCCGACGACGCTGCCGCCGCCGAGCCAACTACCACGGAGGGAGACGAGAACACCGAGGCGACATCGGCGCCCAATGCGGACGACGAGGAGAAGGGCGGAGACGCTACCGAGTCTGCAGAGGCTTCGCAAGAACCTTCAGAGTCTCAGCAATCAAAACAGCGCTCTGAATCGTTCAAGAAGGGCGACGCAGCTGGAAGCTCAAGCAGTCCTTCGGCTGAAGTGCAGGAGCTCTACCGCAAGCAAGCAGCACGCATAGAGGAACTGGAGAAAGAGAACAAGGACTTCAAGAGCTCGCAAGAAGAAAGTGCGGCGCGTTTGGCCAAATCGGAAGAGGAGCTAGAAAGCCTAAGGGAAAGCACCAGCGATGTGGCAGAGCTGAGGAGTAAAGCAAAGGAATCGGAAAAGATAAGCACCGAGCTCGCCTCAGTGCAAAGACAGCTTTCGCAAGCGCAACAAGCTGCGAAGGGCAAGGAAAGGAGGCAATCGGGACCCAGCCCCGAGGTCGCAGAGCAGTTGGCGACCAAGACTTCAACGATCGAATCGTTGGAGCTCGAGACAAGCAACCTCAGGAATCAAGTCAGCAGCTTGACTACGACGCTGACGGAGCGCGAGACTTCTGTGAAGGACCTCGAGCAACGTGCCACTTCAGCGGAGCACCAGGCCGAAGCCACAAAGCAGGAGCTCGACTCGCTGAAGGTTTCCATGTCCTTTGGCAACGAGGGCTCAGATGATAAGTCAAAGGATGACCCGGAAGCTCTTAATAAGCGCATTACCATCCTCGAATCCGACCTTCGCACTGCAAACACAAACCTCGAGGCTGCATCAGAGCGCGCAACAAGCCTTGAGCAAAAGATCGAGGCCCTGACAAAGCTCCACCGCGACGCCAGCGCCGCCGTGCAGGCCAAAGACAAGGAGCTAGGCGACGTGCGCGCCGAGCTCAAGCGCCGCGACCGCCCTTCGCATGTCCGCGACGCCAGCGATTTCGACCTGCAGGACGAAGAGACCGAGACAGGCCAGCTGCAGGCGCGCATCCGCTCCCTCGAAGCCGAGAACTTTGACCTCAAGCGCGGCGTCTGGCGCGACCGCCGCGCGGAGATGCAGCCAGGCATGGACGAGCACGAGGCGTACGAAGACGTAGATCTCAACGCGCCGACTTCGCCTCACATGCCTCGGCAGTCGTCTACGTTCCAGGATGTCATCAGCAGCGGAATTTCAGCATTCACCGGACGGCCGCGCGAGTCGTCTCGAGGAGTCGCTAGCCCTCCTGCTGGTCAGATTGGCAACCGGCCTAGGAACCAGAGCTTGGGACTGCTCAGCGAGGATGGCTTCGACGAAGATGCTTTCCGTTTGGCGCAGGAGGAGGACGCCAAGAGGCGTATTGAGCGCGTGAAGGAGGTCAAGAGGGGTCTGGAGCAGTGGAAGGGATGGAGGCTTGATTTGACGGACGTCCGGTCTGGCGGCGTTGGTGCCGGCAGGGAATGCGGTCCGGTTTTCGAAATTTAAGCACAAGGACAGAGCCTGTGAACGATAGATGTACGGAAAGTGAGGATTGATACCCTTTCGTGTTACCTGAACGATCGAGTTATTCTTGGTGCAACGACGACTTCTCCCGGCCAGCAACGCTACAGTACTGCAACGGGGGTATCGGGATCGAAACTAAGAGTGACGTTCACGAGTGCTTTCAACGAATATTTCATCTCGAAGGGCAGGTCCCTAAAATGGCGTTCAAAGTGTCGGCCGCCTCAGGAAATCAACACTCATGCATGCAGCACTCTCGCCTCCGACGCTACACCGAAAGCATGAAAGGCTCTGCAGCGGGTCATCAAGCACTCGGTTCGATCATAGACTCCGCTTCGCATCCATCGCGTCTGATGGTTATTGTCGCTAAACTAAACTAGTCCAACGTCTCAAGCGGTCCAAAAAAATGACGGCAAGTGGATGACAAAATGTAGTATTCAGACTTCCCGACAGTGAGTTCCCGGATTCATATCTTAACTCGTTCCTCGCTACTTATAAGCTGAAACACCACGAGGGACCAGCTTCCACATAGTTCATGGCCTAGAAGTACTTCCGACGCCAAATTTGCTGGAGCAAGCACCCAAGGATGAATCTGATCATGGCTCTGAAACATGCCTTCGCGCTGCTATCCGCGACTGTGCCCGCCTTTGCTGGACGGAATCCCGAGGAAGAGTGTGCCGTATCCTCTGGTCAGATCGGCGAGGTAGCCTACCGCTTCTTTTCCAGGGGCCGAAACTGCGCAACAATGTCAGATCTGGGAGCTATCGAGGCCGCGCTGCACGACCGATTCAGGATCCTTGATGCTGAGGATATACCTGATCCTGTGTGCAAGAAGTTCAATCCTAGCGAGGGCTGGGAAGGGTGGGTGCTGTATGGGCGAGCAGGTGTGGTGGATCTTACGGAGTACTGTGGGCCATCTATCCATGGGGATCGCGATGAGCTGTGAGGCCGTCTGATAGGAGAGGCGGGATGCTGCTGTACAATTTCGTGCCGCCATCGTTGATTGCTGCTTCCTACGGAGGTCTGATGGGCTTGTTACCACGGGCCCGAGGAATTTCGAGACTCAGTTGATGGATGTGGCAAGCACGAGTGCTTTGATCATGGGGAAACGGGCAGCTCATATCGACAGTTATACATGTGAGGCACGAGCGTGGACACTGCAGAAGCGAGAATATAACATAGACACCCATCATTGAGATCGTAATGGTACTTCTCGTCGGATTTACCGCCGCCGCACCCGCGATCAACGCGGCGCCCAACCTTGATCCTAATCGTAGCTCAAATGTAACATCATGTAGTCAGCCGACCGAACCGCCTAGCAACAAAAAACGACAAGCGCATTCGCAACGCCTCGAACGCCATTGTACATGCAATCCTATCGCCTCTCCCAGTCTCCCATCCCCAACCCAGCCGGCGCAACCCCCGGACTCGCCAGACTAACGCTCAAAAACAAATCCTCGCCCCTCCTACTCGGCGTCAACTTCGGCTCCCACAACGGACTCTTCAGCACAATCTCCCTATCCGTCCTCAAAATCTTCGGCCCCGGAGTCTGCATCTCCGGCGTGTGAGGTGAATACTCGAGCGCTGGGTCCGGACCATAGCCAGTACCCGCGTAGCTCGGCTTGCGTTGGGAGACGGGCGGGCGAGCACCTGGCCGCCCTCGGACGCTGTTGGCGGGCTGGCCGTAGCCTTTCAGTGGCGAGGCTTGTGAGAGGGAGTTAGATCTGATGTGCAAGCCGTTGGACAGAGAGCTTGCGGCGGAGAGACCTAGCCGTTTCGCAGCGAGGGTAGAGCCGCTGAGGGAAGGTTGGTTTCGCAGGGGAGTGCTGGGTGGAGTAGTGCGAGGTTTGATCGGGGTCTGGTTTTCTTCTAAAGGCCAGACAGTGCTATGACGATATGCAGGTGACCTGGTTGGCTGAGGAGATCGAGGTACTGTTTGATTGCTGGATCTTGGGACTTTGGGATATTTGACTTGGTCGTCTGACTCTGCGACTGGTGACAGTCGACGATCTTGTTCTTCGGGAGGCGTAAGATCATCTGGGTCAGTACTCTCAAAAGAAGTTTCGGACCCTCCGGAACATCTGTAAGCTTTCGGTGGCCGACTCGGTTGGGTGGCTGTAACTGCGGAAGGCAGAGGCCGGCGTGGTGGCACGGCCCTGCTCCGAGGAGTGACCATCTCGAATGTCGGTTCGAATGTCGGTGATCGGCTATCAGGACTAGTATAGTAGTCTGGCATATAGCTTGGAACCGAACTAGGGGTATCATTTCGTGAAGCGACCACCGGAAATGCATTCGACCTAGGCGGTCCAGCTGCTGCGCGAGCATCTTTGGGTGGAGGTGCAGGAGGGTTGCTCTTCAAAGGGAGTGGCGTTAACTCCTTCTTCACACTCTTTGAGGGGCTACTACAAGCCGTTTGTGGCTTGTGCAGTGGTACAGGCGCTTCTGTAAAGATTGCAGAGAACGCTGGCCGCTCGGGCCTTTTCGGCACATTCTTGAGAACGGGCTTCGGTGCTTGTGGCATTAGGAGCATCGTCGCTGGGCTCAGAAGCTTCGGAGTTTTGCCATCTTCTTCAAAGATCGTTGCAGTGCTGAACATGCTTGCTGCTCTGGGAGGCTTATACTGAGGCTGAGGGGGTGTCTGGCCGGCCTTGTCAGGAAGCAGCTGGGAGACAGTTCGGAGGCTGTCATAGCTCCTACTTTCGGGCGACACAGAAGATTGGCTTCGCGAGACTGGTCTAATAGTGCAATCGGGATGTCGTCGACTGACTTGCTGTTCATACCACTGTGAAGGTCCTGGGCCATCTTCTAGCTCGACTCGAGGCTTCGCAAACCCGCCCAAAGGCCCTCTCGGGTCGGCATGACCATGCCGGAATGGCGAATGTCGAGGCGCACCCTTGTCGATGAAATCGAAAGACCCGTTTCGTGATTTTGGAGATCGAAGAGCTCGTCGCCGCTTGCACCACACAAGCAAGTATATTAGTGCACCACCTAGGCACAAAGCTCCCATAGCTGCGATCGAAACGCCCACGGCTTGCGCTGTTGTCAAAGATGAAGACTGTTCCGAAAATTGAGTGGGAGCTGGAGGCGCTTGGGTCGTGTGATCCTGAACGTCTGGGCTTGCAGATGGTGGGCTTGTACCGGTCGTTGCAAGTGCGCCACTGTTTGTCCGAGCTATCGTGGATTGAATTACTGGGGTCGTCGCTGTTGACAATATCGAAGACACCCTCTGCTTGGACGTCGTTGCATAAGTGGGTAAGGTTACTGTACTGTGCGTTGGAAGCACCGCGCTCGCCTCTCCCGAACAGATATTGTATAGTGCTCTGTTTTCCTCGCTGGACGAGTCCGCGCACTCGAAATACGAACACCCATAAGCTAACTCTCCCAAAGTAAGGCCGTGGACGCTGTAACGTGAGCAGAAACAGGAGAGATCGTCAGAGTCGCAAGTGTATTCGTTTTCCTTGAAGAAGTTCAGACATTTCCTTGCACAGATGGGTATATTCTGCTCGTTGTGGCGAGGTATCAATGTTGGATAAGGAAAAATATCTCTGACGTTGGTAGAGAGTGTTGTCGGCAGCAGAGCGGCCATCTTGCTATACCAAATGAGACTGACGCAAAGAAGGGGCTATGAGCATAGCGTGTCAATGAAATCAAACATTATCGCTGGACCAGCAGCGCGTTGAATCAATGAAATGGCAAAATATGAAATATGAAAGGACTCAAAGAAATCAAAAGAGACTCGTGAGCGTGTCCACAGCGCGTTGTGGTAGATGGCAGAGAAGGTTGCTGGCAAGGGAAAATGGAGAGTATACCACCATTCGAGCCTCGCTCGAACCAACAGGCGCGTGGCGCTGTTGCCGCCCATTATTCCGTCATCAAGCGTTCTGCTACATGATGTAGCCGCTGAGAGCGTGTGTATGCAGTGTGCGAGCGAAGCGAGTGGTTGGTGGTGTCTGCAGGCGTTGTCTCGGCGGCACGCACGGACCTTCAGCATGATAGATCGGGGGAAAATGCTGCGCAGATGGTTGCTTGCCACGTCCAGGTTCCTGAACAAATCATTTGGGGCCTTCGCAAGAGATGATAGATGATGAGGACGTATGTAGCAGAAATGCACTAGCCGGGGCCTTCCTCCCTGCAAATCGAGACGCCATGCATCCAAACGAACGCCCAATCGAATACCGGAACCCAAGTCCAATCCTAACTCCTCGCTTCAAATGAACGCAATGAAACCGCTCTGCTATTGACAGACGCAGGAAAATGACAGTGAGTGAAACTCATATCCACTTCGTCAAGCTCATCCACCTCCTGCCAGAGGCACGCCTCCAGGTAGGTCTTGGACCAACCAGTCAACGTTCCCTAACCACCGCTCCAAATATGCCTTCTTCTCAGCCGTCGTCCTTGTATCGCCCAATTCTTCGTCCAGATCCATTGCATTGCCACTATCATGTGAGTGCGAGCGCACGTGTGGCGCGGAGCCTCCAATGGCTTTGCTTGGGGCATATTGCACCGTCGACATGTCCCGCTCAGCGCTCGTATCAAAGTGCGCGGCTTCAGGCATGAGGTAGAACGACAAGAATTCCATAGCGCGCACCCTCACGTCCTTCGCTGTCCCTCTGCTCTTCAGCAAGCTCGCCACTGTGACCAATCCATCCATGTCTTCGAATGTACGTGTGTTCCGAGGGCACTCCAGCAAGACGGTCATCAAGACGTGCAAAGTCTGAGATTGCAAGGCGGGCGGGTTTGCGGAGTCGAGGAGGTCTAGTAGGATATTGAGGTATATCTCACGGCTGAAGAGTGATCGAGATGGCGGGTGGAGTAACAGCATACCCTGGAGCAGTTCCAGAGCGGAGAGGATAACGATGTCGTTGTCAGATGAGCCAGGCATGCCCAGGAGGCGTTCGAGAGTCGCAATAAGGCGGGAGGCCACTGATGTCGCATCTTGTCAGCTCCTGCAAAACTAGGAAGCGTTCGGTGTTTCAAGCGAGCTCTTACCATTGCATCTGAATCCCTCCTGTAACCTGAAAAACTCTCTGAACGCCGCATCCTCCCTCAGCACCCCGAGTCCCTTAGCCTCTGCCATACCATCACCGCCTTTCCTAGGCGAGCGCGCCGGCGCGCTCGACAGGCATATTTGCGCCAGGAGGCCTTCAATCTGTCGCAGGCCTTTCCTGATCTTGGTGGCATCCACAGACGAAATGTTGTCGAAGGCGAGTGAGAGGAGCGACTCCATGGCTGGCGGATTGGCTGATCTGGCGGAAGAGCCGAGGATGAGCAGCTGTCTGTCGCACCTGGACGCCGTGGATATAATAAGATATCGGCGTTGGCAGCTAGGCGTTTAGTGCATGCACCCCGATCTTTTAGGTGCGATCTTGACGCAGAGATCCACTTGATTGTGTTGATTGTGTGGAATCGCGGCTCGGGCTCGCTTCCGCCGGCTGGCAGGGCAACGGCCAGTGCCCAAAGTTGGGGGCCTCAGGCAGTAATGACAGTGCCAAAATTGGAGCGATATATCAACTTATTGATATGATGATACGGGTACTGTTATGGCAGTTATCTGCTCTCTTTGATAATCTGCTCCAAAGCCTTCTGATATTCGTCGACTTCTTTGCACCCGATGAGAGTGATATCCCTCCTCTTTCCTTCGATGACGACATGCGGCACTGAATCGATGGCATTACCAGTCTGCTCTCTCACAGCCATCTTCACGTCCATAAGACCGTCGTCTGGATCCTCCACGAATGGCTTGGCTTCGCGCTCGTCAATACCAGCCTCACTTGTAGCACTCAGTAGCGTCTCAGCCGAACTCGGATGCTTCTCCTCTTCGAAATACTGGCGGTAGAGGCTGTCAATTAACTTGTCCGCGACCTCTGGTCCCTTCGTTTCTTGGAAGTGCTGAATGACTCTGTGGGCTTGCAAGGTGTTTGCCACCGTGCCGCCAAACTTGTAGCGAATGCCCTCCGTCTCGCCGTACGCGGTCATCAAGGCGATGTACATCTTTATTTTCTCCTCGCTGTCGCCATACTTTGACCTCTTGTACCACTCATACTTGCCCTCGCCTTCTTGCGAAGCCTCGGGGAACAACTGGTACGGTTTGTATTCTACAGTGAATGTCACAGGGCAATCTGATGGCAGGGCAGCGAGAGCGCGAGAAAGGCGCCGCTTAGCGAGGTAGGTCCTGAAGAAGTGAGCGACTGAAGATCGATAAAGCATATGCAAGGGCGTAGATCTACCATGGGCAAATGGTGTCGAGGGTAAACTGGATTTGCGACGAGTATGCCATTGTGAGGGACAAGGCTGGTCGATCCGCCGTTCCGATGAGTCCGAGGGCGTGGCGTGGTGTCCTGTTCTGGGCAATACGGCTGACGCAAGGTTTGAGACAATCAACCACAGCGGCCTTGTGTTGATGACCGCGCACGAGATATCAGCACGTGTGGCGTATTGTTCAGCCATCGTGTTGTGTTCCCTGCCACTCGACATTCACGGAGGATCTGGGCCGAGGATCGACGCCGGCCCGTGGGGGGCGATCATGCGGGGGCTGCCGCTGGCTGCTGTGAGACAACGCTCGTCTGCCTGACAACCCGCCTCGAACGCCACTCTTCCCTCCGTGCTACTGTTCATGCGACGCTTCAGCAGAACTTGTATTTGTGAACAAACTATCAGTGGTAGGAAAGTTGAATCCGATTCGGATAAACACAATACGTGCAGCAGATTTGCCATGTGTTGCAATACAATGCTGTCATCAATGGCCGGGTGAGACAAAGCCAACCGCATGCTGACTCCCAGCCCCCCAGCTATCTTGAGCCTCCAAACCTTCCAGCCCGCTGTGGTATGGCTATACCACACCTCTCGAAACAGAGAGGTTGTAAGGCTGGATCGCCTCCAGCCCCCCGTTCGCCCATCATGCCGCCATTCGAGTACCATGCATATAAGGTCATTCTTCTCTCTCCGACGGTTGATCATCACCAAACTCTGTACAACAATCTTCCTTCCAACAAGAGCAATCGTCAACTCTTCAGCACGCCTTGATATTCTGAAGCCGAGCACTTCTTGCCTACCCATCACAAGAACTTCGCTTCGCCTCACAACTATCAAGGATGTCTTTCTCCACTGCTGTCCTCATCGCCACCGTGGCCTCCATCGCCGGCGCAAGCCCCAACCCAGAATGGACCAACACTTGGTGGACTCCCTCAAGTGCCATCGCGACCTCGACCTCTGCGCAATCCGTCTGGGCTCCTAGCAGCAGCTCATCACCTCCTGCCTGGTCTCCCAGCTCGAGCTGGGCCCCCAAGGTCAACGTCAGCACCTCCACAAGCTACACCAGCACAGTCTACGTGACCAAGCCCACCACTGCCACAACCACCGTGGACTGCGGCAAGGGCACCATGATCTACGGCAACGGCACCGCGCCCGTCCACAAGCCCACAGAGATCCCTCACTCCTGGCCTACCGACCTCCCCTCCGACTGGACCAAGATGATCCCATCTTCCGTCGCCTCCATCCTCCCGCCCCAGATGAGCGGCTCCGGCGGCATCGCGACCACCAACTGCGCCAACGCCTCCACCACCTACACATACACCTACACGCCCTCCGGCGGCAAGCCCAAGAAGACCTCCTCATCCGCACCCTCAAAGCCCACCTCCGACTCGCACCCCTCCACTCCCTCCGAGGTGCCCGCGCACCCCGACGGCGGCGACGACTCCTCGGACAGCTCGCGCCCCTCCGGCTCCGGCTTCGACGCCGGCAGCGTCTCGGCCGGCTCGAGGCCCGACGTCGCCTACGTCGGCACCGTGCTCACCCTCGGCGCGATGGCCATGGCCGCATTCCTGCTATGAGCGCGGCATCTTGAGTGCTCTGGCTTCTTAATGTCTAATCGGATCGGAGCCTTGATTCTTTCTCATCACGTTCATGGATAATGCGTTCAAGCTTTGGGATACCACATTACTATTATTACTTGGAGTTGGGTTTACTGCATGGCGACGGAGCATGGTGGCTTTCTTCCTTTTTATATCATCGGGATCGGCTGTATAGTGATCCATTTACATTGATGTAGACAAAGACAAAAACAATTCAAACATTCACCAATCATCCTTGCTATTCCCTCTCGTGCTGATCAACTCATGTCCAATTCGACTGTGCATTGTAACATTCGCATCTTCCATCAGCACGACGTGGACGACCTCAGAACAGGTATAGATTCACAATCCGGCGAAGACAACGCTGGCGCTTTGTGTATCGTTCGTTATGGTATACTGTGTGTATGTGCTTTTCTTCTCCCCAATCGCCAGCCCGGATCCCATCCAAAGCCAAAATCGCGATATTAGAGCCGTTGGTATCGTGATTCAAACGCATCGTGTCCCCTTCATGCACCCATAACTTCTTCCTTCCCTTGCGCACTCCTCTAGTCCCTGAGGGCCTTCTCGGCGAACTTGGGCAGCACGAAGGCGGCCTCGTGTACCTCCTTGCTGTAGTACTTGCAGAGCTTGTCCTCCTCCTCGGTCGACCAGGAGCGCAGGGGCTTCTTGACGTTGACGCTGCCGTCCTTGCAGCAGACCATGAAGCCGATCTGGCCGGCCGGGTAGGTCGGGATGGTGGTCCAGCCGTACTCGGCGACGGGGAAGACCTCCTTGCACTGCTTCTTGAGGTTGGTGATCATGCTCATGTGGAGCCAGGGGTTCTCGGCTGTGGAGGGGGAGATGTCAGTCTGGTTGGTCCGGGTACAGCTGCAGGCCAGCCGTGGCTGGGGTGAGTACAGCCGTGCGAGGGAGGGGCTTACAACCTTGGGTGGTGATGATGCCGCCGTCGCGCAGGGCGCCCTTGAGCAGCTCAAAGTAGGGCTTCTGGAAGAGCATCTCGGCGGGGCCCTCGGGGTCGGAGGAGTCGGTGATGATGACGTCGAACTCGTTCTTGTAGTCGTCGAGGAACTTGAAGCCGTCGCCGACGTGCACCTTGACTTTGGGGTGCTGGTATCCGACGCTCATGCTGGGCAGGTACTTCTTGCTGAGGCGGATGACGGCCTCGTCGATGTCGCAGAGGACGGCCTCCTCGACGCACTCGTGCTTGACGACCTCGCGCAGCACGCCTCCGTCACCGCCGCCGATGACCAGCACCTTCTTCGGGTTGGGGTGGGACATCATGCCGAGGTGGGTAATCATCTCCTGGTAGGCGAACTCGTCGCGCTCGGTGCACTGGATGACGTTGTCGAGGACGAGGACCATGCCGTAGTCGGAGGACTCGAAGATGAGCACATCCTGGTACTTGGACTTCTCGTGGTGGATGATCTGGTTGACCTTGAGGGTCATGGCCTGGCCAGGCCACATGTCGCTGATCTCGCGGAACCAGCCTGTGGGAGAGGCATGGTTAGCTATGATGTGTTTCGGCAAGGTCGCCAGGCTGATCGCAGCGGGATGGAAGAAGCTGTTGGTGCAGAGGTTTCACGTACCATCCTTGATAGTGGGGTGAGTGATCTCGGCCATTGCTGCGGTGTAGAAGCGTGTGCGGGTGGGAGAGGGAAGAAAGCGAGGTTGTAGACGAGCAGCGAATGTCAGAGCCGCGTGAGGTCGAAAAGTTCTTGCCATGCGCATCGAAGCCCAATCGCCGTCCCACTAAATTTTCCCGGCTTCGTCCCCTTCACCCCACCAAGCCCTGTCTGCCCCACGTTCGTCGGCCTGATTAGGCGTCTGCATCCGAGCGTCTTCTGATTCACGCAAGATGTACACAGACATCACGCTGGTATCTGACAACATGTGTACTGCTTGTGCTACTTCAATAGCGCGGGCTTGGTACCTTTGAACATTGGCAGCCCGCTTCTCTGCGTATGCATCGCTCACACTTCCGTGACGGCAAGCATTGCTGAACCACATGAAGATAATCCGGGAAGGCAGCTAAGGATTTTGTTGATGCTGGGGATTGCAAAGCATCATGTGCAATGAGGCTAAGTTGCATCGTCAACATGCTCCTTCAGTATCTCATTGCAAGAAGGCGGACATGCACGGAGTAAAAAGGCTGGATGTGACTCGGCCTGCGAGACTCGGCGGCTGACCCCGCATGGCAAGCCGTCGAAGCGAACCTTGAGAACATGGGCTCAGCGGTATCAGCAATCCAGATGACTCTCCCACTGTTACTCATCCATCAGCCATTCCAATAAATAGACGAGCTTGTCGGATGGCTTGATATGTGATCATTCTATCTGTATCAAGGCCAGGAACACCACAATGGGTCAATTCTTCGAGCAGATCCCAGAGGTTCGTTTCGAGACCCACTTTCCAATCCCATTATCATCATCATCAACATGCTCTGACACCGCCACCACAGTCCTTGATAAAATGGATTCTGGAACAGAAGATGTTCTGGGTCGCGACCGCCCCTCTCAGCGGTAGCGGACACGTCAACGTCTCGCCCAAAGGCGGGCAGTACTTTGGAGTACTGGATCGCAAGACGTTCTGGTACCACGAGCTGACGGGTAGCGGCAACGAGACGGTGTCGCATATCTACGAACCGGGCAACAACCGCGTGACGATCATGCTAAACGCCTTCGAGGGCCCGCCGCGCATCATGAGGCTCTTCGGCACTGGCCGCGTGCTCGAATTTGACACGCCGGCGTTCAATGAATTCGTCAATGCGCAGAAGGTCGAGACCATCCCAGGCTCGCGCAGCATCATCATTGTCGACGTGCACCAGGTTGGCACGTCTTGTGGATTCTCCGTGCCGTACTATGATTTCAAAGATTACAGGCCGATTCTGAACGACTTCTTCAAGAAGAAGGCGGAGAGGGAGGCTGCTGGCCATGCGTCAGACAGCATGCCGAGGTGAGTTCCAAGCATCTTCGCAACCTGTCTGAATGTGATCTAACATCTCTGCAGATACTGGGCGTCGAAGAATGCGTGGAGCATGGACGGTCTTCCAGGCACAAACAACGCTCAGGAAACGATGAAAGCGGAGAAGATCACGCCGCTCAAGAAGATGGTAGGTCCGTTGGCGCCGACACATTACAGAAATTCCAACGTTGGATTCGGCATTGAGCACCTGTTACTTGCGGCTATCTTTGGTGCCATCTTTGCTGTTTTAGTCCTGCTTTATGGGGCGAGCACTGCGGAGGCTTTGCGTTCCACACTCCCGGCAGATCTAGAGAGCGTGCGTGTTGCGCCTTTCGAGAAGCTTGGTAGCTGAGTGGTATGTTGAGTTTGGTGGAGGTCTTCCGAGGTTGATAGTACTCAGACAGCGTAAAATAATTGCTACAGCAATCCCGAAAACAATCAACAAGCCATATAACTTATGTTGCGAGCAATGCTCACGCTGCGGTCCAGATGCGACGATCCTCCATCATCCGGTTGCTGACTGAGTCTGGAACAGAGAGGCTTCACTTAGCAGACAGAGAGGCTTCACTTAGCAGACGCGTGACAAGCACGTGTTCTCTTATCTTCCACATCTCAACATTTCAAACATGTCAAATCAAGACGCGGTCAAGCCCGCCGATCCGGCTCTACGTCCGGTATGTCCGGAGAACGAGCAAACCACAAACTGCCATGCAACGGCTTGAGCAGAGCCTCCAGGGCCTGAACAGACACTGCACGGTTAGCCTTGCCACAAAGGAGCATCAGGCAAGTGCTGACAGTCCTTAGAAAGGCCGAGTGCAGGACTGTCCAAAGCACTCGCTTTCCACCACCATCATCGTGGGGGTCTCCACGGCTGCGACTCCACAACTCCGCACTCGGCTGCTCCTCACAGGCTCCTTCACATCCCCACGTCTTGCGTCCGAAAAGCAGATCATCCCTACAACAGGAAAAGCTCGAGAAGCAAGATCACTTCCTGAGGCGAAAGTTCTCGCCTGAAAGGTTCGGGCCAAAGTCAGTCCATCCAGCTGGTGAAGTGCCGCTATAACCGGTCACCCGCACGCCTATGGTGGGCCATGCGTGCGGGCCATGCAACTATGTCAAGGCGCATCGCAGTCTTGGCCTGGGGGTTAGAGGAAGCTTATGTGGTGAATCGTCGCGCGTGGCTCCTCTTCCAAGACTTGCTTGTGTGCTCTTGGGCTTGAGCGTGGAAGTGATAAGCTATTGGGCTTGTCTCCGGACGTGTATTACTGCGAGGTGTCGACCATCCTACTGACCGCCCGTCTAATGCTCTACAATATCCTTTTTCTCATCAGTCTACCTCTCACATCGTGACCGCATCGAAATCGACTCACCATGAGCGACATCGAGAAGAAGGGGTCCTTGGACGGATCCGCGGCCGACCAACTCGAGACGGTCCAGACAAAAGAGGGCATTCACACCTTCGTACCGCCGACAAGTCAAGAAGAAGCAGCAGTCATTCGCAAGCTTGACCGACGATTACTGCCTTTGGTCTTCGTTCTATATTCCCTCAGCGTCCTCGACCGCAGCAACCTTGGCAATGCCCGCCTCGCGGGAATGGAAGACGATATCGACCTGAGCGGAAATCGATACAGTCTCTTGGGAACGATCTTCTACATCGCCTACATCGTGAGCCAGTGAGTCCCCCCTCAACTGCAGCCTTCACTTTCGCACACACTGACCATCTTACTTCTAGATGGACTTGCATGGGCTGGAAGCAATTCGCGCCGCACAGATGGTGCGCGTTCTGCGTCTTTTTCTGGGGATTTGTCGCGACGATCCAGGCGACGGCTACCTCCTGGGGAGGCTTGATGGCCTGCCGCTTCTTCCTCGGCGTGGCAGAAGCCATGTTCGGCCCCGGCGTGCCGCTCTACCTCAGTTTCTTTTATCCTCGCGAGAAGGTCGGCTTTCGACACGGCGTCTTCCTTAGCGGAGCGGCGATGGCGAATGCCTACGGCGGCGCTCTCGCCTACGGCATCTCGCAGATCAAGAACCAGGTTGCGCCGTGGCAGCTGCTGTTCATCATCGAGGGCCTGCCGACGTGCCTCTTCGCCATCCCCTGCTGGTTCTTCATCCCGGACAGCATCTCCAAGGCCAAGTTCCTGACGGCGCGCGAGAAGGACGTAGCGCTGCACATGACGGCGAAGAACCAACGTGTCGACGTCGACAAGCAGGAAGGCGTGCGCGTCAAGGAAATGCTAGACGGCATCAAAGACCCGAAGTCGTGGATCCCAGCCCTATGCTACTTCGGCTGGTGAGTTACAGCCCCTTCTACCCAAAGTAACCCCCCACCCACTAACCAGCTCCCCCCTCACAGCAACGTCTCCTTCGCCTCCCTCCCCCTCTTCATCCCCACCATCATCTCCGAAATGGGCACCTTCAGCCGCATCACGTCGCAAGGCCTCTCCGCGCCGCCCTACGTCTTCTGCTTCCTGACCATCATCACGCTCTGCTGGCTGTCGGACAAGTTCCAGATGCGCGGGCCCTTCTGCGCGCTGGCGGCGACGGTCGCGGGCGTGGGGTTCATCATCAACGCGACGACGACGACCACCGCGCCGCGCTACTTCAGCATCTTCCTGAGCGTGGAGATCTTCGCGAGCGTGGCGCTGCTGCTAGCCTGGGTGGCGAACATCCATGCCACGGAGAGCAAGCGCGCGGGAGGGTACACGGTGCTGGCGACGGTGGGGCAGTGTGGGCCTTTGCTCGGTGAGTTTTCTTGTTTCCCTCTTGATGAAGATCTGGGGCGCGGGCTGATGATTGACGCAAGGCACGAATGTTTTCCCCGAAGGCGAGGGGCCGCTTTACCGCAAGGGCATGTGGATCTCGGCGGCGATGTGTCTCATGGTGGCGGCGCTGAGCGTGGTGCTGTCCTGCTGGCTAATCTACGAGAACAAGAAGATGGACCGCGAGGGTGTGCCGGAGGTGGAGGAATTTGAGGAGACGAGCGTGGGGCGGGAGAGTGGGAGGCAGGAGAGGCACAGATATGTGTGGTGAAGGGGGAGCTCTGACATGCGAATAGATACCTAGGCTTGGCTGGGTTGAAGCAGTCACGGAGATCTTACATTCACATAAACGAGACATGTGTCACGTCACCTGATAGCAAGAGAAGTGTGTTCGGACATTCCATTCTGCGGCTGTCGTACTAACGGTATGTTCGTTGCTTTCATCATCTCGTCATCCTCGGGTCACAAGCCGATGCTTGGCCAGTCCTAGCCGAGCCCTGCGTCACTGTCATGTCCCGCCCATGATCGCAAAAGCGGATATATTGTCCATGTCGAGAACGCCGAAATCAGGTGCTGCGAGAGGTCGATAGTCGGACTGGTTCACGCAGGCGGCATGGCCGAATTGCTCGTTTCTGCAGATGGGTGTCAGTGGCGGATTCGCCTTTCCGAGCTCCGTCATAAGTGGCGGAAACGAACACTTGGAGCAAGAGCACTGGCCCGGGGCGCAGGTGCAGTTGGTGCAGGTGCACCCAGCGTTGCCGCAGCCGCCCATTGTGTTTGATTGAAGGTGGATTGGTGGGGTTTGAGAGTTTTGAGGGTGCTAAAGAGCTGAGCTGTTCTTTGGAAGGCGGTTGGTATCGTAGTTGGGTTCGGAGCGATAACTGGCGGCGGGCGTTCACTTTATAGGCGCGCGGGGCAAAGCGCGCTTTGTGCGGCGCCCAAGGGTCCCACAGCAGCTGCCCCACCATTCGGTGGGATTGGACGGGCAAAGCGCGCCCAGATGACCGCCGGTTTCCACCAAACGAGCCACATTCGCCGTCAGGCTATCGCCGAGGAAGCACAAGTACCGCGTGCATCAGCCAAGCCTATACGGCCCTTCGCGTCGAATAGGAGGTCGCCTAGTAGTGCATGCCCTGCGCGCTGCTGGCGGCGAGTGGGAAAAAGTAAAGATAGGTGAACAACTCCGCTTTGCCATGTCGGCTCGCCGTTCGTGGTCCAGAACCGGGTAGCGAGCCACTCTCGCATGAGCTGTTGGTCTTGGTCCGCGGGATCGCATAGAGAGATACGTCCTCAAGCCCTTGGATAACCGAATGTATCCTCACATCAAGGACGTTGCGGTCGCGTGGAACGAATCGTGTCATGAGAAGGGCCGGCCTCCCACGCAGCATGCACATTCATCCAGCCTCGCGAGCCAGAGCAGCTTCGATCCGTTGCATGGCGTCCATTGTCTCGGCCGGTGTGCCCGGATCGCTCCTCTCAGGAGGTGTCTCTCCAGCCATCTTTGCAGCAAGCTCGTCGAAGAACGCATCGGCCTTTCTCTTGTACCCTTGCTTTCCCGAGCTCTCCTTCGATTGCTCTTGCGATGCCTGCTCGGCCGTCCCATCCTCTCGCCTGTCTCCGGTATCCCTCTTCTGGCCGCGCGCCTTTTCAGTCTCCAGCCTCTCCCTCTCCAGCTCTTCCATCTGCTTCTTCCTCTCCTCAGCATCCTCGCTGAACTGAAAGAACCCCGTGCCCTTCTGCCTAATCTCCCTAGTAGCATCAAAGTGCACATCCGGCGGCGGCGTCAAGCTCCTATCCCTCTTCTTCGCCAGCTCCTCCATCTGCAGCTCGACCTTCTCATCCGGATTGAACGCCTGGTGCTGAATCGTATCCCCATAGATAACCCCCGCCGGCGCCGTCGGCCTCGCAGTAAACCTATCGCCAGCCAGATCCCTCTGTCCACGCAGCACCCTCGCCGCCCTCGCCGCCTCCGCGCGCGTGCCCCTCCTCGTCCGCCCAAACTCATCCTCGTACTCCACCTCCTCTCCATCCCCATCCTCCTCTTCCTCCTCACTATCATCCCCATCATCCTCCTCATCCAAACCCCCATCCCCATACCTCTCCGCCCACATCCGATCAAAATCCACCGCGAACCTCCCCTCCTCATCCTCCACATCCCCCCTCTTCATAGCAGCGTACAAGCGCGCCTTCTCCTCCATCCTCCGCCTGCTCCTCTTCCAGACCTCCGCGTCCAGCCCCTCGCCATGAGTCGTGTGCGTCTGCGCGAGCGCCGCGTTGCCTCCACCCGTCAGGTCCTTCCGCGCCCGCAACGCCGCATTGCGATTGTGCGTCGCGAAGACGTCTTCTTTCCCACTCCTTGCTTTTTTCGCCGGGCGGGAAGAAGAGGAGGCAGGCGTGTTCTGGATCAGCGAGCCGAGTTGGCTGGCGAAGGAGGCGGTCGTGCTGGAGGAGATTTCGCGGCTGCCTTTGAGGCGTTTGGGGCGCGGGGCGCCGTAGAGGGCGGCGTCTTTGGAGGGGGAGGAGGAGGACATGAGTGGGTGTTTTGGGGGTCGTCGTGGTTTTTGGGTGGGTGGGAGTGGGCGGTTTGGCGGCCATCAAGGTCGAAAGATAAATTGAGGGAAGCTGCGCTTGCGGGCGGCGGCGATCGCTCGGGCTTTGCGCGCGAGCGTCATCGCGGCTTTCACATGCTGCTTTGGCGTTTGGTGACGCTTGGTAGAGGCAGTGAATTGAATCATGTTATCAATGAATGTGTGAGATTAGTTGTCTTGCTGTATCTATCTGCGACCTGAAGACTAATATCAAAAGCACAACTTTTGATCGACTGCCAAAGCGTCTGAAACCATCCACCCTGAACCTAACTCCTCACACGCCCTTCTTCCTCACGTCGTGAAACCACCATCCACCGCAAAGCAAGAAAATGGGCACCGTCGTGACGACGACCGTCATGCCCAGCGCCAGCCAGAGTGAATCCCAGCTGTGCACCTCATACATGTGGGCCGACCAGATCGGACCAAAAGTGTTGCCCGCCGACCAAGCGGTGTTGAACAAGCCGTAGCCCTGCCCGTAGGAGCCGTTCCTGAACCTCGCCGAGCCGACGCGGGACTCGTCTTCCTTCGTGACGACGTACGCGATGTCTGCCGTCAGCGGCTCGAGGACGACGGTGACGGCGACGCCGATGACGGGCAGCAGCGCCCAGAGCAGTCTGTGGTCGGCGCTGTCGGTGATGGCGCGCAGGGCGAGCAGGCAGGCGCCGAGGACGAGCATGCCGACGACGGCGACGGGGCGCCGGCCGAAGCGGTCTGAGATGTGGCCGAAGACGGGGCCGAAGAAGGCTGGGGCCGCGAGCGCGACGTAGGCGTCGGCGACTTTGTTGTGGTCCCAGCCGAAGTTCTCGCGTGCGTGCAGCGGGAGGGCGATTTTGAAGGCGTCGCCGATAACGGCCATGATGAAGACGCCCCAGATGGCGCAGACGAAGCGAGGGCGGTAGAGGAGGGTGATGACCGATGGGAGGCGGTGGGCGAGAGAGGACACTTTCTTGCGTCTGCTTGGGGGTTTCTCTTGTTGAGTCGCTTTGTCAATGTCGTCCGTCTTGTTAGGCTGAGGTGCAGATGTCAAGGAGGGATTGCGTGAAGCAGGCACCTTCTTTTCCGACATTACGAGACGCAAGATGAGATCCCCACCGATGAGAAGGAGGCACATCGCGAAGACGCCATGCAGGCCGAAGTAGTTGAATACGACTGATCCGATCTTCGGTCCCAAGATCGTTCCCAGATTCATTCCGATCCCTACGTATCCCATAAACTCTCCAATCCGAGCGTGACCCACGGTGTCGAACATGATGGCCAGGGACATGACCCAGACGATGGCTGAGCCGATGCCTTGGAAGATGCGGGCGATGTAGGCGAGCTGTATGACTGTCACCCTCCAGAGCATGGCTGTAGAGCCAAGTATTAAGAACACTCCAAGCAGGAATAGCGGACGGCGTGACTTCGAACGGTCCGACCACCACCCGAGGATAGCTGGGCTATGTCAGTACTACCATGATCGAAGGAATGGGAGAAATTTACGGGAAGAGACGAGCATGGCTACGCCGCAAGTGGTAAGCAAGAGGGAGTTTTTCTCCGCTATATCTTGTCGGATGTGAAACTGGCTCTCCAACATCGCTGGTGCTATTGGCACTATGCAAGTGAAGATGAACTGATCCGTGAAAACAGCATAAGAGACGACGAATGCAATGAAAGCCTTGGAGGAGCGGAATGGCATGATGGGCAATTCCGTTATGTCTTCGAAGGGCGTTGCTCGCGTGGTTGGGCGTTCGGGAGGGCGTTCAGGGTGGTTCAAATATACCTTGGGTCACTGTTCATTGCAAGGATGAAGCCGTCGAATCGTAGCATTCTTAAAAGGCAGAAGGCAGTGTCTTGAGTGCGACGAGCTGCAATGCACCTTCTGCTGTTCTCTTAGATCCAGAGATCTCTCCAAATGCTCCTACCTAGTATATGGATTAGATGTCAGATCGCAGCAGGCGTGTTGATGGGCTCCGCGACACTTGGAGGAACCACTACGGAACCATCTCATGGATAGGCGCCCGCAGTCGTATCCCGCGCGCCATTCCTTCGTACTGCTGTCCTCGCGGTGTGTTATGAGCGTGAAGTTACCGAGTAGTAGTACAAACAGCACGCACACGGCTGCACATTCGAAGCGTGTGCGGTCTTGGTGAAGGCGGGCATACAAGCATACGGCAGATGCGACTGATGTGCATCCTACATCAGGCCAGGCAGGTGCACACGGTGCAGCAAGGCACGGTAGTCTCGGAGAAAGAGCGGCGTGGAGAGCAAGCCAGCCCTGGTCACATGATGACTGATCGCCTGATGAGGATGTCGCGCAAGGTCTGAGAAGCCTGAGGCAGAAACGGCCGAGGAGGAATTGACTTCACAGATGACTCGGGGGTGCAGGAGGCCGAACGCAGAACGCAGCACGCCGCAGCAACGCGTGCACAAGCTCCCGTCGTTTGTTTGCGCGCGAAGCCCCTCAGCAGCGGCCAGTGCGACCCGTTGCTTATGACGTACACCGCGTGCACCCGACGCGTCCGGAGCGCTCCATCAGCGCTGCGGGCGATGAGCTATGAGCGATGAGAGCTTCCCGGCGGCCGAGGGTGCCGATACCTGAGGCAGGTACCTTAGTGTTTGCACGGACTCGGACTGGCTGGCGCAAAGCTCGGCTGCTCGGCCTCTCCTCGTGCATCGCAGCGAATGCACTCCCCTCGGTAACAGCGAATGCACGGCGGGAGATGTTGGTCGGGTTGGTCGGAGGCGTGGGACGGTCGGACAAATGTGAGACGGAGGCGGAGGGTGTCGGCTCGCAGAGCTCCCTCGCGCCCGTGCGGGTTGCGCGCTCAGCGCTGGGCAGCGAGGGAGAGCGAGTGAGAGCTCAGAGCCGGCGATTCTGCCCTGCAGCCTCTCCAACCACCCGCCACCTAGCGTGACAGCATTTCTGAGCACGCCCGCATGAAATCATCGCCGCCGTGCTGAGATGTGCTGTGGGCCAGCAGCGCTCTGCGCCAGGGCGACTGCGCGGCGAGAATGCGTGTATGAGGCGGTGAATGATGGTTGCTATCGATGTACGGCTGTTCACGAACATTTCGAGCGTGATATCGCCATGTATCGCCCCGCGGCAGGCGCAGGCGGTGGTGCTTAACTCGGCGGGTGCATGTTTGGGCTAGGTACGGCGGGCTGGCTGCGAGGGGCTGCCACCTGCTGTTGCGCGGCCGGCGCTCCAGGAGTGAAGCGCCGCCCGCCCTCTGCCACTTTGCCTGCTGCTGCTCTCTCCTACCAAATCCACCACCAAACACGCCCTACAGCAAAAAGGTGAGGCCCCGATCCCCCATACAAGCCCGGCTGCACCAGAACATCGATCGCATCTTCGCGGCGCCAACGCAGCCTCAACAGCGCGTGTTTTGCACGCGTATCGACCCTCGTCGTCGTTTGTTGTTGCTCGTCGCATTCCACCGCCGCCTTCAGCGAGCGGCCTCGATTGTTGTTGTCGTCGTCAATCGGCGCATGCGCGATTCATCAGCTAACCCAGCAATCGCACAGTCACACACCCACGCCTGTTGAAAGCAGCGTCTTCACTTTCACCTCCACACAGTAAGTCTGCTCATCCTCTTTCACCTGCGTCTTGAGCGCGTCACGTGCCACTGCCTGGAGGCGGCGGCGGCGGCGGCGACACGCGCAAGCAGCAACGCGCCATCAGCCAGCTGCGCGACATCCATCGATCGCAACACCGCCACCACGCCGGCGCAAGCAAACTGTTTCGATATTCTGCGTCGCGAAACCTCCTCACAGATCCCTCAGCTGACGACGCGTCGCGTGCCTCAGCCTTTCAAGCAACAACAACACCCAAACCCTTCACCATGCCTAAGGAGAAGACCACCCGCGCCAAGCGCTCCACCAAGGCCGAGGGCGGTCGCAAGAAGAAGGGTATGTATCTGACCTCGACCTCGTCGTCTCTCGCCACCGTGTCTCGTCGTTCCATCATCACTGACGGCCTCTCTCAGACCCCAACCAGCCGAAGCGCGGTCTCTCCGCCTACATGTTCTTCGCCAACGAGCAGCGTGACAAGGTCCGCGAGGACAACCCTGGCATCAAGTTCGGTTCGTCTATCTCATCCTCATTGTCGCTCTCCGAACGACCGGCTAACCCATCGCAGGCGAGGTCGGCAAGATGCTCGGCGAGAAGTGGAAGGCCCTCAGCGAGAAGCAGAAGGAGCCGTACGAGGCCAAGGCCAAGGCCGACAAGCAGCGCTACGAAGAGGAGAAGGCTGCCTACACTGCCGTGAGTTCCACCACCTAATCGTCAACTTCAACAAATTCTAACGACCATTCCAGGGTGGCGTCGACGATGACGAGGACGAGGAGTAAGCGCATGCCTCCCAGCATCGCCAGCCGTCCTTGTCCCCACGGCACGTGTCTTCTTGCTTTCTTTCTCTTTTCATGCTAGCTCTGGGGTCTTTTAACAAACGGGAGAAAACGGTTCATCCTTTGATGCGCCACGAGAAGTGCAGTCTCTGCGATTGCTACTACTGCCACGGCGCATCATTGAGACTCCCGTGGTGGCGAAATGAACGATACCCAACGATCGGGTTTCTCTCATGTGTTCTGTCCAGGATGGAGGACTGCTTGCTCCTCTGCTCTTCTGTGGTGGAGCGTCTGGCTCTCCTTCCTATCCTGGCGAGCGTGTTTTTGAAACTTCTGGTCTGATGGCTGGGCACGGATGTGTACCATAGCGAGTGCGTAAATGCAAGTTTTCCTAAACTTTCGGCGTCGCTTTCTCATTGACTATGTGCTGGAGTTTGGTTCACCTTGTTGGGTGTCATTGTTGTGAGGTTTGAGGTCATTTGCGTGCGGGCAGGCTGTGGATTTGTGATGCTTTCGTTGTGCAGGTTGCATTTCACAATGCTCGTGGCGAGGCCGCTGGAGTCTCAGGCCGAACGGCAAACCGTGTCCTTCCGTTTCATCTCCATGATGGCTCCTGTCAGGTCGATCGTACGTGAAGGCTGGAGTACACCATTTCCGCCTAACACTCTCCATTGATGATTCCTGACGCTTCAGCACGATCACCAGATCGCTTTCCACATTGCCAAGATTTCCCGGCACCGATTTTCAATTCAACCAGGGCAGCGCAGGGCAGACATTCTACATATACAAACGACATTTGAAGAAGCCGGGATCTCGGGTACCTGAGGTCGCTCTGCGGTCCTGGCCTCGACCTGGCTTCCACAGTCTAAGCGAGCCGAAGCCTCAGACTTGCGAAACAGCCGATGTCAGAGAAGCCAAGCAAGCGGCTCCGTGCGGCGCTCCATTTGGCGGCGGCACTGCAATGTCGCTCTGGTTGATTTTGTAGGGCAAGGCATGACCCCGGTAAAATAATACAGAAGAAATGCGTTGACAGGAGCTAAGGTATGTCCACTAGGACGATTGGCATCAGGGAGCCAAAAATCGTATTCGACCCGACGACCACAACCGAGCAGACCGGATAATTCAATCGGCCCAGGAGGCGCCAGAGTCCAAAACGTCCCATATAAGCTACTGTGGCGCCAAACGAGCAATATATCGCTTCGCACCTATTCGCCCGACTCTCCTCACCTAGATTGGGGCTCCGCCTCTGATCCTCGTACGCGGGTCCGCGTACCTGCATCGCTTCATTGCGTCTGCCGCTCATCGTGGCAGCCCTACGTTGAAACAGATGTCCCTCCAAGCGAAGTGGGCGGTAGGGCGGCAGCACGCGAGGAGTGGGCAGTGGGTAGGTCAAGTATATCAGCCTTTGGCTTTCCTTCTTCCCTCCGTCTCAACTTTTCCCTTCATCGCGTTTCATCCAGCAATCCTTTCCCAGCTCCGTGAGCAGTCACTCGTTTACCACCTTCATTTCTACCGATCACAGAGCACAGGTGCTCTTTATCCCATCGAACAACAAAGCAACAGCAAACCGACACGACAAGTCTCTCAAACAACCAACCCACCCACCAAAATGAAGAACACCGGCTCCAACATCCTGGCCTCGGCCTCCATGCTCGCGCTCGCCAGCGCCCACGGCTTCATCACCAGCCCCAGCCCGCGCATGCCCGGCGACGCCATGGCCGCCGCCTGCGGCCAGCAGATGTACTACAACCAGCAGGGCGACAACTACGGCAACGTGCAGGGCGAGCTGCAGGTGGCGCAGGACGACTACGACGCGGCCGCGTGCGACGTCTGGCTCTGCAAGGGCTACAAGTACGCCGACAACAAGGACAACGTCCAGCAGTGGACCGTCGGCCAGGACGTGCCCATCAGCGTCGACATCCGCGCGCCGCACACGGGCGTCGCCAACGTCTCTGTCGTCTCCACCTCGAGCGGCCAGGTCATCGGCGAGGCCCTCAAGAGCTGGGACGTCTACGCTTCCAACTCCGCTACCATCCCTGACGGTACGATATCTCACCTTCCCGCACACGCGAGAACGACAAAATACTAACTCCCCTCCCCAGACCAGAAGGAATTCTCCGTCACGATCCCCGACGTCGGCAGCGACTGCTCCAGCCCGGGCGACTGCGTCCTGCAGTGGTTCTGGGACGCCGCCGACATCAACCAGACCTACGAGTCCTGCATCGACTTCACCGTCGGCGGAGGCTCTGGCTCCGGCTCCTCTGGCTCTGGCTCCAGCTCCGGCAACTCCTCCTCCGCCCCGGCCTCCTCCGCCGCCGCCCCCGCCCAGACAAAGGTCCAGGCCGTCTCCTCCGTCGCGTCTTCCGCTCCCGCGGCCACTTCCGCCGCCGCCTCTGGCAGCGAGGAGGCCGACCCGACTTGCTCCGTCGTCTACGTTACTGCTTCCGCCGCCGCGGCTGCTGAGGAGACCGCCCCCGCCAGGCGCCACAGGCGCAGCGCGCGCGGTTTCGGCCGTCGTCACCACTAGAAAGAGGGGTTGGAGCGAATGGGAGGCAAGTGCGAGACTGACTTCTCTCGAGGGGTTTGGATGATTTTGGGGTGGTTTTGTTTCTACCGTCTGCACCGCGGAAGCGTGGTGAGCGGCATGTCTTTTTTTTTCCTTATATTGTCGAGCTGCAGTTCAATGTGCACAATAGATGTTGCTCGCGGTTTTGTTTCTCCGTTGCTTCGTTCAGCATCCGTGTCTATGACGATTATAAGCCTGGGGCTCCTTGCGAATAAGAATCTGAATGTGAGTGTTTTCATGACATTTGCGTCTCAGGATATATGCTTTTGTGTGGTTTGGCTTTGGCGGGCAAATTCGTCGATAGTCATGTGTCGACAAGGATTCTGATTACCACCATATCATCTAGCCATGGGAAAAAAATAACTGAAAGGAGACTTAAAAACTAGGAGGAATCTTCGCGAGGCTCGATTCCACGGTGTCTTGTGGGCCTCAAGTGAGAAGACAACGCCGAGATGAGACGGAGTTGCCTCCGTTACCTTTCGAACAAGGTTTTGGCAAGGTAGCATCTAAGGCGAGTTGGAAACTATGTCCGCGGCTTCAGTATTTGCACAAAATCGATTGATAGAATACTTTTCAGCAGAAACAATCGGTGAATACGTTCTGCCGTGCTTTCCCTGCAAGTGAAACCGTAGATGCATTAGGTGAGGTTGTGCAACGAAATTTCCATGCACCGTGCTGTTATTAACAGACGGGGTTGGTATTGAAGACATGCCATGTAATGACTTAAAACCATGGACCTGTAGCTCTAACAGAGCACTCTTTCAGTATCCAGGAGTACCCACGCTTCCTCTCAACAAATGCACCTGAAGCTCTGGTGCTTTCACGGTGCAATAGCTCTTCGTCTCGGCGCTTTGACCCTGTGTTTGTGAATGACGTTTGACATCATCATCAGCACGTGACCGTGGTCTGCACGTCGAACGCACTCCATCACCAGTCAAGTGGAGGGCTCGAGTACGAAACAATGCGGCCAGGGAAGAGCAGAACCTATTCAGCCGACAGCGCGTGCCATTGGAGTCGACTCAACGGCGCGAGCTGCCTGATAATCGTTCGCCACCTCTCACTCACTCACTCAAGCGAGCATATGACATCAGGTGGGGCACGCGGCATGGTGGGGTGAGATCGTGATGGACAATGATGCTGTGTGCAGGGCGAGAGCCAACAACTTTCCCTCTCTTTGCTGGCTTCATAAGACCTAGATCTTCTCTCTACACTACCATACTCTCAAGTCTTCATACTCACAACACCACTTGTACATCTCATCAACACAGTGAGTCTTTCCACTACCAACATCTACACTACCACAGAACCTCTCTGACCCTCTCACAGCCCCACCAAACCACCCAACCCAGTACGACTCCCTCCAACCCACCATCTCCTCCACCCTCCCGTCCTAACACGGACCCTCCAGCACAAAATGTCCGCCCCCAACCAAGGCCGCCAGTCTCCCGACCCTGAGCGCCAGTCCGCCGCCCAGACCGGCTCGACGAGCAACAACCCCAACGACCAGGGCGTCGCCGGCAGCGCTTCCGAGACCAAGAACGCCAGCGAGTCCCAGCTCAAGAACCTGAGCTCCAACCCCAAGGGCCCGCTCGAGGACAAGGCTGCGGACGCCGCGTCCAAGGGCGTTGGTAACGCCAGCGGTGCGACGAAGCAGTAGATTATGATGGATGGCATACGTAATGATGGAATGAATGAGAACTCTTTTTCTTCTTATGCTTGATTGCTTTACTTTTCCCCCTGTTTTCAATGCAATCTTGAGTGATGGTGGTATGAGGCGTTATGTGTTTAGATGGTTTGGGATATGAACAGGCCTAGGATTCTTGGTGTCTACGCAGGCTGTGGCTATAATAGTATTTAGCACATCATGTAACGTCTACAGTGCATTTGTAGTACAAAGCCGAGCATAAATGGCTCTGAACATGTCTGCAATCCGTGTCGGTCGCCATGCACCTCCTCCTCGTCTCACAGCAGACTAGCGAAGTCTGGCTGGCAATGTCAACATCCGAATCTGAGGGCCGCTACGCTTCTAGATGCGCGGGCTGATTGGCTTTCTCCGCCGAATATCTCGGCGGTGCCTGTGATCAGGGCCCGCACGCTGCATGGATTGTTTCGTTGCAAAACTGCAGAACATGCTCAGTCGTCTTGGCCAGATTTTGTCGTCGTAGATAGTATTGGAACACACGCAATGCAGATGGCATTCTCCAGCAGTGCTGCCGAACATTGGATGTCGTCTCTTTAAGACGGAGACTGAGGTCTCACTTACTTCACCCTCTCCCACGGCCCCTCGTCGCGCTGGTACCACGGCCAATGCCACTTCCTCTTGACGCCGCGGTCGTCCCTCTTCCCCTACCAGTCTGCCCTCCGACACCAGTGTATCGACTTGTCGTCGAAGAAGGCACACCCCGAGTGCTTCGCATTCGGCCAACGCCTCTCGTAGGCGCCGCCGCCGCCGCAGCCCTCTTCCTCTCGTCCTCTTCCGCTTTCCTCTGAGCTTCCTCCCTCCGTCTCTGCTCCTCCACAAGCCTTCTCTCCGCCTCAGCCTGCCGCCTGACCTCCTCATTCTCCATATCCTCCAAGTCCTGCGTCGCGCCGTTCCATTGCGGGTTTAAGATCAGGCGTTGGTTGTGCTCCGTCTGGCCGAGAATGCGAGTCCATGTGGCCAGCAGCGTAGATGCGTTATTGACTGTCTGATGTACTGTGCCCATGTTCGCCTTTGCCTTTTCCAGCGACGCCGTCACGCCCTCTATCACACGGTTGACCTCGCGGACGCGCTCTAGCTCGGCCTGCAGGCGCGCGTCTCGTGCTTCGGCAGCGTCATGTCGTGACTCCGAGCGCGCATGCTTATTTTCAGTGCTAGGGGTATGTTTCTGCGTCGTCGTACCGCTTTCAGGGCTGGCGAAGAGGTCTTCTTCGTCTTCTTGCAGGCGCAAGCGGGCGATGTCTGGCGTCTCTGCGGGCTTCGACATGTTGGCGAGATGCGGGCAATTGGTGGAAGTGCACGCGTCTTTACGCGTATTTGCTAATATCCTCGGTCTTTCCGTGTTTGTTTGTTGATATTCGAGCTGCAGGGTGACGTGGAGATGTTTCGAGTGCCGGCGTGCTTGGGAGTGGGATAGGCACGAAAGGCGGGCGCCAGGGTTCGCTCGTGGGCGGGTGCGTGGGCTAGCGCCGAATCCGTCCCCAGCCACACCGCTGGCCGGCACGTCGCGCCAGCGCGGAGGACGGAATACACTCTCGCCCTGCCTTCGCCGATTCTCTGACTTCATCGTCTCCCTCTGCAACCGCCCGACAACAAACACACGCGAAATATTGTATACGGATACGCAGATTTACCCTCGCCAAAACATTCGCCGACCTATCCAAGTCATCTGGCCATATACAGGAACGCCGTGCACGCATTCGACAGCGCCTCGCGCGCGCATTGGGACGAGAACCATCACCGCCTGTTTGCGCACCGCGAGACTTCCATCCGAAGTGATTCTACCAGGACGGTACGAACCTCGACCGATCGCATCGCAATAGACGGCTTTCACCTCCCACGCTACTCCTGATTGAGCGCAACGTCACCTCACCGCCGCCGTCGCGCGCCGCTTCCGCGCAGCTTTATTACGACAATGGCATCAACACCGCCGCCGGCGTCACGGCGCGCTCGCACACCACCCACCCCTTTGCACGGCCCGCTGCACGACGACTACGAACCATACTCTCCACGCCGCTCCAAGCGCACCGCCGCGCATAGCAACCCTTACGGCTCTGCCAGCTCTGAACGTCCGCCTAAAGTAAACCTACAACGCGCAACCACCCCACCACCGACCGGCAAGAAAGCGCGTTTCGCCAGCACACAACTCTCATCTCCGCCCTCATCGCCTGCATCTCCACAGCGACGTTCGGCTCAGCACAAGACCCCAAGGAAAACGCCCGTCAGCCGCGCGTTTGCGGACTTGCTCAGCGATTCGGACAACACACCGCGCCGGCAACAACTTCCCACTCCGCTGTCAGTCCTGCCGACACCGAGCAAAACACCCAAGAAGCGCAGCGCTGCGACGATGAACAGCACCGCGCGCATCCTCAACTTCCAGCCGCACTCACCCAGCGATGTCATGCCTTCGCCACGCAAGATGAAGAAGCCGGGTCACGCTCGCAGCCAGTCCTCGCGCGGCTTTGAGCTGTTTGAGGACGGCACCAATAGCAGCCAGGAGCAGATCCAGATTTTCACTGACTCGAATGCGCGCATCCCGGAGCTTGATGGTTCCGAGGATAACCCTTTCGTCGGCCCTCGTCAGACTCGCGCTGCTCGACCTCAAAGGTCCGCTAGGACAGATGAAGAGGCGGAGTTTAACGACCGTGTCAGCAGAGACGAGGGAATGGTGTACTCTTTGTAAGTTGAATCGCCGCAATCCCACTATTGGCGGGATCTAAGCTAACATTTCATCTACAGCCGTGGCAAGAAGATTTTCCGTCGCTTCGCTGGCGACGACCAAGACGATGGAGGCTCGTCACCTGACCTTGCCCAACGTTCCCTCAGACGCCAAGCGGGCATCGCTGCAGAGCGCCCGCTCACCCGCAGCTCGATCAAACCTCGCCTCCTCTTCCCCAACGAAGATCAGCTCCGCGAGCGCGAGGAAGCCACTGCTTCGGATGAAGTTGACGAAGAAGCCTTGACCGATATCGAACTCCCTGTCCCCGCCAAAAAGCAACCAGCCAAGACCGCCACTCCGCGCAAGCCCGCCGCATCCCACCTCGCCACCCCGCCCTCTACCAAGCGCACAAAGCGTATTGTCGACGCCGCGCCTGGCCCCGCTCCTTCCCTGGAAATGGTGGTCGAGGAGCCCGAAGACGCCCCGGCTTCACCCGTCACGCGCAAGGCTACTAAGGCTAAGAACCGTAGTCCTTTCGACGATTGGCCGCGTCTGAAGGCGCCTAGCTCTTCCTCTAGCCGCGGAAAGAAGCGCACGGCCTCCGAGTCCGTCGAGCCTGCTGATGATGTCGCTCCTAGCAGCAAGCGTACTCGCAGCGGAGCGGTGGCTAGTCCGACGTGATTTTCTTTTCGATAATATCACCGGATCACCAACGCTGGAGGCAGCCGGCGACTGATAATGCGCCAGCTGTCGAAGCCCGCATCTACTCCGGCGTTCGTGGAACTATTTCCTCCATGGCGGAGAACAGCCTCCTCTCACCTTTCGTTTCTCTACCCTTTAGATTCCCTTTTCAAACTCTGGGAAGGCGTTTGTACCACTCGGCTCTCATGTCGAGATTTCGGAAATGAGCGAATAACAATCGGCGAAAGGGACAACAGGATCAGCGATGGAACTAGGATCGACGAGGATAGGATAGGATACCCTTTGCTTTTTAATCAGCCTCCCAAAAGAGAGGCAATTTGCAGATAGTGAATGAAATTGAATCATGAAGATTGAAATCGAAAGCGTCTCCTTTTTTGTTATGACAAGTCTAAAGCACCTGTTCCGGTCGCCGAGGGGTACCGTTGATGATGTTGTTAGGCATATCGCATCCGCGCGCAGAGCCTCTCATGACGTGACATGTCATTCGGAACGCAACACTGCCACGGGAGGCTGTCTTGGTTGCTTGGAGGAGGTGCTTCGTCGGTGTGCCTTCTTTTCGCACCGCCCGTCGCGACACTAGCGAAGACGAAGAGATAGGTAGGCAGAAAAGCCGTGGGGACTTCAAGGCGTTGATGGATTGCGAGCATCTCACAAAAAGGCTATACAGTGATCCAAGACTGTGTACATCACCGCTTGCCCAAGTCGATATCCCTCACCTTGACCAGCCCATTCTCGCCGCCCTCTTCCACACCTCCCTCAACGCCAAAGAATGGCTTGATGGCAACATCCACAACATCCTCCATCAGCCCCTTGACCAAATCCTGCAGCTCGCCACCCGTCTGCGCGAAATCAGGGAACGCATTGACCTCCATCAACCACGCCGTGCCCGCCGCGTCAACCATGAAATCCAGCCCGAAAAGCTCGAAAGCATTCGGCAGCGGCTGGAAGTGCACGCTCATGCTGCGCGCGGCGGCCTCGAACGCCTCGCCCGTCGCGGAGCAGATCTGCTCGAAGACGGACTCGCGCCAGTCGGCTTCGCCTCCGCCTGTGCTGGAGGATGATGTGCCGAGGCTGGCGGGCAGCGACCAAAAAGCGTGCACGCTGCCTTCGCGCTCGCCCGTCTGCAGGCATGTGTTTGTCAGGTGCGCGCTGAGGTCGGGCTGCGCGCCCGCTGTTGATGAAGGCGCGGCGTAGGGTTGGGCGGCGAAGAGGGCGAGCATGGGTTTGTAGACGTAGACTTTCAGCGCGCCGGCCGCGAGGACGTAGGTGCGGATGTGGAATTTGCGGCCTGCGGAAGGGTGTGGTTGGGGCATGAGCAAGGGCGGGTCGATGTATGGCTGGGCGACGAAGTGGCGGAGTTGCGAGGTGATGATGCCTTTTTCGTCGTCGTCCTCGTCTGCGGGTTTGGAGGCGGGCGCGGCGTCTTCGTCGCCTGAGTGGGCTGCTTCGTCTTCGTCCTCTTCGTCGTCGGAAGGCGGGTCCCATTCTTCGAAGATCTCTGTGAGCTCTTCCTCCGAGCTGAAGAGTCTGATACCTTGGCCTCGATCGCTCATGCCGGGCTTGAGAATCCACCACTCTTTGTCTGCGACGTCTTTCGACTCATTACGCTGCCAGCTTTCATGCAGCTCGAAAGCTTCGATGAGAGCATCGTCCAAGAACTCGGAAAAATCCACTTCGATTTCTACTCCAGGCTTTACATGATGCTTCAAGGCACTCTCGGGATTCTTGGTGAGCCAGTGCGAAACGGTTGTAGATAGGTAATGCTTCCGGATGAGAGCTTTGCGGATGACATAACTATTCGAAAGACATGATATCGAGCCGCTCATAAGCCTGTCGAAATCCAAGCTTTCATATTGCCGCCATTGCAGGAACTTGCTGTCCGCAGAGGGCAACTCTGACGCATCTTTTACAAGGACTAAAAGTTCCTTCGGTAGACGAGCTTTTACTGCATTCAGCAGAAGTGGCTGAACGTATGGATCCTCGTAATCGATACAAGCGTAAATCTTTTGGCTCGCCATTGTGATCCAGATTTCCAGTCAATCACCGATCGAACAATGTCGTTCTCCAGACCCGAGAATCGAAGGCTTGGAATTCCTCTGATGAGCCGGAATTCCTTCCGCGCCAGCGCGCTGCTTTCGCGTCAAGCTCGCGCGGTCTTCACGTTCCACGCGTCGCCCGCGTGTGGACGTACCCCTCCAGCACGGCGAATGTGCATTGAACATTATCCACCACTTCTTACTTGGTGAGCTTTCTACGTAGTCCGGTGTAACTGAGATCCTGGGCTTACCTAGAAGGGATTCGCTTCACATGGTTCAGAGGGCAAGGTAGGACAAGCCGGTGTCTCCGTTCAGAGAGATGAGTGACTCGGAAAAAGCGTCTCCATGAATCAAGAAGACCCGTCCGCGAACATATCAAAGATTGACTTTATGTCTTCTTCGGCGGCGCTTTGGTGAAGAAAGAACTCAGCTTCTTCATGCCGCTGGTGTTCGCCTTAGCCAGCTGCTGTACACCTCTCGAAGTGTTCTTCTTCCTGATCTCGTCCTCTTCTTTCTTCTTGCGCTTGGCTTCTGCTTTCTCAAGGGCATCTTCGTCGTCGTCCGCGCTCCGTTTGCGACTGATGTTGTCGCTCAAGGAACGTAGCGCTTGTGCTTGCTTCTTGACGCTGGCGACTTGATCGAGATGCTTGTCGAGTGGCTCGAAATTAACGGGCGAAGTCGGTGAGCTCAAGGCTTCCTGTAGCCTTGAGCGAACAGTGGCGGGGATGTAGGAGATCGTGATGAAGTTCATGGCAGTGCGAATCCGGAGGAGCTCGGCGACATTGTCCACAGTGTCGCTTTGACTTTCCGTGGGTGTCGTGAGGGCTGTCGACGTTGTTGACACTGCGGCGGACGAGTCTACAGAAGCGCTCGTCTCCTGAGACGTTGCAGCGCTTTCAGCTTCTGGAGCGGCGTCGTCTGCAGCAACACTAACGCTGGAATCCTCTCTCTTGATGCTGAGCACTGGCATTTCCAAGGCTTGCTTCACGAATCGCTCTTCCATAGTCTCCGGTAAACCCTTTTGGACCATTTTCCTCGCTTTCGAAGCCAGCTCCGCTGCCAACTTTGGCACTGAGAGTTGGTACATCTTGTCTTCGCCGTCACCCATATCCAAACAATCGCATACCGCTTGCATGCGTCGCTCCATTGTTTCTTCCAAGCTGTTGAACGTGCTTTGACGTAGCAATTGTTGTAGCTGGCCCAAACCTTCACCTTCCGTCGTGTACAAGTAATCCGAGAAAGTCAGATAGCTCCCAGAATCAGCCTCAGCCAACAGCGGTAGTAAGATGAATAGAGGGTCGACAGGGGTGGCAACGAAGAGATCGGGCTTGCCAAGAAGATATCCTTGATCTTGTTCGCTTTCACCGGCATCAGCAGGCTCGCTCTGCGCTTGCGTCTCTCCTAGTCGGCGAGGAGCCAATAGCCAGCTTCGGCATGCCTTCTTTGGCGCAGCGATTTTCGTGAACTCGTAAAAGCCCTTCTGTGGACAGACGAAGAATCTAGTGAGGGAAGATGTCACGCTTGGCAGGCTCAGGATGCGAGCTTCGGCAGAGGCATCTTTCGGTAGGATGAAGACATGCGGTGGCTTATCGACACTCGGTGCAAGGTCCCTTGTTGAATTTTTTGGTTCCGTCTCCTCTGTTTTCGAGGGTGTGGCCTTCGTGGGCTTCCTGGATCGTGTTTTCATGCTGGCGATAGACGGTACTGGTGAAGGTCGATACAGGGCCGTGGCTCGCGAGCGTCCCGATCTTGAAAATATGATGATCGATGCTCCAGAGAATTCACAAATGTAGAATGTTGGTTGTGTTTCAAAATCTGGCGATTATAAAAAGGGAAAGCTGCGTGTAAATTGAAACGCGTGGAGCTCCAAAAGCGCGAGGGCGACGCGATGCGGAGTCGGGGCGTCCAGGCCGCTGGTGCTTCCCCAGCTTTCGTTGTTTCACATTGAGAACCTGCCGTTCTGTTGACCAACACCAGCTGAGCATGCGATAACACGGCGCATTGTTATGCTCTCGTTTCCGACGAGGGCCCCTACGTCAACATGGTTGTCGTTCGCGAATCACCCCGTGCGAAAGTCTCCCCCGACAAAAACGGCGCGCAATGGCCCCCGCGATCGCCGTTCGAGGCGCTGATGGCCTCACCGAGTGGAAAGAAGAGGTGGGAAGACAGGAGGCAACGCAATACCGACAGATCGCCTTCACCGTCGCCACTGAAGCGCCCTATGAGCAGCTCCAAAGCGCTCCAGGATGTTGCCATGGCCGACGAGGATGACGACGACGAAGCTGAAGATGAGGAGACCCTGCAGCTCAAGCTGCAGCAGATTGAAATGAAGCTTCGGCTGAAGAAATTACAAGGCAAGAAAAAGAGTCCAGAGGACGAGGAGCCGAGTGAATCTTCGTTACGATCGAGCAGCGCAAGAGCATCTCCGCCAAAGCCTCTGCAGCCTCCAATCTCGCAACCATACTTGCGCCGCCCTGATATCGAAGTACCTGTGTCGCCAACACGAGATCGCCAACCCCTGGGGAATCCAGTTTCACCGGCTCGCGCTCGACTTGGATTGAGTGCTGCGGCAAAAGCGCAGGATATCTCCCTAAAACGAGCGCGCGACGGCACTATCAAGCCATCAAGTTCACAGCAGACTCCTACCTCGCGGATGAAAGAAGAAATAGCTCGGCCCGTTTCTTCATTCAGCGCCCGGTTAGCAAAGTCGCGGCAAGAGCAACAAGATCAACAAGCGAGGAATGATCGCATCGAGCGCGCACGTGGCAATGGTTTCAACTTCCAGGATAAGTTGAAGAACAGTACACCGACGAGCAGCAGGACACCAGGTGACAGCGCGCGTCCTTCGAGTCAATTCACTGGGGAGCGGATGCCTTCCGCGGTCAAAGGCTCTGACGCTAGCGACCAAATAAGAGGCAGATCCACGCCCTCATTCGCGCCGGAGTCCAACCCATTTGTCACGACTACAAATTCTCAAAGCAAATCTGGAACACAAGGCGATGGGCATGATCACGGCGGCCCTGCTGACGAGAGTGATGTCAATATCCCTTGGGACAACAAACAAGACGGCTCTGGCTACGATCCCTTCTCTGGAGTTCATCTCACGAAGCGACATATAGCACATGTCGACGTGGCACGAGCGCTGGAGGGTTCTGAACTCTACCCATTACCTCGACTTTTGAAAGAAGTGAAGGCTCCCGAGTACGACCCTCCTGATTGCGAGTCTGACTACATTGTCTTTGGCATTCTGGCGTCAAAGTCTACTCCCTACAGCCACAAGCAGACGCACCGCACGAATGATAAAAAACAGCCGCAAGAAGATGCGACGGCTCCGCGAAACAAGTTCATGGTCATGACTTTAGTGGACCTCAAATGGGAAATCGACCTCTTCCTTTTCGGCACTGCATTCGATCAATTCTGGAAATTGACAGAGGGGACGCTTCTCGCCATTCAGAACCCAGCGATACTTCCGCCCAAAGGCAACCAAAACAATGGGAAATTTTCGCTCAAACTTGGCTCCAGCGAAGATCGTGTAATGGAAATCGGTACAGCGCGAGACCTCGGATACTGTGTAAGCGTAAAGAAAGACGGCAACAAATGCGGTGCGTGGATCGACAAGCGCAGTACACAGGTGTGCGACTTCCATCTCAACCTCATGATCGATCGCAACCGAAAGGGTCGGATGGAGGTCAACACGATGTGGCGTGGTGGAACTTCAGATTCTGCCGAACAATGGAAGAAGAGAGCGCAAAATCCCGCAAATGGCAAGAAAAGTATGCCTGGAAAGTCTGCTGGGGAGCATGGTAGGCTCTGGACTGTGAATACCGGCTTTGGCAAGAGTGCTGCTAGTCTGTTGGACGGTGAGGACAAGGCTTCGGTCGAGAGTCTGACCGCCGAGGAGACGTCTCGCCGCCGTATTGCCGCCGCGCAACGCGAGCGAGATTTGGCCAGAAAGCTGGAGAACATGGGCGGTAGTGTTGGCGCAGATTACCTTCGAGCTCGCCAAACTCACACTACTACCTCAACTACGACTCGCTCAAGCCACACATTGTCCCAAGAATCAACATCCTTCGAGAAGCCTTCAGCTTCCGAACTCGGCTTGTTGGGCAATAAAGCGACCGCCATCCTCCTCTCGCCCGCCAAAGACCGCAAAAGGCACTTCGGCGTCGGCGCCATTTCCTCAGCAGGCACAGAAGCACTAGGCTGGGGCGGCGCGAAGAAATCTGGCCTTCTACAACCAAAACCCAACAGGCTCGGCAGCCCCGAGAAGGGGCAGACGAAACTCACGCCTCAACCTCTCCGAGGCGTGATACGGCCGGCGAGCCAGGATGGCAGTGTCAGTCCGAAGAAGCGCGCACGCTTTGCGCTGGACAAGGGGATCAGGGAACCGGGGCGGGAATCTTTGGGAACGGTTGGACTTGGGAACGACGATGACGACGATGACGACTTGGATATTGTGTAGAACGCTTTCGTATTGCTTCGCGTGTCACCACAAAAGTTTCGGATGTGCGCTGGGCATTTTTAGAGGGATCAGGAAATACGATTATCGTGACCTCACCTTTTGCAGGTCGACTTCTCTGCATATCTCTTCTCCATCACTTTCCTCTCAGCAAATCGCTGGATGCAGGGTTCATGCGGGTATTGCTTGCAGAATGTAGATGCTTGTTGCCAAGTTGGTCTATCTATGAATTGTCCGGGTATCAGAACGCTTACACACTCAACACGCTATGCCAGACAAAACAGCTTAAATGCTCGCTCTCCTCGGCGCCATGGTTCTACGCAGATTCCTTTGCTTCTCCGTCTCCTCCATCACAGGCAGCACGCCCTCATCCCTCAATTCAGCCAAATACTTCTTACCAAATTGATAGCCCACCTGGTAGATCTCGTCGAACTTGCCAAACTCAAGCGTCCCGTACTCCTCGATTGGCGGGCGCATGTACCGGCAACCCGGTGTGGTCTTGGCGCGCTCCAGGTTGTCATTGCTGCTGACGTACGCCAGTCTGGCCTGGATTTCGGACAGAGTAGGCGGATTAGGATAGGAGGAGAACGGGTTCCAGCGATTGAGCGAGGCCCAGAAACCCGACAGCGAGTCGCCGTAGGACTGCGGAGTATCATCGTCGAGAGCGCCGACGTCGATGGCGAAGATGATGTCGGCTCCGAGAGACTTCATGTGGGAGACGGTCAAGTTGTCCACGTAGCCGCCGTCGAGGAGCATGTTCCCTTCGTCGCACATGGGCGGGAGCAGACCGGCGAGAGACATCGATGCGCGGACGTACCGCCACACGTAGCCGGAAGTGTGGATTTCCGAGCGAGACTTCGAGATGTTGGTCGTGTTGCAGTAGTACTCCAGCCAGAAATCTTCGATCTGGGAGTCGCCGAAGGTCTTGAAAATGCCGCGGTTGAATTCATGTCCGGTGGTGTACGAGGCCGAAGGATATGTCACATCTAGCGCGAAGCGCCACATGCTGCCCATACGTCCGGCGAACTTCTTAGCTCTTCCGTACATAGGCACAACATCTGCGTCCCATGCATAGAGTGCGCCGATAAACGCGCCAATCGACGTTCCGCCAATAATATCGATTGGTAGGCCCGCTTCCTCCAGCGCGCGGATCACACCGACATGAGCTATGCCTCTGGCGCCACCACCGCCAAGCACGAGACCAACGCTCCGACCGCAGAGACGACGAGCCAGCCGGTGAAAGTCACCTTTGAAAGGTGTGTCGGGAGAGTACAGCGGGGTGTGTCGTACGCGCCGAGAGGTGTATTTTTGAATCTCGGCTTGCAAAACTTGAACCCGCTGTTTGATGACATTTCCAAATTTCCTCGTGGGTGGGTGAGCAGGCTCGACAGTCTGGCGGAACGACATTTGCACATGATGGTGACCGCCGTTGATCCACGGCCTGTTGCGCAACCATTCCCTGGTAAGACCTGGAGGACAGTAGCGCTCTGCATGGAGCAAAATGAGTTCTTTCCGGGCTGTTGTCTTGGTAGTCAGAAGGAAGCGCTCATATTCTCCGATGTTGGCCGAGCCTTCGGCAAGACCGACAAGATAAATGCAATCGGCTTGGCTGATGCATGTCTGTGTCCAAGGCGATTTGACACTGGTATCAGCGATATACAGGACGATACCGTACTTCTCTTCCAGATCAGCAAGATACTGAGACAGTTTAAGTTTCCCCATCTTGCTAAAGGCATGGCGCCCCAAATGGTTCAAGATGGATGCTTGATTCAGGGAAGTCACTCCGTTGAAGGTGCCAATCTGGTGGAGTGCGGCTTGTAACCGGTGGCCGAATTCAACCACAGGCACGCCAGCTGAACATGGCACGATGGCAACAGTCCTGAGATTGTGGGTCGAGTTGACTTTGTTTCGAGAGACAGACATCTTGCTTTCATGGGAGGGCTCTCCCATTGGCCCTTCAATCAGAGCTCGCATCCTAGAAGCAATGATCTTTGAAACCTTGATCGTGATGCCTGGGTGCTCTTGAGCCAAACTGTTGAACAGAGTTTTGGGGAATTTCGCGAGTTCGGTGTCACGGATGGCGTGGAGAGTGCCGGGTCGGACGGACTCGGTCAGTACCTCCAGTTCGCCAACGCTGTCTCCTTGGCCATATTCGCCGATGGCTTTCATTGTGCCGTCGCTACCTTCTTGAATTGCTCTCAGCCGCCCATTTAAGACAATGTAAATGGCGTCGCTATCCTCGCCCTGATTATAAATCGTTTGCCCCGTGTTGACTTGGACCCATTCGAGCGCGAAATCGATGTGAAGGATGAGCCTGGGCAGCAGAGTGGCAAGACGCTTTGCCATTGTCAGTAGGACAATCGGATGTCTCTCGACGACCTTTTCAACAATGTTGCGCGGCAAGAAGCCGACGTAGACATCGGTCTTCGCCGTGACATCGATGAACGACCTGTAAGAGGAGACAGTGCCCATGTAACCGGCAAGCCCACCTGGTTTTATCATGAAGAGGCTCTTATTACGGGGCTGCTTTTTGCGCTTTGGATTCTGAGCACTGCCGAAGGAATGTGATCGCGAGGAGCTGTTCTTCCGGGGTCCAGGGTTGAGGAGCTGCGATGCTTCGATAGCGCCTTGTCCGGGGGCAGTTCCAAGTACATTTGCGTCTGCATCGTCATCGTCGACGGGAACACTGACATCCAAGAACCCATCAATCACGTAGTACAAGCCAGGGTTGCGTTCGCCCTGTTCGACAAGCACGGAACCTTTGGGGAAACAAACGATCTCCACTTCGTGCTTCAGATCCTCCAACACGTTCACATTGCCTCCGACGCTGTACGCAGAAGCTGATGCAATGGAATCCGAGTCGCCATCACCAGATCCACCAAACGGATCCATGAATCCGAAAGCACTATTGAAGATCGCCGTCTGGCGCTTCGAATCGAATGAAACAAGTCGGGGTGACTGAGCCGCAGATTGCGGCTGTCGAGTACCATCCTTGAGATTATCCAGACCTATTGCCTTGAGCATGCAATCCATTACACCTTCGCGGAAAAGAACATCTTCGTCTACAGATTCCTGGCGATGCAATGTCTGGCGAGGATTCATGTGCGTCGTAAGTGGATCATGCGTTTTCTGCGACAGTGGGGTGCCCACATTCACATCCGAGCGATTTGGAGTATGATAAGGCTGCGAAAAGCTAGTGCGGTTCCTACGACCTGGGTTTCTTGCCGCATGGATGTTGGTCAAAAGGTCGCCAGCGCTGACTTGATCGCTTAATGGATTTCCAATGTCGGCAGAATTCAATTCACCGCTGCGTGATGCCATACGAGATTGCATGACGGCGTCACGTCTCAACCCACTGCCCGAACGCTTCCTCTGGGTCAGCAAAGGGTTGTGCAACGCGATGCCCTTCATCCCTTCTTCGGCAGGGACCCGTTCTTTCTCGGTACGGAATTTCTCCTTCAATCTGTCTAGAGCGTCGCCACGCAGGAAACCAGGGAGGTCATGATTTGTGTATCTATCCATTAGACGCTCGGTTCGAAGTACCTCACTCGTGAGACCAAGGTATGCGTGGCCAGTGGCCAGGGTCACTCTTTGCAAGCGGGTGAGGATCACTTGGACGATATGGGCAGTCGCTTTCGGGTAGATTCTTGTAAGGCGGTGGAACGCTGTTGCGGGGATGATTGCGATGGTCGTGTCTACAGTCGCCCTTGCAACAATATCAGGGTGTGCAGAGGCAGACTTCGAAGGTCTGGAACGTTTCGGAGTCTCATTACCGACAAAGCTCGAGTACCTGCTTGATCGTGGTTGATGTTGATCGCCAGAAGGGTCAAGGTTGAGTGGTGGAGGTTCTCTAAACGCCGCACTACCATTCAACGTCGAGGACCTATGTCTCGATAGAGGGCGGGAGTCTGCCCTGGATCGAGATGGGTTCATGCCCATAGGACTTGTTGTACCCGAAGCGGGAGCAGACAAGTCTTCGGGGGTGTACGTTGCAAAGCTAGATTGCTTCCTCAGGCCAGGGCGTGTATCACCAGCCTCAGTCGGGCTGTCTTCGTCATCGTGGCGGAGCTTGACGGTCTCTGTGAACAACGCCAGGATAGAGAACAAGGAAGACATGGGGGCGCCATTCTTCACCTCGGTCAGAAGCTGATAGGTTCGGTTGCCACTGGAAGGGTCGTCTGCAGGATCGTCGTCAATCGCGGATTCGTTGCCAAGGTCGCCCCCAGAGTTGGCGCGATTGGATTTGACGAAGATCTGGACCAGTCCATCGACGACCAAACAGAAGCCCTTTTCTTCCTCGAGTAGCAGAGTCTCCCCGGCAATGAGCTTTCTGGTCTGCATAGTCCTCGTGAGCTCGTGGAAGACCGGCCTCTCCAAATAGCCAAAGACCTTAATGGCACTAAGGAACTCGTCGAAGTAGTTCGCGAGACCTGGTTTCGAGTCATGTTCCTGGGTTTCCGGGAAGACTTCCACTTGAGGCTCCTTCCTCTGCGGCTCAGGCGGAAGCCTAGAGTACATGTTCAAGAAGCGGTAGCGTACGAACCAGCTCACTGTCGACGCGAAGACCAGCAAGAGGACGAGTAGGGTCGTCATATTTAAGGTCAGAGTGAAACTTCTTGACAAGAACGAGAAGATCCATGTCGGCAGCGTGATCGTAATGAAGCTGATGATCCAGTACAGCAGACTCGGGATGATGGTGAAGACGCCCAGCAGTAAGCCCCCAAGCATCCCGGCCGTCGACTGGACATCAGCTGGGCCGTTGTTGGCGACAGAGGTGGCGTGGCCGGCGAGGGATGTGACCGTCTCAGTCATGGTGGAAGGCGCCGAGGCGACCACGCGCGACACATCCATCGTTTGCCGCGTGCCTGTGCAGCCCACAGCTGGTGCTCGTTGCTTCGCTGCCCGTCGTCCAATAGTGCGGTCAACGTGCGTCGAAGCGGCTCGAGCCAATTCACGCTGGTACTTGAGGCGACCTGATGCCTGAGGCACCCAACGTCTCGGCTCACTTGCTCAAGGTTCACAGCTCGCGCGCATCGCATCGCGTTTCGTGAATGTTGCGATTGAGCATTGCTGCATTCGCTCTCCCACCCACTCACCCGCCGTGCTGATCACGGAAAAGCTCCCAAGATGTCCTCCCAACCGCGCTCCTTCCACCAAGATTTTATCGCAAAAGTCCGCTATTCGAATCAGCTTCCACCGCCGCCAGACCCCCCAAAACTACTTGATATCCCTGGCACCGGTCTTGCAGGAGGACAGTACACCAGCGCAGGCTATGCATCAAGATTAGCAAGAGAGCAGCCCTTGAATATCGAAGCGGATGCGGAGTTAGGGATGCCCTTGGACCTGGTGGGCATCCCTGGTATCTTTGATGGCGACGAAAGAGGTATGAGAGGATATCCAAAGTGGAAGCATTGGCACAATACTAATTGATAATAGCGATCCTTGCGCAACCGGGCGCACGTATTACCAATCCGCGCGACAAGGCGCTTCTCAAACCGCTCAATGCCCTAGGCAAGCCCGCTTCAGCCTCAGAGCAGGTCTCCTTCCTTCGGAGAACAGAATACGCCGCCTCGTCAAGCCCTCAGATGTTCGCATCTGGTTCGTCGAAGGACCTGCTACGCCTGAGGAATGACCCCAAGCGAACCACAAAAGCACGAGACAAGGAGGACCCGATCAACATCTTGAGGAATGTAATCAAGGGATTCGACATTGCATACCCGCAAGATGCGCACAAAGGCGAAGATTCATCGGAGAAGCTTCGCGGTGCAGCAATCACGACTGAAGAGATCAAGGCTTGGTCGAATCCGAAACACCCCACGAACCCGGACCTACAGCTGCTCGACAGTTATCCCTTGCTCCCCGACCTCGAAGCGATACCCCAAATCGGCAGCTACATCGTCATGAAATTCCAATCAAATCCCACGTCGGTTACAAAGAAGTACGATACAAAACTCGACACTGCAATATTCAGACCAAGTGCCGACCCCGAGAAGGAAGCCATGTATGAGGTGAAGAAGGCGGAATGGAACCAAGAGTCGGGCGGGCCGAAACCGCTGCAGGAATTCAATTACGACTTCTACCTGCCGAATGACGAAGAGGCAGTCCGCGGAATCAAGCGCAAACTCGATGTCAACGATCCTGAGAATGACGACCCGGAGCTCTACACCGACGACATAGGAGATGATCAACGAGCGTTCAAGTACCCTCGCATTCGGACTTACGAGACATACAACCAAACCGGCGACGATGAGAACGTCTACAATAACAGCGTTGCCATCGCGTTGCATGACCCAGAAACAGATGTTGGCCGGGTACCTAACGCGAAGAAACGTCTGGGCAAGGGCGCGTACTTCTACCCGGTCTCCACAAAATTGATCATTCACTCGAAACGTAAGATGGGCTTGGGTATGGCGCCGGGAGAGGAGGACAAGCCTGACGAGCTTAATGTTACGATCCGCGATCCTGATGAAAACGACCAGGCCATGGTCGGGTTCCAGCAGGGGCTTCTAGATCCCAGTCTGCAGACCCAGGCTGTAGCCGAGGAGTAAGAACGTCCGCCGCTCGGGTCTCCTGATCTAGGGTTTGTAATGTATCTGATTTAGCAAGCGTTCTGCATCTTGTAGCACTAGCAATTTACGAGACCATCAAAAAGCGCGTGTGCCGTTCATGTCACCATATCCCATTTCCTTGGAATTTATCGCATTCCAGCGCCCCAACGCCGTCGCTAATCCCACAAAAATGAAGCACAAGCCTGGACTCGTGCCGAAAAGAATAAGACTGCATCAAACCGCAATGCGATCTTCTTTCCCCCCACACGCACCACACCCAGCATCACACCCTGAGATGAACTCAGGCTCATACCGCTCAGCATACCACCCATTCCGCACCGCACCAGAGGGATCGTTCTCCTCCGTCGCCGTCGAAGGATCCTTGACGTCCAGCTGGCCAGTCAGCGACGCAGACGTCGTGGGGCCCGAGACGACGTTCATGGAGCCGATCGCTTTGAAGACAGGCTTCTTCTTCGGCGCGCCGGTTTTTGCGGGCGCGAGCGAGATCGACTTGATTTCTTTGTTGCTGTCGTCGGGCTTGTTGCGCAGGTTGCCGGTGCTTTGGGTGAATTGGCGCATTTCTTTCAGGCGCTAAGAAGTTGTCAGTGAGGCAAAAGCGGGTTTTGAAGTCGTGGTTCTACGGACCACGCGGTGAGAATGGTCGTAGGAGGACTCGTGGGCTTGGAACTCGTTCATGCGAGCGTAGCCCTTTTGGCACAATTCGCCTGTTGAGTCGTCATCAGTCAGCGTCCTGTTTAAGAGATTGGCCTCAGGTCTGAAATCGTAGTCTTACAGTAGAAGGTCATCCTCGCTTGTTTTGCGCTCTCCGTGAGAGCCTGTGGCAACGTGCTTCCGTGCTGCGCTCATGTTAGAAAGTCGATCATCACTCGCAGGAGCGCGCAACGTACTGGAGCCATGATACGGGTCTGCCAATTATTTTTTCTGACTTTAAAAAAGGTTTTGTCCCGAGTTTGGTCGCTTCTTGTCTCTTCGTAGGCCTGTTCGCTCGCCAGATGGATGAATGTCGGATGTCTTTCACATGTCTGGATGTGAGGAACAAGGTGTGGTCAGTGCCACGGCTTTCGCGGGGACTCGACGAATGGCGGGCGAGGCGATGCACCTGACTTCACGACCTGCATATCGTCGGCGATAAACACACGACATCACACATCTACGTTCGGCGACTTGGACTTTCGAGTGGCAGCAGTCGCTACTCAAGAGGAGGTTCACTGCAACACCACCGCCGGCATGGCCGAGCGCGAAGATTCCATGGCGAGCCTGCAGGAGCTCGAACCCTCGCCCGTGGACGAAACACCGTCTACCTACAACGAAGACAACAAGGGCTACTTCCCCGATAAATCCTCCGGTACCTCCTCACCAAAGAGCACAAACAGCCTCGGACTCTCCCAGCACTCGCCGGCCTGGTACCTCACGCGCATCCAGCGCTACTCGTCTTACGCCTTCTCCGCCTTCGCCGTCGCCCACATCGCCAACACCTCGCTCATCCCGCTCGCGACCGGCAGCGTACAGGCCAGCGAGGGCTCCCTCCTGCTCACGCGACCCTACTACCAAAGCTGGCCGATCGCCGAGCCATTCCTGATCATCCTGCCGCTCGCGGCGCACATCAGCAGTGGCCTGGCGCTGCGGCTGTACAGGCGCAATGTGAACGCTCGGCGGTACGGCGCCGAGACGCGCTCGGAGAAGAAGCAGTACAGGGATAAGCTGTGGCCGGCGGTCTCGGGGATCAGCAAGCTGGGTTTCGCAGCGATGCCGCTGCTGGCGGGCCACGTGTTCGTTAACCGCGCGGTGCCGCTCGATTTCCCTGGCGGGTCGACGAACATCGGCCTCAGCTACGTGAGCCATGCGTTCGCAAAGCACCCCGTTGTCTCGTTTGCGGGCTTCGCGGCGCTGATCAGCGTCACTGTTTTCCACACGACTTGGGGCTGGGCGAAGTGGCTTGGCTTCACGCCTGATCAGTCGACGGCGGTGGGGTACGAGAGGCAGATGGCGAAGAAACGGAGATGGTACGTGATCAATGCTGTCGCGGCTGCGACTACGGCGCTTTGGATGGCTGGTGGGTTTGGCATCGTAGGCAGAGGCGGCGAGGCAGGCGGATGGGTGGGTCGCATGTACGATGAGATGTACCAGAGCATCCCGTTTGTTGGCAAGTGGATGTAGAAGGCTGCATACTGCTGTTTTTGTTAGATACCCATCTCGATTATACAGCCTTGAAAATAGAACGCAAGAACGGAGATTTGGTTCGGCTCGCACAAATCATCACGAGAAGTCGATCGAGAAATCGATTCCAGATATCACCTCTGGCTTTAGATGCCTTTAAATCAAACACTCAGATGCATTTCAAGGGTATCATAGCACACAAACATCATGATCATCATCCAAGCAAAAAGTCACTCACTTCAAACCGTCTCCTGCCTCGCAATCGGCCTCCTCTTCTTCTTCCGACTTCTGGAACTCAAGGCAGTCATCACCCTCGTCAAAGTACCATCCCGATCACCACCACCCTCTTCGTTCTCCCTCAGCCTCGCCTCATCCTCCGCCTCTCCAACCTTCCCCTTCCACCCACCCTCATCGCGATCCTCCTGCTTCTGTGGCCACAGAATATCCTTCACCAGCACCGCGCGAATCATGCACACAAACACCGTAAGCCAAATGCAAACCAGAATGCATGTCATAACACAACCCAGCACGCGAATCGCATGACTATCCAACGCCTCCGCGACCGCGAACGTCGCCGTGCACAGCGCCGTGTTGGGAAACACGTACGAGTACCAAGTCATAGCGAAGCGCCAGCGGTTGTGCTTGACGGTGGACCAGTGCGCGAAAACCGAGACGAGGAAGAACCACAGTGCGAGGCCCCAGAGCCACAGCCCGACCCAGTTGGCGAGGATCATGCTGACGCGGCCGGCGAGTTCGCCGTCGCCCATGAAGTGCTTTGGTACGACGTTCGGCAGGTGCTGGCCCATGTTGACGATGCCGGAGATCGTGAAGCCCGAGGGCCCGACAGAGATGAACATGCCGGGTCGGAGGCTCTCTTGCGGGAGCTTTTGGGTCATGAGGCGGTAGATGAAGGCGGCGTAGATCATGAGCGAGACCATGAAGCCGATGCCTTGGAAGATGACGCCGCCCACGATGACTTGCAGGGCTTCTTTGGGTGGTAGTTTGGGGGCGAGGACGCCAGCATGAGGGCCGATGACGAGCAGTGGGTAGGCTGGGAAGATCCAGACGGGCGTCATCTGGGAGATTGTGAAGGTCTGGGTTGACCATCTGAAGGATTGTCAGTTGGACGCTCGAAGAATGTGGTAGCTTTGAGAACCTACATCGTGAGATAAATGCCACAGCTGAAGAATACCGCAAGGCCACAATAGACCCAGAACAAGACGCTCATCGTCTCACGCAGCCATGGTCCAGCCTGAGGATTGTCGGTCCCGTACTCGGTCACATTGATCAAGATGGTGCCAAGACTGATCAGCCATGCTGGAATGAATAGGCTTTCGGTAGGGTGGAGGATCGACGACAGGAAGGTTGACGGGTGGAATTTGAATCTCAGGGAAATGGCGATCACATTGATCAGGAAAAGGGCAATGTTGAACAGGAAGAAGATGCAGCCAATGGTGTAGCGCCCGCGAAAGTCCCAGGGCACTGTAAGGGAGGTCAGAATCAGTGTTGCTTGCGGACCAAGCAAAAATGGGTCGAAACTCACAGCTGTAGATCACGTTCGCAATTCCTCCAGTAGCCATCTGCCACATGATCAGTTAAGCTCACGTTGATCGATTTCACCGCCCCTTCCACGAACCGTCATGGTAAACCACGTCCAAGTGAAATGCTTAATTCTCTGCTTGAAGTGCATGTGGTAGTGACGGTGGCCCTTCTCCGTTGCAGGCAGAGGCATGGGAACCGTGTTGTCCTCATGCTGCGTGACGCCATCAGGAACGGTTTCCTCCTGAGATATTTGCTGTGAGGCACTGCCAGCACTCAAAGGGTGTGGAGGCTGCGGTGGGAAGTAACCCAGCTGCGGTCTATTTTCGCGTGACCATTGATCGCGAATGGGAGGTGTAAAGGGTGGCCCTGAATGATGATATCAGCCCCGTGGGAGCAGTGTCGTAGAACCGCAGCACATCCAACTCACCGTCATCCCTGTGAGCGAATGGATTGGCCATCATTTCGCCGCGATTGTGAACCGAGTCCAGTCAAGTCTCGTCCGGTGTGCCAATGCGACCTTCTCTCCCCTCGGCGTCCATGAAAGCGTCGACTGCGGGCCAGCAACTAGGAAGATCTGGTAACACCTGGACGAGAGAAGCAGGAGAGGACGCCCTCGAACACCTCGGGTCTCTCAGTGTGGGGGAAGCACAGAGGGTGTTGCGTGTGTATGTGCCCGCGGGCTCTGGACAAAGTCGGATCACGGCAACAGCTCGCAGGGACGAGCATACAACGAACGGCTACTGCGGCGCGGCATTGCGTGCACTGGTCTGAAGCGCCTAGCTGTCACTATTATCAGTCGGGCTCCTGCCGCCAAACCCGGGTGTCGTGTGCCGCCCGACCGCTAGAGATGCTGCCACCGCGCGACAACACGCCGGGCGTGGGCGGAAAAGCTTCGCCAGGCTCGATGGTGGGCGCCACTGGCTGATCTTAAGGGTTTCGGCCCACATCGCGGTCGGAAGTCGGGTGTTTGGCATCTCTAGCGCAGCAATGCCCGGCCGACTCAGCCATCTCGTCATATCGGCCGTGTTATCCCACCTGTAGCGACACTTGCTTGAGCTGCAGCTTGTAGCTGCTATACGCGACGACTTCCAGAAAGAGACGCGTGCATCGATAAGCTAGTTACCTAGACTACAAACACAATCAATCGATCGAAACGAAAGGATCCGACAAACCGCACCCAGAGCCGCAGACGCCTTCGCTATGCCACCTTGAATCATACACACGGCCCATCCAGCAAAACCCGCAGCCAGCCGAAACTCCAAAAAAACATCTCCCACGAACCCACTCCCTGCCAACGTCTCTCCACGCCCCCGTTTGTCCGTAAACTTCGCCGCGTTCCGTCCCCTCCATCCGATCACCAGAAACTGCACCAGCCGATGTAGTGCTGGCACAGGTTCTCCAGATTCGTCGCCTCGCTGAGCAGCTTCTCCACCTGCTCCTCTACCGGCAGCTCTTTGTCCTTCTTGAAATCGCGACCCGTCAGCTTCTCCTTCACGCGGCTCAGCACCTGCAGCGCGCGCGCGTTCTGCACCTCCTTCTGCTCCGGGTCCTGGTTGCCGTTGACGTGCGCGACACTCGTGCGGTTGCGTGGACGCCATGAGCTGCCCGGCCGCTCGGAGGACTCGTTGGGGTCTCCGCCCATAACGGATGGCCGGCGGCCTTCGGTGGGACCGGTATGCGTGACGCCACCCATAATAGAGGCGCGGCGGTCGGAGGGGAAGGATGGCTCGGGCGGCGACTCGCGCGTGTTGAGGCGCCAGGTGAGGAGGGGGTCGTGGACGAAAGCCTCGAGGACGGCCATGAGAGACTCCTTGTTCGCGCGCAAGAGACGCATGACGTGCTCGCATGTTGTCCTGAAGCTGCCTTCGATGTTGCTAACCTCCATGGCGAATGTGAGCATTCTTGTAAGACGGAAGGGCACCCTCTCCGGGTACTTCTCGCGATGCATGGCCACTTCGAAACAGTCGCCGAAATCGATGTGCACGATCTTGCCGGTGACGCGGTCCAGCATGAGGTTGGAAGGATGTCTGTCGCCCAGTCCGAGGATGTATCCGACCATAGACATGACTGCCAACGAGCGCGTGTAATTAGTACGTCTGTCAAGCCAGGCTTCAGAACTCTTGCTCTTTAGCCAGAGCACACGGTATAAGTCCTGGCCTGTAGTGTTGTCCAGAGCATAGCCGAACACTTCGACCTTCTGCATTAGCGTGAGATTATCGTAGTCGGGCGCCATCTGCAGCATGATTCTGTGTTCGATATTGAGCAAGATCTTGCGGCTCTCACGGTACTCGCGAATAAGCACGTGAAGGGTATCACTGTTCGGCACCCAGCCAAGCAGACCGGACGATGTCGATAGCGGCACTGCAGCGTAGCGCTGGATGTTGAGATGACGTTTGAGACACTCCGGTTCTGTTGCAAGCAGAGTGTTCACCAGACCGAACAGCTGCATGACACGCTCGTCTTGACGAATGTCTTCGTGTCCCTTTAGAACGAAGTCGTATGAATTGCCGTCGCTGCCCAGCATTGAGAGCTTGCGAGGACGCTGCTTCGACGAAATGACCGATGCGAGGGGGCTGAAAGACTTGATGCTGATGATTGACTTGCCGCTCTGATAGGTACCGGGCACAGCAAGATCAAGGTCGTGGGCATTCTTGAGTTCAGGCGACACGTATTGGAGCTCGAGGCTCATGAGCTGCGGCAGTTGCCTAGCGATACGCTTGAAAACGCCGTAGTAAAGATCCCAAGCCTCACCAAAAGAGTCAGTGTCATCACCGCGTTGCACATAATCGTTTGCTATTCTCACCTGGTTGAGGTCACCGATCTCACGCGTCGTCTTGTACGCTTCACACCAGTCCTTCGCCTCCGCCAAATCCCTTCCAAAGCTCTGTATGAAGCTGATCTCACGCAGAGTCTCTGGGCCGTTGCGGAGCATTTCGTGCAAAGGCTCCAACGTCGCCAACATGCCTTCAATATTGTGGTCTCCGAAGTACAGGCGAGACGCCTCCTCAAGACCCTCGTGCCATTGTTCGTGCCACAACACTGCAATGCGGATGAGTTCTTGACTAACCAGACCTGCCTGCTCGACCAGATTCGGACTGTGCTGGCGCATTGCCTCCATGATTCTTGCAGCGGAGCGTGATCGAGTGCCCAGATCCGACTTCATTGATACAGTGAGCGGGTAGACAAGGGCCTGAGGATGCGCGCGACCGACGTCAACAAGGAGATTGTGAATTGCCTCGCGCACCAATCTGTTCGGCTGGTTGATGCGCGCGATAAGCTGAGGCATGACTTCGAGCCACGTGTCTACGCTGACCGAGGAAATGCCTTGCTGCACATTGTGTGTGACTTCCTGGTGCGCTCCGTGAGCGAACCACAATGTGAGCAGTCTCAAGGTGTCTTGCAGGGAGCTCATGGAGGATAGAGCGATTGACTTGAAGAAACCCTTGATTGCCGGCACGACGTGATCAGCGACAATGAAGTTCGGAACGTCAGTGGCTTGATTCGAGGTGAGAGCAGTGACGACTTCGAAGTTGGCAAGTGCCCATGAGTGCCAGGCCTTGTACCACTCTTGGTTGTACTGTGTCGCCTGATAGTATGAGGTCAGGACGTCTTGCACGTGGTCTGCCTGCCAATCGCTATCGTGCAGCTTTGTCTGCCAGTCACCCTGTTTGAGATAGCAGCGAGCGAGCAGCATCTTCCATTCGTCGAGCTCTGCCTTTTCTTTTTGCGTTACAGGAGGGATGGTCGAGCCGAAAGGCGCATGAACTCCGTTAAGCCCGTTCACTCCGTTGATACCGTTGGTCATTGCGAGAGTACCGTTCGCGACTCCCGCGGATACTGAGGCGTTGCGCTCCTGGAAGTGACCCCTTAAGCGAATAGTGAAGTCGCGAAGAGCGCTGAGTGCCCCATCGCGGAAGCCATTGCTCCAGAGGAACTTGTAGACCGCGTACTGCACAGAGTATGGCGCATCGTGGACCTTTGCCAAACTTTGCGGCGAAGTGATGCTTCCAGTAGTCCCCAGCAGAGAATTGAGACTCTTCTCCGCGAGGCCAGCACGCTGCGCTTTCCGACAGATCGATGCAAACTTGATGTACATCTCTGTGTTCTCCTGCGGCGTGATGACCAGTGCACGAACCTTGAGCATGCGGCCCCACACCTCGACATTGCGCTGACAGCCCTTCAAACGCTTCGTCCAAGTCAAACGCATGCGCTCTTGGCGCTCGGGGTCGTTGACATGCTGCTTGTAGGCGACGATCTCCTCAAGCTCGGCAAGCATCTGCACACGGACAATGATACCGTAAGCGCGGGTATAGCTCTCGCCGAGCAATGCACTGAGCTCTTGATCCAAGCCATCGCGGGCCTTCGTAATATGCCGATGAGCTTCGTCGAACTGATTGCGGTGGATGCTAAGAATAGCGCCGAAGAATGATCGATCAGGCGAGTGGGGCTTCATGACGCTCAGGTAGCCGTCCATGAGTTCCCATTGACCCATTCCCCATGCTGCTGCCGCTGCAAGGGGAGCGAGGTGCTTCTTGTGGTCGACTCCGGCGCTCATCCATCTCTCCTGTGCGATTTGAGATAGGGTGTCCCATTCACCCAAAGCGTGCAGGCAGCGCATTTTGCCCATGATCACTTCGAAGCCAACGTTCTCGCCTTCTTCTCTTTCGCGCTTCTGATAGGCCACAAGTGCTTCCTCCCATCGTTGCAGCTTCTCGAACCAGGTCTCCTTAAGATCAACGTCGTTGTATCCTTGGGCTTTGCGCAAGATACCAAACGCAGCGTCTGTCTGTTGAAGCTGGTTGTTGATGCTGATCAGCGCCTCAACAGCGAATGCGTTCTGCTCTGCGTTGAACTCCAGTTCTTTATAGTGAAGTGCCTTTGCGAAAGCGTGGCACTTGAAAGCGCACATTCCGAGCACGCGAACGTCGATCGGAAGCGCTTTGTCGTCGTGTTCCATGAACTCCGCCAAGTTGAGCAAGACCTGAAGAATCTCTGGAGGAATGGTGGTCGAGGTAATGGCAGTCTCGATAGCATGGACGAGCTCTTCTTGGTATTGGTCGTACAGCTCGGTCCAGCATGAAACAAAAGCCGAGTTGAACAGGCTCTTCGCCAGCGGCGGATAAACAGTGGCAAGAGATGTGCAAGCTCGAAGCGCCTGCTGAGGGCTTTCCTTGAGCAGCTCAACAGAGAAACGACGCATCCATTCGTGCCAATCCTCACGTGTGGACTTCTGGCTTGCCTCCCAGGCATTTTTGAGATGCTGCTGGTTCACAGCGAGCTTCTTGGTGGCGATTTCCGTTGCGCTCATATCGTCGTCCTCATCTTGGTAGCGCTCGTCTGGGCTCAGATCCTGCGGGAGCGGCTCGCCCTTCTTCAGTTTGTTGACAATGAGCGTATAATTGGTGTGCGGGACCTTGGTCGCGCCAGTGGCAAGCACCTTGTCGATCATGGGCACGAAATGTAAGAAGTCCGGACCCAGCTGGAAGACCAGAGCGCAAAGAGTTTCGAGTGCGGCACGCTGCAGTACCTCGTCTCTGCCACCCAAAACTCTGGAAAGCGGATGAATGATCTTGGCGGCAAATTCGGAGATGTTTACTTGTCTGCTCAATCGACCAATAGTTTCGATGGCGGCTTTGCGTACATCCCGTGGACGTGAGCGGTCTGTATCGAACATGCGTACAATGACTGGAACAATGAGGTGCATGTACTCCTCAGCACTCGAGCCAAACACCAGGAACGCATGGAGCACCTTCTGGCACGCGGAGCGTCCAGCCTCGGTGCGCGCATCAGCATCCAGCACTCCCAGCATGAGAGGTAGCACAGATGCAAGGTAGATCTTGAACTCGCCCTCTAAGCTCTTCGCGATGGACTCAATCAAGAGGAGGATGGTGGCTTGAAGCTGAATGCTGCGGTACCAATGCTCCGAGATGGCTTCGATTATGACAGGCAGGTGCGGCCTGATGTGTTGTCGCACAATCTTCACCAGCTGCGTAAGCTGGCTAAAGTAGCCTTCCAACCGTTGAGGATCTGACTGCGCGTCCCGGAAGATGCTGACAATTCCAGGAACGACAGTGTTGAGGAACGGCACGCACTTCATGCCCATAGTGGCATAAATGCTCATGACGGCTTCGACAACGGCAGAGTGGTGCTGCTTGAGAGTGCTGTCCTTCAACATGGACATGAGCGTGTTGATCACCACTGTGGGGTAATATTCCTCGTTGCTAGGTGTAATGCCCTTCATGATAAGAGTGACATCAGACTCTGACTCGGCTTCTGCGCGTAGATTTGATTCCGGCGATTCCTCGATGACCTGCTGGTGCTTGTATGGATCAAGGGCACCAAGGATACCCATCAGTCGGATCGTTTCGCGGCGGAGGTCTCCAGGCTGCTCTGTCCTGACGATGTTGACCAGTATCGTCAGCAATTCGGGATGCTCCACATATGGGTCAATCACGTAGCCGCTGTTGCTTGCAAGTTGTCCCAAAGTGCACAGAGCTGCTTCTCTCTTCTTTGGAGATGCGAGGTCCTGCAAGCTCGCAATGATGATGCGCATGAGCTCAGGAATATATCGTGCCATCTCGTCGCCACCAACGGTAGCAAGGTCGCCCAAAGCTTTGAGCGTTGTTGCCGCCACATCCGCGTTGGCGTCTTTGGCCTTGGGCAAGAGCACGGCAACCATCGGATCGACGTATGGCTTGATGAGTTTGCTGCTGGCACCCACGAGATGACTGATGAGTTGAGCGGATTCACGCTTGTTGTTTGCGTTATTCGAGTACTCAATTTCGGTCAAGAGCTGAATGAGCACCTTCCTCAGTGAAGGGAAGACATAAGCCGGGTTCACAGCGGTCAAGCGGCCAATGATGGTCATGGCAGCTTCACGGGTTGGGAACTTCTCGTCGTGTAGTGCAAGGAACAGAGTGCGCACATTCTCAGCTTTGGCAAGATGGCGGTCGAAACGCGCGTCCAAGGACACGAGCACTGTCTGTCGGATTTCCGACTGAGGGTCTGCAACTCCCACAGTCAAGAGCTTCTCAATAACGTCGCTCACGACCTGAATGGCATGATGACTAGTCTGATGGACGATCGGGTCTCGGACAAACAGCTGGCAGCAAGTAAGTGCCGCGGCCTTGCGGATGATTGGGTCATCATCTTCGACATAACGGATGGCAACATCCCGAACGAACTCATTGAGTACGTGGCCTGAGAAGTCGAAAGAGCCGAGGGTGTGCAGAGCAAGCGCAATCTCTTGGTCTTTGTGCTCAAGATGCTGAGGGTCACGCTGGTCGCGTACGTCTTTGGTGTAGATTGGCGGCAGACCCTTGCCATGAGTGGGATGGCCAAGGGTCTGGAATGGCTGGCCGCAGAGAGTCTTGCTAAGAAGATCGAGTAGCTTTTCTTGGATCGTTGGCTTGACCGGTGGGATATAGTGTGCCATGTCAACCAGCGCCTGGGTAAGAGCGTCTGATAGTCCGCAAGCGAAGATTGGGTCCAAAAGAGCTTCCATGTACTTGCTCAAGGTCTGTCCAACCGCGATGGAGATCATGCTGATACACTCGAATATGGGCGCTTCGTCTCCAGACATCTTACTCCGGTTCTTGACGCTGAGCGCATCGCGTACGTGCAGCAAAATGGTGTCGAGGTAAGGCGCGATCTGCGACCCAACAGCGTGCGCGATCTTACCAATCGCAACAAAGGCCATGTTCCTTTGCTTCGGATCGCGGAGAAGTGTCTGAAGGTGCTGCATCGACCGAGCCAGGTAATTGTGACAAAACTCCTTCGGTGCATATCCCGCGAGGATCGGGATGATTTCGACCACAGTCCGTCTGATTGTTCCATCCTTATGCTCGCGGTACCCTTGCTGGAGCACGCGCTCGCACACCTCCTTGTACCGGTTGTGCATGAACATGCCGCCTTGCACCAGCAGCTCGCGATACACCAGCAGAGAACCATGGATGCACTCTACCGTGGCGCGCCTGAAACCACTCTGCGCCTCATTGTACATCTGCAGCAGACAACTCTGCCTATCTTGCTGATCTCTTGCAGACAGCGCTTTGAAGCACTGAGCGACGGTCTCCGCCGCCGTCTCTCGGATCACGACCTTAGGATCCCTCAGCGCCTCCCAGATCGCGGCCAGAATGACTTGGATGTGTTGGCGAATCAGGGTTGAGCTGTTCTTTGCCAGCTCCCTAAGCACCAGCACGGCCGCAAAACGCCTGTTCTCGTTCCTCTCCGAAGTCAACCACTCCATCGCCTGCCGCACCTGCGCCTCCACCAGCTCGGTGCTGTACGCGGCTCCCGGAGTCGCGAGCCGACCCAGGCACTTCGCGGCTACGATCATCGCGCTCGTATCATTGCCCTCCAACGTCCTCTTAATGTAGTTGTGAAACTTGGTGACCTTGTTGGTCGCATCGTCGCCGCGGAATCCGATGAGGCCATTCAGCAAATACAGGCCTCCAGTTCGTTCGTGAGTGTCGTTTCCCTGCAGGATGAGCACGCTCATGCGGTTCGTAAGATCCGTGTAATAGCGGTTGAACTCGGTGGGTGTGAGCTCGCGGAAGGCTGCGGTGGCCTGGTCGGCCAGCCTCGCGGCGGCGGCATTCTGGCGCGTGGAGTCGCGCGCCTTGAGGTCGGCGAAAAAGGCATCGAGGTTGTCGCGGTAGACCTGCGCCATGGCGGACGGTTGTGAGGGGGCCCTGGTCGCCTCGGTCTCGTGAAGAGCTGCAGTTGTTGTTCGTTGTGTGTTATGTGTTCCGCCTTACTCGCGCATGAAGTCCTCAGGCTCCTCGTCCATTCTCCCAAGCGCCTTCGATATGCTGCAGAAGCTCGAGGCAGAGGGACAGGAGGTGTTGACGCGAGTGGTTGGCGATCGTTCTGCACTGTCTGCGACCCGGCGTGGAGGCGTCTGGGGGAGAGGTCAGCGGTCGCGGGGCGTCTTCCGCGCTGTGCTTTCCCGGCCAACCTGACCAGCGTTGATCTTCACTTGATGATGACAGGGCGTACCAAATCAAACCAGCTCAATGCGTCAGTTTTTCAACATTTGATCTGATCTACTGTGCGAATCAGTTACAGCCAACTGCGAAAACGTGGACTATGAGACATTTGACATGAGAAGGACGGGGTTCGAGCAGAGTTCATGCTTTCAATCAGTCCAAAGCTGACTTCGTTGCTGGGCTACCTATCTCACACGCGTATTGCCAAATCCCGCCGTCACGTTGCAGGAAAGCACTAAAAGCCCAGGGCATTCCCGCGACCAGAAGCATTGTTCAACTTAAAGCGTCAGTCTTTTCGAGGGTTGATGCGCCATAAATGAAACCGACTGCCCGTCCTCCAAAAAAACCAACGCCCGAATGGTAAACGAGTAGAGTTCATAGTACAAAGAGCAACAACGCGTGCTCGCTCTGGGTCCTTCCTCTCATCCATCCCCCCCAAAAGTAGAATGAAAGCCATTTTCTGGTGGCTTGAGCTTAGTGAGCACCGTAGCTCTGGCCCCAGCCGCCGCGGGAGCCATAGTTGCCATACTGGCCAAAGGCGCTGGCGCCATAAGCGCCATAACCGCCCTGACCTCCCATGCCGCCCTGCTGGCCGCCGAGGCCGCCGAGGCCGCCGTACTGGTTGCCCTGGCTGGGGAAACCGCCGTAGCCGCCAAAGGCGGACTGCTGCTGCTGTTGCTGCTGCTGAGGAGCGCTGGCCTGAGAAGAGCCAACGACACTGTTCGCAGCAGAGCCGGGACGGCCGGGCTGGCCAAGCGACGGCGAGGGACCGCTCTTCGAGTCGTTGAAGGGCTTCAGGGATTCGTCCTGAGCAGTTGCGGTCATGGCCGGCTGCTGAGCGTAGGTGCTCTGTCCGAAACCAGATGTGGTGCGAGCAAAGGGATCAGTCACACCGCCGAACCCGCTGGTCTGGTTGAGAGAGCCAGTCTGTGCGGAGCTGCGGCCATAATCATCGAGACCGCCGCTTCCAAGGTTGGAGCCCATGCCGCTGGCACTGCGCATCGAGGCCTGCTGGTTCTGGCCAAAAGCACCAGCGTTTGCTGGAGAAGACGAGTGCTGATCATAAGCAGAGCCATAAGGAGCGCCGTACATGCCACCCTTCCCGCCGTAACCTCCGTACCCACTACCGGGCTGGCTGTATCCAAACTGATTCTGATAGGCCTGCTGGTACGGGCTGTTGTAGTAGGGGTGACCGTACGGGAATCCAGCATACTGGTGGTGGCTGGGAGCCTGGTGCATCGGATGCTGGGATTGGGGCGCCGGGATGCTCTGCTGCTGGGCAGCGCTGGCGATAGGGTTGGGAGTGTTGTGGCCGGAGCCGGGGGTTTCGCCGTAGCGGGACTGGGTCTGCTGGGATTTATTGTCAGATAAGGATGCTTGGGGATAAAAGGGGTTCACATAGGATCGGCGGTTTGTCATGTCACCAATGTGTGGTGGACGCAATGCAGATGGTATGTAGTTAGAGCTCAGAGCATCGGCCGACGCTTCGATCTCGTTTTGAGCCCGTATCAGTGCATTGCGATGACGATGTTCACCATCCGTCTCATTTTGCTGTGATTGAGAATGAGAAAAGTTACCCACCTGCTGAGCCTGCGCACCGAAAGCCGAGTCGTTGGACGCGGCACCGAACCCGCTCGCGGAGCGCTGTTGAGAGAGGCCGGCATCCTGCTGGGCTTGGGCACGCATATCCTGGGGCGCGTACGCCGAAGTTCCGTAGTATCCACCGTAAGCGTTGCGCTGAGGGTCAGCAGTGTAGTACGAAGAGTAGTCGCTGGGCGCAGAAGAAAGGCCACCGAAACCAGAATGGCTCGGCTGCTGCGGCTGGGTTCCAAAGCGGTCGTACTGAGCTTGGTGGCTGAACGGATCGTATGGCTTCTGCTGCTGGGCTGCGGCGTCTTGCTGCATACCAGCCTGGCCATAAGCCGCATACTGGTTGTAGTTCTGGCCGAGGTGAGTCGGCTCCTGAGGAAGACCCTGGCCGAGGACGGATTCCTGGGCCGGTGCCTGGTTCTGCGGCTGGTTCTGCTGAGACGCCGGGCCGAGGCCAGGAGCCTGCTTGGGAGTAGGGATGGCTTCAGGAGCAGAGGGCTCCTGCGCGGGCGCGGGCTGCCTGGGTGCGGCAGGGAGGGATGCCTTGGGCTGGGTGGGAGGAGAATGCTGCGGGGCCTGACGGGTCTCAGGCTCTTCGCGCTCTTCGTCAACGTCTGGACCAGGTTCGCCGTTAAGACCCATGCTTCCGAACTGAACGGCAGCACGGTCGACGGCATTGTGACCAGGCATGACAACTGTCTCTTGCTGCTCTTGAACTCTACGCTGGAAGCTGGCGCTCCTTCCTGTCGAGGTGGCAGCACGCTGGGCGCTGGTGGCAAAGCCGCCCACTGCAGGGCGGCCGATGGGGGCCTGCGGGGTTTGCTGGCCAGGGACCGGGGTAAGGTTTCTGGGATCGTTGGAGCCAATGGTGCTGGCGGCGGTCAAGGTGGAAGGAGGGTGAGAGTCATCGGGGAGGTGTTCAACGTTCTCCTGTGTGAGGGGCTCATGAGGAGTGGCGGGGGCGGCATCCTGAGCGGGCGCAGTTACACTCTGGGGTGTCTGGATTGCGGATTCCGGTGCAACAGGAGGGGTTTCGACGGCGGGAGCTGGCGCGACCGGCGCAGGAGCGGACTCGGCCGGCGCAGCTTCCTGAGCATGCTCATCGGGCTTCTCTACGGGCTCAGTGACAGTGGTTGTGGGCTCTGCAAGACGCACAGGGTGTTGCGGAGGTTTGGGAGCCTGCTTGGGGAGGGCCACAGGGGGCTTGGGTTGAGCAAACATGCTAGCCCAGCTCTTCTTGGGCGCAGGTTCGGCGGCGGCGGTGCTCTTCGGCGCTTCAGGTGCAGCCGCTGGGGTAGATTCCGTCGTGGCCACGTTGCTCCAAGCGTTTGAGGCAGCACCAGTGGTATCCTTCGCGGCCTCAGTCGGGGTGTTATCCCAAGCGTTCGTCGTCGTCTCGGATGTAGCGGCGGGGGTTTCCCAAGCCGAAGACTCAGTGGTCGGCACAGATGCAGTGTTGGCGTCCTTGGGCGCGCCATTGGTGGTCGCGTGGCCGCCTCTGCCACCTCTGAAGCCTCCGCGCGCGCGATCGGAACCACGGCCACCGCGGCCGCGAGAGCCCTCGATTCCACCTCTTCCACGCCCGCCGCGGGTTGCGAAAGCGGGCTTGTCTGAGGCACCAGCGGTAGAGAATCCATCTGCGGCCTTGGAGCGAGCTCTGTCCTTGGGCTTCTTCACTTCGGCGAACTGAGAGACGTTTCCTTCGGTGATCAGATCAACAGTGCTGGGGAGATCGCCGGAGGCCTCGTCCAATGCAAAAACGAGATCGACGTCGGTCCAGTCGGGGAACATATCCTTGAGCATGCCAAGCTCCGAGGCATACTTCTTCTTCATCTCACCGATCTCGCCTTGATCTTCCAGTGACTCGTCGGCGGAGAATGCATCATGCGATGTGCCATTGGGCGCCTTGCGGCCTCCGCGAGTGCCGCCTCTGCCAAAGCCACCACGGCCGCCGCGCACGGAGCTCCTGCCTCTGGTGGGCGGCGCTCTTGCTTCGATCTCCGACATGGTGATGTGTGTGTGTTTTCCGTGCGACAGTCCGGGTGACTGAGTGGGGATGCACGCAAATGGTAGAAGAACTACCAAGCGCGAGAGATGGGAATGGGTGGTTGACGAGGTGCAAGTGATGCAGCCTCCAGGAGGGTGTAGCGAGGCTCAAGGAGCGCGGAGAGTGGTGTAGCAAAGGGAGAGTCCCGTCGCGTAAGAGGCCAGATGTGAGTGATGCACAGCGCGTGACGCTGAGGGGAGTGTTCGCCTCGTGCGGTCGAGGAGATGGGGGAGTGGTGTTGTTCAAAGCGTGCAAAGCAGAGAGCGGCTCTTCTGCTGTCACAAGCAAAGCAAGCACCTGCCACGAAGGAGAGGCGCGTGCGACTGCGCGTGATAGAAGCCGCGCGCGCGGGACGCCGGCAACGCGCTCGCTGCCCGCCGTGTCTCACTTCACTGGACATTGCTCGCGCCTTGTATGATCCACCTGCCACCCCGGCTCGCTCGCGCATGTGCTCAACCCTACCATCATTGACAGCCATCTCAGTGATTGTATTGGTACGGATCAGAGGTGCTTAGGCGGTGCTTGGGCGTCCTCACTCTGCCGGGAGACACTCGATTCTATCTTGCTTGAAGCGCCGCCTGCTCGCCACTCGTAATCCGGCATGAAAGGTTCCGCGGTGGCTCTGGGCTTCAAATCTCTGGCGTCAAAGATCAACAGCCAGGCACCACTCGGCGCGAAAGAATCTAGCCGGCTCTTGGATGCTCTCACGAGTTCGTTTCGAAAGCACTTGGACGAAGTCCACCCCAGCCAGCAACATGACGAGAAACAACCGAGCGGGAGAAAAGCGTCAAGCAAGCATGCCGTCCACTCCTCCGCGGCAATGGCAGACATGCACATGGCCTCCATGCTCACGAATAGTTTGTTAGCGAAGAGTTCCTCGCGGCCAGCCAGATTCGAGCCTGAATTGCATGTCACTGAATCCGACCTCGCCCCGGCCGGCGACGTTGACCCCCTGAAATCATTTGAATCTGCACAACAAAAGGGCCACGCGACAATCGGATTAGCTTCGACTTGCATGCGTCGGTTCAGGAAGTCATTGTCAGGTCTATCATATGGGAAGTCCCTCGCGAAAATTCAAGAACACAAAGTCGGAACACGAGTGTTTTCCTGGCTAATCAACAGTGAATGCATGGAGTCTCAAGAGTTATCGGACAGCGACCAGTTCAAGACTGGTCTTGTATGGCTACTGGTGAACGAGGGCCATGAGGAAATGGTATTCCGGTGGCTGGAGGCAGACGTGCGATTGCCTAGACCATCATCGCGCCCAAGCCTAGATAGCAGAGGTGACCAAACTCGCGATGACTACTGGAAAAGAGCCGTTCTGGAAGCTATGGTCAGGACGAAGATTTACCAGCCTTCAAGACCTGGCTGCGCCGATGGTGCCCTGGCAGTCTACTTCCGTGGGGTCGACAGCATGTTCCAACGTCGAGAGGTTGAGTCCGTCAGGCTGAGGGCTACAACCCGCACAAGACATTATTTGGTACAACGGTTGTGCCGCGGATCACTTCTCCCCAACACCGACCCTTCACTCTATGACAAATTCCTCTGTGTCCATGCAAGATCTCGATACCTCTTTGAGTCCTCGTCGATGGCATACAAGATGGATGAGTTTTGTCATGCGAAGCTGCGACTCTGGCATCCTACTCGCCCGAGTGCAGATGATTTCTATACGCTAACCTCGCGATACTCGCATCACGGCGCTGGACTCGATGACGTGCGAGCGGTCTTGCAAAATACCAAGGATGATACCTGGTCCATTATACAACATTTTACTCGCGCGGCCCAGCTATCGGAGGCTGCCGGGATTTCCAAACAAGCCCAAAAATTGTTGTCCATGGCCCTTGAAATGTATCCCACGAATGCGGAAGAGATCACCAGATCTCTTGCATACATGCGCTCTTTGAATAGCACTATTCTAAAACAGGAAGACCTGAAACCAGAGCAGCAACGAAAGACGCCATCGGACAAGCAGCGCCAAAAACAACAGGAACGAGAGCAGAACAGCCATTGGCTGTCCCAGTACTTTCCAGCAACAACCTGAAACGCCAGGTGGGAAGGACTTAATACACGATCAATTTCCAAATCATGACTTCGCGCATTCCAACAAATTGAATATTTTTACGGAAAGAATTGGGCTCGTGGCATCGCACGCTAGAGGCCATCAAAGATCATCGCACAGCCGCGCGCAACGCAAAGCCCGCCAGATCTTACCCCTCACGCCCCATCACTCTGACGAAACACGTGGGCACCAACACGTACCCACAACAAGCTATTCTACCGGAGCCATTTCACCGAGGATTGCTATCCACCAAGAGTTGCTATCGAGATCGGGCGCTGGAAGGGTTGCCGGGAATGTCGTCCGTTGCGCGTTCACGGAGCCCACGAAATCCGCGCAAGGGGCGCACCCTCACGCCCGGCTTTCCACACCTTTTCACAGCTCGCGAGGCCGCAACAACTCATCGTCAGTTGTGCACAAACATTGGAAGCAAAGCCCGGGAACACAAAGCATCTCAGCGGTATGTCAAGGGACAAAATTCATACAGTAACCGCGCCTAGCGGTATGGTATCTATTCTACTTTTTTCACTTTCTTTCCCACTTTTTGCTATGCCCTTCTATGCAAAGCGCCATGTGCAGTCGTTATGTGTGACGTTAGATGATAAACAAGAAAAGACGTTAAAGCTTCGCCCGAGAGATTCAGGCGGACTCCTCGGGCCAGACGTCGTAGCCGAAGGTGTCCTTCATGTTGACGAAGCGGGTGTTGCGGCCCTTGGCGACGGCGTTGACGGCCTCGAAGTCCTCGTCGGACAGCTTGATGGACTTGAAGTTGCTCTCGATGCGCGACGGGGTGCTGGACTTGGGCAGCACGACGTAGCCGCGGCGGATGCCCCAGGCAATCAGGACCTGGGCGAGAGTGTTGCCGCCCTTCTCGGCGATGGAGTTCAGGGTCGGGTTGGTGTTGACCTTCTCGCCGGTGGTGGGGACCTGGTTCTGGGAGCCGAGGGGCGAGTAGGCGGCGGGCATGATCTGGTTGTCGAAGCAGAACTTGACGAGGTCGTCGTTGGGCAGGAAGGGGTGGATCTCGATCTGGTTGACGGTGGGCTTGACGTTGCACCAGGAGAGGAGGTCCTTGAGGTGGGGGATGGTCCAGTTGGAGACACCGATGGCCTTGGCCTTGCCCTCCTTGTACAGCTCCTCCATGGCGCCCCAAGTCGGCTTCTGGTTCTTGGTGAGCTCCTCCTTGATCACGTACTGGCCCTTCTCGTTCAGCTTGGGCATGTTCTTGTCGTCCTTCTCGGCGGCGATGGGCCAGTGGACGAGGAAGAGGTCGACGTAGTCGAGGCCAAACTTCTCGAGGGAGTTGTTGAGCGACCACTTGACCTCCTCAGGCTCGTGCAGGTGGTTCCAGACCTTGGTGCACACGAAGAGGTCGGAGCGCTTGACGTTGCTGTTCTGCTTGAGGAAGTCGCGGATGGCCTCGCCGACCTCGTGCTCGTTCTGGTAGAACCAGGCGCAGTCGAGGTGGCGGTAGCCGGTCTTCAGCGCGGCCATGGCGGCATCGTAGGTCTGGCCGGGGTTGCCATCGCTGGCGAAGGTGCCGAAGCCGACGGCGGGGATGACCACGCCGTTGTTGAGGGTGAAGCTCTTGCCGTCAGACATGTTTGCGGAATGTGTGTTGTTGTTCTGGGGTGGGGTGTTGTGGTGTGTTTGGGTGTGGAAGAATGAAGATCTGGGGGAGCGTGAAAGGTAAGAGGGGGTACATTGGGTGAAGGATCTTCTCGCCGGGCTCCTCGCGCGTGCGGGCACTGCTGTCCCTTGCCAATGGCCGGCTCGTCGCCATAACAGACAACCCCTCCAGGTGGCCACAGCGGACGGAGGGCACGACGTCACTGCCCCTCGCAGCTTCAGGGCGCACGTTGAGGGCATGGCGATGACTCCCGCCGGCGGCAGTGGCTGTTTCGGGCGTCGGGTGGGCCGCAGGTGTGCTGGTGCGGCATATACCTGCGACCAGAGGGCCCGTCACGAAAACTTATCCAGCCCGGCGCTGCAGGCGGTGGCAGAGCTCCAGCGGCGCTTTGCGCGGATGCCCCAGGATGACGTCGTGCCTCAGGAATTTTTAGCGTTGGCCGCCGGCCGAAACAGAGCCGCGCTGCCAGACTTCACCCATCGGCCAATCCGCCGAGCGCATTCCGCGTGTCGTCCACTTTTCGCCTCTGGCTCTTCTGCGGCGAACTCTGCAAAGAAAAGCGCGTGTTGAACCTTCACTTCCCACCCCCGCCACGTGATTGGCCCACGTCGCCCTAGCCGGCTGCCGGGCCCTGTCGCGAGCGCGCATGCTTCGCAGGCACCCGCGGCAGCGGTGGACTCACCATGTCATCGCGCCGTATCGCTGTGAGCCCGCCCTACCAACCACCCTCGCCGTTCTCGTAGGCCCGAGTGGTGAGAGCGCACAGAGCCGCTCTCGCCGCTGCGATGACGACGGAGGGGCGGCGCTCTGAGCTCGGTCGCTGCGCGGTGTCCCACCGCATCCGTGAAGTGTCGCAGGGAGGCGAGGGGCGAGGGGTGCTGGGCTGCTCGCGGGCGAGTATATACATACGCCGATCCGCAGTTTTTCTGGACCGGATGACATCGCCCGATCTTCTTTGTTGACTGCCCCTCGTGTCAAACTTACCGCACCGAGAAAGCCCCTCCCACCGCCCCTCCTCCCGCTCGTTCTTCCTAGAGGAAACCACCGCCTCCCACGACTCTTTCTACCTCCACGAACTCGTTACGACCCATCAGATTCCATACCCAGACACGAACTCCCACGAACCATCATGCCTACCTACGAAGACGGCGTTGGCCTTTCTGCCGGCGAGCAGCAGGACCGCAGGCCCAGCCAGGTGAAGAACGCCTCTGAGCTCGGCCAGCGTGGCAGCCTCGCCAACATCGCCATCCCCAATGAGAACGGCACCGGCGCCATCGAGGTTCCGGCCACCAGGAACAGCGTCTCTGATGCCTCTCCCTACATGCACAACCTCTCCCTCGCTCCCTCCCAGAAGGAGAGGAGGGGTTCCCGCAACTCTTTCGGCGCTCAGCTGCCCATCCCCAGGTCCAAGAGGCAGTCTCGTCTCTCGTCCGTTGCGTACGCCAGCGGCCAGCCCGAGAGACCCGGCATGCCCCCGATCCAGCCGACCCGCGAGATTCTTGCTTCCCAGGTCCAGGACTTGTCCGGTGACAAGGTCAAGGCCGCCAAGGACATGGGTTTCGTCTTCGACATCGACGGTGTGCTCGTCCACGGTGACCGTCTGATTCCCGAGGGCCGCCGCGCTCTTGAGATCCTCAACGGTGACAACGAGCTCGGCATCAAGATCCCCCACATCTTCCTCACCAACGGTTCCGGCAAGCCCGAGCAGCCTCGCTGCGACCAGCTCTCCAAGATCCTCGGCCAGCCCGTGGACAGGGAGCAGTTCATCCAGTCTCACACTCCCATGAGCGCTCTTGCCGAGTACTACAACACCGTCCTCGTCGTTGGTGGTGAGGGCTTCAAGTGCCGTGATGTCGCCCAGGAGTACGGCTTCAAGGATGTCGTCGTCCCCGATGACATTGTCGCCTGGGACCCGACCATTGCCCCTTACCGCGTCTTCACCGACGAGCAGCGCAAGACCGCCAACCCGCGTGACTTCAGCAAGACCAACATTGAGGCCATCATGGTCTTCTCCGACTCCCGTGACTACGCCACCGACATGCAGATCATCGTCGACCTGCTCCGCTCTGAGGACGGCCGCCTCGGTACCATGGCCAAGGACCCCGTCTCCCAGCGCATCCCCATCTACTTCTCCCAGGGCGATCTCCTCTGCCCCTCTGAGCACCCCTTCCCTCGTATGTCCCAGGGCACCTTCCGCATTGGTTTGGAGGCCATGTACAAGGCCCTCACCGGCGAGGACCTCGAGCGTGTCATCTACGGCAAGCCCGAACTGGCCACGTACAAGTACGCCGACGAGGTCATCATGTCCTGGATGGAGAAGATCCACGGCGAGGAGAAGCTGCCCAAGAACCTGTACATGGTCGGCGACAACCCCGCCTCCGACATCGTCGGCGGCAACGCCTACGGCTGGAACACCTGCCTTGTCCGTACCGGTGTCTTCCAGGGCGGCGAGAACGACGAGCAGAACCCGGCTTCCTTCGGTGTCTTCGTCAACGTCCTCGAGGCCGTCAAGACCGCCATGAAGAAGGAGCTCGGCGAGGACTTCCGCTTCGAGTGGAGCGATGCCCGCGTCAACCCTCTCCTCCAGCAGGGTGACTCCGGCGCCGTCGCCGTCGAGTAAAGCGTCGCTTCTGCTCTTACGTTTTGACGAGATTGATTGTCTGTTTGTTCAGTTTTTCAAAGCATGGCATACCTACCTCAGCGTCGATAAAAGCTGGAACGGTGGACGAATGGCGTTGTTGTCTTTTCTTTTTCCTTCATCAAGTTGATAGCCTTGCGACGGCCACTCGTGGCCCGCCGCCCGTATCACGAATTCCATTGTTCAAAACGAAAAAAAACACCATAGACAGATAGATGCTCCAGCCTCGAACGTGAGCGATGAGAACAACCGAATGAACCTGAAAGTCAAAAAGAGCCCATTTCCCGCAGTCTGGTCACGGAGAAGTGATCAATCACAACAGCACTCCCACGTGCCGCGCACCCCTCTCCTCTCTCCGCCTCCGCGCACCTCGGCTCTTCACAAGGCACGCTGGGCTTCCCGCCTTCGTCAAACGAAGCGAGATCTCGAACACCGCGCATTCAGGCAGGCGAACCCTGCAATTTCGCGCTCGCTCGCTTATCCCAGTCGCGGCGCAAATCTCCCCGTGGTGCAGAGCACGCTGATCGCCGCGTCGAGACCCTGCTCCTGTCGTGCAACGTCCATCACAACCCCGCTCTTCCGTCCTGCCAGCGAGCACTCCGAAATACCCGGCTCGTGGCGTGCGGCGACGGCTTGTCGTCCAACCAAGGGAGCTACCACTGTTTGATCGGGAAGCTGGTTAGGTGGATCTGGCTCCCTAGTAACCGCTGGTAATAGGTGACGTGAAGACCGTTACCGCAGACCTACAGTAAGCGGAGCTCCACTCCAGCCCGCGGGTTGGCAGTTGTCATGGCGAGTGGCGGAAAGTCTGATTCTGGCAGCTCGCGTGCGTGAGGAGGGGAACGGATGGGGCGCCGCAGCGACGGCGATCGCGGCCTTGTGCTCCCACGGCGTTTCGTGAGGCGTGCGCAGGTGGCGTCTGTCGTTTGCGCGGCTGCGTGCTGCCATTTGCTGGGCGGCGCGGGTTTAGCTGGAGCTTGCCAGTGTGGCTGTCGCGCTGTAGTTTGGTTAGGTGGGTGGATTGGTGTCGCGATGGCGTTTTTGGGAGGCTGGTGTGAGTGGAGTTACAGGTAGGTGGTTTCTTTTTGTGAGGTACTAGTATAGGGCTTCTGGCGCGTTTCGTCTTCACGTTTCGTCTTGTCTTGTCTTTCTCTGGTAGGCTGGTTGTACCGAACGCGCTGGCCTTACGCTGCGTCTTCATGTTGTACGATCTTGGAGCTTGATTTGAGGATTGGAAGCAGGCCCGGAGACTTTAGCCAAAGGCCCTCCTTCATTCATCGCGAAGCCACAACTCCTATTTGCGCCATTGGAGATGACTTCTGTTGATACCAGGACGGAATGGGGCGAGAATGTGGAACGGCACGACTCAGCAGTTGACGATCGTCAGAATGCCATGGAGAAGGATATCTTGATGTATGGGTGAGTGCTAATGATTGGCTGTGCTACGTCGGCTTTGGAAGACGACGGTGTCGAAGACGTGATTGTTGACGTTCATCTAGAGCCGCAAATCAATCATACGTTTTCACGCAAGTAGTCAAAGACGACATCAAGCTCCAACCGAGGTGGCAGGAGAGAACGGAGATAGCACAACAGCATCTCATTCCCTCACGTCCTCCATGGCCGACGAGACCAGCGTCAACGAGGCCAAGATACTATTCCTTCGAGCAGGCCCCGACTCTGACACGGACGCCATGGGAGACAGAACGCACCAAGCGACATCCGCAGGCGCAATTGCTACGGCAAGGTAAAGGCAGCCAACTATCAGCGCAAGTCTTCGAAAGTTTGCCGCATGAAGTTTATGGCTGCATTGTGGACCACCTGGAAGCTGGCTTCTCGACGGCGACGACGCTGGACGTCTCTGGTCGACAGCAAGCACTACGGACCATTTGCCAGGTGAGCAAACCATGGGCCAAAGCGGCCATTGAAGCATTGTATCGCGATCTCTGGCTGCCGTCTGCCACACTGGGCCAAGCCGGTGGTCGACGAATGTCAACATCCAGTAAAAGACGCTCTTGGACAGGTAAGAGGCTATCACTTTCCTTGGGCAAGCCGAAAACACCTTTGGAATTATTGCTACGCACTATCGAAGAGGCGCCCTCACTCGCATATCTCATCCGTCGGATCCATGTGCCGAGCACGCTTGCAACTGAGCTGGACAACGAGGCTCCACTACCGATCGAAAGACGGTTGGCAAACCGCCTTGTTTACGAAGTGATCGATAAATGCACGGAATTAGAGCTCATTACTGGTTTCAACCCAGCTGCTACGCGTGAGAAGACGGAATGGTGCAAGCTATTCTTCTCCCGCGAGAGGCTCGGGGCGCACGTATGGATGCTCGATTTGAAGCAACCACTGAACTTCAGTCCGAGTCAGTTTGCGGACATGCATGGGAAATGGCAGTGGCTCGAGACACTCGTCCTCTGCAAAACAGACGAACACGATACCAAACTCGGACCAGGGATGATCTCTGCCGTGACAAATCGATTGCCGTCCTTGAAGCACCTCGTTGTCTCCGGCTTTGGCAAAGAAGACTTTCACAATGGGACCCTACTCTCCTTGAGCGCACTCACCTCCCTTCGTCTCGAAAAGCTCCCTGGCGTGAACGACCAAGGAATCTTCCAACTCTCACACTCCCGAAATGCCTTCTCCCTCGAGAGCCTGAGCCTGATAGACCTAGAACTCGCCTCCCTCCCAACCATCCAAACCCTTCTCTCGAACCTAACCCGCCTCCGCCGCCTCCGCCTCGTCCAGGACGCATCCCCGAGCCTCCTACTAGGCACCACTCCTTGGAATAAACGCAACGCCCTCTGGTCCCAAACCCTCCACCATCTCCACTGGGACACTCTAATACCCGGAGACGCAATCAACGTCCTCGCCTCATCCATTCAATCCTCCCACTTCCCCAGCCTGCGCACGCTGAAAGTCCCCTCCGACCCCTCCGGCACGATCCAAGCCCTCTGCCGCCCCATCGCCCGCCACGCTCTCACGGCGGCCGACCTGCGCTTCCTCGCTGCCCACGAACAACAAGACAGATACGTGCGCTCGCTGCGGCTGGCTCGCTTGCAGGCACAGATGCGCGTGCGGGAGAGCCGGGCGCGGCCGTCGTTTAGTCTTGTCGTTTCGGACGAAGAGGAGGGGTCGGAGCAGAGGCATGTCATCGGGGATTATTTGGGGGATGTCAGGTCGGGGATTGAGTATTCGCTTGAGCCCGATGTTGATGGGGAAGAGGAGGCTTTGAGTTCAGTGGAGAGCGTTTGCGGGATGAAATCGTCGAAGATAGAGGGAGGTGGTGAGAGGGTGGTTCCGTTGAGTGTACTGTTTTGAGCGTTTTATGCGGACTTGTTGGATGCTTGGGAGGAATAATTGTGATGAGCCATGATACACGTCGTGATGTACTGCAAAGACTTGTAAAAGTGATTGAGAAATATGTAGTAACCAAATAAAAGTTAACCTGCAACATGCGTCTTTCAATGAAAGCTTTGTACTGGTATTGGAAATTGTGGTATAAACACCCAGGCATTCCTTTTCAAACCTATTGACAATTCTTGAGCCAGTAAGACAGTCATTACGAGCGATTTATACTAAACCATGTCACTGTATGCACTCCAAGATATGCAACAGAGCAATAGAGCGAACGGTCACGTGCAACGCGGCTTGTCTCCGCCTCTAGGCATCGGCCGCACCGCACGACATGCCTTCAAACACACCAGACCTCACTTGTGTCGTCCGGGCTCAAGTCGTGGGCTGTCTGCATGCAGTGCTTTATTCTACCATGAGTGTACATCTGCTGACGATCAATACTGATCGGTTTCTGTAATCTCTACTTACTATTCGGGTGGGTTCTCAACAGAAGTTCGAGCCATTTCCGTTCCGTCCAACAACTTTCCATCCCACTACCATCTCCCTTCTCTATAACCAAGACCAGCAGCATTGGCCGCCGTCCGACAGGCCAAAGCCCATCATGGCTCAGAAAGCGACTAAACGAACGCCCAAGTCGTTCACCAAGTCCGCCGCCGACGTGAACACGACCTCCACCGCAATCCCAACTCCCTTCACAACCGCTCCGGCAGCCCTCCAACCACTGCTGCCGCAGCTCGACCCCTCCAAAGTCCACCTCATCCACATCGACCGCCACAGCCCAGACCACAAGAAACAGATCGTACGCACCCGTGCCATCCGCCTCAACCATCCACCCGCTAACACCCCACCCAGTTCCTCATTCCTCTCCTCCTCAACGCCCTCGTCGCCCTCGGCCTCTGCTACCGCGCCTACACCGCGCTCCCCACCTACCTCCACCTCCTCCAAACCATCGCCGGCAACACCGAAAGCCCCACAACCCTCGACCCCGCCACAACCACGCAGCGCGAAGCCCTCACCGCCCTCGCGACGCGCTCGCTCACCTTCCTCGCCGACTTCCTCCTCCTGCGCTTCCTCGGTCCCTGGCCGGTGAGCTTCTTCTTCGCGAGCCCGTCGAACCCGTGCGCCTGGCGCTGGGCGCTGGGCGGCTTCCAGCGCGAGGAGGTCGTCGTGCGCGCGAGCCGGAACTGGGGCGTGAAAGAGCTGCTGGAGGGCGTCGCGGAGGGGGAGGAGAATGCGTTCTTCACGCGCAAGATCCTGCCCGCGATCGAGCGGCAGTTCGTGCGCGCGAAGACGGGGTATCTGATGATGGACGGGAACTGGGAGCTGGATTTCGCGGGGATGCTGGACGCGCATACGCTTGTTGCGAGGAAGGAGCTGGCGTTTGGGGATCTCGATCGGGTGGTGTTGGCTTGCTTGCCCGGGAAGCATGGGTGGGTTTGTTGGCGGTGGGAGCGGGAGGGGGATGTGATTGAGCATCGGCGGAAGAAGGTGGTGCAGTTTAAGGAGGCGCTGGTGAAGATGGGGAAGGAGAGTCTGTTCTGGCGGTGGGCGGAGATTGTAGAGGAGGAGAGGGATAGGGATGGTGGATTCAGTGAGGAGGGGCAGAAGAAGGTTGTAGAGCGTGTGCAGGCTGCGTTTGAGAAAGAGGGCGTGGATTTCGAGGAGGTTGTTGGGAACATTGGTGGATTGGAGGAGGTGGCAACGCCGGACAAGCAATAGGCGGTGACAGAATGAAAGTTTCTTGTGCTGTCTTATCATCTATTGTATACCTCCTGGTCAAACCAGATCACGCACTCCAGCAGGAGCATACGCCAATGCATACATACATAGACGCATACTTCCACAATCCTCGCATCCGAACGCCAAGTTCTCGATATGAACTCCCATGGACCTCACGAAACCTCAACCCGAACCAACATCATGTCATGGTCACAGTAGTCCAATCAACCAAAACCGTGTCATTGTATTCTCGCTCTAAGATACTCTTTTCGCACCCAAAGCAACCAGAAAGGGAGAAGCAAACGCCCAAGAAATGAGACACCCACGCTGTGCATCAAGCAAACAATCAATCAAACACTCAAAAAGAACCATTCAATAACAGCATAAAAACAACAAATAAGCAGGCGACGACGAAAAGCCTTCTATAACCCCTCCCTTGAAGGCCCGACGAAGACATTACACAAAAGCAAGACAAGCAACCAGAGCTCAATCCGATCCGACCCCGTCCGTAGACCCGACCCATCCTTCCTCCCCACCCATTACATGTGTAAACAGGTTTGAAAAAAGGTCAAATCTCACGCAGAAGCCCGCTCGTTTCCCCCCACGACAGTCGGCCGCCGACCCTCTCCTCTCCTCTCGTCTTTCATCTAGCGCGCAGTTTCGAAATTAGTAATCTCAAGAAGACACGGGAAGAACCAAACGCTTGCGGCGAGCTAGTCAGACCAGGGAGCCAGAACCGAGATGCTGCTGCTGCTGCTGTCGCTACTGCTGCTGCTGCTCGCGCGCTGTGCAAAAGGTGGAAGAACAGAGTAGACACGAGGACGGAAGCCAGAGGAAGTTGACGGTAAGAATTTTTGTTGTACAGGTGGTAATCCGACACAGTTAATTGTAATTAAAAAAGCCGTGTTGGACCGTTTCATCTCTCTCTCTCTAACAGGGTATCTCCGTTTTGCGGGAAGAAGTAACCAGAAATAGCTTTTTATGCGTTCGCTGCTGCTGCTGCTGCGGGTGACATTCGCTGAAATCGCATCATCGCACACGTTCATGACTGGCCGGCGCTCTCGCCAGTCGACGGGGCGGCCGCGGGAGCCGGGGCGGCCTCGTGGGATGCGTGCTCCTTGTCTTCCTCGTCGTTTTGGAGGGCTGCAAGCGCGCTGTGGTGGTTGTTAGTGATTGTAAAGGGTCAGGGCTCTAGTGACTCTGCTTACCTGAAAGCGTTCTGCTGCGCGCTTGGCTCGTCCTTCTTGTTGTCCACAGGCGGGGTGTTGGTGCGGGTGGTGTTGCCGGAGCCAGTGGGGCCAAGGTTGCCTCGTCGGCTGCCAGCACGACCCCCGAGACCACCGCCAGGGCCGAGGTTTCCGCCCGGACCGAGACCGCCACCGGTGTTGCGGGACTGTGTGCGGTTCTGGAGTCTGCGAAGCTCGTCGGCGCCAACGTGTGTCCTCGAGTAGTCGACGGGAGGGGGCATGTTGCCAGAGAAGTTGCGAGAGTCGCCACGGCCACCCATGGGCCTGCCGCCAGGCGCTCTCTGGCGCTGCCTCTCAGCCTCAGCCTTGGCTTGCGCGGCTTCGGCCTCAGCGTGAATCTGCTGGATGGTCTTTGGGCCCTTGGCATCGTCCTTGCCCTTCCAGCCGGCGTTCTTAAGGTCGATCAAGTCCATCACCATGAACCTGGGTCTGCTGGGAAGGTTGGAGTTGCTCATGATCTTCTCGTTGATGCGCTCAAAGTATGCGTTGAGCAGAGCCTGGCCCTGGTCACCGCTCTCGTACATTGTGGAACCGACAGAGCGGAGCAGAGTGGTCAAGTTCTCGATGGCAGCCTCATCAGGGTCGCCCTCGAAGTTGAGCAGACGCTGCACACACTCGTGCATGATGCGGATGGTAAGCATACCAAGCTTGTACAGCTGGCCGATGAACTGGATCAGACCAAGACCACGTCTCTTCGCGGCAGCGGCGACGTAGTACTCGTCAGACATGAGCTTGATCTCGCTCTCCTCACCCTCGGGCTTCTCGGGCAGGTTGGCCTCCCAACCACGCTCGAACTCCTCCTGACAGCGGTTCAGGAGGTACTTGCGGAAGAGGGCACCACCGACAACAGGGTTGCCATTCTTGTCCTTGATGGTCTCGTCGCGGATCTCAAGGCTCATAGTAGTCAGCATCTTATGACAGAACTTGGCGTACATGCCAGCCCAGTGAGCCTCGTCACAAGCCTTCTCGAAAGTAAGCTGGATGACTTGGCGCAGAGTGCGGCCGTCTTGCTCGTTCTTGGACTGGCCAGCGATCTCGAGAATCTGGTCGGAGATCCTGTCAAACTTCTCGGGCGTCATCTTGTTGAGCGCGGCCTTGACCTTACGCTGAACCATGTCAGGCGCCATGTTGCCGCTAGGGTCGGTGGCACCGGCGTTGGGACCAGATGTCAGACTGCGAGCGACCCAACCGTTGGCGGTCTTCTCGATAGGCTTGAGCTCCTGGCCTGCAGTGAGCGGCATCTTGCTGGCAGCGTCCTCCATCTCCTTCTTGCTAGGAGCGCGGTCACCACGCCTGCTGGCACCGCCCTTGCCACGTCCACTCGGCTGGCGAGGGGAGCCAGGGCCCATCATGGAGCTGTTGCGACTCATGCCAGGAGCGCCCATGCCGAGGCCGCTGGGCTGGCGGCCACCCATAGAGCCAGGTGCACCCATGGGGCGGCCACCGGCGTTGGCCAAGGCGAAGCGTTGCTCTGAGGTAGTGCCGCTGGGAAGAGTGCGAGCACCGCTGGAGAAGTTACCCATAACACCACCGAAAGCGTTACCGCCACCGCGAGACGCTTGCCTGCCACCCATGTTAGAGGGAGTGCGGGCAGCAGATCGGGCGGAGCCAGGCTCGTCACCACCGCCAAGGGTGTCCTTGACCTTCTGGTCCCAGTCGACGGTTGGCTTCTCCTTGAAGACGCTTTGGAACTGGAGCAGGAAGTCTCTGTCGTAGGCACGTGCCTTCTGGGTGCCGTTCTGGTTGAGAGCGGGGTTCGGCGACTTGACCTGCTCAGGGTACTTGATATCCTCCTTGACCTCAAGGAAGCGAGAGGTCTTGAGGGCCTGCATACCCGGCGTGGGCTCGGCGGGCTCGACACGCTTGCTGGTCTCAAGCTTGAGGTGAGCGGGCTTGGGCTTCTGTGCTGCCTGAGCGGCGTTGGCCACAGGCTGGGGCTCCGCGGGCGCGGGAGACTCGCTGGCCTGCTCAGAGGCACCGGGGCCGAGCGTGGGCTTCTTGAGGGAGGCAAAGAGGGCCTTGGACTCCTCATCGGCTTCTCCCTGCTTGGTCTCGCCGTTGCGCTCGCGCTCGCGCTGGAGCTCGCGCTCCTCGGCTTCCCTCTCTTGCCTCTTGAGCTCCTCGTCGAGCTTAGCGGCGTTCTCTTTTGCGGCAGCCTCCTTCTCAGCCTTCTTCTTGACCTGGTAAGCCTTCTCGCGCTCCTCTTCCTCTTTCTCGCGAGCCTCCATTTCGGCGATCTCGCGCTCGAGGCGGTCCTCTTCCTCCTGGTCCTTGCGCTTCTTCTCCGCCTCGGGATCCTCAACAGCGGTAGATGCGGCGGCGGCGTCTTTCTCGCCAGCCTTATCCGATGCAGCAACCGCAGCGGCCTTCTCAGCCTCGGCGGTGGCAGCCTTGACTTCAGTCTCAGCAGCCGGCTTAGCGGGCGCGGGCTCGGCGGCAGGAGTTTCCTTCGCCTGAGCCTCAGCCTCGGCCTTGCGCTTGTTCTCCTCCATCTGTCTCTTGACCTGCTCCTTGAATGCGTTCTGCTTTTCCTGGGCGGTCATAGTAGATGTGCTCTCGGTACGGTTGTGCTGAGTGCTGGGTGTCCTAGGCGGAGGCGTAGGTGCGTTGGGGGTCGACACAATCACGGGAGTCTGCGGCTGCTGAATGCTGGGGGAAGGCGAGGGCTTCTGGAAAGACACAGCCTCACCCTTGTCGTTGGTGATCTTGATGGCGCTGCTCTTCTTCACTGGGCGGACAAAGTTGGAGCCCTGCTGAGGAGTTTGCTGCGGTGTCGGGGTCGAGGCAGTCTGTGCGTGTGACTGGCTCGGTGTAGCGGCGTGACCGAGGCTCGAGGAGGGACGGTCAGATGCTTGTGAGGAAGTGCGCGCCATGTTAGGCGGCATGAAGGGAGGCTGGTTGTTGCCCGGGGTGCCAGCAAACGCGTTGGGGTACTGGGGACGGGGGCTTTGGGGAGGACCAGCGCCGGGGTATTGGTAGTTGTACGGAGGGTAGGGCTGGTAGTGACCGGCGTAAGGGTCGAACTGGTTAGGCATGCCAGGGTACATGGGCGGTGCAGCACCCAGGTGCTGAGGGTATCCAGGGTACTGCATCTGGGGCATGTGAGGCTGCGCTGGGGGCTGCGCTGGGCTGTTACGGCCACGGTTGTATGGCGAGCCCTGCGCACCCTGTGAGAACTGCTGTGCCATGCCGGGTGCACGCGGCTGGTTGGACATTTGCCTGTAGTTCTGAGCCGGGGAAGGCATGTTGTTGTAGGGAGCCTGGGGATAACCGCCACGGCCGCGGCCAGCCTGGGGCACAAAGTTGGGACGAGGTCCACCCACGTCACTGTATGCCGACTGAGAAGAGGCTCTGCGCTCGTGTGTGGGCTGTCCGGCGGCGTTGAGGGAACCCTGGGCGTCGCCACCCATGCTGCCGAAGTTGAGGCCGTTACCCTGAGCGATCGAAGGCGGGCGTCCACCGCTGGCAGCGGGTTGCGGGATAGGCGAAGGCGAGTGCTCAGGCTCCACCACGCGCTGGCCTTCCTGAGGGGCCTGGGCAGAGGCGGCGTGAGGCTGCTGGGCAGCGTTCGACTGCGCACCCTCGGGAGCGTTCATGGAACCGAAGTTGATGGGAGGCCTGCTGGACTGGCCGACAGGTCCACCGTTCTGTGTGTATCCGCTCGAGCCCGTGGCGCTAATGACCATCGAGGGCTTCCTTCCGTGCTCGGACGAGACACCGTTGGTTGCAGGCTGGGAGCCTCCCTGCGCGGTCGGGCCAGTTCCGTTTACCGGAGCGTCGGTCGACTTTGCATTGCTAGCGGAGGCTCCTGCCGCAGCAGGGGGAGTTGAGGACGCCGTCTTGGTGGCGTTCGCGTACGATCTGACAGGCAGCTGTGCCGGCACAGCTCCTGACTGCGGCGTCGTCGAGCCGGAGGTCGCAGATGCGTTGGCGGGAGTTTGCTGGGCGGAGGATGGGGTTGCGCTTGTCATGAGCGGAATGGGCGCGGGAGCAAGGGAGATGTGGTGTCGGGCGCCGGCGGTAGAGACGGTGAGGTGGTCTGCAGGGCGCGCACGGGAGATTAGTCGCTGCGATGGAGCGGAGAGGCGCAAGTGAATGCGTTGATGGCGGTCCTCGGGGACTGCGGGTGGACGGCCTGGACGAGATGGTCCAAGACGGTGGGCGGGTGGGCGCCGGGGGAGGGAGAGTCCTGCGAGACGCGAGAGACAATCCGGGCGGGCGTCTGTCTACGGGAGAACAGGACGCGAGGAGGGAAAGACGGGGTGTGTCGTCTTCCACGGGTGTGGTGTCGGGGTGAGGTGATGGAGGGAGAGGAGTGCTTGGGGCGTATGTAAATTCTGGCGTTCAATTTCCCGCACGGACGCTCCCGTTTTTGCGCTGCGCTGCGCTGTGCTGTGCTGCGCTGCTCCAGTCGCCTCGCGGCGCCTCACCAGCTACGGCGACGCGGGCTGGGCGGGCGACGGGCGGCCTTCACGCGCTGTGATAACACACCACATTCAATGCTGCGTCTTCATGGACAGGGTGTCTACTGAATACATCGGCCGACAGTCACGTTACGTTACCGCGCGCACGCACGCACGTGATCCTCGCACGCGCTCGCTGATCGCCAACGACAGCCTGAGCGGCCCCGGGCTGGCCGAGATGGCGGGCCGTTGGACCACGGCCGTCCGCCCTGAGATGTCTCACATACACATGCAACCACTTTGCACCCTCGACCAGACGAGCCGAGCACGCTTACACACATGTGCCGGGCGCAGTCGGCGTGCGGTGCCGCGCTCACTGCCACTCCTTGACTGCTGTGGCCGTGAGCCGGGAGGCATCGCGCCCAAGGAAGGCCTATCACATGCCATCACACGCCGCAGCCCGCAGCTGTTCGCAGCAGCCCGATCTTCTCCTTTTTCCTCCCATAGCCTCTTACATCATCAACCGCTGTGCGAAGCTTATTGCTGCCTCGCCTCTGTCCAGCCAACCGTCCATCTCGGCTCCTGCCAATAGTCCAGTCGCCTGGGCAGGAGGCCCACCAATATCGCTCAACTCGACCATTAGCGACACCTCGAGCACGGCGAGTCCCTTCGTCCGGCATCTCGTGCTGGCTCCCCAAAACTCTCTTGCCACCTGCCGAAAAGATGCATGTCAAACTGCTGCATCGTCGTGCATGACTGTTGCGGGCTGACGCATGATTGGTGCAACCATGGGCCAAGAATGGACCGCCGTGCGGAGACGACAGGATGTCACAAGAAGCAAGACTCATCATCGTCTTTGCAAAGGTCACGAGCTGCGTTTGCGCATGTGATGACTGGTGCAGCATGCGAAGACTGAACTCTGATGCGGAGAAGGCTTGCCATCTCTCGAGCCTAGGTAGGCTGCGTGGTTCCAATGGGAAGTGACTGGAAGACGTATAGTCATGCACATCAGTGCCTGCACAGAGAAGACATCGTTATGCGTATGCAGAAGCCCATATCTGCGGAAATAGCCGTGGACTGAATCTTATGTGTGCTACGATGAGTCTTGCTCGCGGCACTGAATTGTTGATGTCGCCTGCTTGTATTCCACAAGCATTGTCGAAGTCTCTCCAGCCTTCGTAGTCCAAGTAGCGCCAGCTCGACATTAGAATGGACAAGGTAATTCCTAGTATCCACTCCGTCTGCCTTTCGATTATCAACCCTTTTCTTGAACATGAAGGTCATTAAGACTCTCTGTATAACATGCAAACGTTATAAAATTGGCAGAGAATGCGAGTGATCAAAGCCTTCGATACATACCTTACAAACAAAGTAGAAAAAAGAAGGCCAAACACAGCCACGACCCAACACCAGCCCTCACCTCGTAAACCCTTCTCGAACACTCCTCCTACCGCCCTACCTGAATCCCATCAATCGCACCTTAAGCAACAAACCCGCCCATCCCAGCAACCCTCCCCCCGGACCAACCGCCCCGAACCCAGCCCAGCAGTCTCACCCTCCCCTCCCCCTCCCGCAGCCGCGTGTCGCACCGTCCCATCCCAGCCATCCCGAAACAACACAAGAAAAAGTTCCCAATAATCTCGGCAGGGCAGAGAAAACCGTTGCGCGTTTCGCGAAAACGCGGCCGAACGCGCACGCCCGCACGCGCTTGTGTCAGGGACGCGGGCGCGATTCATGGGGCGTTTTGCGCGAGGACTCGGGACTGCTGGAAGCCCAAGCTAACGCTCGGAGGGCCCCTGCTTGGGCTGATGAGCGGTGGCAGCGCCCGTTGGCACATGGACGCCATGCGGTGTTGGCTTTGGCGCGCGAGGGACCCTGGATTTGCGGGCGATGGCTGGGCGGAGTTTGGGAGAGGGTGGGATTTTTTGGAGAAGTTGTTTTGGCGTGAAGTGAGGGTGCTGAGAGGGTTTGGGATAGCTGTGAGGTGGATTTCGGTGGCGGTGATGCGCATTAGACGAGCGAGTTTTGGAGAAGTGAACGTCGTGACAAGGGAACCGATCCAGCCGACGCAGCGGCCGAGATGAATAACAGAGGATGTCGCGTAATTACAGATCTTGGATGTCCAGCCTATCTTGCAAAAACGCAGTCGAGCCCTGCCTATGAGTACAATGTCAAAGAGAAAACAATAGGGGGAGAGAAAAAGACGCTTGCTGAAGAGAACTGAAAGAAGCGAAGTGAAGAGAAGAGAAGGAAACCTCGGGTATTTCGCACGCCTGCATTTGCCAGCCTTGTATCAGGCAGGGTGCATGTGTATGGCCTGCACAGCAGAATGGTCAAGAGAAAAAATGAAGATGGACAAACAAAAAGGGCAATGGAATGAATCTTGTGCGGTGAATCCAACAATCGCTGCTGCTTGAGCGATTGCGGCTGCGGCCAGAAAGTAAGAGAAGAGAAGGGAGATCAGAGATCAGGTTTGGCCAAGTGTAGGTCTGCGCGGACGACCGAGTCGTGCGCGCAAGCGAAGGCAGAACCTTGAGCAGAGCATTGATGCTGCCTCCGCTGCAAGTCTGGCCGTGCGGCGATGTCGCTGCATCCAGACAGTGCGCTGTTCATGGAGTGTTCGACGGTCCACGCGACTGCACATGCATCGAAGGCGCAATCTCCGCCCAGTTCGTGCCTCGAGGTGCGCAAGCGATTCGGTGCGCCTTCTGATGCAAAGGTTCCCCTGCGTCGGTTCGGCGTGTGGACGTCGCCTCGTCGTTTCAAGATCCCGGCGCTAGTACGCTCGGGGCAAGGGTACTCCACCGTCACTGTTGTCGGTTTCGTCCTGCGATGGAGCATCGTTTGCGACGTACTGATCCGGTAGACCGTGCATCGGCGCATATGCTGCGTGGGGTTGGTGCTGCGGTTGCGCCTGGCCCGGTTGTTGGATGTCATGTTGTTGCTGCGAGTGGTACGAGCTCGTGAAAGCCGGCGACTGGGTGAACGACGAGTTGTATCCAGAGTATTGCGGCATTTGCGATGTTGCGAAAGCTGAAGGCTGATATTGAGGGTACGACGAGCCCGCAAGACCGCCAACTTGGGCGCTGTCTCGTCGATAGGGCTGCAGAGCCTCGTACTGTGAGCTTGCACCGCTCTGTGATATCGAAGGCTGCTGTTGACCTTGCTCCACGCCTTGATAGCTTGGGACTTGACCAGAGTCTACTGAATGTCAATGCCAATTCTTCAGCAAGAAAATTGCATGGATGACTTACAGGTAAAGCCCAACCCGTAAGGTCCACTGCCAGAAGTGGGCGGGTTCATCAGATTCCTGACTTGCGGCCTATCATTTGCGGTAGAATGCTCCGAGAAAGAAGAGGCCCTGACACTTGTCTGCGCTTGAGAAAGCGAGCCAGATCCCAGAGAAGAGTAGGACATGCTCGTGCGCAGAGGAGATGAAACTGTTTCGCCAATAGGTCTGGACAACCGATCATGCATATGCAGTCGCGAAAGGTGTGAAGGTGGGCCGTACAAAGAACTGCCATGTGCCATGCCGAAACCATAAGGAGGGCGCCGGGGGCTTTCCTGCTGCTGCCGTGCGTGAAGACCGAAAGCAGTGTAGTCACCGGCTGCAGAGCCAGGAGACACCGTCTCTGTTGCAGATTGGGGTGGTGTGTATCCGTAAGCGCCTACACCCGAGCTCATTGCTGTCGGACTTGTATATTGTTGGCTGTAGTGTTCGTAATCGGGGACTCGTCTCAGTGTGTCCAAAGTCAGGGGTCGAATCATGCCGTTGTCGGTTCCAAAGTGCGAATAGGCTCCAGGAGATGGCATTGGAGTGCCTACATTCGGTGTCGATGCGCCAAAGGGGGAATGCAAAGCTTGGGTCATATCGAAATTCTCCGGAAGCGCTCGTGATCGCATCATACTGGCACGATCGTCCGTGGACATCCGCTTCATTTTGGCCCGGCTTGAGACGAGTTAGCACACATCAACGAATGTAAGACTGCGGGTACGCTTACCGGTTCTGAAACCACACCTGGACCTGCCGTGGGCTCAGCCCAGGTATCTCTCGAGACAATCGCTCGCGATGCGCTGCATCTGGATGCGCCTGTCGTGCAAATTCGCTCATCAAGAACCGTGTTTGGTTATGCGTCAATCTTGCAGGAGTCAGCTACTGTAAGCTTCGATCCTTCTTAGATCGTTCTTACCTAAAACGCTTCATCTTGCGCTTGTGTGCTCTTCGCTCCGCTGCAGTCATGTTCGGGTTCTCCGTGCTATCGTCGGCATCTTCAGGTCCAATATCGGCATCGTCGTCGTCCAACATTTGCTCGTCATGCTGCGCATTCTCTCCGGAGCGCGGTGTTAGTCGACCGCTGGGACTTGTCGGTGCCGAGCCACCAAAGGTTGCTGGTGGGAGATCCGAAGTACCCGTTGGCTGGGGGCCTTGCGCAACAAGTCGTTGACCGTTGTTCGAGTTCCTTTGCACACCCTCCACGGTTTCCGGGGCATCGTGCGAGAGACGGCTCGAGGGGCCGAGCGAGTAAGGAAAGCTTTTGTAGGAGCGTAGTTGCGGTCGCCCTTGGTCAACTACATGATCTTGGGCTTGAGAGGACCGCTCGTATTGCAGAGAATCGTCTTCTCTAGACGCCTCGGCCGACGTAGAAAGGTATGTTGAAGGTTGCCAGTGGTGATCGGTCGCCTTCGCAGGCGTGTCCGACATTCGTGGTGAGGTAGGCGGCGACAAAGGCGCGGTGGGTCTCTCGGTAAGCATTGGCGGACTCGAGGAGATCAAATGAATGGTGCTATAGCTATACGCCTGTTAGTTGCGGTGCCAGACTAAGGGCTCGACGTGCTAGTAGGCTGCCCGACCTTCAGCCTTGCGGGAACTCGTGCCCTCGTCTCGACAATAGTAGTCGCTCTCAAACCCAAACTCCACGCGGTAAAATCCCAGTTCCACACAAGAAAGCCCAATTCACCCACGCTTTATCGTACAAAGCCCGCGGAGACCAGCAGCCGCGATGGCAGATGCACAGCGTGAAAGCGCCCGTTTGGAAGGAGTGTCTCGTCGTTCGCAAAAGCGAAGAGTGCGGTCTGTCGAGTTCAATGAGAATGGCGACGCCTTCCAACGACCCAAAGTGTCCGGGAACGAGCCGGCCGTGCCTGACGATCTCCCAGGAGTTGGCAGCGCAGCGCCTTAGACGCTCTGTCGGAATGCGGGTGCTTCGTGTAGATGGAATCCGGTCCAGGAAGCGAGGCCAGCTAGATTAGAGGCCTGAAGATCCGGTAAATGGGAGGCTCCTTGACTTCTAGCCAATGCTTGGGAAAGGCCCAGGTCGTGAAATTGCGCGCAATATATCGATTCGTCGACAGTCAAAGCGTTACGATTGCGCAAAGACAATCCCTGACCGACAGTTCCTTGATTGCGGGCCTGCAATATGTGTAGCCGGGCGCCTAGACTGGGATTGGTGGGGTACACCAGGCGTATCGAGCGCTGTGCCGTGTGAAAGAAAGTGCCACGAGTCCGAGGCGACGACACGATGAAAAAGTGATTCGATCTTGGCTGTCGAACCGCTGGCAGTGACTGATCTTAGTGTCGCCTGCAGTGGGAGTGGTTCGTCTCCCTGGAGTTGGTTCGAGGGATCTGCTCGATCGTACTGGGAACCCCGTGACTCCGAGGAAACCCTAGAATCGATTTGGCTCGGGGCGAGAGTACGGGAGGCGGGCAAAATGATTGACCGAGTAAGATTATCCGGCCGTCGAATCACGGAGTGGTCAGGTATATGGCAGCCCTGAGAAGTAGAGGAGCAAGAACAATCACCGGAACAGATACTTCTACCGTGGGTGGAGGTAAATGCACCAGGCCGTCCTTGGGCCGAGACGATCTTTGACAATCGAAGTCGACGACAGTGGAGGCATGGAGGCACACCGAGTGGGTTAGGTCCTTCACACAAGGCTAGACATGCATTAGACCCCGATGGGGCCGGGACCAATGTACCCTGCCACTGCGCACATTCACCTCGTGTGGTTGGCTGCAGAGATAGCCGTTGATGCCCGGCCGCCCATCAGGATGCTGCCGTCCTCGCCAGGGGACTTCTGCGGGGACTAGGAGCGTGGGCTGTGGGTGCCTGTGTACCTGTGGCCCGCAGCCTCCTGCAGATAACGGCGGCTGGAGACCCTCGTCGCAATAACACACGCAGCTGGTCAGCAAATGAGGACGCGCTCGGTCGCCATCGCTCACGGGCATGGAGCGAAAAAGGGCATGCTGGGGTTCGCCTCACACCGCCCAAGCGAGGTTCGACGGCAAGTGCTGATGCTTTGGGCGGGGGCTTCTACAATTTCGCGTGGCATTCTCGAGCAACGGCGGCGGAGAAGCAATGGCGTCCGGGCTGGGTCGTGAGCTCATCACCGAGAGGCGGATCCCTCCCCCGGACGCGGTCAGGGTAAATGCCGTGAGGCATCCCAAAACAAGTCCAAGCGCATTGTCGGAGCTTTTGGGGCATGTGGCCAGATCTAGGGCGTTTAAGATCGATGGGAACCCTACGGACCGTGCCGTTTCTGGCTACTGTGGTCTGCTGCGCTGCAGCATGATGGCGAGTGGGTGTCTGTCTTGCGGGCTGAGCTGGCTCGCTGGTGGAGAAGGCTTGGAGCCTGCACTCGAGGTTGCACGGCTCGTGCATCGGACATTTACTGCTCGAAGGGAGGATTGCATCCTGTACTTAATGAAGTCTGCGTGGCCCATTGTGTCCCTGGAGGTGATACAAGGTTGAAGATCGGCTTGAGATCAGCACATGTAGCTGCATCTCTGCTGAAGTCAAGTCTCGTGAGTCGTCACGCTGGCGATCGGCGTCGGCGGGCAAGGGCGGCAGATGGCCGCCACGTGCCTTGTTCGCATCGACCGTTGCACACTGGGCAAGAGTTGCGATAGTGGCACAACCGCGCAGATTATTGCCATGTTTGCACGCAGGGACAGCGCTGCTGAGCTTCGCGCGGTAAGGATGTAGACTTTGCTGGCCGAAGTGCGGCTCGAAGATACAGTATCCACTAATGAGGCACACCTGTCATGGCGACAACATGCCGTTCTTTGCAGCTGTAGCATGGCACCGGAAATTGGAGGTGCTGTTCGTGGTGAAAACGGTTGTTTGAGATGTCCAGGGTTGTTCCGACGTCGCTTACAGAGTTGAAACGGCGCCTTTGGCGCCCATGATCGCGCCCGTGATCCTTAATTCTCCACACTGACACCCCGACCGTGGGACGTAGCCGAAAGCAGCCATGGCGTCAACTGCACCAAGTTGAGTATCTGGAATGCTAACGATGCGCCTTGAAGATCATGAACAAGCACATCACGGCCCAGAGATTGAAGTTCATGGTCTTGCGAGGACCAGCCGTTGGCAGAGCGGGTGGGACCCATGTCGGCTGAAATGCCACGAGGTGGAACTGCAGGGATGCATGGCCGCCGTCACCCGCACGGCTCGACGGGTGCCACAGACGCCGTCGTCGACTTTTACCAGATTGCGTGTAACGCCCGTCAGCCGGAAACATCCCATCGGATGGGCAGGCCGAGCCAGCTGAAAGAGCTGCATCACAAACACGTTTGTGAGTGGCAAGGTTGGTTTAGAGCGCCGTGAGAATACATACTTGGTTCGGCAACGTGCTCGCCGCGGGTCTATGCGCACCTAACCTCACGACCGAAAGTGAGGTTTCCTGGTGGGATGTGGGCTCGAGGCACCCGCAGAGGTCACCATTGCATGGTTGCATGATCGTCCCCCAAGTCCCGCGCGAGGTTCTAGATTTTCGAGGTCGGTAATGACATGCAAGAGTCTTTGTGTAAAGTGGATTCTAGTATGTTGCAACTACAGCCCTACATCTCTCCTATTAGTGCATGACTCGCAGACCTTGCGACTTTCGTAACGCAGAATCCATATTCCATCGTATTCGATCGGCAGATGAGACAACAATTTCGATGATCGTCCTCGGGACTTGAAGTATAGGGCGGGCAAGCATGTTGCGAGATGAAAGAGACTCTTCAACACAATGCGCCGATTGAAAAACTGAAAGCATCAAAATCCTTCTGCTTGTTACAAGACGGCCAGCGCATCTGTTGGGCGCAAACCTCCTACTTTCGATACATATTAACTTTTACTCTGCTCCTACGGACTGTTCCGTCTGCACTTTGTCAATCGCCGGCTCCTCTTCCGGCTCCTCTTTCGGCGGCGTTGGTGCCTTCACTTCGTCGGTACTTTCGCCAATGCCATCAGCGGATGGTTGATCTTCTGTGCTCTTCTGCTCGTTTATGACTTCTTCACTTGCCTCTACCTCAGAGGTTACATCTTCTTTCTCTTCTGCCTGGCTCTCATTTTTCGTGACATCCTCTTTCTCTTCTGTGAGGCTTGCATCTTTCGTGTCATCTTCTTTCGCCTCCTCGGCCTCGCCGCTTGTTTCGGGCTTGTCCGGTGCTCTGAACCCCTCTTCCAGCGGTTTGCCCGGCTCGAACTTCTCCAACAAGCCCAACCGATGCACCCTTGCATCTCTCACAACGCGCCACGATTTGTTGTCAACCATATTGGTGAGCTTTGTCGTTTCCGCATCGTCCATAGCCATTTCGAGATCGAGCTTGTCCGTTTCGACACCCCTCAATAGCTCCTCCATGGCCGGTGCATCGTATCGAACGGGTTCTGTGAGAGCCTCTAAGCCACCGTCTTGGCCTTCCGCAAGAAACGAGCAGTCCATCGCGCCCATGGGCTTGTCCGGCAGCTTGCGGACCCGGGTGTATCCGCGCGCACCTGAACGCGCTTCCAGCTCTTGCTCAGTTGACACGGCGTCCCGCACGATCGAAGGACAGCTCTCGACCTTCCACCTAACCCAGTTTTTGTCGCGTGCCAGGACAGTCTCAACCATTCGATCGTAGAATCTGCCGTCTGCTGTGGACTGCAAGCTTTGCTTTATGGTCTGACGCGTTGACACGGCCCATTTTGTATCTTCCTCGTTCAGGGTGAATGAGTAGAGCATAGACTTATTGACCGCGTCTAATGATGCAAGTTTCTTTTTCGACTGCTCCGTGAGTGACAGAAGGAAGTGGATTAGGATCAATGCTTGTACGAGAATGTGTCGCTGAAATGCAAGGTCGCTGAGTTCGAGATCGAAGAGTTCGCGGCTGGTCAAGTATTTCGGATTGTAATTGTCCGCGAACTGATCTTTGTTGTCCACAGCAATGTCTTCTCCTTCTAGCTTTCGCTTAGTGCCTCGGTGATGGCTTTCGGAAGACCTGGTTTGCACAACGGTGGGTGTCTTTTTGAATTTAAGTAAAGTCGCGGCAAGGCCTCTTTTGAATGACTGGAAATTGCCGGCAGCAAACAACCGTGTTGGGTCGGAAAAGTCCTGCTGTAAACGCCAGAAGATTGGGTAGAGGGTGCTGTTGTCCAAGACCTCTTCTTCGACGGTCTTTTTCAGAGCTTTGATAGGAATGGCTTTGCTGCCGGGCTTGCTAGGCGGCTGAGGCGTTGTTTCCGCAGTAGCCGCTGGTTTTGGTGTGCTCGCTTCGGTTTTCGTACCGTCTTGGTCTACATCCATGCCTTCGCCATTGGTGTCCGGTTGCTCGGCAAGGTCGAACTTTGTAGAGTTCTCCACGTGGAATTCACCCCTCAGATTCACTGAAGACTTATCGCCCAAGGGGAACGTCTGGAACAAGAAGAAGAAAACACGGCCACAAAAGATGGCGTCCTCAGCTTTGCTGAGACGCCTCAGAAGCTCGTTACATGATCGTAAAAAGACCAGGTTCTTCTTGTGAAAGTCCTTCCGCGCAAGACGTTCTCTCCGAGACTCAAGATAGTCAAAGACTGTCCGGCATCCATGAGTAGTCTGGCTGTCGAGTAGTTCCTCAATGAGCCAGCAGACCAGTTCTGGAGTACATTTGCCTCTGTCACCACAAAGTAATAGAATATCGAGTAGATTCCATACTTCCACAAATCCGGGATCTTCAATGTCTTTTCGGCCAAGGATAGAATAGAATAGCTCCCGGGCTGCAGTTTCCACCGACGCAAACCGATAAGCTTGATCGGAAATGTAGGTGGCGTCCAAATCTGCATCCAGGGAATCCACGCCGTCGGTCAGCTCAGCGGTTGGCAAAGCTGGCTCTACGCTGGCAGTTTGCTTGAGGGTGTCTGCCTGTTTGAGCAATGCTTGCAGTCTGTTCGTGATGCTCGCAACGGATGAAAGCTCCGCTACTGAAGTCACCGCCATTGTGAAGAGGCGTATCTGGGTCGATGGAAGCGATGACGGGCGGTGCTTGACTCCCTGGTGAAGGTAATTGTTGCGCTATGGGACGCGGAGAGACGGTTCCGCCGGCACCGTATCCGAAATGTTGACGTAGATTTCCAAGGGTGACAACCGTTCTCAATCCGCCCGATCGGAAATAGCTGAGTGATTGTGTAGTAAATTTTCCTCGTTAGTGCGTTTATGGCCTGGCAGTGACCGTGGCGTGTATGCACTGAACAATCCACGAAGGAAGTGAACTTTAAAGTGGCCTGTCCCTGCGGGCCGAAGCGGAAGTCGCGATTGGTCGAAGTCGCGTGCTCACGTCGCGTCTCCCCCACGCGCGCAATCGGAGCAAGAAGCGCTCAGCGGAGTGGTCATTGACACAAGCCTTTTGCCAATAGCGACATAGCGACAATGCCTTCTGCAACATCTCCTCTTCGTGAAAACGGTGCTGGAGGCCAAGATGATCTCGACAATCTACTAGACTTCGACGGAGCGGTCGAGGATTTCTGGAAAGATCTACCTGACACTAATGGTGACAACGCCAATACGATCAATGCCCCGCAAGATGAGAAGGATATCGATGAGGAGGTGAAAGTGACGAAGAAGAGGAAGCCCAATCCCAAGCTCGATGAGGACCGGTGGGTATCCCAGGCCTCTTTTTGTCAGGACAGCGACTGACCAGATCAAGACTTCTGTCCACCGCAGGTATACCCAAACTCCGCCGCGTCGCGAGGGATAGACTTAGGCTCAAAGGCAAAGGCCATGAATTCTCAGACATGCAGCGGATGCTTGAGCTATACCAGCTATGGCTCGACGAGCTGTACCCCAAAGCGAAATTTCGCGACGCCTTAACAATGGTGGAAAAGGTTGGGCACACCAGGCGCATGCAAGTGTCAAGAAGAGCATGGATCGATGAGTCCAAGAGCTACAGGCGGCGGGAAGACGAGGATGCTGAGAGGCGTCTGGCAGACCCAACTACACAAGCGGCCGCGGAGCGCGATGATATATTTCCACAGCAGCCTGCTGCTTCGAACGATAATGCGCGACAGCAAAACAAGGGTGCGGACGCCCCAGATGACGATGAGCTTGATGCTCTTCTTGGGGAAGAGCCGACCCCTCCAAACAGAGAACGGAAGGAAACTGCATCAGGCACGCGACAAGGAGCCGTTCGTGTCGATGACGATGGGCCAGACGAGGACGAGCTGGACGCGTTGCTCAACGACGATGCAGCTCCTCCAGCACAACCGAGTACATCTCAGTCGGCGAAACGGAAGGGGCCATTTGAAGACGACGAAGACGACGGAGATGAACTCAATGTGCTTCTCGCAAAAGAGCACAAACAAGATCATGTGCATCCCGATAGGTCCAGTACACTAGATGCTGGCAAGCACCGTGAAGATGAACCAAACTTTGCGGATGACGAAGAGGCCATGGCAGAAATGGGATGGTGATCTTGCTCCGTGAAGCACACGGAGTGCCCGCTCAAGCCTAGCGGTTACTGGTAACCCATGGTATTGAGCAATGATTTCAATGATACAGATCGGTGCATGAATGACTTCTGGTTGCAATACAATTCAAAAGGTTATGCTTTCCAATTTGCATTCGTGACAGTAAAATTACAAACTAGTTATCAAACCAGGGGGAAATCTTGGATGGGTCAAGGGTTGTTATCCGCACCGCCGGTGCCTGTACTTAGTCAGTAAAACGGGCCCTATTGTTGAAGATTGATTCTGATGGTACTCACCCTTCCAGAAATCCTTCGACACCTTGTCCTTCTTCGCATCTTCATTGCTGACCTTATTGCTCGCTTTCTCAGCCCTCTGATCCATCTGCTCGTTGTGCTCGCGCACGTCCTGAGGCGCGTTCTCCTCCGTGGGCGGGTTCGTGCTCAAGATCTTTGGCTTGGCGTCGTTTTGCGTACCTTTCGACTGCTGTCCGGAGTTGGAGGACTGAGAGCCGCCTTTTGTCGGAGTGCTGCCACTGCCCTGGCCCTCCTTGGGTGGCGGCGGGCCGGGGTGCTCCTTGTCGGCAGAGGGGTTGGGGCCTTGCTGGTTGGGGTTCTCTCCCTTGGGATCGCCCTTGCCTGAGCCGTAGTCTGATGTTGCCTGGGCGCGAGGGAGGATGGAGAACGCTGCGCGCTGGGTACGGAGAGCGGGTGCTCCAATGGCCTGGAACTGGCGGAGAGAGTTCACTCTAAGGAAAGGCATGGTTGATATGAGGATGATCTGACGTGTGTGTGTGTGTCTGAAAAGAGTCAGAAAGGGTATTATTTAGAATATTATCCGAAGCAATAGAAGTGTTTGCTTTCGAGGTTGACAGGATCAATTGGAGCTCAAGCTCTAGATCGGTGACGAATGGTCGATGTCATCGAGGCTTGCGCTCGCTCATGACGCAGTGCCGATCAATTCAGATGAACCGAAACTTGAACGACAGACGGGACCATTGGTTTCGGTGAACATTGCGTGATCTAGACCTCCAGGGACGAATCTGGCGTTGCATTTTAAAAATAGAGATTGATTGAGTTCGTCAAATGCGAAGCGCTATATGGGTTATCGTGCAATTCAAGCTAACAAAAACAAAAAGCAAACACAATCGCTAGTCCAAATTCAAGATCAATGAAGTTCTATTTCACAGGATCACAAGAACTCGTCGTCGGTCATAAAGCCCATCTCATCAACAGCGTCTACAAAGCTGCTTGTCACTCTGGCAGCTGCAGCAGCGGCAGTGGTAGCCGCCTTGACTGGCCATCCTGAATCCCAGGATTTTGCTCTTCTTTGCAAGGGCCCCACAGCGTCCCACCTGATCATTTCTGGTGTAAACTTGAAGTCCGGGTCCATGAACCGTGGCTGTTTTGGCTTGGGAGGCTCGCCAAACACCATGTGAAATGCTGCCGTGTAGGATTGTTGCAGCGACTGTAGGATGGGCTTCCAGATTGGTCGCAAAGGTCGAAACAGCATCGTTGGTATCACAAAAGGGTATCTTGGAGCGTCGGGGTCGACGCCGTAGCCTTCCATGGTGTCTGCGTACATCGGATGGCAGTATTGAAAGCAAAGCAGGTTTTCTACAATATGCCAGACGAACCAGAGCATGACGAGAAGCCCCAGCCAGGTCAAACGTATACCATAGCGAGCTTTCTTGTCGTAGACATAGAAGTTGCTTCGGAACTCGGTCCAGAGGCCAGCCCAAACGCTTTGATAACAACCTCCGCAATGGTCGCATACCGTTCGCCAATTTTGGTCGAGATTGACGAAGTCTCTGGGTTTCGAAGGCATGGCGACTGGCTTGGGCACTTCGGGGTGAGTAGAGGTTTCTACCTTATTCTCCAGCTTTCCAATGCCGCGCTCTGCGTCTTTGATGCTCTCATAAGCAGAGCGCAGGTGCTTGGCAAGGCCTTCTATGGCAAGGTCTTCCTGGCGCCTTTGTCTCTCTGCCTGTGTGAGCTGATCGATTCCAAGGTCATCAATAGCGTCGCTCTCTTTGGTGGCGCTGGCATCGAGAGTCAAGGTGTTGTCACTGACATCGACGTTCGGAAACACAATCCCCTCCAAAGATTGTATCGTGCCATCGCCAAAAGGGCCGTCAGGATCCCTTTTTGCCTCTCTCAATATGTCCTCAAGCGCGGATTGAGGACGGATGGTACCATCATACAACTTCTTCAGTATGTCCTCGGTCCGATTGGTTTCGCGCTCTCCAGTTGGCTCACGTTCACGTGCCGATGTTCCAAAAGCACGTACTACAGCAGAGTCAGAGGTTCGTAGCAGTGGCCGGTTATCCTTGGACGACCTCTGACCTGAGGTACGCGTGTCCCCAACTACAGCTTTCTCCTCTTTTGGCGCGTCTTCTTCAGTGCTTTCGAAAGTCCGACTGGATGCCCGCCTTGACGATCTGTCTCCATATACATGTGACGATGCTGTTTCTCGCCTTTCTTTAGATTGAACTTGAGGCTCAACTTGCTCTGTTTTGGCATGCGATGCCTCCAAGGACGGTTTCCCGGGGCTTGGCGACAGACTGACGGCGAGTCTATTCAAAAGGCCCAAAGATCCGTTGTTTGCCTGGCTTGGTCGTTTTTTCTGCTGAAATTCAACAGCGCCAGAGGTCCTCTCTGAAACATCGCCCCCTTCTCGCTCATTCGGGTGGCTACTGACGTTGTCGTCCGCGGCTAACTTCCCGTTGTTACGACTCCATGCCCTCCTGCGAATTGGACGGTCCGAAACATTGGATGTGCTGGCAGGCCGGGGGATATTCTCCTTCTGCGAATAAATTGGCTCGTCTTCGGAAGTGGTGAGCTTCCGTTCATTTTTCTCAAATTCAGTCGCCCGATTCGTTGATCGCTCCGAAAGCCAAGCGCTTCGCGGTCGGCGATGCAAAGAAGAATCATGACGCTGGTCAAAGCCTCTGCCGACCCTCGCCGGCCTGGCAGCGGCAGGTGTCGAAGCTAGGAGGGAAAGTTCGCTAAACTCTTGATCCTCGCTCTCGATGATCTGTTTGATGGTTGAATTGGCGTCGCGCCGCGATACTGGCTGCGAGTTTGGGCGAGGGCGCTTCATTGAGGGAGGTGTACTCTCCATCAAAGGTAACCGCTCGTCTTCCTGCCTCCAGAAATCGTCTCTTTCCTCGGAGAGTCTTTGTGTCTTGACGACAACATCATCCACACCAGACACGCGGGGCTCCATGCGGTCTCCAGGAAGTTGGACATCCGCCTCAGAGGGCTCACGAATCCTATTCATCCATCCTCTGTGCGGTTTTGCATGTACACCCCAGTCCCGAGCCATGGTGGAGGGCTGTCCTCGTTCGTTGCTTCCCGTGCTACCAGTGCGTCCGTGTTGCTTGCCTGTGACAAGTCCCTCCTCTCGCTCGCGGCGAGCAATTAGCTCGGTGACGCGCGGTCTCGTTCGTGTTTTCAACAGAGGTTGCTGGTCTCCACGAGTCGCATTCCTGATGCGCCTCGAGTCGCGCTCGTATTGCATGATCTGTCGTCCGAGCGTGTCCGTCCCATTCTCCAGGCTATTCAAGTCCGCGACACCAGATCCAGAAGCTGAGCTCTCGTCGTCGTGCGCCTGCACCTTGTGCATACTATCGGCCTCGGTCCCAGGTCCCTGGCTGGCGCGGCTGGTGTTCCGTGTCCTCGTCCAGTTCGATCGATGCTGCTCCGCGTAAAGCTGCCCTTCATAGTTCATGGTGGCATACTAGGAAGATCCAGTGGTGACCTTGTAAAGTGAATGATGCGTGATCTCCAATACCAAGTGTAGCTCGCGTGTCGCGTCGTTCATTGTTTGGGGTCGGCGCAGCGCGGGAAAGCGCCGCGAGAGCTTGACGCGAACTTTTGAGGTTCCAGCGCAACGCAGCGGGCGACAAGGCAGCGGATGTTGCCCGACAGCGACGACACGGACGGAAGAGGCGACCTGCAGGCCACACCATCGCGAAGATGCAGCGCCCAACCGTCGCGGACCTGACGAGCGACGAGAATCCCTACGCCCAGACAGCGCGCAGGAATTGGCTGGCTGCAAAATCGCCAAAGGTCCTCCCGAACGTGGTGAAGGACGAGCTCTACGACAAGCTTGAGGCCTCGGGCTTTCCCTACAACCAGCTGCTGCTGCTGGAGCAATTGCAATGCCTGGAGCGCTATCTATGGCCTGGATACACCGATGTCGCCTCGAACCAGCACGTCCTGCTGCTGGCGCTCCTGGCCAATGTCAAGAGAAGAGAGAACCTGCCGGTCTGGACCCTCTTCGGTGAGCGGTCAGATGCGTTCACCACATTTTTCAAGCGTGTACTGCACATGAGCATCGACACTTCGTTGCCCATCGGGACGCGAACACATCTACTCTCGTTCATCATCGGCGCATTCCAATCGCTCGATTCTGGTATCGTGCGCAAAGAATGTGCTCCTCTGGTTGGCATTTCGATCTGGCACACCCTGCACTCTGGAATTGAGAGGGAGAAGATCTTGGCAAAGAGCAATGCGTTACAGAAGGCATGGAGGGCATCTGGGAAAAGGTTCGATCAAGCTGATTCGGTCGGACAAGCGCGCCTTCGCTTTGAGAGGAGCTGGCTTTTCACTTTGATCTTGGACTTCCTTGACATTCTATACGGCAATGCCACAGGCGATCAGCGAAAGGACAATCTGCGCTACTGTGAACGCTTCGTGGAACTTCTCTGCGACCTTCAGTCGCAATTGCCGACAAGACGCTATGTGAACACGCTTCTTCGTGACCTGCACACTCTGCCAGCTGCTCGTCTGTCGCCGCTGTATCAGGATGAAGATAGTGGTCTGTTTAGGGAAATGCTTGAGCTGCTGGCACATTATACCTCGTTCCCGATCGATGACCACAGCGGGCGTCAGCTCAGTAGACAGGAGCACGACGAAGACAACAATGCCCGGATTGCGCGCTTGCAGAAGGCTGCATTGCAGCGACACCCGGAGAAATTGAAGATCCTGGTTCTGGCCAACTTTGGTCTTCTGGCACAAAGAGAGGAGCTTCTCGGTCACATCGAAGTCCTTTCGGACGCGGAGATACTTGGTATCCTACAGGAACTTGGCCTGCGATCTTCATATCCCGAGAAGTCTTTAATTGTCCAAGACCGGGCTTTCCTCCTGGACGTGCTCGTCTCGGCATTGGAGGTCAAGCCATACTATACCGATGTCCTCCGCAAGATGACAACCATGCCGACAGAGAAGGTGCTTTACGACAAAGCTTTGATCAGAACGGACGGCTATGATGGCAACAGCCCGTTGGCGATCCCGAAAGTCAATTTGCAGTATCTGACGGCCGGAGACTTCCTTTGGCGGTCATTCGTCCTCTACAGATCAGAGGCGTTTTTCGAGATTCGCAAACACATTGAAGATACGATCAAACGACTCCGACCGAGAAGCCAAGCATCAGGGATCACGAGATTCGATGGGTTTTCGCGAATGGCTATTCCTATCAGCAAACCGGCCATAATCGAAACGCTGCCTCCGAACGTTGGCGAAGACTCTCCTGCAGAAGTGAAATCAGAGGTGATCTTGGACGTGAGCAGACTTCAGCCCGGATTGAGGCAGGAATGGGAAGGGTTGAGGGTGGGTGATGTTGTTTTCCTCCTTGCTGTCCAACCCGATGATCGATCGTTGGCCAATGGACATGCATCTGCGGACGCTGCAGCAGATGCAGCAAAGCTTGGTCTGAAAGCTGTCCGGTGCGCCGAACTCATCAGTGTTCTGGATGAAAACGGCAAGATGCTGCGCCGGGAGAACATGCGTGGAAACGATGACAGCCGCCCAAGGCAACGAAGATTACTTCTCCGGCTAGACTCTTCTGCGTACAAGCAAGATGAAGAACGATCAAAGGGCGACGCGATGAACGGATTCAATTTAGTCGTGCGTCGTAGGTCAAGGGAGAACAACTTCAAGGCCGTGCTGGAAAGCATCAAGGACCTTGCGGTCTCAGATGTTCCTTTGCCCGATTGGCTTCAGGATGTCTTCCTCGGATACGGCGACCCAGCGACTGCCAGCTACCAGCGACTGCCGAACAAGCTGAAAAGTGTTGATTATCGCGACACTTTTGTGGACTGGCAACATCTAGTTGAATCACTCCCTGGGAAAACCATCGAACCAGACCCCAGCAGGGATGGCTCTTTCCCTCCTCCTTACGTGCTGGAGTACTCATCAACCACCGATCCCGTCCCTGCACCAAGGCCCGCCAAGCGCAGAAAGCGCGATACGCCAGCTGGACCCGAAACCTTGGCTCCAGCAGTCGAGGCGCTGAAAGTCACTACATACGACCCGCCCAACAACGGCCCGTACCCAACCGACGCACCCAAGGTTAATGGCGTGCGGTTCACGCCAACTCAGATCGAAGCAGTCACAGCCGGCACTCAGCCAGGTCTGAGTCTTGTTGTCGGTCCTCCTGGAACGGGTAAGACTGATGTTGCCACACAAATCATCAGCAACATCTACCACAATTTCCCCCAGCAGCGAACACTGTTGATCGCGCATTCCAATCAAGCTTTGAACCAACTCTTTCAAAAGATCACGGCCCTCGACATTGACGAGCGACACTTGCTGAGACTTGGACATGGCGAAGAAGAACTCGAGACCGAAGCATCCTTTTCCAAGGCTGGTAGAATTGAGAGCTTTATGGAGAAAGCAGCCATTGATCTGGCTGCCGTCCAGAGACTAGCTGATTCAATCAGTGCACCTGGTGCGCATGGCAGTAGCTGTGAAACGGCTGCTTATTTTGATGAGGTGTATGTGCAGCCGCTATGGAAGCGTTTCTGGGCTGCTATTGAGAGCTCCGAGGCGGCAGAGGATGTGGCGGCCAACTTCCCCTTTCATTACTTCTTCGCCAACGCACCTCAACCTCTCTTTTCGCCCAACGTTGACCGCGATACTCTGCTTGAAGTTGCTCGTGGTTGTGAACGACACATTCGCCGAATCTTTGCGGAACTAGAGGATATCCGTCCTTTCGAGATCCTGCACAATCAACGAGACAAAGCCAACTATCTCCTGGTTAAGGAGGCTCGCATCGTTGCCATGACATCAACACATGCAGCCATGCGCCGGCAAGAAATAACAGCTCTGGGCTTCCACTATGATAACGTGGTAATGGAAGAAGCTGCTCAGTTGACTGAAGTGGAGAACTTTATCCCTCTTGCGCTTCAAGAACCAACGATCACCAAAGACGGCAGGCTCGTCGAGAAGAACCTCAAGCGGATCGTACTGGTAGGAGACCACCTGCAAAATTCGCCTATCGTGCAGAACGCTGCGTTCAAGTCTTACGCCAACCTAGAGCAGTCGCTCTTCCTGCGATTGGTCCGCCTCGGTGTGCCGGTCACCATGCTTGACGCCCAGGGCCGTGCTCGTCCATCTATCGCAGCGCTGTACAAATGGCGCTACCCGCATCTCACCAACTTGCCGATCACCTCTACCGACCCAGTCTTCCAACGCGCGAACGCTGGCCTCCGCTACGATTTCCAATTCATCGACGTTCCAGATTACAAGGATCAAGGCGAAACAGAACCCTCTCCTCACTTCATCCAGAACCTAGGCGAGGCCGAGTACGCCGTCGCATTGTACCAGTACATGCGCCTCCTCGGCTACCCAGCCGCGAAAATCAGCATCCTGGCGTCGTACGCGGGCCAGCGGGCGCTGATCAGAGACGTGCTCAGCCATCGCTGCAAGGGCAACCGCTTGTTCGGCATGCCCGGCTGGGTCGGCACGGTGGACAAGTACCAGGGCGAGCAGAACGACTATATCATCCTGTCTCTGACGCGAACCAAGAGCGCCGGCTACTTGCGCGACCTGCGCAGGCTCACTGTCGCCCTGTCCCGTGCGAGGCTAGGTTTGTACGTTTTCGGCCGCAGGGAGGTCTTCGAGAGCAGCTTGGAGCTGAGGCAGGCTTTCGAGGGTCTGTTTGCTCGCTCGAATACGCTTGCGCTCGCGCCTGGGGAGATGTTCCCTGCTACTCGCGGGGTTGACGATGAGGTTGACGCTACGGAAATGCAAGGTGTGGAACACCTCGGACAGTACGTCTACGAGATGACGAAAGCGAAGGTAGAGGACTTGAAGCGCAGCGGACAAGGTCTGCCGGCCGCAGAACAGGAAGTCCAAGGCCAGGTGGAGGACGATGATGAAGACGAGGACGGCGACGGAGCTCCGGCGGAGGACTTAGTCGTCGACGGCGAAGGGGAGATCGAGATGGGTGATGGGCAGGTTATGTAAAACGTAGATACCCTCATATATGTATTCCTCACTATCTGTACACCACGTTTAGGTCCCGCTCCATGCGTGTCGAAGATCGGGAAAAGTTCGGCCTTCTAGTTGGAGCTCTCTGGCCTCGGAGACAGCTCTTCGGTGATGTTCTGAGGGTCTTTCCATGCAAGAGCCACAAATCTTTGTCACGAGGTCAGTTGTGGTTCATGCGCGCCGAGTGGAGGTGCTGCTTCTTACTTCGTGTGGCTGCCACGCGCCACGAGCTCTTGTTGCTCGTTCATAAAGCGGATAGAGGTGTAGGCAAGCGTCTTGCCAACTACAAGAACAAAGGTAAGCCATTGATACATTGAGGGCAAGAAGCAGCTCAGTCCACGGACATTTGTCGCAGGTCACCTCGGCCCGAATCACGTCTCCGATCTTTCCGCCTGAGGCTAGGTAGGTGACTATTCATATGTGTTAGACACAATCATGGGCCACAGAAGGTTTCCAATGGCTCGCGCATACCACTCAAATCAGTGGACACACCCGTCGCAAATAGGCCGCGGGAGGCGACGGCCAGGGACCCGCCCAAGTCTGTCATGCAGGCGAGAGTACCGCCATGGAGGATGTTGAGACGATTCTGTTTGAGCGGAGATGAGAGAGTCAGCCGCCAGTTCTCTGAGTCGGTATTGCTTTTTCTTGGTGTTAAGATGAAGTACCGTGTGCTCTTTTTTTATGTCTAGCTCGAAGTTAACAGTGCCCGGGCGAGCGGCAGTTACACGCAGCTAGAGCATCACTTCCTGTCAGCAGCCACACGCATCAGACGGTGGTATTTGCTCATCGCTCACGCCATCAAGAAGTCTGCAGCAGTGTCAACATTCCTCTTCTTCTTTTAGCATTGATGATGAACACGGGCATCTTGTTAGTCGAACGTACCGAGGTTCAAGGCCGGAGTTGGCTCGAAAGGATTCCCAAACCTGATCGCATGTGTCAGTATCCTGAGACTCGTCGCAGTATATCAAAAGTAGACTTACCGATCGTACAAATTTCACAGCTGCCATCTTGTTACTGTGAAGAATCTAGATCGAAGCGGGTATGCATCGATGGGTGAGCCTTGTAGGAGAGATGAGGTTGATGGTCTTGGCAGAGGGACGGCCAGCTCGGCATCAGACTTCGAAAGCCGACGGCATCAACAACAATCCATCGACACGGGCTGACATGGACACGATGTAATCACGGCCCCATTACTTTGTTCTCAGCAAAAAATGATAAGGTCTTCGAAAAATCTTTGCTTCTCATGTCTTCGTTCTGTCGTTCCTCATTTAAATACATCCTCTCATTGATACACGCTAACGCTCCAAACAATACTCATCGTGCCACGCGTTCACAACCCGCGACAGAGGCCGACTACAACTTTACTGCGACTTCCGACCGCAACCACCCTCGTGATTGTGCTTGTGCAGAGGCACGCTCCTCTTCTTGTTGGCAGTCACGGTGGTGTTGGCCGGTCCCAAGCTCTCGAAGCTAGTGGCGTACTCGGCAACCGCAGCGGCGATAGCCTTAGTATTCCACTCAAAAGCATCGAAAGCCAGGTTGGTCATGTTGTCGCCGACTTGGTGGTAGTTGACATCGTAAGCCACTCCAGCCTCGCCGCCGAACAGCTCGGCCTCCTCTTCGGTCTTGACGACCTCAGCGCCGGTGAAGAGACCGCCAGAAGCGATACCGCGGTCGAGGAAACCGGCGTAATCACTGCGGCCACTGAAGTCGGTTGGGACAGAGTTTAGATCGTTGGCGGCGAAAAAGTCCTCGAAGAACTTCTCAGCCTCGGCGCTGCCAGCGGGACCAGTCTGGTTGAAAGCGCTTCCGTCACCATCGTAGATGCCGAGGATGTAGTTGGGCGAGGCAATCATGTCAAAGTTCAGGTACAGACGGATCTTGGAGGCCTCTTCGGCGGACAAGTTCTCGGTGTAATGGTAGCTGCCGAGGAGACCGAATTCCTCGGCGGCCCAGAAGCCAATGCGGACAGCGTTGTTGACAGCGTAGCCGGTCAACTGCTCGGCGACTTCCAAAATGCCAACAATACCGGAGCCGTCGTCGTTGATGCCAGGTCCTTCTTGGACCGAGTCACTGTGGCCGCCAATGACAAGGACGGAGTCTTTGCTTCCACCAACGGTCTCTGCAATCACGTTCTCACTACATAAAGTCAGTAAGAAATCAAAATGCGTTCTCAAATGGGTAGACTTACACTGTGATGTTGTACAGATCGCTGTCAATGTCGAGAGTGGCTTCAATGGCCTCGCCTCCAGTGATGCGCTCAATCCAGGAAGTGGCGTTGGCCTGCGAGACGCCGAGAGTGGGAACGTATTCACCCTCTGGACGAGGAGGCGGGCCAAGAGTGCCACTCCCGAGCGGCTCGGGAGCATTGTTATAGATGATGGCACCCGAAGCGCCTGCAACACCGGCAAGCGCCGACTTCTGACCAAATGGGCAGGTGCCACGCGAGATCAAGGCAATATTGCCTTCGACTTCGGCCGGGTAATCGGATGCCTCGCAACCGAGGTTGTTCACGGGAACGAGCTCAGCGGTGACGGTGCCACCAGGAGAGTACTCGAAGAATGAAGGCTCAAAAGTCGATCCATCGACGGTAATGTCTCCTTCCACGTTGCTATACAGGGCGGTGAACGGCTGTCTATAGACGGTCCAGTAATCGCCGAGGCGCTCGATGTTCTCGACGAGCCAGTCTACGGTATTGTTGTGGCCACCCGACCCGATCACACGGTTACGGTCTGGCGTGGCGTAGGCGATATCTTCCAGCTGCTGAGCTTTAGCCCTCAAGGCGTCTACTGAAATGGCGTCTTGGAGAGCTTGAGAGTCGACTGGTGGCATTCCGGTAGGCTCTGCGGTAGACGTCGAAGATGCGCCAGTCTTGGTCTTGGTGGGCTTGCCCGTCGGGTAGTGAGGAGGCTTGGGAGGCTTCTTGGTTGGGCCATGATGAGGTGGCTGAGGGTGCTTTGGCTTGTCTGGGTGGCCTGGTTTGGGAGGCTCGACCGCAGATGCAAGGCCAATGCTGGCTGCAAGGATGGCGGCAGCGACCTTCATGATTCGATTGATAGCTAGGGGTAAACGATATTGGAGCAGCACAAACTGAATCTGGGGACCAGAAACACGATCGAAGAAGGGAGAGAGTACTTATACTTCGCTTGTCTCAGAGCGGTCTAAAGCAAGGCAGATCGTCGGAGACGTACTTGCGTCTGCAGCGAAAGGCAAGAACGTTCCTCGAAAAGGAAGGCGTCCCTTGCGATAACGTGACAATGCCCCCGTGTCGCCGGTGTAGTATCAGCGGCTTTTTGCCAAGTAGCTAATAACAAGGCCAGAGTCGTATGGTCGGACGGATTTCTAGCTGAACATAGCAGGTGATGAATTTTGCCCAGAGTCGCCAAGGCGCGGCAACCTGCGGGGAGAGTTGCATTTCTCTTGTTTCTCTTATCGTTCTTGTGGCGGGACAAGCCTTTAGTCTGCTTCAGGCAGGACCATGTCGTCGTTGTACGGGCGATATGCATTGTTGGTTTGACGGAGGCGAGGAACGCCATTGACGCTAGATTTGCACGACGGTCTGGCCGATTCCTCACCACCGCACATCTCCCTAGAACGAACGTCGGACCCCTCCCATCACTCTCAATGTTGCATGTCAGACTTATGCCATGTGCACTATCAACTTGAGCTGTGACCCAGAACCAGCAATGCATATGCGGCGTAACCGTTAAGCTTCGTTTGCCGATCGCACGCCACCACTGGATTGTACTCACATTTACCAAGGTTCTGTGGCACCGATGATCCGAAGCCGTGTCGCAACGATTTACCTGCATTTCTGAGCCACTCACCAATGAAAGACTCGTGAATGGAATGCCTTTTGGGAAGTTGAGTGAGAGCTGTCGGCATTGAAAGCAGACATTGTGAAGCTCTCCCACATTCTCCAGCTTTCCGCAACCGCGGTCAAGGGTAGCACACTATCATCCATTCCAGTCTGTGGGCAATTCATCGTTACTCTGAACGCTACAGGCTACGAGCTTGAGATGAAACTTAGACACATCCCACAACGATTCGTATGTCACGTCTCGATGAGGGACAGCTTCCAGAATACCTGACGGTAGAAGCTCAAGATACAACAAAAGCTTTCCTGGATTTCATCGCCAATCGTCATGAATGACTACCGAAACCTCACAAGTCGCAGGGACAGTAAATTGTCGATTCCCTCCAGTCTCCCAGACAGGCTTCTTGTTCTCCGTCCCTTTCAGTACATATTTGTATTCGAACCTAGTGCCAGCTGGAAGTCTCTCGAAAGTGTACCACAGGGGCTGCTGCTCCGTGTACTTTCCAGCGCTCAAAGCGACAGCTTTTTTGACATCCCAACTGCCGAGCTGCGATATATTGCCGGAGAGGAAGAGATATTGCCCGTATCTCGTTGGCTTGTGCAAATTGAACATGAGCGTGGTAAATGTGGGCGTAGCACATGGCGGCTTGGCCGTTCTCGAGGGCCAGGCGGTGTTTGTGGCGGTGCTGCAAGGGCCTTTCGCAGACCCGGCGGAGCATGCAAGAGGTAGCTTAGCCTGAGAGCTTGAGTTTAGTCTCTACCACGTGGGATACAGTGCTTCCAAGCATGAGCACTTACCGCAGATGCACCCCACGAAGCAGGCATGCCGCCGTTCCGCGCGCTACTCGCTGTCAACAGCGCCGCATAAGACCACGTCAAGTCCTTGGCTGAAGTGGGTCTGCCGTCGTTACGGGAGTACTGTTCAGCAAGCGAGAAGTGTGTGGGAGTGTACTTTTGCTTTCGAAATGTTAGAACAATCCGGTTTACCACGAGCAACTGACTTACAGCATTTGCCATGAAGCTGTCCGCGTACGCCGTAGTAGCATGAAGGACCTCATCAAACTCGGGTGATGCAGAGACGTAGGTTCCGATCGCGGCGCCAGGATAGATGTCTCTGAAGAAACCAAGAGAGACTTTGGTGATGGTGACAAAACCGAGCCTTTTCCACTGATAAACTGCCTGGTACAACATTTCAGCCGCGGCGAAGGCACCCAAGTACCTGCGGTTGATCAGTCAGCACAAACGCATTCACTCGCAATAGCCGGGTTCGCTTACCAAGGGTTCCCACCCATGTACACATCTTCAGAGTACCGACCAACAGCAACACCAACTCCAGCGGGAATGCCTTTATTGATCGGATAGACAGATCGGAACAAGTCTATGACGGCTTTATGGTTGGCAAGCGCAAGATCTGAGCATGGCTGGAAAGTCGCAGCATCGCAGCCTACATCGATGTCGAACATGTGAGTGCTGGTGAGTATGCTGTTGATATCCTTACCCGAGCGGCCGCCCTCGGTATTCGAAAGAATGTAAGATCCGGTCCAATAGCTCTGTAGAAAGCACAGGATCTGCGGAGCCTCGGACTCGCAATGGCTACAACCGTGTCCGATGTCTCTCGCTAGGCGCAAACCTTCGATAAGAGCGCGATATTGCATAGCGGTCGTGAAGAAAGATGCGCCACGGACTTCTTCCCACAGATCGAAAGTGGACTCGTTCCAATGCTCCGTCACGTACGAAAGGTCATTCTGTATGATCGGCCAGATGATCGACGAGACAATGGCGCTCTGATCCTTGGAGATGAGACGGCGTGCATATGCCGTCAGTGCGATCACTCGCAAGGCCGGCCCATCTCGCTGCGGCCTGCCCCAATCGCCCGTGAAGGCAGTCTCGTCTACGTTGAACTTCGCTTCGCCGAGTCCGCCTGTGCAGAGACCTCCAGATGGGTTCTCGATGCCTTGGATTCTCGCTTGAGCGCTGATGTAATCCTCGATTATCGCTTCGAGGCCAGGAGTTCTGGAGATGATCAGTTCATCGATCAGGGACTTGACGGTCAAGGCCGAATCTCTCGTCCAAGTGAAGAAATAGTCAGGATCGGTCTTGGACGGGGATGCTACCACGATGCCAGGCTGAGCGCCTGCTGCCCGAGGTCCAGATGCACCAATATTGTCAAGAATACTTTGCAGAGCGATAGGACGCTCGTGTGCCAGCCATGAATCTAGACCTATGGTTGTTGTTGGGTTTCCAGCAAAGGTCAGGACGTTCCCGATTGGATTGGGATTCAGGCGGTATACAGCGGTGATGATAGCGGCTCCAGCGGCAAGTGTAGTCGCAAGAACCTTCCAAGTGGCATTCTTAGGTCGGGAAACCGTGGCAGGAAGCTCGGACTTGGTCTCCATGACTAGACGAAGTATTCCTCAAGACATGATCTGTTATTATTCGTTTGTGAGTTTGCTGCCTGCCGATGAAGTGCCGGTACAGGGAACCCACCATTGTGACATGTGCTTTTTGTTTGCGGCGGGTGCAGTTGCTCGTGACTTTGTCCTCGTGACGTTCCTGCAGTAGCTCAGATCATAGCTCGCCAGGCGGGAGCGGCGTCAGCTCCGCTTGTCTCTTGGGAGAGGAGAGTCTTGAGGTTGCGATAATGACCCTACCTGCGTAACAAATGAAGATGTCGTCTGTCGCTACAGTGTACATGTACGCAAATCCCATTTGATTCGTCGGAAGCGCTTTAGCGGCAACGCACGCGTATTTTTTACGCGATACGTAAACTCCGAGTACCTTGTCTCATATCTGCACTCGGATCCTCACACATCACGAGAACATCAGAGACAAGACCAGTGAGAGCGAGACTTCACACTCGCTCAAATCTTTCATAGCTGATTGACTATATGTAAGATGGCTCTCGTTGTTCACACCGTGGCGGTTTCTCAAAAGTGCTAAGCGGCTACTGGCTTCACTGCCTGCGGGTAGTAAAAGAGCTCGTTAGGGTCATACACCGCCTTTAAGTTCTGCAACCGAGGCAGGTTCTTCCCATAGTAAGCCTTTTGCGCCGTAGTTTGATTGAGCCGAGGATCAGCTAAATTGATGTACATGCCCCAGTCGGACGCTGGCAAAGATGCTGTAACGTTGGAGACAAAGTTATCCAGGAAAGAAAAGCCGTTCGAGGGATATGAGCCGAAAAATACTGGGTCGTAGAATTGAATGAGGTAAAGCTTGTCGCGGTGGGCGTAGGAGGAAGCCGAATGGTCGCCGTTGGTGACTCCGGAGTACTTCCCACCATGGAGGTCAAGTTGGAACCACCAGCCTCGATTGTTGCTCGGGCCGACCTTGAACCAGTAGTCGGAGAAACTCTTGGCTGAAGTACCGTTCAGGCCTTTGAGCATCAAGCTTTTGGCGTAAAAGGTTTCTTGCTAATTGACAAGTCAGCGCGACGCCTCAAATTAGTGTAGTCTGCGACTTACCATTGAATAGGGAGTTGTAGGATCGATGGGAGCATTGGCGTAATGCGAGAAGGCATCCATCCAGGTGGTGTTGACAGAAGACTGAAGCTTTAAGCCCGTTTGGTCTAGAAGTGGCTTCAATGCTTCCTTGAGTCCAGCGACACCACCAAAGTACATACCCTCGAAGTTGGTTTGGAAACTTGAACTGAACATCCGCATGGTCAGGTCAGCGGGCATTACTGTGCTTGTGTAGTTCTCCAGCGTAGCCAAATACCCAGGGGCGGTGGTTGCATTCCACCGAGCAGGCATGTTGAAGTAGGTCACTTCAGCTGGCGCAGCGAAAGTTGCGAATTCATAGGAAGTCACGATGCCAAAGTTTGAGCCAGCACCGCGAAGAGCCCAAAACAGGTCTGTATTCTTTGTCGAGCTGCATTGTGTCATCGTACCGTTGGCGAGTACAACGGTCATGCCGACTATCCAGTCCGCCGCAAGCCCATACTTGTGAGAACTCATGCCATACCCGCCATGTAGAGCGTGGCCACTCACGCCAACACTGAGTAGAGTCGTCAGTCGTTGAATTTACAAGTGATGATATGACCTTACCCTGGACATGTGCCCGCTGAGATTGCTCTCTTGCCTTGTTTGAACAGCTCATTCGCTACGTGCCCGAGCCTAGCTCCAGGTTGTACTGTGGCGATGTTGGTCGTCTTGTTGAGAGTTACGTTGTACATGCGATCGAGTTGAATCACCAGATGCGAGTCTTCGCCTCCGAGGCCGAACGAAGCATAGGAATGACCACCAGATTTCGCAGAGACCCTAACACCAGCTGTGCGGCCGCAATTGACAGAGGCCTGTATTTGAGCGGCGGTGGTAGGCACAGCTACAGCTGCAGGTTGATATGACAGTCGAGCGTTGAATGGCTTCACGTCGGCGGTCCAATTTGAAGATGTTGCTTTGTCGATCGGTACCGATGCTTGTCTCAAACAGTCGTCCACGGTAGCCCGCTTGTCGAGTACGGCAGCGGTCCCGGACAGAGCCAGCAGGCTGATGAGAGCGATGAGAGTGGCGAGCATGCTGCGTGTCCTGGTAGGAATGTGAGGTCTTCCGAGAAGCGGTCGGCAAAACTGCTCTATTTCCTTCTTAGAAGCGACATCCGCCCGTCCAGTGTGTAGCAGGAAAGAATCGCTGGAAGAGCTCTGGTATTATTATCATGTCGGAGGGCACGATAAATAAATCAGTAATGCCACGCCACAGAGAAGTGGCGCTTCCTCCGATGCTTACATCTCGATAAAGTGTACTACATCCAGATGCTTACTTTATTAGAGACGCAAGTCTGATACGGGTCAGATTTAGGACTCCGGAGCAGTCCATAGGATCAAGGATGATCTGTTCCGTAGCATATACGGCAGCATCGCTGTTCTAGAAAGTGCGGACCTGCGCGAGAACGCTATTCGCCAGAGCGATAACCAGCGGCTCGAAGTCCCGAAAAAAGGCAGATTACGGATGCTTTGGAAGAGTCCACTTCAACTTCACGAACGTCTCAGCCTGTCTAGTTGGTGTTAGATGACGGGTGCGACCACAGATATATTAATTCAATTTGGAAGAAACGTAGGTGAGTCTTGGCATCGCTCATTGAGCAAGACGTCCACATCCTGCCGAATCTTTGGTGCTCCATCGCCAGGTCCCCAGGAAGGTGAAAGCATGTCACCCAATGCTTTTGAGACTGACAGCGTGCAGCGGATTGACGGCTGCAAATCTTGCGGGGACTGGGTGTGGCTGCAATGTGCGGGTTTAGCCTGTATCAGCCTGGTATCACGAGTCACGACCGAATGTGCGGACGCGGAAGCTCAAAGTTCTTGGCTTAGATGACTCGTCCAACCTGAAGTACTTTTGATGAGTAGAGAAATGCTTAGACGAGGTCGAGCAAGCAACCTTGGCCCCCATGTGCTGGCTTTGTAGGACTACCAGATGGTGGATCGTGCGCCAGAAAGCGTAATCCCAATCTTACCCTAACCCTAACCCTACTATCCCCTTCCGCGGAACCGTCACTGTCATGTATGTTTCGCAGATGCCGATGCCCATCTGGAGAATTACCTATAAGTGGACTCCTTCGATAGTAGTTTGTTCCAGCAGTTTCAGAGGGGCGAGGAACAAAACGCTTAATCACAATACTGGTGAGTAAAAAGTTCTCTGACCTTGACCTTGAATCTGTGTAACTCTGGCTGAACATTTTGCCACGTGGACCACAAGACATCTGATCTTTGGGAGGATAGATGTTTTTTAGCTCTCGGCGGTATCGACCCTTCCACGATCTCATTCATTCGCCTCCCACGCCCTCTCTACTCTGAAAGGCCCAGGAAACCACTCCGGCGCCTCACCCTCCACCATCATCTCAACCAGCGCCTCCGCACTCCGGAAAGCCCACGCCATCCCGTGCCCGTTCATGCACACGGAAGCCCACAGCCCATCCTCCCCAGGTACGGCTCCGACGACGGGGAAGCCATCCGGCGTATAGCACGTGATGCCTACCCAGTCTGCAACCACCTCCGTCGTCTCACCCCAGTTCTCGTAACCGTACGTTAGCCGCCCGATGCTGCGCAGGTACTTCGCAATCGTCTCGTTGATCACGGAGTCGTCAGTGATGTTGCGCTCGCGCGTGGGCGAGAACTGCTGTCCTCCGCCGTAGATCACGTCGCCCTCGTGAACGTCGCCGGGCGCGCGTGCGATGATGTAGTCGCCGCCGCTCGGCGAGTCGGGGTACGAGTTGCTGCGGCGGAAGACGGGGTTGGAGGAGGTGTTGGCGGATGGGTGCACGGCGGAGACTTGGCTTCGGCCGGGCTCGAGGAAGTTGGTGCTCGCGAAACCAGGATGGAGGGCGGGCGTGAACCCGTTTGTCGCGAGGACGACTTTGTTGCCTTTGACGGTGCCGCGTTCTGTTGAAACCTCCCACAGGGATTTTCCAGACGAAGAGGTGGACATTTGCTTCAAGCTCGTCGCCATCGTGTTGGTCTGCAGGTTCAGTCCCTTCGCGAGGCTCAGCTCGAGCATGGCGCACACGGTCAGGTAAGGGTTCTGCGTGTGGCCTGAATACGTGACTGCTCCCAGAATCTGCGGCCATTTCCAATAGTCCCTCGCCGCCTGACCCTCCCATACCGTCCTCGGGTTGTTCTGAGGAACATCATGCGGTCGACGCGCCTCGAGCTCTCGCTGAAACTCCACAGTCGCCACGGCCTTTTCGAACTGCTCTTTGGTGAAGTACAAGTCGGCCGTCTCAACGTCCTGCCAGCCGCTAGAGACGTTGTAGGTCCGAACAAAGTTCGCCATATCATCCACGCAGTCTTGCTCTAGCTTGCCTATCTTGAGGGCTTCATCTTCGCCATACTCCTCGATCCACTCCTTTACTTGCTTCCAGTCGCCAGTCTTGCAGTGCCCGCCATTACGTCCAGAGGCTCCAGAGGCTGCAGTGCGGGCCTCGAGCATGAGAATAGACAGCTCTGGATTTCGCTGCAGCAGTTTGAGCGCTGTAGCCGCGCCACTTACACCGGAGCCGATGATGACATAGTCAAAGGTCTCACTAGGGAGCTCCGGTGTAGTACGCAGGTTGGCTATGCGGTGAGGCGGGTCTTGCCAGTAGGATTTGACTGGGTTGGGATGAGGGAATCCCGGCAGGTAGGCTGATTCATTCCCTGGTGAAACGAGAGGTGCCATTGACACGGCCGCGGACCACGCGGAAGGCACGAACGAAGAGCATACTGCAAGCAGGCTGGTAGACAACATGATGCAAGATGAAGCCTAGAAACTGACTTTTGGAGAGCAGCCTACTCAGGGCTCATTTCATACCTTATATACTCGTCCTTGTACCCATGTAAAGCCAACACGGCCAACCTAGAGTAGGCGACAGTGTCGCCAGACGATAAGAGCCAGATAATGACGGGTCTCAGGCCGGTGTTATACCACGCTTGCCCACGAATCACTTCGTCGTGCCTGATGGAGTTGCGGGTCCTGGTTGCATTGGAGGATAGATCTTCGAGATAAACCTGCTTGGCACTGCGAAACTCAAGAGAATAGCATGCAGGCACGGCGGGGTGTGCCATCGCGTGGCCCTCCTGTATTCAGCTATTCTTCTTGGCCCCTCCACTGACCCCGCTTGCAAGGATGTCAACATGCTCTCCTGCTCGACAACTTCCCTTCCGTGCTGACATATCACCACCGCATGCCATCGATTTCGGCAGCGAGGTGCAGTTGCTCTGGTCAATCGCACAACGTGACTCAAGACCCCCAAATTAAGGCACTCCCTGTTCCAAGTCACGATACGCAATTGATCAAACACATACGGCCACAGGCCAGCGGAAAGCGGGCATCCGATCTAACTTTTCCTATCGAATCTTGTTACTATTACAACGTACCCTCAAACTGGGATTGATGTATGATTGTATCAGCAGCAACGGGGCAGGTCCGTCCCGAAAATGATGCCAAGTGGCTCATGTAGCCGAGCTTCCGAACGTTGCTTCCATCATCAGTCTACTCGCCACTCTCGATGACAATCACCAATGCTATCATGACAGAACATCCCCCGAAGGCGCGCAAGCTGCGTCGAAATCCTCGCGCTTGTGATGCATGCAGCAGGCGCAGCGTCAAATGCAAGCCAAGTACAGAAGATGCCACACGATGTCAGAACTGTGTCGACTTCGATGAGCCCTGTACATTACACCGACCTATACGCAAACGGGGCGCACAATCTGCGGCAGCTCGACCCCAGGTGTCAGAGAGCTTGCCCTCGAATCTGTCTCCACCCGGTGCACCGCTCCAAGCGGTGCCCTCTCCGATGCACATCCAATCTCCCACATTACACCAAGACTGGCTGACGCCTTTGTTACAAGACAACGAAGCTCTCATTCTCGACCTCATCGACGTCTTCTTCGAAGTCATCTTTCCTATCTTCCCCCTTTTTCGTAAACCAACGCTGCTACAGAGAGTCGCCTCGGGGCAGCACTTGAGGAACAGAGCCTTTTGCGCATCGGTGGCCTCAATGTGTGCTCTCGTCACCGCTCGAGTGCGCGACGGAGCGACCGACAAATCAAAGCGGGATGCGTTGTTCCCAGAAGGCCACTCGTCGGAATCCTTCTTCGCCGCTGCTGAGAAAGCTCTGCCTGTGACGACAGCTTTGACACGAGAAGTAGGATACATGCAAGCCTACGTTTTACTTTCCATTACCTCGATTCAATATGGCGACTCGGTAAAAGCACGGTACTACCTCAACCTCTATCACAACTGCGTGGCGGTTGGTCTTTTGCACAACGAGGAAGAATGGCCTCGCGGTCTCAGTACCGACGAGGTCGAAGAGCGGAGGAGGCTGTTTTGGTCAACTTACACACTGGATGTGTTCACATCTTTGATCTGGAGAGGAGCTGTCCGCAGCAGCGAAGTGATGTTCAACGTCTCCTACCCGTCAGAATATGAGTTGCTTCAACAGACTGAGTCATTAGACCCAGCGCGCGGCATGCAAACAGAGCCGAGTTGGCTAGATGGCTGGAATTTCGTCACGAACTTGTATCGAATTCTCGAACATGTACTTCATCATTTACATACGAAGCCACATCGCACGCCATCAATTTCTGTTGACATTTATGAGCATTGGCAAGCCACGACGCCGCTCATCCAGCGAGTCACCGACATGTATCACGAACTCCCTGCGATCTTCAAAAGCATACGGTCCCCAACAAACGACATCTCCAAAGACTTATACAGTTTTCAAGCAGCAAACATAGCGGCAACTGTGCAGCTTGTCCGAATGGTGCTTTTCACCGTCAAGAGATCAAGCGTGGAAGAGAAATGTAAGATTGCCAGCGAGGTGATGCGGGTCTTCGCAAACGTCCCGATAGAGTATTTGCGCGCCATAAGCTCACCACTACTACATCATCTTGCTGGCATAGGTATCCTACTCGGATCCACGTTCTACGAGAAGATGTCTGAGTCGGCTTACAGCCAGCTGCGCGGTGTTCTGCTGGAATTTGCAACGCTGATCTCAAACCTCGAGAATGGAATGAATTACACAGTCGGGAAAGGCAACAGCGATAAACTCAGGGCACAGGTGACCGCTTTGGACAAATACTGGGTCGATCAAACGCAACAACAAGTCATCCAACCCCCTCAAATGTCAGTCAGAGCGGGTGACTCGTATCAACCCTCATCTGACGCCGAATACATACCTGCATCATTTGATCAAGCAAACCCTGATTCGATCTCCTTCCCACCTGAACTCTTGGAAGACTGGTCCAGTATCTTCAATTTCCTCTGACAAGCACGTATCGGCCAGCCAAGTCTGCAGCAGGACCTTTCCAGTGAGTGTCAATGACATGACCTCTTCAAAGCCACTTGACTAATGCGGCACGATGCAGCCAGCATAATTTCGCGTGTCATCTATTACGATGGTGGAAGCAATAATCGAAGAACAAAGCGTGGTCCCACTCGTGATCTCGCTCTCCGTGTCACAACTGATCTGGAAGTTCGTGGCGCGCCAGCTGGTATGCTCTCCGTGGAAAATTCATCTTTGGATACACTGGAGGTGATGGTAGCACAGTTTTGACGTAACCAATTTAAGAGACGTAACTTCAGCGGTGATGAGGCTCTGTTGATTTCAGAGTTGTTACTGCAAGCTACCTATGCTTCCATCGCAAACTCCTCGTGCGATGTCCGATCCATACTCTTAGACCATGGGGCGCCATACCCCTGCTCCTGCACTATTGACTCTTGACCACGCTTGTAGGCTTTTTCCATCTGCCAGAAGAATGGCGACGTTGTGAACATCGACTCAATCGACTCGAGCGAACGATCTTTGGTTTCTGGATAGAAGATGAAGATAATTGGGATCCAGATGAAGTTCAAGGCAGCGAAGAAGAAGTACGCACGATTCTGGAGGAGACTCGTCAGTATATAACCTTCAGGGTAAGCTGGTAACAATGGGCTCACCTCAATCGATGCGAAGAGGATTGGGTTGATGAGGGTCGTCATTCCAACACCGATCGACCAGCCCGTAATGCCAAATCCGTTGCCTTGTGCGCGCATTTCGCTGGGGAAGATCTCGGTAGGCAATAGAAAAGCTACCGTTCCCCAAGTTGACGCATAGATGAGATTGAACAGGAAAAGCATCGCAACTGCTGCTGGCGCGAAGCTTGGTGCCCTAGAAGGGTCTCCACGCGTCACTTCATAGAGCGATGCTGCCTAAAACCCTCACTAGATTAGTCAACGTAACGAAAGGAGCAGCATAGAACCGTGAGTTCGCAACATTCGGCGGGGTTGGACTCACAATAATGTTGACTGCAGAGAGTCCGGCAGCGCCGCTCATGAGACACGTTCTTCGCCCAAGTCTGTCGACGATTTGTGCTGAGATGATAGTGCCAACGATACCAATTGTGTTGAGGCCACCCGCCAACCCATTTTGTGTCAATTCACTGTAGCCGGCTTGCCGGAGAAGCACAGGGGAGTATGCAGTAACCGCGGTGATGCCGGTCCACGAGCCCATGATCTGAAGGAAGATAGCCAACCACGCTCTCCTTCCAAGATGAGGAGCCTTCTGCTTGTCCAGTCCGAGGATGACCTTGACGAACTCGAGGGGCGAACTCTTCTTGCTTTCTTCGGCCATAGTCGTGATTTCGTTGTATTCCATCTCAACCCGGTGGTCGTCCGCACCGCGGAGGTGTACAAGAACCTCGCGTGCCTCTTTGTTCCTTCCGACTGAGGCGAGAAAACGCGGTGAGTCGGGAAGTGTTTTCACTCCTACAAGTAGTAAGATCGCGGGAAAACATTGGAATGCCAACAAGAAACGCCATCTGACGGGAGAGTAGCCGTTATCCAAGAAAGCAAGCCCGAAATCGATCCAGTAGGCTAGCGAGATGCCCAGGTAGTTTGCGATGAAGACGTAGCCGAGGAAGCTACCGCGATGATCGGACTTGGAGATCTCCGACACAAATACGGGTGTGATGCCGACAAGACCTTGAATCGGAATAGTCAGCATTACAAGCAAAGACTGCAGCCTGGCTTCTGACACTTGTGACTTACCTCCTGTACCAAGACCAGTTACGACTCTAGCCACGATCATGAAGTCGGAACTCTGAGCAGCTGCCTGCAAAGTGCCTCCTACCAAAGCCATGATAGCCGAGTAGAAGATACCATTTACGCGGCCAACGGAATCGGCAGCCCATCCGCCAACGAAGCATCCGAACATACATCCCAGGTAGTACTGTCGTCAGTTAGAAAAGATCGCGATGGATACGTGTAATCCATTTCGAAACATACCACACTAACGATCCCTCCCATTTTTGTTTCATTGGTGATGGTACCATCAGCATTCCCGATGTTTACCTCCTTTACATAATCTGGCGAAGCATTGACGCCACCCATAACACCTTGATCGTATCCTTCAAAGAAAATTGCAATCAAGGAGAATGCTTGTATCGCTGCATTCAGCTGCGTCGCCGACAGCTTCTTCCAGAGACTCATGTATGCCATGTTAGGAGATTCGACAGTTTCGATCAAAAGGTGATGGGCATCCGACCGGCAGAAATGCGAGGAGCATCAAACCTCTAGGGAAGGGACGCTGTATCCGACTCATAAATAACTGATGACCGAACCTCTGGTATTATTCATTCGTCCCGGAGCCGGCATCTCGAGCGATTAAGCGATTAAGCGAACAAACCGATCGAGAAGGGATCGGCGGAAAGGCGGCATTCTTTCATTCTCCGTATGTTTGGTCGCGGACGGGCTTCCGCTAGAATCGCTGAATGCTTCACTGTTGCATTGCTCGATTGAATCATTTCAAAAAGACACTTCAACTACTAGAGACTATTTCAACGAGTCTCGATTAACGCCTATCGCTTCTTAGGTAAACAACTTAGCAGCGTGATAAGGCGTAGAGGTAAGTGAAGTAAGCTAAAACCCAGCGGGAGTATCCGCGCGACCAAATCTTCGGAGCACGGGAGGATAGAGGCCGCAACAGGCAGATTAACGATCGACCGATTTGCCGGTTGAGAGGGACAAGCGATTAAGCGATCATTTCAAAAACCGAGTAAGCGTCCGATAAAAGCACTTATAAATGTAAGTTCTATGTCTCTATCGCAACCAGGAAAGTATAAAGAAGCACTTCTTACTCAGCATATCGTCCACTCGTAACGTTTTCATAACCACGATTGCGGCTATCATACGAGAGAGAATGCCTGGAATCTCTGCAGCGCCGGAAGACAGCCCCAAATCATGGCAGAATGGCGAGATTGCTGCCCTCGACTTCACTGTCTTGGGACTCAATAGTGGCACGAGCATGGACGGCATTGATTGTGCCTTATGTCGGTTTCGGCAGAAGAGCCCTACATCCCCCATGCATTTTGAACTGTTACAGGTAAGTTGCCCGTCAATTTTTGAGGAATGTGAGTTAACGGAGTATCAAGTACGGCGAAATACCATTGGAGCAGACTATCAAGCGGAGAGTGATGCAGATGATTCTCAAAAACACCACTACTCCGGAAGAGCTTTCGGAAGTCAATGTGTTACTGGGAGAAGCATTTGCCTTGGCTGCTCAACAATTTTGCGAAGCAAAAGGCCTATCCATGTCAGAGATTGACATTATCGGATCGCATGGCCAGACCATCTGGTTGCTCAGTATGCCCGAGGAAGGGCAAACCAAAAGCGCCTTGACCATGGCGGAAGGGACCTTTATCGCTTCTAGGACCGGTGTCACCACGGTCACCGACTTCCGAGTCAGCGATCAAGCAGCTGGCAGACAAGGAGCGCCGCTGATCGCCTTCTTCGATGCTCTTCTCCTTCATCACCCCCAAAAACTTCGCGCCTGCCAGAACATCGGCGGCATAGCGAACGTCTGCTTCATACCAGGCGATGGCGGAGTTGACAAATGCTATGACTTCGACACTGGTCCCGGCAATGTGTTCATAGATGCTGTGGTCAGGCACTTCACGAATGGAGAGCAGGAATACGACAAGGATGGAGTCATGGGTCAGCGTGGAACCGTAGATCAGGGGCTGGTGGACCGATTCCTCCAACACAAGTACTTCAAATTGGATCCACCCAAGACTACTGGCCGAGAAGTGTTCAGAGATAGTCTGGCATTCGATTTGATCGAAGAAGGCACAAAGAAGGGGTTGAGCCAGGATGACATCGTCGCGACCGTCACCCGGATTACCTCTCAGGCTATCGTTGACCACTACCGTCGTTACGCGCCCTCTCAGGACATCGACGAGATCTTCATGTGTGGTGGTGGTGCATACAACCCCAACATCACCAACTACATTCAGAAGCACTACCCGAACACAAAGATATACATGCTCGACCGTGCCGGAGTCCCCGCCGGTGCGAAGGAAGCTATCACTTTTGCGTGGCAGGCAATGGAGGCAGTCGTCGGCAGGTCAATTCCGGTCCCAGATAGGGTCGAAACGAGGGCCGAATATGTGTTGGGTAAGGTGTCCCCTGGCCGGAATTACCGGGAGGTCATGAAGAAAGGAATGGCATTCGGCGAGGGTCTTCGGTTGCCTCCGGTGAAGGAGATGGTGAATTATGTGAACGGAGAGGCCTTCGCCAACACAAGGGCGTGAGTACTATTTGTATACAAGCCATATATGCAAGGCGACTCAAGGGTTGCGTCCAAGAACAAGTTGATCAAAATTCTTGCACCAACAGGAGAGACCATCGAATCTCACGGTACGAGCGACCAAATATGATAGTTTGCGATGAATAGAGACCTCAGAAAGAGGAAGTATCAGCTCAATTTGACGCGAAGGTCAAGACCAAGTCAAGCGTAGGTTTGCCAATGAGAGAGGATATCATGACTTCTCCGATTGCTACAGTTCGTCTGTGCTCTTGCCTAATCCTTCAGTCTCACATGTAGGCTGTCATGGCCTGAGATATTGACCTGCGTCCAGTCACCGTTGAACGTGCTCTCTCTGAAGCAGGTATGAAACTGTCAAGCATGGTCGCCATCGAGAGTCGGTGTTGATATGTCTCCAAAGCTTTCGGTCTGGATGTGCTGCTATCTGACAAATTGTTCTCAGTATCGATAATACTTCCAAAGCTTGTTCTGAGTCGTCAAATCATGCCCTGCCCGAGATAGATGTGCAGCTGTCAGGGGCAGTGGTCGGCAATAGACAAATGGCCGCTAAAGAGACTATGCTACGATATTGAGGATTCCCATAACGATCTAATTACCAACTGCTGTTATCTCACCCGATAGTCCCTGAATGTGAGTATGGCATTTTGACGTAAGGGGCATGACCGTGTCATCGGGGCTCCCTCGCTGCTGCCTCTCAAGGTCAAACTGTGTCAAAATAATATGAACTGCAGATTCTGCGAAATTTCCACATTGGGCGCTTGGTCTAGGGGTATGATATCTTCTTCGCACCTCTGTGGGTTTGGAGATGGTCGTGGGTTCAATTCCCACAGCGTCCATTTTTTTTGCTGTCTTTGGATTGTGTTGCTGTTGTGGTTGTTGTGAACGATGGGCGAACAGAACCTTTGCCGGCTTGACAAAGGGTCACGTGTGGCAAGCACACGTGGCGTCTCAATCCCCCCCAAAGTTCGCATTAATCCAGCAAACGGGAGAGGTCATGAGTTCAACTCCCACAACGTTCATCATTCTGCTCGCCATCCTCCATGCAGGGATGGATGCGGCCGTAGATTTGATCCAAGGGATGTCCGCTCCGTTTTGTGTGTTCTAACGCTGCATCGAAATGTATCAAGGAGGGGTTTCGAGCGCGTTGACTCATGGAGGACTCGTTTGATCGATCTTTTCTACGAGAATCCTCAAAAGTATCAAATGATGCAAGTCGGCTGGATTGACGCGATCTCGATGGTCCGCTCTCGGCTTCTCTTACAGAGAGCTACAGTACGAGCACAGAGCTTCGGACGCCGGATCTAGAACGGGCTCGCGCATGCTATCGAGTTCAAAAATGCTTAAACTTTTAGGGACTGGCACTTCACGGCTTCCCATCCAGTCTCGTCCGTACAATACAATACATTCACAACGCATTCTACGTAGTTGCATCTTTCGATCATGTTGCGCATTGAATTAATTCCTTCGACAACGAACGGGCACTTGAGATCGATAGGATCGATTGATACAGTATGTGTTCAACGCTCAATGCATATTGAAAGGCCACGTGGGCCGTGTAGTGGTTGTCTCGACCGCTACGCGGTACTTGCAACCGACATTGTGAGCTTTGTCGCCGTTTTTCTTGATTTCTTTCTGTGGGGCAAGGCATCTGAGAACTGTCAGTCTGACTCCCAAAATGTCGAGACAGGAGCATGATAGGTTGACTTACGCCCAGCAGAACTGATGGCGACATTTCCGGCACGTCATGCTGCGCGCGATGTGTTAGCGCTTCCACAACCTCAGGACGACATGCTCTCGTAAGGTTTACTCACTGATCACACCCATCGATCTTCTCAATCCTCCACCCACAATCCTGGCCCGGACATAGCTTCGAGAACTTGTTCAGCGCCGCCTGCGTCTTCTTCTCCTCGTCCTTCGCCTTCCGCCCACTAATCCTATAATCGTACTGCTCGCACGTCTCCCCCTGGTGCCAGGGCATCCTGTGCCGCAGACACTGCTGGTAGCCGCATGCCGCGCAACGCATAAAATCCTCGTGCGTGAAATCGATGTTGACCTGCCCGCTGCCGCAGCCGGGCGCAAGACACCAGGCGAAGTCCGGGAGGTTGGCGAGGACGTCGTGCGCGGTGAGGCGGTCGTACTGCGCGAAGGCGTCGGAGGAAGCGGCGCGCTGGATTTCGGAGTGCGAGAGGGCCGCGGAGCATTGGGGGCAGGAGAGGGCGCGGTGGCCTTTGTCGGCTAGTTCGGAGGCGAGCCAGGCGGAGAGGCAGTCGCGGCAGGTTTGGACCTGATGCGTGCAGGAGAGGGAAGGGGCGTCGGAAGGGAAGTCGAGGGCGGTTTTGCTCTCGGCACAGACGGTACAGTCGCGGAACCATTGGTAGTCGCTAGTGGGGGTTAGGGGGTTGCTGTCGATTGATAGGAGGTCGGACAAGATTTGACTGTTGTTGTATTGACGCGTAGCTTTCGATTTGCCTTTGCCTCTGCCCTCTGGACTATTCGACGAGTCTGATAGACTAACGCCGCTGTCTGCCTGGAGATGTGAACTTCGAGTTTCGATGTCGAGTTCTTTCGTGTCTTGACAGTCGTTCGAAAGACGACCGCGCCTTTGAGATACATTTCGCGCACGCTGCGCATTGCATCGGCTAAGACCACGACGACTCGAGGATCCAGTGACAGGATTCCTAGACTGGCTATTAGAATGCAAAGGGTAGGCCGAGCTCTGTTCGGCAGGCCGCCCGCTGAAAGCAAGGGACTGTTCTGTGCGGAAGCGATGAGCCCGATCAAGTGTCTCGTAGCTGACGAAGCCTCCTGTACGCAGTCTATTGAAATTCATGCCGAATCGTGTTGGAAGCGTACGATGTGCTTCGTGTGTCCGCGCTAGAGAATTGGTAATCCTTGAGTCGCCCTCTACTGGATCCCGTGGTGGAGGAGTCGATGGCGAAGTATCCGCATCAACGATATTTCTACTCAAGCCGGCGAGGAAAGACCGTTCCCCCTGGCGCTCGAAGGTGTATAACTGTTTGTGAAGTGCGGTCCTTTTCTTGAGAGCCTCTCTGACTGACTTCATAGCGTGATCTGAAGGCCAGTCCTTAGCATTCAGAAGCGTGTCAATACGGGCGTCAATGTCTCTACATTGCTTGATAATGGTATCGTGAGTAGCGCCGTACGATGGAGGGGGCTCCAGTGGAGAGGCCTCGGAGATTCCACGGTCGATTCCTCGCCCTGCGCTGGCTGAAATATCCAGAGATGATCGCGAAGAGGAGTTGAAGGCGTAGTCAAGATCATTGTCGGACTCATTGAATTGCCAATCAAAGTCATGTTCGAAGTCGCTGACGAAACATCGGTTGCGAATCGCTCCGTAAACCTGGCTCCTCCCTGGTTTCACTGCGTCCTTATCGGCGTCTGACGGTCCACCTGAGCGCATCTTCGCACGCAAGTTCTTAAGGAACGACATAATAGCGAGGCCGCAGGGCTCAGCCCAGGGTAAGATTGGGTACTTAGGAAAAGTAAGAAGGACAATTTCAAAGCGAAAAATGAAGCAAGGTGGCGAAGAGCAGCGACGGCAGCTGCATGTCAAAAAGCCCACGGTGTGCGGTACCCCAAGTCAGGCGGAGCGCATGGACTGTACGAGGCAAAGCAGCTTTCCGATACGTCCTAAGGCATGGTATGGTGTAGGACAATTGCGTCCGGCTTATTGGACGGTGAATGACTGCGCGCAGTGCAAGCTCGACAAGCGAAAAGTTACACGCTGAGAGACTCACCGGCCCTAGAGAATAAGCCACAAAAAGGCGGCAGATTTTATTCCTAAGTGAGTTGATAGATGCGCGTGGTACACCACTGTCAGTTGTCACCAGCCATGCTTGGACTGCATCTTCAAGGCGTGCCGTGATACCAAGGACATCTTCAACATCTCAGACAGAGATTCTTACAATGTAGTCCATGCGTTTCCCAGATGAAGGCGCAATGTCGGCATATCGATTGGACGCGGCAGTGCATTCCAACTTGCTGCCTTACCGCAGCAGACGGTCCGCAGGCTAGCTCTGGTGCTCCTGTTGCGGCGCTCTGACGTGAGACACAGCTTGCGTAGTCAGCGATGGTCGGTAGAATGGAGATTTTGCTAATCTCCAACTGCTACAAAGGGACCATCTAGTCTCTGTCGTCCCTGCGACAGACTTCTCGCCTGCCTGCTCACAACATGGGACGAATGAGGCGCTCTAGTACTGCGCGGTCAGCCGAGACCCGGCTCGCCAAACGCGCGACATGACGAGGCGGTTGAAAGCCTGGCGCCGCTGCAGAGTGAATGAAGAGAGTGCGCGCGAAGGATGAGACGACGAATAGCGAGCAGTAATCTCCGTGAGGCGCAGCGCGTGTTGTAACGGCGAGACGATTGAGCTGACGCCAACGCCTTTAACTCTGGGAGTGGACGGGCGACGAGCCGCCCGGCCCGTGTTGGGTGGCTGCGGCGTTGCTGGGTGAACGAGTTCCCCAGGAACAGCGGCACAACAATGCCGACCCCAGCACAAGCATGACGACGACCCGCCCTGGACGCAACCTGCTCTCGCGATATCGCAAGCAGTTGTATCTCACTTAGCATCTTTCACGCGCAACAAGTGCCCAGCTCACTCGCTCGCTGCGCGCACATTCGCATCGCTACAACAACATAAACACCGCCATCATAATTGTTCAGACGAGCGTACACACTCACTCGGCGGCACCATGCCACCCACAGTGGCGGGCTCGGAAGCCCCTACAGTCACATTGTCTTGTAAGAGAGTCTTCGCCGCATCTTCTGTGCAAGTGCTGACCTAGTCACAGTCGCCAACAACTTCTGGGGCAAAGACGACGCAGGTGTCACTCCCCTCCTCACACGACTCCACAATGCCAAAATCGCGGGCGACGAGCTGCACGCCTTCTACACCGCAAGAGCAGCCATAGAAGCCGACTATGCCAAGAAGTTAATGAACCTGGCGAAGAAGCCGCTCGGATCGACAGAAGGTGGAACGCTCCGCATGAGCATGGACGTCCTCAAGGCGGAGACAGATGCCATGGGTAAACAACACGGCATGATCGCACAGCAGATGAAGACCGAGCTCGAGGACCCTCTGGCGACACACTGCGGCGGAATCAAGGAGCGACGGAAAATGGTCCAGGGCGGCATCGAGAAGCTGCTCAAGACGAAGAACTCACAGACGATGGCCGTCAACAAGACAAGAGACCGATTCGAGCAGGATTGCCTCAAGATCAAAGGCTACTTGGCGCAAGGCCACATGGTCATGGGACAAGAAGAGCGTAAGAATAAGGCCAAGCTTGAGAAGACGCAAGCTCAGATGAGCTCGAACAGCAACGAGTACGAAATGGCCGTGAAGGTCCTTGAGGAGACTACTGGACGCTGGAACCGCGAATGGAAGGCTGCTTGCGACAAGTTTCAGGACTTGGAAGAGGAGCGCGTCGACTTCTTCAAGAGCAGTCTCTGGAGTTTCGCCAACATTTCATCCACAGTCTGCGTCAGCGACGACCAAAGCTGCGAGAAAATCCGCCTAAGCCTGGAAGACTGCGACGTGGAGAAGGACATCACCAATTTCATTCAGGACTTCGGCACCGGCCAGGAGATTCCGGATCCGCCCAAGTACATCAACTTCTGCCGCGGTGATGTTGATGACAACGTCTCTACGGCCGACTCAGACGACGGCAGCTACTCCGTGGCCCAGTTCCAGCGCACCATGAACCCGACCTTCAGAAGCTCCTCACCGCAACCCAGCACGTTCGAGTCTCACCACGATCCTGACTCCAGCTTGCGTGAAGAAATGGGCATTCCGAAGGGCCGCGCATCTATCGACATGTTTGACGGACGAGCATCGACAGGCAGCGCCAAGGGCTTCCCTGGAGGAGTGCCGCCACTCAATCCTTCCATGTCCTCTCAGCACAACCCATACGGCGACGTGGCCCAAATCGCTCACAACCCGTACCCAACGGATGGCATGACCCAGTTCTGCCGGCCGCCGTCCGTACGCTCGAACCGTTCTCCAGTGCGAGCTTCGAGCAACGGCAGCCAGGAGCAACACAGCGACTACACCAACCCCACGTCTGTTTCTGACATGGAACTGATGAGTGGACAGCAATCGCCCGTCAAGAGTTTCAACGGATCGGCACTCTCCGGCATGTCCGACATGTCCAACGAGCCAGAGGAGAAGCCCGTGCAGAAGAAGAAGAGTGGGTTCTTCAACTCTCCGTTCCGCCGCAGAAGCTTGAAGAACAAGGAGCGCTCCAACTCCGCTGCACCCCCGACGAACCGTAACTCCTGGGCACCTGCAGGCCACCGTGGAACTGAAAGTGCATCTACCAGTCCAGTCAAGCCCGCATTTGGTGCTGGCAACAGGGCAAACACATGGCAGCCGAAGCAGCCATCTCCTACCCCTGAGGCTGACCCCAATGCGCCGAACTATCAACTCGGCATCGGCGACAATGTCTTCGACGTCGCGTCTCCGGATGCGCGTGGTAAGGCAGCTCCTGGCAAAGGTGCTCAGCCAGGACAAGACCCGATCGCACAAGCCCTTGCCGAGCTCAAGGGTGTCGCCAAGCAGGCGTCTGTTCGTCAGAGCGCAGACAGACACTATGGAATGTCCACCCCCGCTCCTCCCACCGATGCTCGTGGCGCTCCTGTCGGCGCTGTCCCTACGCCTTACGCAGGCAATGGACTGCGCAACACGCCGCCTCCAGCATACGACCACCCTCCCGTGAGCCGCCTCGGCGCACCCCAGCCAGCCCACACCAGCAGAGACATGCAGAAGACCACCGAGCGCTACGTCTCGCAGAAGCGCGACATGTTCAACGCCGGCGGCGGCCCTGGCCCAGGCGCCAGCCCATCTCGCCCCGTCTCCCGCGCCGGCCAAGGCAGCCGCGGCAGCGAAATCAACCGCGCGACCTCCCCCGTCCCCGCCCCCCTCCGCAGCACCAGCCCCCGCCCCTCCTTCAACGGCGACCACCGCCCCTCCTTCAGCGCCGCCTCGCCCAACACCTACGGCGCGCCCCCTCAAGCCCGCTCCCGCGCCGGTTCCGTGAGCCCCATCAAACCCCAACCCAACTACACCGGCTACGCCTCCCGCGGCAACTCCCCAGGCTACCAGGCGCAGGCCCCGCGCGCCGCGTCCCCGAACCCAGCCTACGCGCGCCCCGGCAGCTCCATGGGCGCCGGCAGCCGCCCGCCCAGCAGCCGCGGCGACCCCAGCGGCGCGATGGCGCTCCAGCTCGCGCCGGGCGGAGGCGACCCTTACGCCGGCGGCGGACAGCAGCGCGCCGCGCGCCCGCAGAGCTCGTACTACGGCGACGGCGCCGCGGGCGGGGGCTGGAGCAGCCAGCAGCTGGCGACGCGCAACAGGAGCCAGAGCCAGGGCGCGGGGCGGCAGATGACGAAGGACGGGAGGCCGATTATTCACTACTGTAAGTGCCATTTCCAGTGGGCCCTCGTTATTTGAGATGTTGAGCTAACTGTGTTCACAGCGCGCGCGATGTACATGTACCAGGCCGCGATCCCCGAGGAGCTGTCGTTCAGCAAGGGCGACATTCTTGCCGTCTTGCGCCTGCAGGACGACGGATGGTGGGAGGCGGAGGTCGTGGGCAAGAACGGGCGGCCGGGGCTGGTGCCGAGCAATTATTTGAAGAATTGCTGAGCATGCTGAGCGGCCTACTCGTGTTGAGATTGACGCGTGTGAGATGTACAGTTTGGGGAAGACTCGCTTGCTTTTGGGACACGGGAGTTCTGGCGATACCCTTCCTTTTTTTTCTTCTTGCTTCTGGGATGTATTTTTCGGGGGCGTTTGTTCGTTCCTTTCGTCGAGCTCTACGTGGAAGCCGCAGATTGTTTATACCAGGGGTTATTCTTTTTTTGTCAGTATGGTCATCACGCTGGGATGTGTAAAGCTGCTTGATGCGCGATGCGGTTGGGAGTACATACATTACGTGCTGCTGAATGCGAGATTGTGTTACGATTTTCCTAGATCGAGTTGCGTGCTGTAATGGGGATAGAGGGTTGTGTAGCTGCTAACGTAATGTGAATGACATGGAGTGCTGAGTCATCTTTTCTGGTCTTACAAAAATGTTGCATCAAGCGGTCCGGTCCCAGTGATGGCACTTGCACAGACGGACCGAGGGAATAATAATCTTGATTTGGATGCAAGTGGCGAGCAAGATAGATCACCTGATGATACGTACGCGCGAGGTTCCATGATTTTGCGGTCACGAGGAAGGCCTGCCTGCTATCCGCACAGAATCCGCCGTCTTACGCCGTAGCACAACATAGATGGTCAGTGTATGCTCGAGAGTGGTCAGCTTCTCACAAAGAATGAGGTGAGCACGAGGAGGGGAGATATTACCCGGGCAGGCGCGTGCCGTTCCGAGAATGGCAATCAGCGCCAGGATGTCCTTTTCTACAACAGTGAAGGAGTTTATCCCTGTGCTGCTCAACCGCATTATAGAAGTCAATCTACCCACACCTGAAATACTAGCCAAGGTGAAGCTGATGATATTCACGCGGCTTGCCTGAAAGATCGTTCAAGATCTTTTCGAGCTATCACAACAGATAGGAATCGATCCCAGTGCCGCAGAATCCTTTGCATGGTGACACTAGCAATGAGATGAAATAATGACCAGTCAGTTCTATCCGGTGACCTGAAAGCCCTCATTGATACGACGGAGGTTGCCGTGTTCTTCATCGAGATCCTGTCGTACGAATGTATGCGCGCGTGACACTACGTCTGGCAGATTAATGCAGTTTGGTCAGGAGATGCCGCAAGACCTCGTAATCACGTTACGAAAGATGGAATGGCGTGTTTGTTACGCCGTCAGATTCATGGCATTGATCATGTCCGGATATTCATCGTTGGGAGAAGACTGGTATCGAGATTATCCGTGAGTTGGAGGAGCCGGCTGTACGTCTCGCTTGTGTACCTGCCATGCCCTAGCTTCTTTGCGCTTGTAGCGGGTACTGCGGCGAGCTGATATTACTGTAGGGATGTCTGCCTGAGTGAACAATTTCAACACGCACAACACGACAGACTGGAGCCGGTGTGCGAAGGATCCGATTGAGCTCTGCACAAGTCGGCCACACAAAGTCTGACGAGTTTCTCACAGTCAGAGTTGGAGATCCACGATGGACCGCGCGTCGTCTGGAGATTCTTGAGTGATGAGCCGGAAGTCCCGGCGATTCATCAGCCCGCATTGCTATAACATGCGGATCGTGGAAAATGTTAGTGGCCGCAGTGAAGAGGTCCTGGGTAGCTTGACCTGTCTTAAGCAGTATTTATGGTCTTCAGCATGAGTCATAAGAGGCAGTCAGAGTTCTCCATCCATTGAGTTTCCAGTGTGCCGTCGTGTTGGTGCTACCAATGATATCGCCAGTATTTGCGGGTGTTACTACGCAGTATCTGAGAGCTTGGCGATTGGCGGAGGGAACGACCGACGAAAACGGCAGTTGCTTTCTACCAGACCCCAGGCGCGTTTCTCTCTTGAGTAGCAGAATGCCTTGTCCACTACCGAACGGTAAGATGACACGTCGCACACTTCACCTCCGCAACCCAAAAGGCTGCTGTGGACAGGATGCGATCGAAGGCTGCGACGCCGGCTGGCTCATCCGTGCCCTCATCGCTTTACCATTCCATTCCGGCGGGCAGCATGATAGCCCTTCCTCGGCCTGGGATCCCAAAGAGAGCTCTCTGCTGCTTATTAATCTGGAGTTGGGGCTTCGTGTGCGAGCCGGATGCGTCGGATGAGCGGCCGCTGGAGCGGAAGCGCAAGGATGTACGGGATGGAAGCTGAGCGTGTGTGTACCAGCTGATGCGAGTATCGAGCAGGTCTCCTCGGAGCCATCAGCGACATATATACACGTCTTAGGCGCAGGGTGGATGTACCATCGAGAAGAGCCTCGGTGGGTTTCGTGAGATCGTGAGAGCACCACTCCACTCCACCTTCGGCGAACGGAACTCGCTGCCCTGCCGGCGCGTTCCCTTGCCCCCCGTCCGTGAGGCGACCCACATCCCCGACCTGCTTCAACTTGGCGCCTCTACCTCCGCCGATGACATAAGCCTCAGCAGTCCCCAGCTCGACCTCAGGTGGTGCAGCACGTTACTCATCTTGTAAGTTGATATGTCTTCTGCCCCCAGAATGTCCGTCTCAACTCGCCGGACTGGCGGTGCCACGCGACCATTACTGACGCGCTCATTGCATGCAGGCACATGTCGCGACCTCCACCGCATGCGCCTGTTCCGAGAACGCATCCACCGCATTACCCTTGAAACTCGCCCTCACGCGCAATCCGCGGGCGCTTAACCGGATCGCTGTCATTGTGCCAAACAAGAGGAGGAGGAATAGAAAGGAGGATCGCGATATAACACGAGTCGTTTGGTGGCTTACGTGAAGTCTGATTCTGCGGCCGGGACAATCTACCTCGAACGTAGCGCAACCTGATCACGATGCAACACGCCGCTGCTCAGGTAAGCTCAAACTCTCAGCGCGTTTCGCACAATTGCCACTCTGAATTGGAATCATGTTGTGGCAAGTTTGCTATGCTGCTATTTTAGGGAATCCACACCTCGCTCTTGCTTTTGCTGACATCGTGCCATGTAGGAACCAACCAGGGACATTGATTCGGGAGACTACAGTCAGTAGTTGGCAATACAGTCAAATATCAAGATTAATTGATTACGCATGCTGACCCAACACCTCCCTAGATCAAAAGGTGAAGGAGATAAGAGATCGCTTTTTCGGCCCGAAACCCTCGGATACACCATTGCAATCCTATCCATCACAGTCATCTACTCAAGACGAAGTCTCTGACAGACAGAATCAGACATCCGGCTCTGCTAGTCCTCGACTTCTTTCAGAGTCGAACATCGCAGGTGGACAGCAAGGCTCGTACAGAGCCATGTCCAACGATAACACCGGCGATGATAGCTTAAGCGCAGAGGCACGAAAGAGCAAACGTGAGCTATCGACTAGCAAGCGTGCGGCCCAGAATCGCGCGGCGCAGGTACGTTCACTTGAACTTAACCTTCTTAGCACAGTTACACGGCCGCTAACGGACATCAGCGGGCTTTTCGCCAGAGGAAGGAGGGTTACATACGAGAACTGGAGGAGAAGGTCAAACAGTTTGAATCGATGGAGACCAACTTCCGCAGCCTACAGGAGGAAAATCACCAGTTGCGAGAATACATTCTCGGCCTCCAATCGCAGCTTCTGGAACACGGCAGGGAACCACCGTCTTCTGCGCCGCAATCCAAGGCTCGCGCCGCGCATTCTGATGGCGCTGAGCATGAACATAGCCATGGAGCGCATCGCCACACTGCACTATCACCACCAAATCCAGATGGTGCCTCCGTAACTCAGCGTGAGGATGGCGCTTCCGGTGCGTCATGGAGTGACCATATTGATCAGCTACGCCAACGCTACCCTGGCTATGGCACGACAGGCGAGTCTGCACCCCATCGGACTTACGCTGAGGGAGAAGCTGCACATAGTGCAGATAGCAAACCTGCGCCAAGATGACGAGCGGAAATCATCTTGTCTGCTAGGATCCGTGTTACAGTACTGCGCGTTTGCAGGCTTTCAACGGCGTTCATCTGGGCTGAACCCATCGACAGGTCAAGGAAGAGGTCGGCGTTCATTGAAGTGGTGGGTGCACTCCATTCCAAGGGAGAATGGAATATTGTCGCGCCTGCTCAAGGGAAGGCTTCCAAGCGCAGAGATAGGACCCGCATACCATTTGGGTTTGTACCTTACAGTATGCATATTGGCTCTTCATTCTCGCTTACGCTTCGTCAGTCCACTGGCCCATCATCCAAAACCGTGACGTCTGCTCTCATTTAGTACCTCCATCGCGCCCTCCATGCTCGCAGTCCGCACATCAGGCATCACTCCAGCCTGCCTCGGCCGCAGAAGTGAAGTCAGCAGCTTTCAAGCGCTTGGCACCCAAACGTTACCATCGCGTCGGTGCCTGGACCTCACAAAAGCCGCTGCGCCGGCGGCTTCTTGCTCCTGCAGGCTCTATCCCTAAATAAATCTACGCTTGCTCGCTACGTCACTCACACTCGCGCGACCGCCAATACAGTCACCGCCGACCGTAGAAAGCATGTGAACACACATTTTGCAATCGGCAATGTCAACACAGCACTCGCATCCAAAATCAATCAACACCGCGACTCCCTAACCACACCCTCATCCTCTCCTCCCGTCCCCGCTACCAAAAGGACCACACGACCGACAATCCCACCAACACCCACAATCTTCACAATGGCCCCACAACAGTCGCAGCAGCAGCCGCAGTCGCAGCAGCAGCCGCAGTCGCAGCAGCAGCCGCAGCCACCCACCCAACCCCCCACCACCGCCCGCGACGAACTCACCCGCCTCGCGGCGTACCTCGAATTCCGCACCCGCGACCTCCGCGCCTCCCTTTCCACCTCCCTCGGCTTTCCCCCTGTCCCAGCAGAAGTAGCAGCCTCAGCATCATCCCCCACAGCGCCCGGCGAAGACCCCGACCCGGACGAAGACCTCTTCGCGCCCATCGGCCACCCCTCCGAAGCCTGGACCGAAGTCTCCGCGTACGCGCTCGACGTCCCGGAAGTCCGTATCCGTTCTGCCCTCCCTATCGATTCGAGAAAACGACCGCTGACGTGATGTGTGTGTGCACAGGACCTCTCCGCGCAGCGCCCCGCTCGCCCGCCGCCGCCGGGCCCGATCGAGGGCGCTTCGCGCGGCGTGCTGAGGGCTGCGGCGCTGGCGGGGGCGTATTTGGAGGCGGCGGTGGGGGTTGTGGGGGCGAGGGGAGGGGTGGAGGGGTTGGTGAGGGGGAGGTTGGGGGGGTGGATTGCTAGTGCGCGTTTGTTAGGGGAGGGAGGAGCTGGAGCTGAGAGGGCGGTGCTTTCTGCGGGTGAGGCGCGGGAGGAGCAGCGAGCGCCGCCACTGCCACCGGCGGTCGCAGGTGCTGATTTGGGTGCGGATGGGGATGGGGATGGGGATGCTGATGACGATGGCGATGGCGAGATGGAAGACGTCCCGCTCGACGATCCGGTCGATGCCTGGGAGCCTTTTGGGGAGGGGGAGCATTTGCACTGAGCTGATCGGAAGTTCTTTATTTTCTTCTTGGAGAATGGGGTAGATGTGGTTCTCGTTTGGATTCGTCATCGTGTAGTATCGAAAAAGAAGGCCAAAAGAGTGCCTTTCCTGTTCGCAAATCCGCGAGCTAGGAAGAATGATCGATGGATAGAATCAAAAAAGTACAGACAGCAAGACGTCGAAACAGTCTCAGGGTATCCAGCAGCTCATGTCATCGAAGAACGCGCGCCGGCCGCCGGGGGTTCTTCTCACGAACCATGCTATGAACGCCGTGTAACAGGGGAAGAAAAATGTACCCACCGGCCCAAACCAACGAAAAGGACGAAGCAGGATTATATCAACGATCGTCGTCGAACGCGGAAACCAACGCCATCAAGTGCAAGCCGAGTCCGTATATCAACAACTAAACCAAATCGACATCCTTCGTTCAGACAAACTCGTAATCCTCATCCGCATCCGGCACCCTCGTCGCGCCCATCCCGCGCGCTTTAGCCTTGCCCTTGCCCGCCGGACTGGCCGTGGCCAACGATTCCCCCTCGCCGTCGAGCACGTCGTACTCGGCCCTCACGAGCTTGACGGTCTCACGCTCCTCGAACTTCTCGACGGCGCGCGCGAGCGCGACGTTGAAGATCTGGCTGCCCTGCGTGGGACCGCGGGCGGCGTCGAAGGAGTAGGCGATGTCGGCGTCGGCGGAGGAGAGTGAGGGGGTGGTGTCGTCGCTGTAGTCGGAGGCGGAGTTGGGCGAGGAGGAGGAGGAGGCTTCGTCGCTCGTCGTGCCTTCGAGCATGTCTTGCTTGCGCGCGAGGCGGGCGGCGGAGATTTGTTTGTTGGGGTGGGTCCATTCGATACGGGGGGCGGGCTTGTGTCTGTATGGGTTGGTTAGGTGGGTTGGTATGGGATGGTGGAAGGGAGTTCTTACGTGTCGGAGGGACGCAGAGGCCGAGGGTTGCCTACGCCGCGGCCGCGGGTCTCCATGGCGCCCATGCTCCACTTGTGCTTGCGGGCGGCGTCGCGTTTGTAGTCTTGGGCGGCGCTGCGGAGGTCGGAGGTGGAGGAAGTCTGGTCGGCGGACATGGTCGCGTTTGCAGGGTTGTACAGTGTGTGTTTATGTAGTGGTGGGGTAGAGAACGTTGTCGTCGTTTGTCGGTGACGATGTCGATCAGTTGGGGTCTGGTCTCGGTGTCTGATCTGCGCCGAGGAGGCTGTTGATATGGGTGGAGCCTGGTTGAAATGGAAGCGTTTCCTAGGAGGAGGGGGGAAGTGGCTTCAATAGGTAGAGGGGAGTGGTAGGCAGAGGCAGAGGGCAGAACAAAGGATGGGATGACACAATCACCGCGACGCGTGACTGGCAGGTGCGGAGTCTCAACAAGGCAAGGGCCGTGACTGAGGCCGGTATGACTGTTGGTAGCCGGGCTGAGGCAGGTGGCGCAGATAAGACAAGCTTTGGGAGTGTTTCGCGGCTGGAAGAGAGCGTGAAGAGACGCGGGAAGTAGGATGGGTTGACAGTAATAAGGCAGCGATGGTTACCTGGATGGTTGAGGCAACAAAGGAGCAGCCCACCGTTGCTACAAACAAAGAGGGACCACCTGCCTGCGCGCTCAGGGCGTGTTGACGGAGGTGGAGGTGGAGGTGGAGCTGGCAGCCGTCGGGGTCTGCGGTCGGTCTCCACGCGATAAGGCGCCGGGGTCCGAATGACGCCGCCACGCCGCGCGCTGGGCGGATGACGAGCGTTGCGGCCTGCTGAACGTGTGGTGAGCGGGTGGCGCGAGTGGCCCTGCTGCCCTGCTGCTGCCATCTGGCGCGTGGAGTCGCTGGAGTCTCTTCCGCCTGCTTTGTCTCGCCCCTCCCGAAGCTCATCAAGCTCGCTGAGCCTCGGCCACCCATCACGGTCATCCATTCCCCGGCTGCCCGTTTGCGGAGACGCGCGCGATCCCTGGCGAAGCGCGTCACAGCCTGCGCTATTCATGGCAACTGGGCCAGGGCGTGAGTCCAGACGGCCGGCAGCCTGATTGCACGTTTCATGATGATCGATGATGATGTTCGCGGTGAATCTTGTGAGGCTCATCGTGGGTGTTGACCAGCCACAGTGACCAAGTTTTACGATTCCACAAACAACCGCTCATCCTCGTCGTCAGACTCCGCCTCTTGACTAGGCAGTCTATCAGGAAACCATCCGTATACTCTGAAATCAACACTCCGCTCTCCTAGACTGCCGTGCTCGACCTGCACCCCTTCCTGAGCTAGAACGTCCTCGTGCCGTGCAGCGCCATTTGCGCCTCTGCTACAAGTCAGCAAATGTCGCCTACGAACAACATAATCCGCGCAATCCCACCTAGGGCTGATCACTCCCTTCGAGTTGATCACGCGCTGCCAGGGTACAGTGTCACTATTGTAGCGGGCGTTCGGTTGATCGGACGCCGACGGCAGGTGTTTGAGGCACACGCCGACTTGTCTGCAGTGATATTAGCCTGCTTGGGGTCCAGTATCTAGGTCACTGGTATACGAGGAATTCCCACCTTGGTCGCTCGGCTATTTGCAGGATGTGATTAGCAGCAATCCAACAACCCGTTGCATGTGTCTGCCTTACGGTATCCGACGAGAGTGGCGATGTGGCCATACGACGTGACTCGGCCGTGCGGTATTTCTTGCACAGCTTGATACACCGCAGCAAACCACGCTGCTGCCTCTTCAGTTTGTGGCATCGTCCGGCTTGTATATTCGCATATCGTGAGAATCAGTAGTCCGGCGATCAAGATCTCGCATCACACGAGCGCATCGCCAGCCAGCCAATCACAGCCCCGCGCTCCAAAGAACCGAGCTTCCGTCACTGCTACAGCCCGACAGCTATTCTACCCTAACAATTTACCAACCCTCCAACCATCCTCCCTCCCAACACACACACCCCACCCACCCACCCAACCCCCAAAATGCCCCTCGCCGACTACCTCGCGGCAAACTACCTCTCCGCCGACCCCAAACCGCCCAAAAAGCGCAAACGCAAAGCCGCCGCCGCCACCAACCCCACCTCCGAACAAGAAGCCCTCACAATCGCCGACGACGGCGCAAACGACTGGGGCGACGCCAAAAACGCTTCCTCAGACGACGAAGACGGCCCAACCGTCTCCGGCTCCGCGCCCCTAGCAAGCGGCCTCAACACCACCAAACCCGGCAAGAAACCAAAATGGACCACCGTCGGCTCCGCCGCGCCCAAAGACGCCGACCAGGCGGCCGCGGACGCCCTGCTCGCGGCCGCGCGGGCGGAGACTAGGGCGCGCGAAGCGGAGGACGAGGACGCGCCGGCGGCGGTGGAAACGGACGGCCCGACGATGGGCTCCGGCGCGGCGGCGGGCTTGCAGAGCGCGGCGCAGGTGACGGCGGCGCTGAGGCGGAAGGAGAAGGCGGAGTTGCAGGCTATCAAGGATGCGGGGCTGGACCCGGCGGGGAAGGCGCAGGAGACGATTTATCGCGATGCGTCGGGGCGGGTGATTAATGTTGCGATGAAGAGGGCGGAGCTGCGCGCGAAGGCGGAGGAGGAGGAGAGGAAGAGGGTGCTGGAGGAGGAGGGGAGGAAGGGAGATGTGCAGAGAAGGGAGAAGGAGGAGAGGAGGGAGGCGCTGAGGGAGGTTAGGAGCGAGGGGGTGGCGAGGGGGGCGGATGATAGGAGGATGAATGAGGAGTTGAAGGGGAGGGAGAGGTGGAATGATCCTATGGCGCAGCTGCTGGCGAGTAAGAAGGAGAAGGGGGGTGGGAAGGGCAAGGGGGGTAAGGGGAAGGGTGGTGGGAGGACGTATCCGGGTGCGTCGGAGCCGAATCGGTATGGGATCAGGCCCGGGTGGAGGTGGGATGGCGTGGATAGGTCGAATGGGTTTGAGAAGAAGTGGTTTGCGGCTAGGAATGCGGCGCAGAACAGGAAGGATTTGGAGTATGCTTGGACTATGGACGAGTGAACGGACTAAGGTCATACTGCCGTGGAAGCCGAACATGGTTATGGGGAGATTCCCAACGGAACGATCGCGACAAATATCGCACGAATGCTTTCTGGTCGACTTCTATTACTGAGGAAACCAAGATCTCTTGTCGACCTCGCAAAAGCCGAATCCTACTCAAAACCTCTATGAAAAGCCGGCATTCCGCAGACCGCGCACACGTTACAGGCCACGAACGCCCGATATTGCCAGGCGAACGCATTACCTCCGCGGATGGGGAAATAGCGTCTCGTATCGTTCCAAACAACGAAGAGCGGTTACATCGGCCGCATCGCTCCAGGACCAATTGACTGTCGGTGCAAGCGCTTCAAAATGAGCCGAAGGCCGCATTGATCACCTCGCTTGACATCACAGGACTCCACACATGGTCGACGCCGCAATCGATATGTACCTCGATCCTCCTCGCACGTCCGCACGAGCACGAAGCATTGAGACATAAAATCCGCCACGCTTGTATCAAAGCGAAGAAATAGACCAAATCTTCACGAAAGTCCTTGCATCACGTCCCGGTGCGCAGTATCTTATGGTATTTTTCGCAACGCAACATCTCTCAAGCGAAACGGCGGTAAATCCTCGGAAGGAACGCAACTCCTTCAGCCTTGCATGTTAGGCGGATGCTAGTCCCCCGTCGCATTGCAGGCTAAAAGTACGTCCTTCCTTCGCGAGAAGTAGCACAGCTAGGACGCAGGAACAGTAGCGCAGTACGTAAGCGAACCCGTCGCAGACGAGTGGGAAGAATCTGGAGCGTGCGGGTGAAAGCCTCGCAGCTCCCCTTCCCACCTCTGATGGGCAGCCCTTCTCAAATCCCAAAGAAAATGCCTCCGTCACTCTCACGAGCGAAACGCAACCTCGCCGACCGGCCCCTGCACACCCTCCGCGACGCCGCCCTGTCCTCGGCGGGCAAGACGCTCGCCGCGGCGGCGCTGCTGTGGCTCATGGCTTTCGCGGCCTGCAAGCGCCTGCTCTGGCGCGACCCGCACGCGGCGTTCTCCAGCGAGGACGGCGTGTACGACCTCGACTACAGCCTGCTGCGGCAGGCGGAGGCGCGGGAGTTCGTCGAGCACGCTGAGGCTGGGCGCGTGGTGTCTGGGCGGGAGGAGTCGGCGGCTGCGCCGGTGGTTTGTGCTGCGGTTACGACGTTTAATAGGGATGGCAGGCAGTATCTGAACGAGACTGTCGGGTCGATGCTGGCGGGGCTGACGGGGGAGGAGAGGGGGCTGTTGGACGTGAGGGTTTTATTTGCGCATGTGGAGAGTGATGTGCATCCAGATTGGGATAAGAGGTGGTTGGGTGTTGTTGATGGGTGGGGTGGGTATAATGTTTCGGGGGAGGAGGGGGAGCGGATCAGGGAGTGGGAGAGCGCGCAGAACTTCTATGCGAAGGGTGTTTAGTAGGTTTGGTCGATTTCGAGATCCGGGATTGTGCTGAACGGAGATGCAGTGATTACTTTTACATGCTGAGAGAGTGCCTCGTAGACTCAAAGGCTCCGTACATCGCCATCTTTGAGGACGACATTATCTTCGCAGACGGCTGGCTGGCGAAGACGTTGAAGGGCCTGTCTGAGCTGAGACAAAGATCCAAGTCTTGGGTTTACTTGCGCCTGTTCTACACCGAGACCTCCCTAGGCTGGGAGGCTGATGTCGACTACTGGTACGGACACCAGCTACTCACGTTCGCTCTCGCGATAGGAGCCGTATCAGCACTCCTTTTGGTCGGACGAAGAGCATGCCGCCCTCTCGGCAAGCACCTGGACACGCCAACACTGGCAGTCCTTGTCCTCGTCGCAACGCCAGCCTTTACAGCCTTAGCCTTCATGATCGGCAAGTACAATCTGCACCCTCTCCAAGGAATCGAGCGCATGGACAAGCATGGTTGCTGCACCCAAGCGCTGGTCTTCCCCCGCTTCCAGGTCCAAGGGCTCATTGACTTCTTGCACGAGCGCGGCTCCGGGCAGACAGACTCGCTTATCGAAGAGTACGCGGACGCGCAGGGCTACGAGCGGTACGCTCTCGCGCCGCAGGTCGTGCAGCATGTCGGGTTGATTTCGAGCAGGAATAATCTGGCGATCAATACGAGGAGCACCTGGGCATTTTGGTTCGAGGCGCAGGATCCGGTGAAGTTGCGGTTGGAGCATGAGGAGTTGGCGAAGTCGGGGATATGGCGTGCGTCGGGCGATGGATCGTGAAAGGGATTTCCCTGGCGTATTGGGAGAGGTCCAGCTGTGCGTTCATGTCGTCTGAAGGCTTCGTCATACGATCGTATGCCTAGTCGCGGGTCGCGTCTTAAGCTACGGATAGAACCAAATCGTTCAGTAACCTGATACAGGCCGCACCGTGATCGCGTCCTGGTTGCGAGTATCTCATAATGGAGGTCAAATGAACCTTAGAAATTTGCTCGAATAAAATCGAAGCGAATCATGGAATCGTACTCTAACATCACGATGTCACGATTAGCGAGTAGAGACACGATCCATTGGCCTTCGTGAGCCTCAGCTTAATGTGATGCCTGAGGCACACCAGGGACCCACTTTTGATACGGTTTCCTTTCCTGGACACTTCATTCCAACCTTTCAGATAACGTTGCCTTCCTCCAACGAGTGTATTTCCATCTGACAGTCGGCAGGGTCAATCGTGAGAGAAGGATCCAGAACGTGTTCCACATGGCCAGCACATCGCATGCGAGTTTTGTGGCACCTGCGGCCGCGTGGGAATCACTCCACCGTTTCCAAAACGATGGCTACGATGGAGATCTGTCTCCGGAGATCTTGGGGTCTCCATGGGCAGACAACATGGTTAGCGCCGAGGAAATAGAGGATCGGCTCCTGCCAAGTGATAGAGGACGGCGCCTCAAACAATGATATGCAGCACACAGCCAAGAGATAAGGTCGCCTGCTATCTTCACCACGCGTCTCGTTTGAGAGCTGACATGGGACGGATCCGGCTTACTCGCTTTGTGTCTCCCACATGCTTGTGCGACGGCCGCGGCTTTACAAATGCTTGAGCGTCCTTCTCCCCGGAGAAGCACAATGATGTCTGCCATTGTTCAAGCCCCCAAGTGATAGATGTGTCTGGTTGCACCAATCCTGAGGCTCTGGCATCCCGCGTTGAGGTCTGCTGAAGAGCTTTCTCCTTCACAGGACGACTATCGTCGCTTGGCTGGCTACTGTTTCAATCTCACTGTGAGTCTAGCCACCAGTCGTTGCTTTTGAAAGCACGGCGTCTGGCCAAGCACGTCGTGCGGTAGAAAGCTATATAGAGCCTCCGCCGCCCTGACGATGTAGTATTCCGACCTGAACCGTGTCATTCCTGTGTAACAAACACGAAACCTAAGTAACCATGTTTTCTCCATCGGTTCTCTGGAGCGCGCCTGTCATCAACCCGATCAACAGAAAGGCTAGATCGATCCCTATTTTCAACCCTGTCAATCAATATGGCAGAGTGTTTTTTTTCTCCTGGTGGGGATTCTTCATCGCATTCTGGTCATGGTAAGGGTATCGCAACTCGAAGCCTCAATGTGACATGCTTACAAGCAACAGGTATGCGTTTCCGCCTCTCTTAACGAAGTCCATCAAGCAAGATCTCGACCTCAGTACAACGGACGTCGCGAACTCCAACATTGCGGCTTTGACTGGAACTCTTCTCGTGCGTTTCGTGGCAGGACCGCTTTGCGACCGATTTGGCCCAAGATGGACATTCATCGGCGTGCTTCTAGCTGGTTCTATCCCAACGGCAATGGCCGGTCTGGTGAACAACGTCTCGGGTCTGATCGCATTGCGGTTCTTCGTTGGAATTCTAGGCGGCACATTCGTGCCGTGTCAGGTCTGGTCGACGGGCTTCTTCGACAAGAACGTTGTTGGAACATCGAACGCTTTGATCGGTGGCTGGGGCAACTCCGGTGGAGGCATCACTTACTTCTTGATGCCTCTGATATACGATTCGCTGAAGGCCGATCAAGGCCTGACGTCTCACCAAGCGTGGCGTGTGGCCTTCATCGTTCCATTCATCCTTATCGTCACCACCGCCGTAGGCATGTTCTTCCTCTGCGAAGACACCCCCACCGGCAAGTGGAGTGAGCGCCATCAAGCAACTCAAGCACTGCTGCACGCACACGTCGATTCGACTCCTAACGCCAGCCCGCCGCCTGAGAAGAACAACACACCAACTCCCGCTGGTAGCGACATGGAGAAGGGCGAGAAGTCTCCCGAGCGCAAACAGTCGAATGTAGACATCGGGCGGGGCACCATCACCATCATCCCCGACGAGGAGGCCCACTTGTCGAAAGATGAGATGCGGGCTGTGGCCCAGGGCGAAGTCGTCGTCGCACCGACCGGCAAGGAGATGTTGCACGTCATCTTCTCTCTACAGACTGCTTTCCACTGTGCTGTCTATATCTGCTCCTTCGGAGGGTAAGTTGATCCAATTCTACTGACAACGCGGGCTGTCCGCTGACCCATCCGAAGTGAACTCGCCATCAACAGCTACATCGCATCCTACTACCTCAAGAACTTCCCCTACCTCGGACAGACAGGCGCCGGCAGATGGGCCAGCATGTTCGGTCTCCTCAACGTCGTCACCAGGTAAGCAACCATCCGATATCAACCCAACGTCACCACGTCCAACTGACCCTCTCTCTCCAGACCCCTCGGCGGCATCGTCAGCGACCTCCTCTACAAGCACGTAACCACCAACCTCTGGCTCAAGAAAGCCTGGATCGTCTCCGTCGGCATCATCTCCGGCGCCTTCCTGATCGCCATCGGTCTGCTCGACCCGCATAGCGAGTCCACCATGTTCGGCCTCATCGCCGGCATGGCGTTCTTCCTCGAGGCCGGCAATGGCGCTTCCTTCGCGCTGGTCCCGCACGTCCACCCGCATGCCAACGGCGTCGTGAGTGGCACGGTAGGCGCTATGGGAAATTTCGGAGGTGTGATTTTCGCCATTCTGTTCAGGTTCCATGGCACGAATTACGCGGAAAGTTTTTGGATCATGGGCATTATGATCATTTGCTTTAATCTGGTTTTGGCGTGGGTGCCGCCGATTCCTAAGGGGCAGGTTGGTGGAAGGTGAGATTGGGGACAGGCGAGTGTACGGGTGGGAGACCCAAGACGCAGCAACGATACCTGGTTTACGAAACAAAAATTCCTTACGCTGAATACACAATATGATGGCCTGCAGACTAATCTCTCATCGTCCGTCTCCATTAACTCTTCTCCCTAACCGGCGAACACCCCTCCAACTCCGCCCTAAACACCCCACCCTCCAACTCCGGCCGTCTCTCTCCTTCCCCAGCCTCATGCACCATGCTCTCCGAGCTCAGCTCAGAATGATGCGTCCACGCCGCTTTAGGCCGCACGAGAGTCTCGGCCGAGAGCTCGCTCGCGTGCGACGGCGAGTACGGCGGGCCTGCGACGGTTCTCTGGGCCTCATTCTGCCGTCTGCGGCGGCGGAAGTAAAAGATGGAGCCGAGGGCGGCGAGTAGGGCGACGGCGGCGATGATGCCGATTGCGAGGCCGGCTTTGGCGCCGGGGGAGAGGGGGAAGGGGTCGTGGTCTGGGCTGGTGGGGTCGAGGGGGAGGTCGTCGGGGGGTTCTTGAGTTGGAGAGGAGGAGGGTTGGAGGGTTGGGGAGGCGGTTGCTGTGCTGGATGGGACGGAGCTGGAGATTGTTGTGCTGGAGCTGGTGGAAGGGGCGTCGTTGCCTACGGATGGTGGGCCTTGAGTCTCGCCTTTGAGAGCCTGCACAGCGTTCTTGATACTGAGGGCGGTTGTGCCGGTGAGCTCTGGGATGCTGAAGCGGTCTGAGTAGTTTATCACTACGCCGCCTGATTGTTTTGTTGAGGTCATGCGGAAGAAGCTATGAAATGTAAGCTGGCTGACTTGTAAAAGACGGTGTAAGGGCCGTGGAAGACGTACAAGCCATTCTCGACGGCGGCAGCGATCCCTGAGCCAATGGATCCTTCTGCTGCATTGCCGGTTGAGAAAACGCCTTGAGATGCGAATGTCGAGAGAGGTTGCTGCATCGAAGGTCAGTCCCTAGCTGGGATGGATAGATTCGTCAAGAACATTACCATATCATCATCGTGATCCCCGCCCACCATCAACACCAGAGTGTATCCTGTGAGCTCTGATATGGAAGGCTTGATGCCTGAGTCCTTCCAGCGCACGTCGATGAGTCCCGCCGACAGGTTTGCGCCAGCTGCAGGCACAACGAACTCGACATCCGCGCAGCCGAAAGACGCGGACGCAAGGAGAAGCACAGAGGCCTCACGCCATTTTGACAGCATCGTGATCAACGAGCAAACGTGACGCAGACTCAAGGTACAATGGTGCCAGCGATGTCTCCTCTCGCCATAAAGACGTCGGTATTGACGTCTTAGGGCAGTAGGAGTGCACCCCTCCAGAAATCGAGGTCTCTAGTGCTGCCTGAGAGTCCCCCTCGCGCCAGCATCACGTCCCAGGAACAGGCTAGTGACTTTCGGCCTTGCCCGTGAATACGTGAATTGACTCTGCTGGCTCGATCCTTCGCGAGCCTGGCGAAGCTTGGTACGGCGTTTTTCGCGTGGCCGCGTCACCCCATGACAGAACGCATTTCAAAGAACACAAATGCACCCAGCAATTCTCGATGCTTGAGCACTTTCCAAATCATCTATATGTTCTGTCAAAATGAACAAACTAGTAAGCCGTAGTCTGTATTGTCTCCATCGCCTGTAAATGAAGGATTTTGAAGATGCTCGCCGTCGCGCAGAACGCGACTTCGTGCCGGAACCCGATTCGGACGGAACGTGAACCCGACTGCGCCACCAAACAGAGAACGGGGCTCCGCTCTTCGCGATTTCACTCCGTGGCATCTCATCGAATCATTCCCTCCCGCGATCCCAGGCTAAGTGATAGTTTGTCCGCGGTAAGAGCCTTCCGTCCCTCGTGTTTCACGGAACGAGCTCCTTGGAGCATGGCGTAGCCACGACTGCCAGGTACGCGAACTCTCTTTCTCCTGTGCAGTGTTTATCCGCGCATTGAATTACGACCGATTTTGGTCTGCCACTACAACAAAAGATAATGCCTGCTAGTGATTCACGATGTTGTGATGGCCTGATGAGCATCAGAGCCTGCAATCCACAATGAATTGCTGAGAACTGTGCTGTATCATGTACATCTTACCGTCCGAACATACAAGGCACACTTGAAAGCCATGTGTATAGCTTATAGCTCCTGTCGATAAACACCGAGTATAAAACACCGAGTATACTGGAGTACGCCACGAGAACTGTGACTGTCTCCTGGATCGTTAAGTCGGGACTTTTCTTTGTTCTTGTTGGACAATACCAACCTCCAACGACCCTTTGGAACCCTCCGCAACAATATGAACAGACTTGCTCTTTGTAAACAAGGACACCGCCTTGATACTGCAAGCCGTCTTCAACGATTGGTAGCATCTGATCGAAATAATGCCGCATTGCCAGCCTAGACCTACCTGCTCTTAGGAAGCTTCCCAATCTGCGATTCTCCTCAGCCCACCTCATCGGACCACAATTGCGCCCTTGCACCGTTTCAGACACCCGCAATCATGAAGTCCTTACTCACCCTCTTCACAGCCCTGCTGGCCTGCCTATGCCTCGTGCCGCACGCCGCCGCCAGGCGCAAGCCCAACAAGAACGACCGCGTCGACTGCCTGAAGAAGAACCGCGATGTTGGCCTCGCCATCGGCATCATGTGCACCAAGTATCCGGACTTGGTAGGAATCCCCGCCCAAGCTGAGCTCTAGAACAGCAGGCAGGACTAACGTTGTTTGCACAGGTCGTGCCGTCCGGCGAGGCGAGGGAGGGCGTGTGGTCGCCGAACGGGAAGTCGAGCGTTTGGATTAGGGGTGAGTTTGTTTTACCCGCGGTGAATGGGTATCTGAATGGAGTGCTGATATCTGTGTGGCTATTTAGGCGACTGCAAGCCCAAGCAGTGGGTGCCGAGGGAGTACTGCTACAAGCAGTTCTTCAACATGTGCGTCAACATGGACAAGAGCGGCAAGGCGAGCAGGAGTTACGGCCGCAAGAATTGCCAGGACTGGCATGTTAAGAATTTCTGAGCGGATTGTTCGGTCGCTGGATGGGTGATGATTCTGTTGGCTGGAGGTAGCTAATGAATCGTTGATGATTGACAGTTGTTCTGTGATATCGTTCTCCCGTCTCCCTTGTTGGTGCTCTCGCACATCACTGCTCGTGGTCACGGAGTGATTGGTACTGTGCCGGGTAATAAGACGACATCAGGCTGGGCAAATACTTCTCTATCGATCCTCAGGCTCCCGTCCCACCCCTGCCTCACATGGGTTAGGCCGAACTCATGCAGGATCCATGACGCTAGCAGGGGCTGAAATCCGGGTTTTCGTCCCAGTGACCAGATCTGAACAGGTGCGCCAGTAGTATGCATATCGCTGTGGATGCAACCGCTATCTAGCGGCGACGCCGTAGATCTAGACCCCGGCGGCAGAGGCAATCTCATTACACAGGCAAGACAGTGCAGCTCTCGAAAGCATTATGCCCCGCAGTGCGTACATGGACGGCGGTGAGGAATGGGAGAACGGTATGCGGCTGACTTGAATGCCAGCTGAACTCATGCAGCGCTAACGTGAGTTGCAGTAAGCCGGGCGATATCACGTCCGGATATGGATGTCTCATACAGAACGACCGGACCAAATCTGCGGCGCACGGCGGGCACGAATAGCTCGAAAAGCTGGTCCGATGTCGTGGCTGCATGTAGGGCTCAGCTGCACATGGCGTCTCCGGTAGCCTGTACTATGACTCCGAGAAGATGTCCTCTCTCAAGACGTGTTTTGCTCCAGGCCCAACCTTTGAGCTGTTGAAGAATGCCCCTGCACCAGTACAATGAGCGAAAGGCACCTGGCCTATGGATCGTCGGCCTGGGGACGCAGTTCCCTGAAAACCTTCTCCGCCCGGAAGAACTAGAGTTGTTTGCCAGGAAGCACTACGATGCCAAAAGCGGAGGGTATGTCGTTCTCAATTATCCGGCGTGAGGGCTACCACTTACCACGGCTATGTAGTTTGCGAAAACTCCTCGCGATCAACCGCAAGACAGGCATCGAAACCCGCAGCTCAGTCCTAGACCTCAAGACAGGCTTCGCCGCGCCATCTGAGCCTCCTACAATCTCAGACATCGACAGCCACTTCCGCGATGTGGGCGTCAAACTGGCAGTTCAAGCATGCGAAAAAGCTCTACGTGAAGCCGGACTCAGCCCAGAAGATATCACGCACACGGTCGCCGTAACGTGCACGAACCAAGGCAACCCAGGCTACGACTTCTTGGTGAATGAGCGACTGGGCCTATCGCCGAATGTGGACCGCACGCTCCTTCATGGCGTGGGATGTGCCGGAGGTCTAGCGACAATGCGGGCGGCCGCGCAGATGGCTCTTGCTGGGACTGCGCGCAGACGACCCGTCAGAGTGCTGGCTTTCGCTTGCGAGTTGTGCACGCTGAACGTGCGGAATGAGCTTGCGGCGGCGGAAGCGAGTTTGCCGGAGGATGTTTGTGTTGCCGCTGCGCTTTTCTCGGACGCTGCTGCGGCGTTCGTGTTGACGAATGACCTTGGGAGAGGAGCTGCGGAAGCAGTGTATGAAGTGTGCGCTTTCGATAATGCCGTGCTGCCGGGGACGAAGCATCATATGAGTTATTTGATTGATCCTTTTGGTGAGTTGCTATGCTTGTTTAATCTTAGCCGTAGAATCATCTAATGATATCGGGCAGGATTTCGCACTGTCTTGTCAAAAGCAGTACCGATATTGACTACACAAACCGTTGTAAGCATGTTCGATCGATTAGTTACCGAATACGCGGCATACACTGGAAAGATGCTCCTTGTACCAGACAACTTCGACTGGGCACTGCATCCAGGCGGAGATGCCATCATAAAAGGCGTGCAGGATCTTATGTCGTTGACTGATGAGCAGCTCGGGGCTTCCAAGAAGATCTACCGTACGCGAGGTAACGCTTCAAGTGCGGCAGTGTTAATAGTCCTTGATGAACTGCGAGGCATGGGGAAGGGGAAAGACGACGTCGTTGCAATGTCATTTGGGCCGGGTCTCTCGATAGAGATGGCGATGTTAAGGCGATGTCGGGCAAAACCGTTGGTCGATGAGATTATCTAAGGCTAGAATCTTATCTTCCTGGATTGTCATCATGATTGAGCTTCGCTGCTGCTGTTGCCCATAGACGACTCGGAACAGGAATGTCCATTTCAAGCCATGATGAGATGAGAAATAGCTCGTTCCGTACTGTTTGACGATTGGGATGAAGAGCACGTCGCAATGGACAACGCCCAGAGTATCAGATCTCTGATCAGCTAAGATAGCCTAATCGGATGCTTGGTTGTTTTTTCTGGCCCTGGTGAAGAATAGCCCAAGATCGCACGGCTATTAGGCCTTCCATTGCATTGATGCGTTCTCCGTCAAGTCGTCGCCGGTGCAAGAAGTCGACATAATTGTGCCTCTGGATATCACCCGCGGGCTCGATGCCTTAGCGCCTCAACGCGGACTGTCTGGCGTGTTCATGAGGGGCGGTGCCGGTGCAAGCCGCGGATGTATGTCCGCGCGATGCCAGCAAAGTGTGGTTAAGACCATCTTAGGTATGTGGTTCTGGCCAAATTCCTTCGAAGACCCGAGGCTGACGACGTCATGCGCAATCGCACCGATGCGGCCGCGCCGATCAGCACGTGCGCGGCCGATGCTTGTTCGTTTCAGCGTGCGCGAGCGTCGAGGCTGTCACGGCTGTCTCGTGGCGGAGTGGACTGCGTCGCTTTGCCCGATTGCTGGTTCGTCGAGCGTGTCGTGAGGGCTACATCAGCCTTCTGCTCAGCCACGCATCTCGCCCGAACCCACCCTTCTTCATCGCCACCCCACCTACCCGTCCCCGTGGCCGCACCCGCCAACTCTTGGCCTCGAACGGGCGCGCATTCGTCCGCCAGCCCTACAGTGGACAGTGGTGACATTGCTCTTGGCCGCAATCCTACAGTAGTCGTTCTGTCGCAGCGTCCAATGTGAGCCTCGTCTTTTTCCACCACCTCCTTCACGGCTCACTCTCTGATAAGTATGTCAGAAACGCCGAAACAGCCGACCCAGCTGTCGGCTTTCGACAACGACAGCAGCGACCAGATCCCGGAAGCTTACACCAGCGCTACCCGGGCAGAGTCCATTCGTCATCCTGTGCAGCGAGGACCCTCCCGAGTACGATCAGAGGACGACGAGCCTGGAGACAGCGAGGCGAACCTGCAAGTCCCTACAAACCACGAGCGAACCGACAAGAGTCCCACGCCTTCAAGACCTCATCCTTTGCGACATCCGTTACAACGAACGAAAACGAAGATCCTAGACCACGAGCAGAAGAAATACACCGACGCTGAGACCTTGGAAGTCCTCAACACCCAGCCTCCCGAGACTCGACACTCGACCATATACAAGAACAAAACGGCGCGGCCTCGATGGGTCTTGCACGTCCAGGCGCAATTCTGGCGCGTGTTAATGGGCCTGGGCATGTTCTTCCACAGACTGGCGCCGCCTCGGCCGCCGAAGTACAACTTTGTGCGCACGATCCCGTCGACGATCAGCGGCAAGCCTGGAAACATCGATTTATATTTTTATGTACCCATGGGATACGGCACGCAGAAGCAGCTTTGGAAGGACAGGCCCGCTTCGGATGATGAAGAGCGGGAGAGCGTTGATAAAGGCAAGCAAAGAAGTTCGAGCATCGGCTCGTTGGGTCACAACCTGCGCCGGCGCGGAAGTAGTGCTAAGCGTTGGGGCGGATATCCAGTCGTTCTGAACTTCCATGGCGGAGGTTTCACGCTGGGCTCCCCGATGGACGACGCGAGGTGGTGCAGCACGGTCGTCGACGAGTGTAACGCGGTCGTGATATCCGTCGACTACCGCCTCGCCCCGGAATGCCCGTTCCCGACCGCTGTAGAGGACGGTGTAGACGCCGTCATCTGGGTCCATCAAAACGCCGACGAACTCGGCATCGATCCCAACAAGATCGCACTGTCTGGCTTCAGCTCTGGCGCCAATATGGCCTGCACCGTCCCCTTGCGCCTCTGGGACGAAATGATGGGTTTTCCTCGCGAAGACGACACTGTCCGCCCGAACCAGGTCCCTAACCCGGTCAGCAAGTCCGACAACCCCTACGACTCGTCCCCCGAAACGTCTACCAGCAAACTGCCGCAGAACGACGGAAGCCGCGTGCAACTCCTCGACCCTGCGCAGCCTCTACCGCCCCTGCAGCGCGGCCCGGCCACGAAACACAACATGGAAGTGCGCGAGACCGTGCTCAAGCAAGTCTCCGACATCTCCCTGCGCGCCATCGTCCCCTGGTACCCTTCGCTGGACTACACACGCTCGCGCGAGCAGCGCCGCGCGACCTGCTCGCGGAAAGACCAGGAGCTGCCGGCACTGTTCACCGACCTCTTCGACGAATCGTACGTGCCAACCCTCCCACAAAAAAAAAATAACTTAAACTGACTTTCACTCCCAGCTACCTCCACCCACCCCACTCCATCTCCCTCGACTCCCCCTACCTCTCCCCCGGCGTCGCGCCCACCGCCCTGCTCAAAAACGGCCTTCCGCACGAAATCATCCTGCACACCTGCGAGTGGGACATGCTGCTCGACGAGGGCCAGGCCTTCCGCGACCGTCTCACGTCGCCCGAGATCGACAAGGCCGTCACCTACACCATGATCGAGGGCGTGCCGCACGGCTGGGACAAGGCGCCGAACCCCTGGAAGCCGACGCCCGGCGTGCGCGAGCACTATCTGAAGGCGTGCAAGGAATTAAGGAGGGTGTTTGGTGAGAAGGGGGTTAAGGAGAGGGGTGTTGGGGAAGGGGCGGTGAGTGCGGCGCCGAGGGGGAGTGTGCAGGTTGTCAATTGAGGGTGGTTTCTCCTTTCGTAATGGGTTCGTGGTGTGTAGCGTTCTAGCGAGCAGCGAGCATATATTCTCTGGGATTTGCAGACGGCGTAGGGTATTCATCGTTATTTCTTCGCAGCTTTTCTTCAGGTCACTACGAAGTGTCTCCCTACAGCGTCAAACAGGGTATATGAGCCATCGTCTTCTTTCTCAGCTGCCGCGCAGCCATCATCTCGTCACCACCAGCCGCCCAGTAGCTTATCCCTTCGTACCCCAGTCCAGCAAAGGGCACGATGCCCTGGCATAGCACCACAACCATCCACTCCAATACATTGACTACCTCTCCGCTCCCGCCTGAACACCCTCCCCATCCTCCCGATAAACATGCGTAAACACCCCCCTCGAATTCTCCTCGTCGACCAAATAATGCAGATCGTCCTTCTCCGGCCCCAGCGTGCTCATCAGCCCCTGCCCCGGCCGTGGGTAGTGCGCCGGGTGCTCATCCGAGGGATATTCGCCGTCGTCGTCCGAGTCGTTCATGTCGCGGAGAATGGGCTGCGGGTGCGAGTGGCCATTTGCGGTCGGGGGTTTGGCTGGCGTGTTCGTTGGATTTGTAGTGGGGTTGGGGCGGAAAGAGGGGTCGAAGAGGGGGAGCGAGGGGTAAAGGGTTGTGGCCTTCGTGAGGAGGGTTACGAGGAGGCCTGGGGGGAGGGTGGAGAAGTATTTTTGTCGCTGCAGGAAGGTGGTCAGTTTATTTCTTGGGCTTTCAGGGTTGGCAAGGGGAGTTTACCTCTTCTGCCGAAGCGCCTTCGGCTGAGACGAAGTTCGTGATGTGAGGTTCGGGAACGGGCTGGATCATCGCCCTCGTGCACTGCTTGCAATACCATTCTTTGTCTAGCTCGTCGATCACGCTCTGGTCGATCGGCGGCTGGTGGCAGTAGCGGTGGTACGGCACGTTGCAGCCGTCGCAGAAGACGATCATGTTGCTCGCGGGGCTCACGCCTCGCAGGCAGATCTTGCACACCGCGCTCTCTGGGTTTCGTCGGTAGGTGCGTTTCTTCTTGTAGGTCGGCACGGAGGGCGGCGAGGGCTGGGGAGGCGGCACGAACGAGGTCGGCTTCTGCACGTTGCGGCCGGATTTGGTCGTCGTCGGCGCGTAGATCTCGCTGTCGGATGACAGGCCGTCGTCATCGTCGTCGTCGGCGCGTTTGCGTTTGCCGCCGCGGCTGCCTCGTGTGCTGGCTCTCGTGGGACCGCGAGCTCGGCTGCCTCGGGGTCGACCGGGTGGACGGCCTCGTGGTGCTGATGAGGGCGTGGCGTCTGTTGCGGTGGCGGGCGTGTCCTCGCCGATTATGGGGAAGCTCACACGTTTGCTGCTGCGGCTCCCGCGTCCGGACTCTGGACCTCCATTCGCGGGAGTCGCTGTTGGTTGTTGCGGAGTCTGCATTTGGGGTTGACTTGGCTCGGGTTGGGATGTCAATGGTGCGCTCTCTGGAGCTGTAGTGGGAGTTGCCGAGTCGGGCAAGGGGGACAGCTCAGAGTGTTTGGGTTCATCTTTGTCTTGTTGCTTGCTCGGCTCGGGTATATTTGACGGTGGCGGTATTGATGGAGTATTGTGTTGTACATCATCGTGCGCGGTCTCCAGCGGGGTGGCAGTGGCAGGCGCTGTTTGATCGGCTGTCGTAGCAGGTGCAGCTGCAGCTGACGGCGCCTCTTGTTCCTCCATCTTCGTTTACTTTTTGCTCGGTCTTTGCTATCACCAAGTGCAGTGTTAGGTCAAGAACATCGGCAAACTCGACCTGTCGTCGATCGTCATTGGTCTGGGGAAACCACCAACCGTTCACGGCGCGCTTCCGTACCAACACACAGCTCAGCGCGCAACCAAAGCGCATCGCATGTGAGAGGCGCGCTTGCATACCAATATCAGGAACCTCGAAACAGCCGACACCGGCTTATTACTCAAACGCATCAACAGCGCCTCCAGGCCCACACAACAGCTACCATGGCGCCCATCACCACCGCCTCCAACGATGAAACCCACGCGGCCCTCCTCGACTCCCTCGACATGCACAAGATCCACAAACCCTTCCGCAACCCAGCATGGAAGCCACCGCAGCGCCGCAACAAAAACCTCAAACAGATCCTCTCCGAAGCGCAGCGCGCGCAGCAGAGTCTCATGAACACGCAGCAGAACTCCGGCGCAACGACACCTCAACCCTCGTCGACCAACGGCAGTTCGACGCCCTCCCTCAACCCCAACCCGGCGCAAGCGAGCCAGGATCTCAGCCGGCTGGTCGTTGAGAAGAACGCGAAGCAGGTCAATGGGGCCGTCGGAATGGTCGTGCCCAGCGTCACGTACACGAGCATCGCCGCGGCGCCGAGCTTGAAGCCGAAGAAGAAGTACTGCGACATCACGGGGCTGCCGGCGAAGTACAAGGATCCTAAGACGGGACTGTTTTACTACAATGCGGAGGTGTATGCCGTGATCAAGAGCTTGACTACGGGACAGGTGCAAGAGTATCTCGCGGCGAGAGGAGCCAACACCGTGCTGAAGTGAGGGCTGATGGCATCTGAGGCACTAGACTTTACTTGTCTTCCAGATCGGATGAGAGGCCTGCAATATACGGCGCCAGGCTGCAGGGTTCTCTTGATATACGCTTTATTACGACTGCCAACACTAAGGACTAGGCAGAACAATTCCGTCCGCATGATGACATGGTCGTGCCAGAGGGGCACAGGGCGACTGAAGAAAACGGGAGGAGACACGACCGGCTACAGCTGCACGATCCGCAGCTTCAGTACAAGACGTACTGAATTTCTATACTTTGATACCCCAAATCAATAGACAACACAATATCCTCAACATCACACTCAGACGCCAATAATACAATTGACATCGAAGAATGTCAGATCAACACAGTCAAGCCCCTTCCACCCACCAGGCTCCTTTCGGAGCAAGGCTCAAGAAGACGCTCCGGCTTAGTAGTGTTCCGTTCTATTCTTCGCCAGTGACGGGTACCGTAGGCTATGCAGGAGAGCGAACAGTTACAGACGTGTGCTTCCGGAGAAGTTTCCGACTGTGGTCCAGGCGGTGGATATACTTATCTCTTTTCTGATATTGAGGCTTGATGAGGGTTGATGCTCTTCAAGCAATCAGACGATCTGGGATGATAGCAACCAGATAGAATGGGAGACGGCAGATCCTCTTCCCATGCTTGCTGGAAGCAGCCTTGCTTCAACTGCCCCCTAGCTCATCACTCAGCACATTTGAGCTGGGTGTTTTCGAATTGCGACGCGTCGTGATTGACTGGATTAAAGGACGGCGGAGGCCAGCAATTGTCGAAGAAAAGCTTGCGGACGTGCTCAACGGACTCCGCAGCGCTCTCGGGAGAGCTGTCGCACGGACATATCAGCTGCAAGCAGTGGCCTTCCAATGATCATGACCACGATTGCAAGCACGCCGAATCCATTATTGAGATGTCTCTGTGCGACAATGTAGGTATAGACTTCGCACCGGCCGTCCGGCGATAGCCTCGATGCGTCTCTCTGCAGATCAATCTTTGAATCGGCTTGCGTCATGGCTGGACGTGACCCCTTGAACATGCCGTTCGAAAGGACGCCTTAAAAGGCACAGTATATGGTGGAGTATTGATACATCTTCTGCAATTGACCGATACCACATGATACACACAGTGAATTAGTGGATACTCTGATTACCTGAAAAACCATTTCCAATCATGGCCCTTCAACACCTTGCACCGCCCAAATCGCCGCCCGACCTGACCATCCCCAGCTCCGATGTGACAGTTACAGTATCATGTATAGATACGTAAGTTACGCAACAAAGGATCCTTGATTATTTTGGCCAACAACAGTAGAACTTCTCGCCTCAAGCTTCCCATGTCCCTCATGCTCCAACCAGACTACGTCGGCCACCCAGAGCTTACCGGACCGTCACTGTGCTTCCTACTTGACCATCCATCCGGCAAAAAGATCCTCTTCGACCTAGGTGTGCGCTATGACTGGCAACGACTACCCTCCTTCCCTAAATTCCGCGAGAACGCTTGGGGCATTATGGTCCAAAAAGACACCGCCCGGATTCTCCAAGAAAACAAAATCGACGTCGCAAACGGCGCCATCTCCTCCATAGTCCTCTCCCACCACCACTGGGACCACGCCGGCGACCCCAGCACTTTCCCAAGCAGCACAGAGCTTGTCGTCGGCCCCGGTTTCATGGAAACCCACCTGCCCGGCTACCCAGCCAACCCCAAGGCCACCCTCCTCCAAACCGACCACGAAGGTCGCGAAATCCGCGAACCAGCCTTCTCCGATGCCTTCAAAATCGGCCGGTTCCAAGCCCACGACTTCTTCGGCGACGGATCCTTCTACCTCCTCTCCACGCCCGGCCACTCCGTCGGCCACCTCTGCGCCCTCGCCCGCACAACCGCCTCGCCCCCAACCTTCATCTTCCTCGCCGGCGACGCCTCGCACCACGCCGCCGAGTTCCGCCCAACAGAGTACCTCCCGCTCCCCGCCCTCGTGCCCGCCAACGGCACAGGCGAAGACTTCCGCAACGTGCACGCGGAGCAGAGCGCCGTGAAGCCCTTCTACAACGTGACGGCGGGCTTCGCGCACAGCAAAGAGCTCGCGGACTGGACGATCGCGGGGCTCGGCGAGTTCGACTGCCAAGAGAACGTGCTGCTGCTGACGGCGCACGACGAGCACATCCTGGACGAGCAGGCCGGGATGGAGTTCTTCCCGGCGCCGCTGAACGATTGGCTCGAGAAGGGGCTGGCGGAGAGGGTGAAGTGGCTGTTTCTGGGGGATTTTGAGGGCGCGCTGAGGAGACGGGAGGAGGGGGGTGAGGCGTTTACGTGGGGCGTGTATCCTTGACGAAGGGTGGGTGGATGAGGGCATCGGGTGGCACGCTGCGTCTAAGTCTAACGTTACAAGCCTTCTTCAGTCAAGCCATTGGAGGCCAATACATTTGAAGGGCTAGCCTCAGAATTCAAGCTCTCACACCATTTGCTTCGGAGACATCCTGCTATGGCATTGGAGACGAGTTCTAATTTTTCTTCCATCACACCTCGGATGAAGCAGCGTAGTTTGCCTCACATCTGAACCTCGCGGCGCATCTGCACAACCGGGCCAGTGTACACACGCCGACCTTTCGCGAACCAGAAGAAAATACTAACGATGATGCAACCACCAAACATGGTCGAGGCCCAGTTCATCGATGCGGCAGTCACAGGCAAAGCCAGCGGCCAGCTGTCATTTTATGGTTAGCAGGAGAGCAGAAGATTGGGCAGAACGTCATCTTACAATGCAAAGAACCACAGCGGCGTCAAGAGACAAAATGCAGCGATGTTGATAGGCAGTCCCATACGGCCGAGCGACCATTTTCGCGGAGGCAGCGGAGCGCCGTAGAGGCGTCGCCAGATCAGGCATCCGATAGTGATGAGGTAGCTCGTGAGCAGCGAGACGCCGGCGAGGGAATTGATGGCGTTCAACGCGACGTCTGAGCCGATGTTGATGAGAGAAAGCAGAGTTACGACACAAAGAGAAACCAACACCGCTCGGAGCGGGATGTTCTGGCCGGGATAGACATGCGAGAGCCAGCCGCTGAACGGCAGGCCGTTGTCTCTTGCGAACGACCAGATTTGGCGACTGGCGGTTGCGGTCTCGCTGATGGCGCAGTTGGTGAGGCCGAAGATGACGAGAAACGTCATGGCATTGACGGCGTGGCGATTTTGGACGGCGTTCATGAAGATCTGGAGGAAGGCGTAGCCGTTGAGTTCGTCGCTGGCGGCGAGGACCGCTTCGGCGTCTCCGACGCAGAAGATCAGGGTCATTGCCATGAGGAAGCCAAGGCAGCAATTGAGACTCACGGCGCTCAGGATGGACTTGGGGAGGTTACGGGAAGCGTCGTGGATCTCCTCTGCCATGTGAACGCTGCAGTCGTAGCCGATCCAGATGCTCACAGGTGTGGTTAATCCGATCATTGAAGACAGTCCCGTGGTGGGCCATCCGCCGAGGTTGGTGAACTCAAGTAGGACCTCGCGAGAATCGCCGCGCGGCGACATCACCCAAAGAGGTATGATGACACAGAACAGCCCGCAAATGTGGACGATGACTGCCACGCCTTCGGTCAGCGGCAATTTGCCTGCGAGAAGCGTGTTGAAGATGATGGCGAAGCAGATAACCGCAATTGCCAGTAGTGTTCCGTGCCACGATTGGAAGACGTAATTCTCATTGTTGACGATAATCAATCCTTGAATGATTGTTCCGACCATGAAGCAGACACTGGCCAGGAACGTTTGCCAGCCGATAGCGCAAAGCCAGCCCGTACAGTAGCTTAGGAATCGCTGACACTTGGGAGGGCCGAACTCGGAAACCCAATGATATTGCCCGGCAGCAGTTGGAGACCTATTTTCTTGACCGTCAGTATGAAATCAATGCGAGAAAGGCTATGGCATACGTACATTGATGCGATCTCAGCTACGCTGAGATAGACCATTGCCATGGTGATGCCAACGCAGATGAAGCCCCAAAACATAAGGGCAGTACCTCCGTCCAACAGGACATAATTGAATAAAGGGAGAAGACCTTCCCATGCACATACGACCATGCTGGCAAAGCCGGTCATGGTGAGGAGCTTGAAGTTACGGCGTAGCTCCTGCTGTTTGCCCTGGACGATCATGTCTTGCCTATCTTGATCGGTGCCCCGGTATCTTTCAGGAACAGCGTTTGCAATGACATTTTCCTGCTCTTTATCGGTAGACTCAGCGTAGGGAGAAGATGAACGGTTGGGTGAGGCCCGCTTGATCGCCATTTGGATTTCGGTTACCCTAGCCATATTCGCGGTCCACGATGATGAACAGCCTGCGAGAAAGAACGAATGAATAATTGAGGGGCCTGTTGTTGTTGCTGAAAAGCAAACGAGGCATGAAAACAATTAAAGCATAGCAATGTGCCAGGGTGATATGACTTTGGAAGCTGCAACCGAGATCACTGACTCGCAAGAGTGGAGACTGTAGTTTGAAGAGGGCCATCCTTCAGTCTCTCGTGCGGAGCGAGGTTACCGATTTACGGATGAACTACCGACCGTGTCGAGGCAAAGCTATTGGGGATTTAGATCCTGGTTCGTTTAGGCAGAGTGAAAGGATCTCGGCGAATTGCGAATTGGCGGATCCTTCGCGTGTTTCCGATATGCAGGTATGCTGATCATCAACGAGGTTTACACGGCACATAGATTCGATGCCGCGAAGTACGCTGGTCTGCTCTTATGTTCGGTTGGTCACTTCGCGAGATTATTTTGTTGAGAGAATGGTAATAGATTTTCGGACCTGAGTGTCAATTTGTGCTCGGGACAGCTCAAGGTACCTTTACAGTGGGCCATCAAAAACTGCACAGTCTCCGGGTACGCAATCTATGAGTCTCAAGGATGGTATTGCCTTGAATCGTGTCATACTTGGAGTCGAGATGGAGCCAAGAAGCTAAGGAAGGAAGGAAGGATGGACGCCGTTTCGCGGATGACCCCAGCGTCCCACCGCCGCAACCGCTTCCGCTTCGTTCCCCGAGGCGCGGCCCACATGATTTGCAGTAGCGCTGTAGGGAATATCAGCAGTTTACAGGGCTCGGGGGGTTACAGATGGATGCAGATTCAAAGGTCGATTCCGATCACTTTATCGGAGGAAACCGTCCATTGTGGCAATATCTGGGCTTTCAGTCCGCTGATGATGACAATCGATTGCTCGATTGATCATACTGAGGAACTTTCGAGTCTTACATATACCTTTTGGTTAACCGTGAGCTTGTCCATGCATCGAGGCGAGAAAGTTGGCAGCATTGATTGTCCTTGGGGCCGAACTTACTCAGGGATACGAAATCCTACAGGCCTGTTTTATCATCCTCAGCGCCGCACACGCGTTCGCCGCATGCGAGGGCTGGTTTCCTGGAGCCTGTAAACAACACGGCTCGCCAATTATCCCCTTTCATATCGCATCTTGTTTCCTTGGCCGAAGGATCCGACTGAGTCTGTCTAGGAACGGGCTCTTGTGAACTCTTGTCCTAGTGACGGCTCTAAAGCGGCATGCCTTCAGGTGAAGTAAATCGCGTTTCGACTTCCCCGTCCACATTTTCGGCCGCTCGCCATACTCGATAATGCGTCAATATCCGCCATTCGCAGTAGTTTCGGAAACCGACCACACGGCTTGGATCATCATCGCGGCCGCCATTGGTATTCCAATCATCCTCATCTTTGGCGGAATACGCCTTGCAGTGCGCCAGCCGGTGAACATAGGTCTGGACGATGCGCTGATTGGAGGATCGACGGTAAGTGGGATGGGTCCAAGAAGAGGTATTCGAATGTCAGACAAGGACTGATCGGATGCGCAGTTAGTGGCTATCGTGCAGGCCTCGCTCGTTCTGCGTGCGTGTTCTTATGGATTTGGTAAAGAGTCGGCTCAAATCGATCGCAGTCTGTTGACAAGAGTACAAGAGGTCAGCGATTCTGGCCGACAGCATTAGCCTGTGGACACTTGCTAATGCTCCAGAAGCTCTATTATGGCAGTAATATCTTGCTTTTGATCTCCCTTGCCTTGTCCAAAGCATCCGTCGCCGCTTTGCTTTTGCGTCTTTGCATCGAGAAGACTCAGAAGAAGTACTTTACGGGAGCCCTTGCTTTTGTGGCCTTATGGGGACTGTGTTCGATCTTCGCCGTTGCATTGCAATGTAATCTTTCAAAACCGGCGATCTTATTCGACGGAGAGTGCAGTTACGTCGTAGGTGATCGCGAAAGTCGCCAAAGATGGCTTGAGGCTGACGAATGAGTCGCAGCTTCTCCGCTGGCAAATCATCGGTGGCATGGACATCGCATGGGAAGTGCTTGTCGTCGCGATGGCTGCTTACCTGATGTGGAACCTTCAGGCGCCGCTTGCGACGAAAATACAGGTTGTGTTTGCTTTCTCGTTCCGGCTCTTGTATGTGGCTCTTACCGTTATCGCATCGTGCTGTTATTAATCACAGCTGACCGAACCAACAGACTCATAGCGCCAATAGCCTTCCGGTTTCACACCTTCCCAGAAGCTCGATTGGCTGAGGATCCGTCGCTGCCTCTAGCATCATTCGTCGCTTGGACGCAGGCTGAGCTCTACTGAACCGTCGTCTCGGCCACGATCCCCAGCATGCGACCGTTCCTTCGCGGACTAAGTACCGCCGAGACAGCCGTCTTCGAAAATAGCACTGATCCAGCCTCTCGTGCCGATTATGAATTGTCCAAGATACGCTCCGGTCGTCGCGCATCGCGCTTCAGTGTCAAGAGGGATTTGGTGAAGCGGAGCTTGCGGTCGCAGACACAGGAGGATGTTGGCCTGGAGCCTCCGTTCGTGGGAAGTGCAGGGAAAGAGACGGTAGTGGAACGTGGAAGACCGCAGCTGGTCCACAAGCGGTCGATGGAAATAGACCTCGACCGAGACTCCGTCGTGTCCGGGAGTGATGAGAGCCAGCGTATGATTATACGTAAAGATGTCGCTTGGTCGGTGGATCGGAATTATCAGGACAGTTCGTAGCCCTTGAATTGATCCAGCTTAGCAACGCCGTACACCATCATGGGAAGAAAACGGGTCATAGGATTCACGGTGGATGTCATTGGATGGGGTCGCCCAAGGTTCTCAACAGAGAATGAGGCCTGATTCCCTTCGACTATGCCGTAGATGATCGTACTCTCAAGAGCGGAAGACCGAGGACACTCAACAGATGGTGACTCCAGACGGGTTTGGCAGGCCCGTGGAAAAGATGGCATTGTCAATGTCTTAAGAGTCCAATGTCCGATCAATCTTGTACTGTCATGTTACGTCCCACGAGCTGAGTATGATGTTAAGCACTCGGAGAGCCTGTAGACATCTCCCAACTCTTGCTTTTGTCGGATGCTCGAGGCTCCGTTGTGTTCGTCACAGTGGGTGTAATCCGTCACTCCTTGCTAGATCGTGCGGAAGGATTGCTTCGACGCAGGCACAATGAAACGAACCACTCAATACGCGAACGGCACCCTATCAGGGACATTTTGAGCTGTCTCCTCAGGAGACCACCGCTCGCAGGCGGGAGCCGCCCGGACAACGATAGCGCGAGGTCGTCAGACGAGCTGCTGCGCCCGAGGACGTGGCTCCTGCCCCTGTGGTCGCAGCCTGCAGAGTGACGAGTGTGGGTGGGTGACGACCGACGAGACCATGTTGCCGGCCAGTCTGTAATCGACATTCGAGGACGCGAATACCTTTCTTCAAATCGCGCGCTCTAGCGACGATGCACTCTGACTGACATTTGACCGACCTTTCACGTTGATCCCGTACGACCAGACTGTCTCATTTCCGGTGGCGCTTGGTCGAACGACGAGTCACAAGACCGCAGCGATCAAGTTGGCGTCGGCTAATCAGGTACTGCGCTACGTACTGGGGGTACGTAGTGGCTGGCTCATCACTGGAATGCCAAATCTGTTCCAGCCGGACGCCTCGGCTCCGCCTCATAGGCGCGTCGTTAGGCGGAACTCCTAAGTACTCGAGTACCTCGCAAAGTGAATCGAGGTGCTGACCATTCACGGCGTGTCGGTAGTCGTAGCTGCATGCACCGTGCCCATTCACGTACAGTGACTTCGGTACTTGTATACCTCCCCACGGGGGCGGGTTGGCGGCGTGCGGGGGTACCTTTGTTTGAGTTGCGCATGTGTGTAACTGTGTCAGCGAGTTCCAGTACCTCGAGCTCCCCCGGTGGTGTGATCTTATAAGCCCATTTCTCCTCTTTCTTTGTCACCTTCTTCTTCTCTCTCTTCAGTACCTCTGCACAACCTCTCCACTCTAAGCGAAGGCCGGTACCTCTTCAGTCTCATCCACCACCTTTTCTTCTTCCTCACTTTTCAACTTCTCTTATCCAAGACCAAAATGTTCGGCTTCAGCCTCTACCAGAGTGCGTGCCTCTACGCCAGCGTGACGGCCTTCTCCGCCACCTGGATCGCTCTTGCGCTGCCCATCCAGCACGGCAAGGCTGGTCCGTTCAACTACCACCGCGCTATCAGGCAGGGCCGCCGTATCCCATGGCGCCGTATTCCTGGTATGAAGATCTAGATGCCGCGCGGCATCGCCACCGACCGTGTCAGCGGTGGTAGTCTCGCTGTCGCAAGATGGCCGAGGCTTCACTCAAGGCGGGGTGTCTGACACCTTTCCCTCCTCGCCTTCTAAGCGCAACGTAGCGATCATCCGCGGACGCTCTGCGCTACGACCGATTCCTGCATGCTTCGTCGCTCTCTTCAAAGCAACCGACGGGCAGCTTTCGCAAATATGCTGATCACCATGGATCGACGCCATTCACTAGTGCAGTCGAAGCATCTCTGGCACCTTTCGCTTGCAGCGTTCAACCATACAAGTAATACATCGAGCACCCACGCAGCACCTCTAACATCCACCTGGGACTCACCTTGAACCTGATTGCTCTTTTCACGGCGGAACATCTTCCACCGCATTCGCTTGCACACGGTGTTGTGCCCGAGCCAACCTAGCCTTTGCGGCTTGCCTTAGCACGCCGACTCCCGGGCTCTCGCATTAGCTGCATCGCCAGCTTGTGCATGCACTCACTCGAGCCTCCAAGCATCACGATCACGGTGTTCATCTTTCCTCGACTGGCTTTCTGGTTCAAGTTCTTGGTTCGCCTCGCCACCTGCGCTCTTAGCTGCTCGCGGTCACCTGTACACAAAGACGTGCCTCTCGGCCGTCCATGTCGATATTCATGCAGAATGATTTAATGAAATGAAGTTCAAACCATCTTCTCCGTCGTCCTTTCCGCGTTGGTGATGAAGTTTCGATGGAGTGAAGTTCATCTTCGCCTTAGACAGGACCCACAGTTGCCCTGAAAGACGGGAAGTCCGTTCGCCCCTAGCGTGCGCCTTGCGACGGTGTCGCGTGCTTCTTGTGATGATGGGCATCTTGAAGAAACACACTCGCTCGCACTGTACATTTGTCGCCATGTTGCCTTCTCCGCGTGCTCAGCTCTCATGCTGATGACCATTTGTACTTCATAACATTTACACCACTTGCGCTACATACCGCAATGGCTCTTAGCATCCCGCCGACAGCCGTTTCTAGCAGCCAAAACCTCTCCCTTAGCCATCCCACAGCAAATACACGAAGGTGTTTCTCCTCCCAAACCCAGCCCAAACTCAGCCCTCGCAGCGGATTCGCCACCCAAGCTCGCTTCGCCGGATGTAACTAGGTATCGCCACTCTACTGGCTCGCGAAAGGGTTCGGGTGTCGCGGTGTGCGCACCGGAAAGTGGCTGGCTGCGCCCGGTGCTCATCTTCCCCGCTCTCAGGATCGGGGGGCGCAAATGGATCAGCGGCCTGGGCGAATTGCTCGCTTCGCGGACCTTTGTTTTCGCTGGCGCCTCCGAAGGGGCTTGGGCGGAAGGGGCATAGTCAGGTACAAGTACTTGTGTGGCAGCGGCACGGCTTCCGTTTGCCTTGGTTGGCGCTATATTGGGAGAGTCCTGGTGTTGGCCAATGCTTCTAGCAATCAGGTAGCGATGCAGCGTACGAACTTCTCATGATCTTGGGAGCTCTGAAAACGCTTCATGTTGGACGAGTCAAGTGCTGTGTCATCTGTTCGTTTGCTGAGAAACATAGCAATTCCTCAGCCCGGGCGCAGAAAATATGAGGCTGCGACGAGGCTTTGGAGAGACGGTGCCTGGGTACGTTTGGCGCCGGGATCATGGCTATACAGCTTTCGTCAGGTCAAGGAACAGTCATATATATGACCTTCTTTGCGCAGCCTGTCGAAAGAATATGAATGCTGGCGACATTATTGAAAATGGCGTATTTACTGTATGCAAATAGCCCATTTGCTGGGAGGTGGAAGTCACGTGCTTCTTAGGCAAGCCGAAGCACGCTTCCAAAGCGTGGCGGATGGTGCTGTAAGTCAATTTTGCACGTGCTCTGCTAGTTGCAATTGACAAAATTGACGACTTCGTGCACAGCCCGTTGGTATTACCTGCCCGTGAATATCATCGTTGACGGGATGACCGCGGAGAGGTAGCAGCACGCTGAAGAGCGGGCTTTGCGGGGAGTTCCAGCCTAGCAACGGCGCCAAAACAAGCCCCAAAACAAAACTTGAGACAGCTTCGCGCACAAACCTCCAATTGATGAAGCGCATGCGCCTGACACGCTCATCAATCGCGCGCGACGAACACCACACAACATGGAGTCACCATCGATACAGATCACACAGCCTATCGAGGACAGCGCATTCGACGTCGACGGCCCACCTTCGTCGCCCTTCCAGAGCGAGGTCGACGCCAGCAGCCGCAGTCCCAGTAAACAATACAGGCCGTCTCTGAGCAGCGTTGCGTTGGAGTCCATCGACGAGGATGCCGCAGCGCAACCAAAAGCCGAGTCGCCTGACAAGGCATCCGTGATCGATTTCACGGACTTCATGGACGACAAAGAGAACGTACCGCAAGAGGAGGCCACTGCGACAAAGATTAGCATATCACCGAAGAAGACGGAAAGTCCGGGGTCAGTCAAGACGACCAGATCTTCGAAGTCGCCTGCAAAATCAGTGGTCGAGGAAAGCATTATGGAGCAGCGGAGAGGCAGCGCGGACTCAGATCGCATGCCGCCTCCGCCCTCAATCCGCAAGACACCGAAGAAAACACCTCTCCAGGCCCTGCGTAGCGGCGAAAGCCCAACACCACGCACAGCCACGCGCGGTAAATCTTTCGAACGAGCCAGTCCGACTCCACGCAGGACACCTTCGGGATTCCAGGCTGGTCTGGACCTTCGGGCTTCTACCTTCCAAGGCGGCGATGTTACCAACGTTGACGACACATGCTTCAGCACCTTCTCCGAGATCCCCGAAATGACCATCTTCGCAAAACTCGGCCAGAGCCCCACGAAGCGCGGCGACATGACGCGCACGCCGGGCCGCGATACCGCACCCACACCTGCGACCTCTCGCAAGCGACAGTCCAGTTCAAGGTCGCCGTCTCCCACTCCGCGCCGACGTAGAACGCCAGACAAGGTTTCGGACGACACGACGAACTTGCTCCTCGACTTCACACAACAGATCGAAGGCATCTCTCGGCCAAACGCCTCCGTTTCGCCCAGCAAGACCGAGCCAAATCTTCTCCGCCATCTGAACAGCCAGCGCTCGCCTCATAAGTCGAGGCACAGCATTGCAACGCCAGCGAAGCAGAGCAACCTTCTCAACTTGCTTGATTTCGAGCTCCCGCCTGCGCCTACGCCGCGCTCTATTCCGACTATCACCGTCAGAGAGCTGGAGACTCTGAAGTCTTCGTACCTATCGCAGATCTCAAGCCTCAAAGCAACTCTCAGCGGTCGCGAAGCGGAGGTCGAGAGTTTGAAGCGCGCGGTCAATGATGCTGAGAGGCGCGTTGGTGAGGCACAAGAGGAGTTGCGGGAAGAGAAGGACGCTCGGGTACACGCCGAGCAAGAGAAGGCTGGCTGGGAGAAGCGAGGGCAGGAAGTGGAGTTGGTCTTGAAGAGCGTGAAAGAGGAGGTCATCAAAGGCGAGGTGGAGAAAGAGGAGCTCGTTCGCAAAGTCGAGGATACAGAGCGCAGGATCGAGGCCGCAGAGGCCAGAGCCGTCAAGGCGGAAGAGCGCTTTGCTGATGCGCTTGCTGCGCGCGCTGATCCCGGCGATGGCAGCACATCCGCCACGGAGGAGCAGGTCCAGAAACTTGTGACAGCGCAAATTGACTCGAAGATCGAGGCCGTCAGCCGAGAGCTGCACGCTGTGTACAAGGAGAAGCACGAGCGGAAGGTGGCGACATTGAAGAAGAGCTACGAGGCAAGAGGCGAGAAGCGATGCGCTGAGCTGCAGAACCGTTTGGACGCAATGCAGAAAGAGAACGAGGAGCTGCACGCGTCCAAGGACGCGACATTCTCGGGCCCCGTCACTGGCATCAGCAGCGAAGAGACCGCGGCCATGAAAGCCGAGATGGAGGAGCAGAAGGCGCACCTCGCCCGTCTCGAGAACGAGATCCGCACATCTCAGCAGCAACAGGCACAGCTGGTGCACGATCTTGAGAAGGAGCGCATTGAGAAGGGTGATCTGGTGGCCGCTGTCGACGAGATGCTTGCTTTGCAGTCTGAGGCAGGCCCCTCGCAGACACCAGGCGCGATGAGCGTGGTGGAGGATTTCAGGAAGAGCATCTCCAAGCCTTCAGGCCTCAAGCCTCCCACAGCCGGAGAGAGTAGGATCGGACGGGGTGTGCCGACCCCATCAAGGGGTGGCAGTGGCAAGAGCAGGATGTTGGCGAACATTGAGAGAATGGGCCGGACCACCAGCCAAGGGGAGTAAGCGGTGGATCTTTCAAATCATTCTCTTCATTCGTTACGCTGTTGTAGGAGTATTCGTAAGGTCATGGCAGGGATACACGGATGGCGCTGAGGGCTGTTTTGAAGGATTTCGTAGTCTGGGTCAAGGAGCACCATATAGCGGCTCGCTTTCGTATCTGTTCGTGAATCAGCCTGATTACAGCACTCTGATCGTTGACGGCAAAATTAATTGATTTCATCCATCTTGCCATCACATCGCCAAAGAGTTGCAAGTAAGGATGTACAACCATGCGCGAGAATCTGCCGAGGATCTGCCGCCGATTTGCGGAGCGCGAATCTCAAACCCCCGAGACGAATGTACGGCACGCGAGAGAACATCGGATGGGCACATTTCTGCCGACGACCACATCACATAATGCCGCGCCTTCCCATATCAGAGCAGGCCCTGCGCCTCGCTCTCACCCGACCATCGACATTCGCGCAATCGAATTACGTCTGCCGGACATGCATTCGACAATACCACCCCACGCCGGTCCTCCGCGCCGAACTGCCTTTCTGGAAGCGCCTTCAGCACTCGATCTTCGGTTCGCCTGAGCAGAAGGTTGCGACGGAGAAGCGCGAAGAGGCACACCAGAAGCACATCCAGGAGCTGGCTGACAAGGGCGGCACGGAGATGCAGCCGTATACCGACAATGAGGGACGGAAGTGGCAGATTGCGGCAGTGGTGGATCCCAGCATCAACAAGCAATACGTGCAGGCGCAGAGATGGGACGGTCTGCAGTGGATAGGTACCAAGGAGTGGGTTGCGCTCAACAATGATGGCAAAGAGGCTTATGTCGGGTAAGTGGACATGAAAGATCAAAGCTCTGGATATGCGCACGGCAAGGGAATTGAAGGGCTGACAGAGAGCGCGCAGGTTCAACCCGAGGAGGAAGCTGGATCTCACCAACGCGCAGTGGAATCGTTTGCTCCACCATGTGGCTGTGGAGGTCTTAACCCTTGCCCAGGCAGGCAGAGATGTTAATGCCGTACACCTTGAGCGACCGCTCAACGTTGAGGAATGGATGCGTTCAGCTCGTGTGCAAATCAAGGAAACAAATGGTGTCATCGAGCTCCAATTCCCCACGGAGGACACTCAAGAATTGATCGTCAACGCAGTGCCCCAGAGTCTGGCTGAGGAAATCATGATCGCCGCGAAGCAAGCTGAGGAAGCGGCTGAGGCGGCAGCAGAGGCTGAGAAGGCTGCCGCAGCAGTAGAGGAGGCTGCTCGCGCTGATGCGGAAGCCAAGGGAATTCCATATGAGCCCGCAGAAGCCCCCCTCGAGAAAGTGGAAGAAGAGGCGGAAGCAGAGGCAGAAGCAGAGGCCGAGGAAGAAGTCGAAGCACCTTTCGTCGACAGAAGAAGCGCGAAGGAAATCAGTGCCGCGGAGAAGCTGTACATGCGCCAAATCAGGGATGCTGTGCGAAGGAGCGCATCTCCTGTCAACAATGAGTGGCTGCGGACCTCGCTGGCGGCCCCCGCTGTCAAACTTGCTGTAAGTGAAGAGATGCGGGCATTTGGAATTTATGATCATAATATTGACCTTTGCAGATTCTCAAGCGCGTCACCCAGCTAACTGGTCACCGCCTACCCGATCCTGTCATGACATCCGCCACTTCGATGTCAGACCTTTACCTCGCATTCAAGATCAAGCCTCAACCCAAGAAGCTCGCAGACGAGAGGCGCATGCACAATCTCAACCTTGACGTCCCCAACATTACTGTGCACCCTGTGAGGCAGACTCCCATTCACAAGGACAGAGAGGTCGGCAGATGGAAGGTGATTGAACAGGAGCTTATCAACAAGGGTCTGCCCATCACCGGCAGCAGATATCAGCATGCAAAGACTACTAGCCCCATCTTTTAAAAGCACTGCGGGAACATCTAGATGCATTCTGGCCGTTTTGGAAGGCACAGCCACGGCAGGCTTGGAGGATGTTGAGGACCATGTAGTGTCGCTTGCCACTGAAACTCATGGCGAGCGTCAGGCGAGTGAGGGCTGTCAGATGCTAGACATGTCGCTCACATGTATCACCAATTGTACGTTCACGGTCTGTGTAACATGTTTTTCACTAACAATATGTATTCACCAAAATTTGCTTCGAAGTTTCTATTTGCATCCGTCAGCCTTCACCGTAGGTATCAACAAACAGCGCATTTCGTGACTAACACGTTGTTACGGACAACAAACCTGTTGATCACCACTCAACCCACTCGTGCCAAACTCCATCAAATCCACTGGCCGCGACAGTCGAAACTATTCAAAGCGCATTCCTATACGACAGCAGCTCACTCGTGAACCGACTACTCACGCGAACATGCTGGCCATCCTTCTGGTCGCTTCTATGGCCATGCTGGCGCTCGCGACGCCCCAAGAGTACCAAGTCACGCGCCCAGGCTCACTCAAACCGATCACCATACCTCTTCTGCAACCGCCGTATGTCAAAACCCCAGGCCCTTTGGCGAAAAGAACCGACATGCCAACGGCTACATATGCACTGGCGAAGTCAAGCCCGCTCGTCGCAAACACGTCAACGACCACTCTGGACCCGGTGACGGTGACCATCACACTTGAAGCAACCACATTTTGCACGGCTCTGCACAACGGCACCGAAGTCCCAAGTGCTACATTCTCTAGTGGGCAGACACCGACTACGACAATGGGAGACGCGATGCCCGGGTGCATGTCTGTCTGCGTTGAGCCCAATGAGAATGGAGAGTGCGATGTGATTGCTGGTTGTGTGGGAGGGAGTTCGACCGAAAGCCAGAGTTGCCAACAATCGGAGGGAAAGGGGACCAAGGTGGCTGGAGATTTCTCAGAAACACTATTTGTCTTTCTGGGGCTGATAATTCTGGGTCCAGTCGCGTTTAAGCTTTGGTGACGGGACTGGGAATAGCTGTGCAACCAGTGATCTTATGAGCCGCCAAGTAGTTGCCTAGAAGCAAAGCAGGGAGCTGGCTCTTCCCTTCATCAGAGATGATTGCTCAACGACACCATGGGAAGCCATAAGTAGCAGAATCACAAATCAGATTTGAAAGAACAAATGCGAAAGGAACGGTGATTTGTTTCATACCAGATTGGTGACCATGAAGCTGGGCGTGGCGGACATGGCTTAGCCGGAGCCTGTAGCCGAGAGTAGCACCGATATTGGTGTTTGCCACTTGAAATTATCCTTCGTGAACCCCACGATGTAGCATCTCGCATCGCTGCTTTGTCGGCGTAGGATGATAGCTTCAGCCTCCTCACTCCCGCCTCAAGCGATCGTGCCGGACCAGAACGTCGTCTGAGCCATGGCCTCACCAAAAGCGCGAGTCGTTCTATCCTCACGACTGCCAGTGCTCGGATAAAGGCCCCGACAGATCAATGGCTCATCCTCAAACGGTTCTGACGACCTTCTTCTGTGCCCATTGTCCTGTCTGCCAGCATCCCAGATTTCGCATTTAGGGTTCCATCCAAATCTCGATTTCTCTATTCTCCAGCTCTTCATCCGCCGCCATGCCTCACAGCATACCGCTCCTGAATACCCTTCAACATCTCCTCCTTCTTTGCCTTCATCGCTCGTTCCCTGTGTCCCCAGTACCAGTAGCTCAAAGGCGCAGCGCCTGCAAGCAGACCAAGGAAGATCAACACAACAGCGTTGGAATCACCACCCTTAGGACCATGGTTACTGAGCGCCGGATGCGAGACTGATGAAGGATGCCTCTCCGCTGGGGTTGCTGCAGGCTGCTGTGTTTGTGGTGGTTGCGCCGTCCCGTTCGATTGCGGTACCGTAGATTGGTGGCGTCTGGAAAGATGAATTGTTGAAGTCAGAGTAGGTGGTGCTTCGCGTGCGCGCAGTGATCGTCGCAAGGTGCTCAAGACCAAATTTCGAGCTGTTGGAGACATCGCGGCTAATGTAAAGGTTCGATGGCAGGCGCGTTGGCTATATTGTGGAAGACGAATGCGAAAGTCGAGTACATGACCTAGCGGTGCTAGTTCTAGATGCCAAAGCCGGACCGAACGCTTGGCGGGTCGCCTTTCAGGGACCCATGCTTTCCATTGTTTGTAGAACTACCTTAACGTCCTGGACATTTATTCTCAAGAATTTCAGAAACTTTCAACCCCTATTCAAATATCTGGACTGACAGCTGATCCTTACGTAGAAAGCTTCGGGTTTGCGCGTTTGCCGATGTACAGAAGTTGACCTCAGGAAGACTCGTCTTTGAGCACGCGCTACCCGATTACAACAGATGACGACCTGAGCGGGAGGCCGGCACCTTCGCATCAGCTCGTCTTATTCACCATTGACCGCGTGGTAAAGCCCTTTATCTGGAGGCGGACAACCATACCAGTCCAGTCCGAGCTTGTCTTCCGGATCTGGGTCCGGCATCTGATAGAAACCATCATATCTCCACCACCTTCGCTTCTCCCAGGTCTCTTCAACGGGTTGCATACCCTCATCTTGCAACCGAGACGCGGTGTCAGCAATCTCTTGCCACACTCGAATGATGTTCTCCCCAGCAACTTGAGCCAGCTGTGCCTCGGTTGCTCCACGTTCAAGGATCGCCTGGAGCAAGCTTGGGAATTTTGAACAATCTTCCAGCCCTGGAATGACTGACGCTATTCCTATGAAACCAATGAGTGTCTGAGCAATCTGAAGCCAATCATGGCACTTACCATCGAAGTCGGATCCCAAACCAACGTGATCCCATCCGATACGGCCCGCAATATAGAACAGATGGTCTAACAGCATGTCGATTGTGGCTTCGGAACGTCGAGGACTGAGATGCTCTGGCACAAATGTAACCATTACGATACCCCTGTTTGCCGGAACGAGATCGAGGACTTCGTCTGGTACGTTTCTCGGGCAATTGAAAACAGCCTGCGCGTTGCTGTGTGAGAAGATCACCGGAGCAGCTGTGCAAGCCAACGCCTGTTTAGCGGCATCCACAGACACATGAGAAAGATCGACCATCATTCCTGTAATGTGTTAGTGCGTCTGACCTTTTGTGTACTGAAGTATTCTGTTCATGGCTTCCGACAGGCACTGAACTAACCGATGCGATTCATCTCCTTTACTGCCGCCAGACCAAGTTTCGATAGTCCTCCATGGACGGGCCCCACTTTGGAAGTCGATGAGTCGGCAAATGCGTTATTCTCAACATGTGTCATGGTACACTGCAATGTCAGCGAGGATCCTCTGAGCGTTTGACAAACCACACATACATATCTGACGCCGAGTTGATGATAAGCTCGAATGACGCTGATAGAGTTTCCTGCCTGATGGAGGCCCTCAAGCCCAATGGAACATGCGATCTTGTTCGATTGATATGTCGGTCTAACCTCTTCAGGATCGTAGATGAGCTTGAAATCTTTCGGATACGACTTGATCATTCTGATCGAGAGATCGATCTGCTCAAGCGCGTCTCGACACATGTCGTTGTACTGTGGCAACTCGAAGTCTTCCGATCCGCGCAGATGCGGTACACAAATAGACCAGAACTGCAGACCAACCGCGCCCTTTCTCAGCCTGGGTAAATCGGTCATCCCCCTTTGGAACCCTTTTTCGAGATCAAACTTGGGGTTGTCATGAATCTTGCCCTGGAAGCAGCAACGTGGCTGCTGGGGGAGATCGTTGTGGCCATCGGCGAGCGGAGTATTGAGCAAAACTCGCTTGACTCGTTCGTCAATGTCCAATGTTTGATATAGTTGCGCCATGTCGATCTCGATGTTCTTGGAACAGCTCGTCGAGATGACAATCACGGCAGTGAGATCGAATGATGAAATGAGGTGGGTGGGAGGATTGAACTGTGGTCGCGCATACACATAAAAGCATCGATTGCACGGGTACTTTACATAGTATCGTACAGCGGAGCACTACTACTATCCTCGGATACAATGAAGTGATTTCCATCGGTCACTATCAGGCCGGCATTCTGGACTTGCCGTTATCTCTCAGTTGCCCGTCAGCCGGAAAACCAGCCCCGCGCACCTCCACAACTTATCTTGGAAAAGTCTGTGGCATTACACAGCTATTCCCTGGACAGCGTCAAAGTCGCGCGCTCTAGTAGAAACGATAGCAGCTCCGAATTGTCTGTAGACCGCGCAGGGGCTCCTCGAACGTGAACAGTATCATCTTCGACCAAATTTTCTCAAGCCACCGTACTACTATCCATTCTAGACAGTCCAAAGACAGTTTCCAAGAGAGCGTCCTGGTTCGTAGAGCTACAAACTTTGGATCGACTTTCCCGGACCTTCGGAATACGTTTCCCGCGCCTGAGAAAGATAGAACGCAGCATTGTGTAACCTCGCTCACGTTACCGTCATGATGACCTTCCATTTATAGGCCGCGTCCCAAGTTCCTAAGATCATGGAATCTCTTGAATCGCAATCATTAAATCGATCTTTCCGTTTCGCACGCATACACCATGTCTACCACAGCAACCATCACAGACACTACGCCAAAGCTCGATGTCGTCGACACGTTCTGGCCCAGAGCTAACAGATACCTTATGTATACTGGTGTGCCGGCTTCTCCGGTCATAATTACAAAGGCGCAAGGAACCAAGCTCCAAGATGCTAGCGGGAGACAAATACTGGACTTCACCTCCGGCCAGATGAGCTCTCTGCTTGGCCACTCTCATCCAGAAATTGTGGAAGTTGTGTCCAAGTACGTAGGAGAGCTCGATCACCTCATCAGTAACATGATTACCGAGCCCGTCGTGGAGCTGGCGGAAAGACTTGCCCGTCTCCTTCCTGCGCCTTTGGAGAAGTCCTTCTTCCTCAACACTGGCTCGGAAAGCACTGAGGCTGCCATCAAGATGGCGAAGCTTCATACCGGCAAGTTCGAGATCGTAGCTTTCTCCGCAAGCTACCACGGTCTCACCCAAGGCTCAGGATCCGCAACCTATTCTGCGGGCCGCAAGAATGGCGGTCCAACAATGCCGGGTCAGCTGGCGTTCCCTGCGCCGTATGGTTATCGATCCCCCTTCAAGAAAGCCGACGGATCCTACGATTGGGAAACAGAGCTTGAATTCGGATGGTCTATGATCGACAGGCAAAGTGTGGGCTCTCTGGCTGCATTCATCATGGAGCCCATACTTTCAACCGGTGGTATTCTTGAGCCTCCCAAAGGCTACCTTCCCCGAATGGCAGCAGAGTGCAAGAAGCGAGGCATGCTTCTGATCATGGACGAGGCGCAGACCGGCGTCGGTCGTACGGGCGAGATGTTTGCCTTCGAAAATGAAGGAGTTGTGCCCGACATCCTAGCGCTGTCGAAGACCCTTGGATGCGGTCTTCCTCTGGCTTCGGTCACGACAACAGCGGAGATCGAAAACGGTTGCAAAGAGGCAGGGTTTCTTTGGCTTACCACTCATCTCAATGATCCTCTCACTGCCGCAGTTGGAGCCAAGGTTTTGGAGATCGTCGAGCGCGACAATTATTGCCAGAAGGCTGCCGATCGGGGTAGACAACTGCGCGCAGGCCTCGAGAAGCTCCAGAATAAATATTGGTGCATCGGTGATATTCGCGGCAGGGGCCTTTTGCAAGGCATTGAGATCATTGCCGACAGCGCGACAAAGGCGCCAGGCTCGGATCTTGGTCAAGCTGTCTCTGAGGCGGCCATGAGGAACGGCCTCTCCTGCAACATTGTCAATCTTCCGGGTATGGGTGGGGTGTTTAGATTGGCGCCTCCGGTCACGGTCACTGAGGAAGAGATCGAGGAAGGGCTTCGCATCTTGGACGAGTCATTCGCGCAAGTTCTGACAAAGTCAAAACTCATGACCGCAGCTGCTTAGCTATTCCATAGGTCTTAGATCGGCGGCAACAATTCTGGGAACCGTTTCTCCTTACGATTGCCACAAGCACGTAGTAGTACCTCTTTCAATTTTGATTCCATACTTGCTATGCCTTCTAACATCGTATCGCAGCCGTTCGACGCTGTTCATCGCAGATTTCTTGTTCATCGCCGTATGTGAGCAGCAGATCATATCATCTTGGATTACTTATGTCACGTTGAAGCTCGAATGAATCATTGAAAATCGGGCCCGGTGGACCAAAGGGCAAAGTGGAAGATGTTAGCCCGGACCAGAGACCCAATTCATTTGGGCGCCGTCCCATGATTCAGAGCTTCAGTTCTCGGTATATCCCGACACCTTGACGTTGGCACGGACGTTTCTCCAATGAGGCGAATGAGGTAGCAATTTCAAGTCGAGGCAATGATGAAATCGTTTAGAGTATCGCTTCACGAGTTTCAGATGAGCTACAAGTCATGAACCGCATTCGAAATTGAGGAAGGACTTGTGCTATGAACGCCGCTGACGAACTAATCTCGGAAAGACTGCGAAGTCACGCCGCTAGCCAACTCCTGTAAGAGAATATTGCACTCCAGGTGACCGGGCTTCCAGAATACTCCGGTACTCACAGCTCAATATACATACTAAAGCGTGGTTAGGTCGACGAGTTCTAGCAAAGTCTATTTCGTTTCAGATTCGGTGCGAACATACCTTGAAGTTGGGATTGTCGAGATCAGTCTCGTCGTTCAGACCACGAGTTTGCCCGTCACGCAGGTCATGTGTCTTATTTGCATTTGCCGCGGCCCTTCTGCGGTTTCGGTTCCAGAGCAGAGCCCAGGTTGAAAGGATACAAACGACCTGAATGGCGATGCATGTCAACATCATACCGACTCCAAGCTCATATCGGGGCGCTTGACTGCTGATGAAGAAGAAGGGGCCAATGAAGTTTCCCAGACAGTAGCCGATGAGTAATATTGCGGCGCTCGTCGCCTTCTTGGTGTGACCAGCAGTGTTCGCCGTGATGACAGACATCGAAAGTGACCATGTCGCAGTGTAGCTGAACGTGATCCAAAGACAGACAAGACGTCCGTAAGGGTTTGTCTGTGGAAGGAGCCACATTCCGACAACACCGGCCAGTGTCGGTAGCAAGCAAATGAGCATGATAGCAAATCGCGCATTCTCAAAGGAAGAAGCGACGAAGCAGGCGGCTGTGCAAACCACGAACTGTACTCCACCAGAAGGCATTTGGATTAGGGTCGTTCGTAGCTTCGAAAATCCCAGCCCACGGATGATCAGGCCTTGAAAAGTCGTCAGCCCTCCATTGGGCGAATTGCTGGCCACTGCGAACAAGAACATAAGCCAACTTTTCGGATCTGTCAGTGCTTCCCAGAATTGGCTGGCTTTCCAGTGTTTGTTTTCCACGCCTGTCTCGTTCTCCTTGATGCGCTCTAGCACACACTCTTTCTCGAATTCAGTGAGGAATTTGGCGGAGGCCGGGTTGTCCGGTAGTAAGACTAGTACGACAACACCCCAGGCAATGGTAATGGTGCCCCAGACAATGAAGGTGTAGCGCCAACTCGGTAGGGCAGCGTCGATGTGTCCAATGCCGAAGCTTGCGATTCCGGCGATGATGTATCCGATGCCTGCGCATCCGATCCAGATGCCGATTCGCAATGGTTGCTCGATGCGTTTGTACCACATAGTGAATATGACCATGGTGACTGGTTGAATTGAAGCTTCGAAGACCCCGAGGAAGAATCTTGCAGCAGCCAATCCCGAGAAGTCATGCGCTGCAGCATGGCACGTCAGAACGATTCCCCAGGTGATCACCTGTGATCAGTCAGTCTCGAGCTCGATGTGGGAAGCGGGAAATTCGTCTCACCGAAGCTCCAAGGAATTTCCCCAGCGGCAGTTTTTGGAGGAGTACCGACGTTGGCCATTCCCAAATCATGTATCCTAAGTAGAATATGGCACCGAGCCAGGAGAATTCCGAGCCCGTCAAGTTTGTGTCCTCTCTGACTCCAAATACTGCAGCGTAAGACAGCGTGGTCTTATCGATCGATTGCAAAGCGTAAGTGAAACATCTGAGAATCGTCAGCAACACCGTGTATGGTCTGGCTTTGAAATGGTCCTCACAATATTGGCATCAACCAACAGTCGATCTTGAACTTCAGCTTTTTGTCGTCGATCTCCGCCACCTCTCCGACATGGCATTGTTCGATGCCCATTTCTTTGGAGAGGTCTTTGCCATCTGGCTTCTTCGTCGTAAGGTCCAGCTCAGCAGCCATTTCATCGAGAATGTCTGATGTGTTGGGTACAAGTGTCACACAAATGTTACCACTGTCCTCGAGATCTACTTATACACCATTCCAAGTGTTGATAAGACGGGGCCGCAAACCTACCGGGTCCGGAGGGCTGACGGAAAACCGCTCTGCGCGAGCGCCATCATAACGAAAAGATGGTTGGCTGCTACGGGAATAGACCAAGATAGCGATAAGGTCATGTGTACATACCCTTCTGCTGAACATGGCAGATTGGACAAGATATCACTAGAACCCTGGCGATGAGTACCTGAGGGGTAATGAGATAGCGCCGAAAGAGTTTACCGTACGGTAAGTCAGGTTTCGGGAAAATGCCACCGCCTCGGGCTTGGCGGGCGGCGAATGCTGATCTCCGAATCAATCCGCCTTCGACAGTCTTATCAGGGCGCTATTGACATGGCGAGAGTCTCGGCCTTCGCCCGACCATTTGCCTATCACGGAGAAAACCGTACGCAAATCTCATGAATATGCATTAATCGTGCTGTTCGCAAGCTAGCGGTTGCCGCTCGCGGGACTTGAGTTCCCCGATGCCATCAGTTAGACCATGGAGCAGCATGAGGCCGGCGAGCTTCCCGGCAGTCGTCCATACCGCTCTCACAAACTTCCCGCCTGTACTGTTTGCCGACAGCGCAAGGGACGCTGTCATGTGGACGACCCAACGCTTCCATGTCGATATTGCCGCCGAAAGTCTCTAACGTGCGACCATGGCCTCAATTCGAAGAAACTCATTCGTCGACACCAGACTCAACAGCACGGCTCACAACACCAAAGTCCCATAACGCAAGCACCCACGAACTCTCCGAGAAGACATGATTCGTCTCTGGTGCAGATGTCGTTCGGAGAGATGCAGACTCTGGACGATTCGTCTCCAATCATGGTCAATCCAACCATGGCAGAGGACCTGGACGTACTAGAGCGCCACCTGGCTCCACGAAATGTCGCGGAGGTGGCTGAAGCACAACCGTATGTTCGTATATCAAATACTCTTGATGAGTCGATTGTGTACCGTACAGTACCGCGGATACGCAAAGGTCTTCAGTCTACGTCGAGTCCAGGCGTAAGGCAGCGTGAGATCATGGAAAATGTTCTCGGAGAACTTCACGTCGCTGTCATCCAATTGTAAGGCGGTTTAGTCTTCTGCGACGAACTAGCATGGTGACGTATCGCAGGTACTTCGACGTGGTCAACACGCATTTTCCGATCTTGGACGAGTCTTCGTTCTGGAAACTTTGGCGCAAAGATCCTAAGCGTATATCCTCGACTCTGATGTGCGATATTTATGCAGTCGCTCTGCCGTATTGGGAAAATTCTGAAGTATTACGCGACCGTCGCCGCCCCGACGTGCAATTTGCTTGGAACCAGGCAGTTCTTGCCTTGAGAGATGACTTCATGGCGCCTTCGTTGACAACAGTGCATGCCGCTCTCCTAGATCTGCTCGGAAGACCTATATACTCGGTCACTGGTAACATCATCACCGCAGGTCGCACCGTCAGTCTCGCACATAGTCATGGTCTTCATCGTGACCCGAGCACATGGAGGGCCAGCAATGGCGAGATAAGCCTACGCATACGAGTGTGGTGGGCGATCCTCATTCATGACCACTGGTATGAGCCAGATATTGTGTTTGCTTTGGGAACATGCACTGACGTTTATCAGGTCCAGTTTATCCCACGGAACGCCTCCTAATGTGGTGAACGACAACTATAATGTGCCACTGCCAAGTCTCGCATCTTTCGTTGCAAGAGGTGCTTCAGACGCCCGCAAGCTCGCGTCAGCTTCATTCTTTCAGCTTTGCCGCTTGACCAGCATCCTTGGGGGCATCTTGCCGCTTGTATACTCGTTAAAGCTCAATTACAAAGAGGCTTGGAAAAGCATGCGACGCATTGAGTGCGCCCTTGACGAATGGGAAGACACGCTTTCTGACTCCTTTGGTGAAGATAACGGCTTCAGTGGTCATGAATCTGTTCTTCGCCGATCCAGCAGCTTGTTTTTCTGCTACCTGACTCTCAAGCTCATGTTGAAAAGACTGGCATTCAAAGTGAGTGGACCGCTTGGTTTCCCTTTTGCGAGCGCTTATAGTTTTTAGATCACATTGCGCGACGAAACTCAGACGCAACCAGAAATGAAGCAGTATCGTTTCGCCGAGATGCAGCAATCTGCCATCGCTGTAATAGATTTCGTGGCATCGCTGCAGCGAGAAGAATTTCAACAGTTCTGGCTCCCCTGTAAGTTACTGGCAGCATACCTAACCATTTCCATTGCCCGACAGCGGCCCTGACTATCGCAGATGCTGCTCACTTGCTCGTTTCCGCATGCACAACACTTCTCCGATGCGTGGTTGAATCGCCCCACGTCGAGACCAAAAGGGCGTCAGTCAAAAGTCTCTCAAGCATGCTCAGCAACCTGCGGGTCGCTCGAGAGCTTTACAACTGGGATTTGGCCGTGCTTTGCATCGAGACCTGTGGACAGTCCATTGAGCGGATCGCGGCTGCCAACCAGAACCCAGCGCAGCGAGATGTGGCCAACTCATCTCGGACTGAATCGCGCGGAGAAGGCCTTATTGAGCCGGCGGAAGCTGCTTTGCAGACAACTTTGGGCGCTCAGCCTCCAGGAGACGATGCGGAGCTCCTCTTCAGTCTTGATCTTCCTTGGGATCATTTGTGGGATGACATTGCCCAGCCGTGGCAGCCGATTGTTGATTACACTTGAATGGACGTCGGCAGCATGCATTGAAGAAGCCACCATAAGCCTCGGAAGACATCCTGTGATCTAGTCACCACGAATCAGCCTTCAGGGACTTTCCAGCGTCGTATCAGAGGCACCACAATGACGTTCCCCGCAGAAGCTCCGACAGTGCAGGGCCAGATACCAGTGCATCAATTAAGTGGGGGATTATCATAGTGCTCGACGTCACTTCGCTACACTCATTGCCGTTTGTATTGTGATGCTACCTAAGTATCACACGTTTCACGGCAGCGATGCATCAGCTGCATGAGCTTCAGCCAGATGATCTCTTTTGAAGGAAGGTTGTCCGAGCGGACATTGCTTACTTACACGAGGCCTGATATGCCGAGGATCTCTCCTCTCTTACTCTTCCTCGACCATAGTATATCATGTAAACATTGTACATTAGCTTTGCTTGCCTTGCCGTTTCCAAGAGCTATTGTCATCTAGCATGGCTCCTTCTAGGGTCGAGCCATCTACTTCGGATGCCCGCCAACAACCTCGCTTCCTTATCATAGGCGCCGGATCTCGTGGCAACTCGTACGCCAGAGCACTCCAGGATTCTAAACTAGGAGTTGTTGCAGCAGTAGCTGATCCAATTGCATTTAAGCGCAAGCAACTAGGCCGCAGATATATTTGGTCCTCTTCTGCACCTGAGGATGGCCAGGAGTTTGCAGGATGGAAAGAATATGTCGCGTACGAGCATCAAAGGCGTGCTGACGAGGCTGCCGGCATCTCCACGCCACCCAAGATTGACGCTGCTTTCATCTGTGTTCTAGATCATCAGCATGTAGAAGTCGCCTCTGCCCTTGGGCCCTTGGGCCTTCACATCATGTGCGAAAAGCCACTGGCGACGACGTTAAGTGACTGTCTCCGAATCCAGCAGTCGATCGAATCAGGCCCAAAGTCGATCTTCGCGATAGGTCACGTTCTTCGGTACAGCCCTCACAACATGCTACTCCGGCATCTCGTGCGGGAGAAGAAAGTCATCGGTGACATCCTGTCTCTCGAGCACATCGAGCCGGTCGGCTATTGGCACTTTGCCCATTCGTACGTCCGCGGCAACTGGAGGAAAGAGTCTATCTCGGCACCGAGCTTGATGACGAAAAGCTGCCATGACATCGATTTCATCCTTTGGATGCTCTGCTCGCCACTGGAAGCCAAAGATCGAACGCCACATTTGCCGGCGACGATATCTTCTGTAGGCTCGTTGAAGCAGTTCAAACGGTCAAGGAAGCCAAAGGAGGCGGGTGAAGCAGAGAACTGCACAGAATGCTCGATCAAATCCAGCTGCATATACTCCGCGCTTCGAATCTACCGCGACAGGCACCTAGCCAAAGGCAACGCGAAGTGGCCTGTGGACATCGTCAATCCCGAGATTGACGCGCTGTTGGCTCAGGGTGAAACAGAGGCAGCAGATAAAGAGCTCTTGGCTTCGTTGGCTTCTAACTACGGCAAAGACACACCAGTCCAAGACATCGAGTCGAGACCCTGGTACGGGCGATGCGTGTTCGAAAGCGACAACGACGTCGTCGACGACCAGTTCGTCACATTCGAATGGAAAGACGGTCCAAACGGTCAGGCGAAGACTGCAAACTTCCACATGATAGCGCAGACGCTGGCTCAGTGCGAGCGGAGGGGCCGGATCTACGGCACGGCTGGAGAAATCTATTATGACAGCAAGAGCATCACGATTCACGATTTTACGAATGACGAAACGAAGGTGGTTCATCCCGAAGTACCAAAGAACTCGCATCATGGAGGCGGAGACGACGGTCTCACTGCCCAGTTCGCGAAGGCTGTGGCTGCGGTCAAAATGGGCGCAATGAGCGTTGATGAGTCGCAGACGGCTTATGTTGGCTGCACTCTGGAGGAAGTCGTAAGATCACATGCAGCGGTCTTTGCTGCTGAGGAAGCCAGGCGGGGCGGGAAGGTAGTTGATTGGGGGGAATGGTGGGAAGAGCACGTGAAGCATGGCCTTCGTTCGTGAAACCTCCTCATGCAAAGATGTTTCGGTCACTAGTCATTCATGGTCATTGCTTACTTACGAATCCACAGCGATCCATTGATCGATCTTTTTGCTACAGCAGTACCTGCCTGTCAGTGATGAATAAGTGAAGACTTTCCGAATTAGGCAATCAAGAGTGAAGTGTGTTTTGTGAGTCACAAACCCGCAGTCACTCGGCAACCCGCCAAGCTTGCGTTTGTTGCCTCTTGTCGCTTCTTCACTTACCAACAACAAAATTCTAAACGCGCAGTCTCACCGTCCACATCAACTCCTCCCACCGCACACATTACCCTCCGCTCCTTCCAACACATTTCGAAATAACACAATGGCGAATTTCGTCTTTGAACCTCTCAGAGTCGTAGAATCAGCAAATTTGAAAGTAGGTGTCAACCGCCAGAACATACATGCTAAAACGCCAAACGCTAACAGAAGCCAGGCGGCCGCGATGACCCGGAGTCTCGAGAATCCCACCATCAACGATCAACCTCCGGCTACTCAGACGACCACAAGCCCCAGGGACCTCGTCTTTGGTACCGCTGAGCTCTTCGAGGCTATCCTCACCGAACTCCCTTTCTTCGATCTCGTCGTCGCATCAGGTGTCAACCGCCGCTTCCGCGATTTTGTCGCCGGCTCGCGCAAGCTACAGCAGCAATTGTTCTTGCTGCCTGTCCCGGATCCGGCTCGGTGCGATCAGCAGAAGGGGCCAGCACAAGAGAGACAGGGTGCATTGTCACCCTACAACTCTGACGACAGTGACGCGAACGAGCTGAATTCCCTTGACTTCCACGAGTTTGGGGATGTCTGCCCGATTCTTGACCTGCTGACGGAAAACTTGTACCTCGGCCGAGACTACAAATCTGTCCGAACCCTCCTTCAGCAGCGTCTTGGGAAGACAGGCTCATGGAGAAGGATGTACCTGACTCGTCCGCCGCTCAAACTTGTTTCTTTCGACGAGGTCTACGTCGTAGACAGGACCGACGGTTCCACTATCACGTACAAGACATCTCATCTTGCCGAGCATGACGAGGGTGTCAAATTCTCACACATTGACGAAGAGGCCCATAAACACGCGAGTGTCTATGTCTCTGTCGATGAGGAATGGTTCGACATAGAGATATGGGTGGACTGCATAGAGCCAGGCACGACGATCCGCGAGCGGATCATGGCTGAGCGGTCCGAGAATGCTGAGATTCGTGGCAAGCTGCAGTTTCTCTGGAATGCGGCCCACTGCATGGAGTTGTCGCCAGTCGGTGAGGTTCTGACGCTGAAGAATTGAGCGGAAGATCCCAAGGGATATCTCGCGAGCTGGAACCGCGGCCCAGAAGCACGTGCAGACGGTTGCATCAGGTGGTTTAAAAAGCCGTCTTCTACATGCTGTCTGTGATTCTGGACACGGCCATGAGCTTCAATTAATGGATGGTAGAAGGCAAAGAACAAATCAAGACCTTCAATCGTCAGCATCATTTCTCACCTCCCCCTCAAGAGCATTGTGCTAGTGACTTCGTGAACTCAGAACAGCGATCTGAATAATGATACAATTGTACAAGTTGTAGTCCTTAGAGCTTTCAGCTCGTTTACCTCGTCCAAGCATGGTTCCAGCCATCCCTGGGCGGCGTGTCCGTCTGTATCCTCGCGTACTCAATCGGCACGCCGTCCCAGATGCCCTTCTTCTGCATCGCAATCCTGAACAGCTTGCCCATCTGGTTGCCCTCTGCTTCTCCCTCGCCGAGCTTCAGTCTCTCTTCCGCCGTGAGACCCTGGTTATCGATGAGGCGGAGCGCCTCGCATGCGTTTGCCATGCTTTGGTACTGCTTCTCGAGATCGGATTGTTGCTTGTTGCGGAGTTTGAATTGGTAGAGTTGCCATGCGCGGTGGATGGTCCAGTGGCGGAGGGCACGGTTGCTATAGAAAATCGCAGTCAGTAAAGTGCTGCACATGTAGAAGGTTTCAAGCATTCACATACCGAGAGAAGCGCAGAGGTCGGGGTGTGAGAGGATGTTGCAGGTGGTATCTGATTTGGGCTGCAGGTTCTGGTCAGCATTCTGTTCCTCCCAGAAACAGGTATTCCGCATCCGTACTAATTCTTGCGTCCTTCTTGGGTCCCGCCCTTTTATTTCTAGCCTGGTTCGCGGGTGTGGAGGAGAAGTCTGCTTGTTGCTGCTGGGCGATGCAGCCGCGCGCGGTGGCGCTGGTGGCCTCGGAACGCCACAGAGGCGAGAAAGTGCGCAAAAGCGCCGTCGAAGGGGCCTTCATTGTGCTGGTGTGTCGAATGCGCCGGGATGGATGCGCGATATGAGGTTGCGATGCCCCGTGACCCGAGAAAGCCGCAGTTCACTTACATCCCAATCGGGCAAGACGCGCTTGCCGCAGACAGCCCGCGCGGCCAAGGCGCGGATGCGACCGAGCCGTCCCGGACGTGGTGGGCTGCGGGCTGCTGCGACACGAGAACGTGGGGTTTGAGGTTGCTGGGTGGGCGAAGTGGGCTGCCTCGCTGGCTACGTCGGTCGTCTTGCTCGTGACTCGCCTGTCCGCCCACCCTCCCACCACACCCTCCACTGCCCTCCTCGCCGTCTTGCCCTCCCAATCCGACACTGACATCTCTTATCTTCCGCGACCACACCCTTCCTGGTCTGACACCCCCTCCACCACCTGCCACACAGCTCCGCACGCTCCACGAACACGTTGCCGGATTTCGCAAGCCGCATTGGGACCTGCATTAGAGCTACCTGAAGGCTGAAGCTCTGGGCCCCTTGTGATCTGCCGTGATCTTGCTGGGGGATTGCGCTGTCCCTGCTGCATTCCAGCTTCAGCATTCTTATTCTAGGACGCCGCCGACTTCTCTTCCTTTCCCTCTCTCATCGTCGTCAACATGTCCGACCAGTACGCCGATGCTGTCGCCGCGGCGGCCAAGTCGCATCCGCGTCCCAGCGGTGCGAAGCCTTTTGTCTACGGTACCGCCGGTTTCCGTATGAACGCCGACCTTCTGGACCCGGTCGTTTACTCTGTCGGTCTCCTCGCTGCCCTCCGCTCGCGAAAACTCAAGGGCCAGGCTATCGGTGTGATGATCACTGCCTCCCACAACCCCGCGAAGGACAACGGTGTTAAGCTGGTCGACCCGTATGGTGACATGCTGGAGCAGTCGTGGGAGAGCTATGCTACCACCCTTGCGAACACTCCCAGTGAAGAGATGGCGGAGGCATACGCAAAGGCGGCCAAGGATCTCGGCGTGGACTCTGACATTCCAGCCAATGTCATTATTGCCCGCGACACTCGTCCTTCCGGCAAGGCGCTTGTTGATGCTCTGGTCGATGCTCTCAAGGCTACCGGCTCCCAGTACACCGACTATGGTGTTCTGACCACGCCCCAGCTGCACTACCTCACCCGCGCTACGAACACCCAGAACGATGCACACCCCTATGGCGAGGTCTCTGTCGAGGGCTATTACAAGAAGCTCAGCGAAGCATACAAAACCGCCATGCGCCATGACAAACCCACTGGATCTCTCACCGTTGACTGTGCGAACGGTGTCGGTGCCGTGGCCCTGAAAGAGTTCCTGAAGTATATGCCTAAGGAGGATGACCTGTCTGGTGGTCTGAAGGTGAACGTCGCGAACGACCGTATTGACAAGCCGGAGGTTCTCAACGAGAAATGCGGTGCCGACTTTGTAAAATCTGGCCAGCGGGCACCTGAAGGCTTCAACGGCAAGCCTTTCGATCGCTGGGCTTCTTACGATGGTGATGCCGACCGTGTCCTCTACTACTTCCACGAGGAAGGCAGCATCTTCAGACTCCTCGACGGCGACCGCATCGCCACTCTGGCCGCCACTTTCATCCGTGAGCTCGTGCAGAAGGCTGGTCTTGAAGAGGATCTCCAACTCGCTGTCGTTCAGACTGCGTATGCCAACGGCGCCAGCACCAAGTATATCGAGGATGTATTGAAGCTCAAGGTTGAGTGCACACCTACAGGTGTCAAGCACCTTCACCATGTTGCAAGCCGCTACGACATTGGTGTCTACTTCGAGGCCAACGGCCACGGCACCGTGCTGTTCTCGCAAAACGCTCAGCGCAAGATCCGCAAGGCAGACCCGCAGTCTCCCGCCGAGCTCGAGGCTTTGACCACTCTTCGTGCTCTGACTGAGCTCATCAACCAAACTGTTGGTGACGCTCTGTCCGACATGCTTCTCGTCGAAGTCATCCTCGCACAGAAGGAATACACTGTCAAGGAATGGGCCGCCACCTATGAGGACATGCCGAACAGGCTGATTAAGGTCCTCGTCCCTGACAAGAGCGATTACGCTACCGTTCCTGGTACCGCCGAACGCAAGCTCGAGAAGCCCGCGGGCATGCAAGACAAGATCGACGTGCTAGTCGAGAAGTACCGCAACGGCCGCTGCTTCGTTCGTGCGTCTGGCACTGAGGATGCCGTCCGCGTGTACGGCGAAGCGTCCGCCGCTTACGACGTTGACGACATGCTCCGCAACGTCGAGCAGTTGATCAAGGTCACTCCCAAGGCCAATTAGGAAATGCCTCTAGGCAGTGATGGATTTAGCATTTTGGCACAGTCGCGGAGTCTTCCGGGACGCCGGGTCGGATTCTGCTCGTTGGGCGGCAGCTCAGGAAGCAAACGATCTTTGGAGTCGGGGTATTGGATGCCCAGCACCAGCGATGGCGTTGTTTATGAACGATGAACGAAACTTACTGAAAACCAAACCAGAAAAAGTTCTTGCTTGCTACATGTGCATCTGCGAGCTTTGGCCGCATTGGGAATATGAAGGGTGTTTATAGCATAGCGCAGTACTCAATGCAACGGAGACATGCTCTATCGCCAATGATTATACAATCACTCTCTTGCTATGCCATGGTGAAATGCCGTTTATCCTGCCTTGATAGCGCAGCAATGTTCAATATTCGATGAAATGCATCTAGTCACGTGAAAGCTTCGTTTCCACGGGACTTGCCGCGCTCCACCTTCCTCACGCTATACTGTAACGACAAGGCAGACACTTGACCTCTAACAACCTCTGACGAAGGTTGCCACCATATTTCTGAAGGAATTCTCTGGGTCGGCACACACAATCATGGCGCAGAACCCCATCGCCAGCCGCCTGCAAACACACCTGGCAGACCTCCAGGCGAATCCCACAACCGTCGCTATCGACTCCCGCCTCTTCGAAGAAGCCGACCTCGTCCTGCCAGAACAACTAAGCAAACCCGAGACCTTCGACTTCGTCCAACAACTTTCGTCCCTCCTCCAAACAATCCAGCAAAACCCTGCGCCCGCAGTAAACCTCCTCATCCGCCTTCTCGGCCCATTCGCATTCTCCGACGTCCTCGCTTTCGACCCGCCCGTCGACTTCGCCACCGGCCTAGATGTCGGCTTCGACGCGCCCGAAGGCGTCATGCTGCCTTTCAACCGCCTGATGCTCGCGCTGCTGGACAAAGCGAGCGTCAGCGCCGGCGACGCCGCGAGCGTGGCGGCGAAGCCGGAGGTCGTGCTCGCGCTCGTCAGGCTGTGGCTCTGCTCGCCTGACACGGGCGTCGCAACGCACGCATCGAAGGTGCTGCTCGATCTGCTGAGAGTCGATCGCGAGTTGTTCGACGATCTGGACCAGCATGTACCGACGGGCGGGCAGGGGTTGGTTTGGAAGCGGGTTTTTGGGGATCGAAATGTTTACGGGACGCTGTTTGAGGCGTGTGGGTTGAAAGCGAAGGCGTTGAAGCTGAGCAAGAAACAGAGGACGTTGGCGCAGGCTAGGCTGCTGGAGTGGTTGCCTGCGGTGGCGAGTATGAGTTGGTCTGCGGTGGCGAAGAGCCATCATGCGGATGTGGAGGAGTCGTTTGGGCTTGCTTCTGGGGCTGGCTTGTTGGAATTTGCTGCGCTGCATATGGTGGACTACGTCGACGACGTGCTGATGTACCGGTGTCTGATCGATTTCTTTGCCGAGCTTCTGGACGTGATGCTTGAGAAGGAGACTCCAACGCCGACTGTCGAAGCCTCTCCAGCACTGGACTACCTCACAGCAAAGGGCCTTCACGAGCGGACGACGAATATCTATCTGCATTCGGGCGAAGACTCGGATATCATGGGGTCCATGTTCCTCTACGGGCCCTCTGCGAACTACATCGCCACCTACGCTTCGCTTTACCCCAAGCACTTCCAAGCGTCTTCAATGCCAAAGCAAGTCAACGATCGACTGATGAACGCACTGACGCTGTCATCGTCAAGATGGGCTCATGCAGAATCTCCGAAACATGACCTTCACCTACTTGCAAGTCTTCCTCGGATCTCAGTGCTACCAAGTGCTGAGGGCCAGGCCGCTTGGGCTACCAGTCCGCTGTCACTTATCCCGTCGAAAGCCAGCAATCCAGATGCACTGTACACTCTCGCAACAATATTCCATGGCCCTTCGAAGAAAATCATTACATTCCCTCCAACGTCGCCTTTACCCGACGAGCTTAGCGCACAGGAAGAATTGGAAGCTGCAGCAGCACGTGCACTTTACATGAATTACCTCGCCAACAACCCGAACTTCTGGAACGACATCACAACCCACGCTGACACTGTCGCGCTTAAAGACCTTGCACTTGCAGCAATCAACTGCCTTCATTCAGTCATCACGGCCAATTGGTCCCCCAAACCATCTCTCACTATGCCGTCTGCAATCATCGCAACACCGGCATCCGGCCATCTCGCGATTCTCAGTCCCCCAGCGCTCGAGTATACTTTACCGTACCTCATCAAGCCCCCTCAGACGTTCGCAAATCTGGTCGGTGGCCGCGGAGACGCAGAGAGTTCTGCGTATAAGATCGCCGCCGCGAAATGGGACGCTCTCAAGGCCCTTCACGGCGCCCTAATCACACAAGTCGAGCAGGCTCCTGGCCAAGGCTTCGAAGATATCCTTGCCACTCTGAGCAAGCGATTGGCGGAAGGTCCGCTGAGCAGGGAAGGCGAGATTGGCGGACGGATCGATACGATCCAACTCTAAGAACCTCTAAAATACCAGTGAAAATAATTCGGCCCATCCGGCTAAAAATTCGCATCAAACTCGCTTCTCATCCCCCTCCACAATCCTCACCTTCCCGAACCCCCTCCGCTGATGCACCAACCGTCCCTTAACCCAAACCGCGACCGTATTCCGATCATCCCCCGTATAAACCCACTTCGCCACCTTGTCCTCCCAACTCTCCCCTCCAAAAACCTCAACCAACCCCTCCTCCTCATCTCCCAACTCCCCATCCTCCCCAACGCCCCCAAGCCTAACCAACTGCGCATCCCACTCCATCCCGACCTCAAACCCACCAACCCTCCCCTCCAACCCCACAACCCTCGCCCCGCCCCTCGTCGCAAGCCACAGCCCCTCCTCAACCGCCAGCTTCGCGGTCTCATCCCCTTCCATCGCCACATGCCGACTGCACAACACCGCCTCCCTCGCCTCCGCCAGCACGCTCGCCGTGTAGCCCCCGCTCACATCCGTGCCCAAGCCCACATCAATCCCCTCGTCCAGCAGCTGCCTCGTCCTCAGCCGGCCGGACGTCAGCGCCGCGTTGCTGGCCGGGCAGTGCGAGACCTTCGCGCCCCGGGCTTTGATCAGCGCGCGCTCTTCGGCCGACAGGTGGATCGCGTGCGCGAGGATGCTGCGGGGCGTCAGCAGGCCGTGCGCGTCGTAGACGGCCGCGTAGGAGGCGTGCGAGGGGAAGAGCTCGCGCACGAGCGCGATCTCGGACGCGTTCTCGGAGATGTGCGTTTGCGTGGGGAGGTTCTCTTGCTGCGCGAGGGCGCCGAGGGCGGAGAGGGTTTCGGCGGTGCAGGAGGGGGCGAAGCGGGGCGTTATGATGGGGGTGATGAGGGAGGAGGTGGGGTCGAGGGCGCGGATGTGCGCGATGCAGGATTTCGTTGCGGCGAGGGAGGCGGAGGGGGTTTCGTCGCGGTAGGTGGGGGGGCTGAGGCGGTCCATGCAGACGCGGCCGACGAGGGCGCGCTGGCCGCGGGCGGCGCAGATGTCGGCGAGGAGGTTGGTGGCGGGCACGTGGGTGGTGGCGTAGTAGGCGGCGGTGGTGGTGCCGTGGGAGAGGGTGCGGGCGACGACGCGCGAGTAGACGCGGCGGGCGACGGAGAGGTCGGCGAAGGAGGACTCGAGCGGGAAGGTGTAGGTGTCGAGCCAGTCCATGAGGGTGGATTTGCCGAAGACGCCGGCGTTGGGGTATTGGGAGGCGTGGATGTGGGTGTCTAGAGATTGTTAGTCTTGGTTGCTTTCAAGAGGATTTTTTGATATCGTTGGTCTCACCAATGAATCCGGGAAAGAAGAACTCGTTCTCGCCCAGATAGATCCATCTCGCCTCCTGCCATTCCTTCTCCAATCCAGCAGGCTGCTTACGGGTCACCCAAGCGATCTTACCATTCTCATCGACACCAATAGCCCCGTGCAGACAGATATCCAACTCGCTAAGAGACTTGCATTGAATCACGGGACCAACGAAAACCGTCTTTCTCAGAGCCATCCTCGGAGGAGCAGGCGTCGAGGCGTTGTTTAGATTTTCGGAAAGAGTCATTTGAACGAAAATGGTTAAAGGAGTCAACAGAAAATATAAAGCGGCATCAAAAATCGAAGGGCAGGGGTGAGAATATGTATAAACATTGCGTTCGGGGCGTGTAGTAATGTTGATAGGTGACGATAGCGGGCGATTGGCTGGAGGTGGGTCTGGACGTCTGGCTTGGAGTGTGGAGTGAAAGGCCTGGCGGCGAGCTCCGACGGCGAGCACCACCACAGCAGCATTCGTCGGCCTCGGCCTATGTGCTGCCTGAAGGCGCGGCAAACTCATTGTTGTGGCCCTTAAGATGTCAAGACATTACGTATCGCAAGTTTTGTCGTCTTGTTGGTGAAGTCTTACAGAGTAGATCATCACGCGGTCAACGTCCGCTCTGTGATTCGTTACACAAACCCTTCTCGAACACATACAAGTCGAAACACAGCAATGGCTTCAATGTTGACATTAAAAACGTAAGTTTATTTCGTCCGAGACCTCTTTATCTAATAAAAGGTATCCATCCCTTTTGTAGCCATGAATTAACTCCATCATGCAATAATGCCCCTAAATCAAGCATCTTTCAAAAAATCTACTGCTTGATCTCGTACTTGCGCCTGAACATCTCGTCGACCTTGGTGAGGTAGTAGGTACCAGGGAGGAGAGTGTCGGTCGCACCCTTGGGCTCATAGTTGCCCTTGAGGTGAGCCTGCTCGCGCAGGTTGCACATCTCGTCGTAAACTTCGGGCGCGACGGTGCGGCGAGAGTCGAGGCGGGAGTGGAGATCGACCTTGGAAGCGATCTCGTCGGTGGCGCCGCGGACGCGCAGGGAGAACATGGAAGCAGCAAGACCGGAGCCGTAGGAGAAGATGCCGACGCGCTTGCCCTGGAGGTCGGCGGAGGAGACGTTGGCGAGGAGGGAAACGAGCGAGCCGTAGACGCTGCCACAGTACATGTTGCCGCACATGGTGGGGACCTGGATAGAGGGCTGGACGCGGGCGGCGAAGCGCTTCTTGGCGAGAGCCATGAAGGTCTTCTCGACGGTCTTGTCGGTGATGGTCTGCTCGTAGGTGAGGTTCTTGATGTCGGCGGGGACCTCGGCGAAGATGGGGTTCTCGGGGTTGGCGAGGTAGTCGTTGTACAAGAGGCGGGCGTAGCTCTTGGAGACGAGCTTGCAAGTCGGGGCGTGGAAGCACATGTAATCGAACTTGTCCATGGGGGCCTCCTTCTCGGCGTGCACACCGTTTCCGTTGGCGTGGCCGTTCAGCTTGCTCTTGAGGGTCTCCTCGCGGGCGTTGTAGGCCTTGTAGCAGGCGTCGACGGCCTCAGTGTAGCACTGCAGGGAGAACTGGCCATCAACGATGGGATACTCGCTGGTCAGGTCGGCCTTGTAGAAGTCGTAGGCGTGCTTGACGTAGCTGCCGCGGAGACCAGGCTCGAAAGCCAGGGGAGCGTCGGGGCCGACGAGCATGGCAACGCAACCAGCACCGCCAGTGGGTCTGGCGGCACCCTTCTTGTAGAGGGCAATGTCACCGGCGACAACAATGGCGTTGCGGCCGTCCCAGGCGGAAGACTCGACCCAGTTGATGGCGTTGAAAAGAGCGTTGGTGCCACCGTAGCAAGCATTGACGGTGTCCACGCCCTCGACGTTGGTGTTGCCCGAGGGCTCGAAAAGCTGCATCAACACACTCTTGCATGACTTGGACTTGTCGAGGAGGGTCTCGGTGCCGACCTCGAGTCTGCCGATGGATTTGGGGTCGATGTTGTATTTCTTGAGGAGGGAGGAGACGGTGGTGAGGGCGATGGAGTAGATGTCTGCGTGTTTGCGTTAGTTGGCGCTGAATATTGGGCGCAGAATTGTTGGAATGCTCGTTGCACTCACCTTCTCTGTCGTCGCAGAAGCTCATCTTGGTCTGGCCGAGGCCAATGGTGTACTTGCCCTGGCTGACGCCGTCGAACTTCTCGAGCTCTGCTTGGTCGACGCACTGCAGGTGTCCCGTCAGCCACCCAGATTGCTGGATGCCAAAATCGCCGGCTGCATCAAACCTACCTGGCTGGGGACGTAAAGCTCAATGGCCTTGACGCCGACATTCTGGGGCCTCTCAGACATGATCTGCGGTGGTTGTGAGTGTGTGCGGGTGATGGGTGGTGAGGGGTGCGTGGTCGCGTGCAGGCGATTTTTCTCGAGCGAATGCGGTGTGCGAGGGGGAGGGGATTCAAACAATGGGCGGAGGTGGGGTTGGTATGGGAGAGAAGGCGCGAGGTTTCGCCGTGGGTCGCGGAGGAGAAGATGAGAGGAGGGGATCGGATTGTTGGAGGAGGAGGAGGAGAAAGACACTACGGGAACAACAGGAGAGGATATACACACAGCGCGAGGAGGTGCCGCTAACTCTCTGCCTCCGTCCTGGCAAATGAAGCTGGCGCCGCCGGGGGCGATTTCGAAAATGGTTCGATTCGCTGCGCGGCGGGTTGGCCTGCGCTAGAGATGGACCCTGACGCCTGAGGCCGGCATCTGCAGGTACTCTGGCAACTTGCGCCACGTTGACACCGCCTGTCGCGCCGCGCTTGCACCCGCCCGACTTTCTCAACCTCAACCGCCCACGATGGGTGCTAAGGGAGTTTGTTGTCCGCCGCAGCTTCGCCTCGCCACACCTTGTTGTCGCCATCTCTGCGATCGTCTCGGAAATTAATGTTCCGCCGTCTATTCTTCATATCAGGTCCCCGCTCTGTCGACGTCTCTCGTCTCTCTGCAAGCCCTAGGCGGCTATCACAGCCCGCGGACGGTAGATCCGTCACCGATAGCGGAGTGGGTATCTGTCGACAGGTTTCCCTTGGAGCTTGCAAGATTTTTATCTGATCGTACCATCGCCTTGATTCTGAACTGAAGTCCTTGCGGCTGGCAGGGCTGCATCTCGCGCCGACGTCAGCCAAGTGGCGCGTCTTCATCGTGGCATGATAAACGGCCAAAGATAGGCCGCTTCATGCATGTTGCCTACTGGAGATAGCTGGAGCCATCGACAAAGGGGTGAACGTCCAGCCACATAGTGCAATCGAAAGACATTGCCTCGATCCTCAATAGCTACGCTCGTACGACAAATCGTGTCATTTCATTTCGTCTCGTCTTATCGCACCAAATCGATCACCGACCCTCACAACATCCTCTTTCACTCCTCAATTTTACTTCGTCCACTTCTCACACCAGATCAATCAATCAATCAATCAATCACACCCTCTCCTTCTCCCACCTCTCATACATCAAATCGTACAGCCTCAGATCCTCCATCGCATCCTCCGCCGACGTCTTTATCTCCTTCCCGTTCCTCAAACACTCATACAGCTCCTTCAGCTCCGCCGTATACGCATCCTCATAGCTCCCCAGTACCTCCCTCGTCTCCATCTCCCCTTCCGCATTCACCTCCTGCACCGTAACCTTGATCGGCAACCCCTTCACATAAGGGCTGTCATACTTAATCATCACCCGCTTCCTCTCCCCATAAACCGCGAAATGCGCATCAAACTCCGGCACGCCGTCAATCCCACTCTCGTACGTCACACTAAACGGCTCCTTACCCCCCTTCCGATTCCTGTAATTAAAAATCGCACTGTAAAACGGCTCGTTCGCACTCACGCCCCCAACACTCTCGGGGAAGCCCAGCACCTCCCGCATGAGCGAGATATCATGCGACCCCAGACTGCCCAAGAACCTCGCAAACCGCCTCCTCTCATCCGTCACCTCCCGCCCCTCGAACGCCTCCCCCAGTAACTTCCCCAACCTCTCCTCCCCCTCCGCCCCCACCTCCACCGGCACATCCCCCAATCCCTTGACAGGGAAAGTCCCACTCTCAGCAACAAACTTGCCGTTCGGCCCACTAAAGTCCCTCACGCGCGCATACAAGATCCTATCAATGCCCCCCACCTCCCGCAGGAAAGTCTGCGTGAACGACCGCGCGTACCGCCGCATGTAGCCCACGAAGACGCGCGCGCCGTTCGGCGCCCCGCGCTCGGCGGCCAGGATGCGCTGCGCGGAGGGCAGGGAGAGCGTGAGGGGTTTCTCGAGCAGGACGGATTTGCCGGCGCGCAGGGCGGCGATGGTCGTGGGTTCGTGGGCGGCGTCGGAGGTGAGGTTGAGGATTAGGTCGGTTTGGGGCGAGGCGATGACGGTGCTGGGCGAGGTGGTGTGCGTTGGGATGTGGAATTTGGTGGCGACGTGGTGGGCGGTCTGGTGGGGGGGTTTGTTAGTTTGGGGTTTGGAACGTTTTGGGTTCAGGTTAAGATCCTTACTTTCTCGGAGATGTCGCAGATGGCGGTTACGGTGTAGAGGTGGGAGAGCAGGGCGAGGGTGGGGAGGTGGATTACTTGGGCGACTTCGCCGGCGCCGAGGACGCCGACTCGCAGGCGGGTGTCGGCCATGTTGGGCTAGTTGATATGTGTTAGAGGAAATGGGAATCCGGGTCGGGTAAGCTGGTGTTTTTTATGGTATTGTGTTGGAGGTTATATGAGTTGAGGTTGAAACAAACAGTTTGGATGGTTAAGTGGACCCGGGTTGACGTAGCTACCTACCATTTTCATGCCCTGAAGATCGGGTTCCTCGCGGTGGGACATGATACGATCGTCAGGTACAGTACTTGTGTGATCTATAATTTGAGTCCTAATGGTATTCTCCAGAGCTCTCAGAGACGGAATGTCGCCTTGCTCCTTGAGGTACACTTTACACAACCAGATCGTACCCCTCCATGCCCCTCCAAGTCGGCTCAACGTTGCCAAGATGTAACGAGATTCTGCCTTGGACGCTTCTCTTGTCAAACTTGACAGGGCACAAAGATGCATTCAAAGTCGAGATTATACTTATGAACGGAATAAAAGCGCAGAGATCGTGTCGATTTGCATACCGGAGAATCCGTTCCGAAGTCTTCCCGGTGCTCTGCCCGGTCACCGAAAGTTCAACACCGAATTGTCAAAAACTGTACGGCAAATGCAGATTATTGGATTAGGTGGTCGTCAAATGTGGATATCATTCAAGGGCGGCGCCTCTTGTCTTGTCTAAGCTTGAAGATGGTATTCCCTTGCGCAAAACGCCGTGTTGCCGTCGCATGCTTCCAGGCAATATTTCATGCCCTTCAGCACGCTCGTAGCCATGCCTCTCTTCCCGTTGCATCGCTTATTTCTTGCCGCTCTTCTTGATGCCCTGGCTGCCAGTGTTCAGAGGGCCCTTGCCGCCGGCCTTCTTGGCCATCTCCTCGCGAGCCTTCTTCTCTGTGGGTGTTCGGTCAGTACGATGTTGGGCAGAGCGCGTCTTCAGGATCGCGTCGCACCAGCCTGCATCTTGGCCTTGTAGGCCTTGTCCTCGTCGTCCTCCTCGACGACCTTCTTCTTCGGCTTCTTGTTGTGAATCGGGTTGGTACCCGCTGTGCTTGGTTAGTATGCAAGGACGGTGCCAGTATTGCGGCATGCTTCACGTACAGCCCATTCCGGAAGGCATCTTGGCTGGTATGTGCCGAAGGAGGTAGGTGTGTTGGTGGATGGGTGACTGGACTGAACTGCGGACTGCTGAAGCGATCGCAACAAACGCCGCCCACTGCGCTTCCAGCCTGTGCCCCTCCTCACTTTTCTGCCCGCGGGCGGCGTGCACGTGACGCAAGCTCTGGACTCGCAGAAGTGGCGCAGGGCTCGCAGGGACTCGACGCCGGTGGCTCGGGCGGTGGCGCGATCCGATGGCCGACAGGACAAGCTCGATCGCGACTTTGCCATCGCTCCAGCGCATTCTGCATCCAGCACCCGCCGACACCTGACATCACCCGCCTGGATCGCCGCGGCCTCGAGCCCTCCGCCGCCTGCCTCGCCCAATGCGAAAAACGACCTCACGCGCAATGAACCACGGCCTCAAGGTCCCCTGATCCCTCCCACGCAAACGAGCCAGCGAGGCACACACACCGACGACCGCCCGCCCAGCAGCGCCGCGCCGCGAGACGAAGGGCAATCGACCGATTCCGCGCGCCTCCATCTCCGATCGCCGAAAAAAACATCCCATCCAGCCCAGCCCTCGAAAGCGACCGCCGCCGTGATGCCCGACATGCACCGGCCCTCCAACATCCACCACCTCCCTCCCTCCCACCCCGCCGCGCGACACCGGCCCAAGTCGCCCAACCGCGTGCTCGCAGAGCAGGAGGCGCAATGGCTCTTCACCGACGCCGAGCTGGCCAACACGCCCAGCATCCAGGACGGCATGACGCAGGCTGAGGAGAAGGACCTGCGCGCGAAGGGCGTCAACTTCATCGTGCAGGTCGGCATACTGCTCAAGCTGCCGCAGCTGACGCTCAGCACGGCAGCCATCTTCTTCCAGCGCTTCCTCATGCGCGCGAGCCTGAAGTCCGCCCGCGACGGCATCCCCAAACTGCACCACTACCAGAGCGCCGCGACCGCGCTGTTCCTGGCCACGAAAGTCGAAGAGTCCTGCCGCAAGATGAAGGAGATCGTGCTCGCCTGCTGCCGCGTCGCGCAGAAGAACCCCAACCTCATCATCGACGAGCAGAGCAAAGACTTCTGGCGCTGGCGCGACTGCATCCTGTACAACGAGGACGTGCTGCTGGAGACCCTCTGCTTCGACCTGACCGTCGAGTCCCCGCACCGCCAGCTCTTCGACATGCTCAAGGGCTACGGCATGGAGCACAACAAGCGGCTGCGCAACGCCGCCTGGGCCTTCGTGACGGACAGCGTCAACACGCAGCTCTGCCTGCTCTGCAACAGCCGCACGATCGCCGTCGCCGCCTTCTACAACGCCTGCAAGTACTCCGACGTGCAGCTGCCGGACGACGCGAAAGGCCGGCCGTGGTGGGAGGCGATGCACGTGCGGCTGTCGGACGTGCGCAAGACGGTCGAGTACATGAGCGCGCACTTCGACGCGATGAACCAGGGCTCCGGCGGCGCGAGCTCCATGGCCGGCGGCTCCGGCTCCGGCGCGGCGGCCAGCGACGGCGCCCGCAGCATCTACGTAGGTCTCTCCACGCCCAACGAGACCCAGGATGGGTGGGACGTCACGCGGCTGAGAGATGATCGGCAGGACATGTCGCCTTTCCCGGCCTCGCAAGGGCTGCAGCGAGAGAGCGAACGGCGGTTATCGAACGCGAGCTCGGTCGGCACGAAACGCGATCGAGAAGATCCTGCGAGCAACGGTGCTGCGACGAATGGAACGACGAATGGAGACGTACCGCTCGCGAAGCGCCCGAAGACGGATAATGGCGTTCCGGCGAGCGAGAGTGGGAAGCAGGACATGCTGCACCAGGAAGAGTTGCTACGCGTGAAAGCCGGCAACGAGCACAGTGCGGCAGATGCGAAAGCCGCCGACGAGCCTGGCGAGGTCAGCGAGGAGGGAGAGGTCGAGGAGTGAGAGAGCTGGGCGAAGTGCCTGTCTGCGCTCGGCTGAAGACCGGGTTGTAGACGGCGCCAGGCCGACCAAAGCTGCTCCTCCATGACCGGGAGAGACCACTATCTCAAACATCCGGACGACGACGAGCGAACAGAAACGCTCACCAGTCCGCCTGTACCAGAACAACAAGGAGGACGAGATATACCATGCATTCGAAACGCCGGGGTTAGGGAACGGGGAAGGCCCCAGATTTCCTCCAGAACGAGATTTACCGTTTCCCGATCATCGAATAGATCTCACGGCGCACGGCGCACGAGAGGAGGACGAAGTGGCGGATGCAGAGCTCGGAAGACCTACGTTTGAATGCTTGCTTGACTGATTGATTGATTGATGCAAATGAATGGAGCAAGATACCCGCGGCAGGCAAAATTGAGGTCGATTTACAATTTGCTTTTCTTGATTGATTGTGATGCGATACGTAAGAGTGTTCGTATGGAGAAGCAATTTTTCGTGTCGTTTGCAAAACGCCGATGATAGTCACCCGTCGGGCTGAGTGTTTGTGACAAGGTATCTTTCACCTTGTTTTCTTCTCCCGCCAATAAGACAAATAATGATAAGCTCGTAGGCGTTGTTGTGGGGTCGGCTCACTTCACTTCGCTCCAACGAATACGTGGAAACGGTTTCTCGAATCGGTGGACTAAAACAGTCAAATTCTCTGTCAATCGCCTTGTCTTCTCGGAAACGAAACGATGCCCTTTCCCTTGAGCCAAATGCCGTCACGACGGACCTACAAACGACACGAAACGACAGTCGAAAAAAGACGCGAATGAAACCCCAAACCCCGTCCATCCCTCCGCCGCATCCACCCCAGTCAGTCAAAAAGTGCCTTGCGGTCGCAACCGTACGCCCGAACACCTTTCCTTCGTGAAAACCAAACCAAACCAAAACCGCGTCGAAACTCTATCCTCTACCAAAAAACAATCAAACCTACGCAGCAAAAACCCTCCTCCCCCTAACCCACGTCTCCCTCACCCCCGCCGCCAACAACTCCCTCGCATCCCACCGCATCCTCACAACGACAAAATCCCCCCTCAACCCCCTCGCCAACTTCCCGACCCTCCCCTCCGCAAAACAGCTCCGCGCGCTCCCCAGACTCGCCCCCGCGACCGCCTCCGCAAGGCTCAGCGCGAAGTGCTCGTTCGCCGTGGCGCCGCTGTGCGGCTCGCGCAGGCTGCGCCGCGTCGTGGCCACGTACATGTTGCGCAGCGTGCGGTAGGGGGCGGTCGGGGCGTCGGAGCCGAGCGCGAGGTTGGCGCCCGCGTCGGCGAACTCGCGGTACGCGAAGGCGCGCTTGTAGCGGTCTGGGCCTAGGAGGGTGGGCCAGGCTTTGAGGAGCACGGGGTCGGTGTGCGCGGGCTGGATGGAGGCCGTGATGCCTGCGGCGGCGAGGCGGGCGGCGTCGCCGGGCTGGGTGAGCTCGAGGTGCTCGATGCGGTGGCGGGAGGTGGGGCGGGCGTGCAGGGTGAGGGTTGTGAGGGCGAGGTCGACGGCGGCGTCGCCGATGGCGTGCAGGGCGCATTGGAGGCCGGCGCGGTCGGCGTGGGAGATGACGGGGGCGAGGGAGAGGGGTGTCCAGGCGAGGGGCGCGGAGGGGGGGCCGGTGGTGTAGGGTTCGAGGAGGGCGGCGGTGCAGGAGTCGACGACGCCGTCGAGCATGAGTTTGATGCCGGCGATGCGGAGGTCGGGGGAGGTGGTGGCGTTGTATTGGGTGTGGAGGGCGATGGCTTTGTCGACTTGCGCGAGGTCGGCGGCGGGCGAGTCGGTGGGTTTGATGAACCAGTGGGCGGCGATGTGGACGGGGAGGCTGCCGCCTTCTTCGGCGCGGAGGGTGAGCAGCGCGTCCCAGGAGATGTCGTCCATGGCCATGTCGATGAAGCCGGTGCAGCCGGCCGCGTTCATGGCGGCGATGGCGCCGCGGATGGCCTCGACGCGGTCGCGCGGGGAGGCGACTTTGGCCAGGTGAGGCCAGACGAGGAAGACGCAGGCGGCTTCGCTGAAGAGGCCGGACGGGTTGCCGTTGGCGTCGCGGTAGATCTTGCCGCCGACGGGGTCGGGCATGGACTGCACGTTCATCTCCGCCATGGCGGGAGTGTTGCACCAGCTCGAGTGGAGGTCTCGAGAGTCAATGAAGATTGGCCGGGGATCCAAGTCGTCGAGCATGTCAGCCGTCGCTTTGCCGTCAGTCATATACTCCATCCAGCCAGCGCAGATGATCCGCGGCAAGTCCGGATTGGCGTTGGCGTACGTCCTGATGGCAGACCTCACATCCTCGAGCGTCTTACAATGCTCCAGATCCAATTTCTTCAGTGTCTGACCCAGCAGGAGAATATGCGTGTGGCCGTCAATGAAGCCGGGCAGGACGTGGTCGCCGTTCAAGTCGCGCACGTCTGCGCCTTTCGCGGCGGCCAGTTGCGCCGCATGCTGCGTGTCGTCTCCGACGTACGAGATGATACCGTCCTCGACGAGCATGCATTGCGCGAACTTGGCCGTCTTGCGCGCCGAGTCGTCGGTGGTGAAAAAGCGGCCATTGGTGAACAGCGTGGCCGACGCCATGTTGAGAAGCAAGGAAAGACAGTGGCACGTGGAGACGAAAACCAAAAAAAAAAAAGTTGGAGGAATGCGACGGAAACACTCGGCACTTAGAGACAAGGAAACGGCGATGCAAGTGAAATGATAAACGAGTCGATTCAAGTCGGGCGCGCGCTCCACGATCCAAGAGAGTCACAGAGTCTCAGCTCCGGGGGTGAAGCCTGCGCAGGCGTCTGATGAGATGTTCCTTCGCGGAGTCGGTTGGGTATACAGAGATATGACAATGAGCGCATACCGCCCTAAGGCGGCAAGGCCCACGGGGCGCGGCTGTGGACGGCGCGACTACGGGTCGGCGGTCGCTTGGGCAAGGGCATGGGCATGGTCTGGTCGGGCGGTGAGAGAGTTGGGTTTGGAAAGGGGCCGAAACTAAAGGGAAATAATGCGCTGTGGAAGCTTCGACGTTGGAGATTATTCGAGGGCGGCGGGCGGCGAGGGACAAGGAAGCTCGAGCCGGCAAAGCCCGGATGCCCTGAGAGGCCAAGGTGGCGGCGGCCAGCGGCGCGCGGCTCTGCTTTGGCTTTGCGGTGCGTTGCGGGTTGCGGGTTGCGTTGCGTTGCGTTTCGGTGCCGACTTCCAAGGTTGTTAGGGGCCAGACCGCGTTTGGCGGAGGGGCCGGGTGGAGTGAGGTCCGCCGGCGAGCAGGTGGGCGAGGCAGCGAGTCGGCTGGACATTCCTGGCGCTTATCTATCGCACGCTGCGGTGCCAATGCCCGGAGCGCATGCCATTGCATACACACACCCATACGTAGCACTGCTATATGTACACACCGTTACTGACACATGCATGTACTGCCGCTAGCGCTGCCCGGGGGGGATCTTCAGCGGTGAATTGGCGCAGCGCGGTGACGTATCGCCTGCGTATCGCCTGCGCATCGCCTGCGTCTCGTCTCGTCTCGTCTCGTCTCGTCTCGTCTCTTCTCGTCTGTCTGCGTCCCTCCCTCGGCCTCCGAAACACGGCGTGGCGTGGCGTGGCCTGGTAGGATCAAGGGATGTCGGCACCCCCGCGCCACGCTCACGCGAGCGAACCCGGGGCAGCTTCCACCCCCAAACACGTGGCACAGAAGCGGCTGATGAAAGCCTAATAGTAAGAAGGCCTGCTGATGAAACCCGACCCGCGACACGCCTTCGGACGCTCTCGCTCGTGCGCACAGAATCCGCGACTCACGGGCCCGCAATCACGCTTGGGTGTTATTGATTGCCGTAGGGCTGGCGAGGCGAAACGCCGCTGGTGCTGCCTGACATGCAATCTACGTGAAATGAAGCCCGGCAGGCGCTCTCGTATCCGGGTAATGTCACATGTGGAGATTCGACGTGTTTCACTCACGTCAACCTTGTGCCTGAATCGGCAGGAATCAAAGAGGATCAGGCTTCGCGTTCGCATCCACTACCGAAGTGCCCCAATCGCCCAATCGGAAAAAGTAAAAATTCGCATCGCTAAAATCCCTCGACGCAAGTCGCTACACGTACTGGCTCGCCGCGCACGTGAACGGGTCCCCGACCGCGCCCTGCGCGTACGAGTCCACGATGCTCTGGATGCTCGCGTACGTGCCGCAGCCCAGAAACACCAGCCCGATCGCAATGACCACGGCATTCAGAACGGAATACGCGACGTTCTTCCAGCTCGCCCTCCAGCTCCCCTCCTTCAGCAGCGTGAACCAGAAAATGGCCGGGAAGTAGATGGTGAAGCCGCTGATGAACAGCGACGCGATGACGCCGAGCAGCGAGCTGAAGAACGGGATCGCCTCGCCGACCACCCAGGAGATGATGGTTATGACGGCCAGCACGGCGAGCCAAACGGCCCAGCCGCGCGCGTCGCGGATCAGCCGGATGTCGGACTTCGCGAAGGCGCGGCCCATAATGTATTTCCCCAGCACGGTGCTGTTGATCGAGCCCGAGATGAAAATGACCGGCAGGGCGACGCCGAACGCGACTCTCGAGACGACGTCGCTCGTCGAGAGCAGCGCGGGGCTGGCGACGTCGTCGCCGACGAACGCGTAGATCAGCGCGCCCGTGAGCACGTAGATGAAGATCTCGATGACGCCGATCGCGCAGGTGGACTTGACGTAGTCGGAGGGCGTGTGCATCTCGTCCATGAAGCTGAACTGCACCATGCCGAAGGTGTAGGCGAAGAGGATGTTGGAGACGGCGAGGAAGGCGTCGGAGAAGGCGACGTCGGGCGCGGGCCAGAGGCGCCAGGGCACGGCGCTGAGGCCGCCGGGCGCGTTGCTCGCCTGGATGCCGGTCGCGATGATGGTGATCCCGATAGCCAGGAGGATGGACGCGAAGTCGATGTAGCCCAGAATGGCGAAGTCGGCGAACGTCGGCGGCAGCGCGAGCAGGAACAGCAGAACCGCGGCGACCACTCCCCACACGATCGCGCACAGCTCCGTCTCGTTGGTGATCTTGATGAACGCGATCGTGCCCGTCAGAACGTGCGAGCCGATCAGCAGAATCAGCATCGTGACGAACATCCCCACCGCCAAATGATACCCGATCCTCCCCCAGATCAGCCCCAGCGCCTCCGCGTAGTCCCTGATGTGCGGGTACTTCAGCTTGACCAGCCCGATGATATAGCTCGTGTACATCGCTAGCAAGCCGATGAAGACCGTGATGAGGATGCCCGGGACCATGCCGAGGGTGGCGAAGACGGCGGGCAGGCTGAGCGAGCCGAGCGCGATGGCCTCGACGATCAGGCAGATGGTCAGCCGCTTCCAGCCCAGCTTGTGGAACTTCTGCTCGCCCTCCTGGATCGTGTCCTGGTCCTGCGACGAGGCGCCGTCGTGGGCGCCTTTACGCTTCTCGAGGTCCGCGTCCATGGTCGCTGTGGCGTTTTCTGGCCCTGGATCCGGCGAAGGGTGGGAAATTTTCACAAGGCCTGCTGGGGTGGACGTTGTCGCGGCGCTGACGGTGTTTCAAGGGAAAGGCCAGCCAGAGCGATGTCAAGCCATCGAGCGAATCAAATGGTTGGTGGTATAGAAACGGGGACACGCGACAGCAGCAGCGGCAAGGGACGTGGTCGCATTTTCTAAAACCGCGTAGGGGCCGCACATCGGCGGCGGTACCTCGCGCCCCCAAAACCCCCGAAAGCACCGCACCGCAGCACCGCACGGCGTTCAAGAGACGGCTCCATCCTAGCCGCGCCCTCCGGCGCGAAAGAACCACGCCTCGCAGCGCGCTTTGGTCATCGCAACGCGGCAAGAGAGGTTTGGCTTATGTAAATGCAAGCGTCCATTGGGTGCTTGGTTCGCTTTTTCTGTGGAGACAGGGCGTCGGCTATTGCGACCCATGGGGTAGATCCACGAGCATGCGTGCGAGAGGGCGGAGAGAGCGCGTGTGCCCCGATGTGACCTCGCAAACCTGCATGTTCGTGGAGAAAGTGTGGAGGCCTGAGTGTTGTAGTGTGTGCGTCTGTCTTGGGTTGATGTAACGTCTGTTCTGTATGCATGTGCGGCTCGCCGCGGCTGTGGCTTCACAAGCGGTGCTAAGCTTTTCCCTTTCCGGTCTCGCGTAGACTGCCTATAACGGGTCGTCTGCATGGGAATGCGTGAGCTGGCTGTGAGCGATTGAGGGGAACATCTCATTTAGGAAAGAGTCTCAAAGTATCCGTAATACGCTGCCCAGACAATATTGCCTGCCGCTTCATCCGATTGACGGAGATGGGTGAATCAGAGCAGGATGAGTCTCGGGTTTGAGGAAGACGATCCAATCCGACGCCTCTTTTTGAAGGGTGGATAATACGCACGCTCACAAGACACCAAACAGCCCCAAAATCGAAGACGAAGAAAAAAAGAGAAGATATCATACACTGCCTAAGGTAACTCCCTTGGCCCTCCTTCACCCCATGCCATCCCGTTTCCAACCCCAAAACCCACCGTTCCCTCTCACCAGCTCGCGAACGAAGCCCATCAATCGTTGAAACCCCCCACCAACGCGACGAAAGCTTCCAAAGCAAAACCGCCGTGCACGAAAAAAAATGCCCAGGAACACAATCTAAGAGGGAAACCCCCCATGAAATAGAAAAAAAAAAAATTGCGAAAAGAGATAAAGGACAAAAGCGGGATATGAGATGAGCATGCATAGTCGTCGTGGTCTTGCTAGCATCTAGAGTCGAAATCCACAGGGAAAAAAAAAAAGGAGAAAAACAGAGATGATCGTCCCTTTTGATGCATCGGAATGGCTTCATTTTCCTCCCCATGCCCGTTTTTCCTTTCATGCTTTCCTTCCGGAGACACGTCTCTCGTCCGTAGTGCTTCGGCCAATCTCGCAAGCTCGGCGCCGATTTTTTGGGGTTTTCATGGTGTGATGCCTTGAATGTGATGCTGCGAGCGTCCAAGGTAGCGATGCATGCTTGCGTACTCGCTTGCTTTGTTGTGTGTTGGCAGCAGCAGGGAGAGCGTTCTAGTGCGAGGGTGGCGCTCGCGAATAAGAAGTGTGATGTTGATACCGTCTGGCCTTAAGCGGGACGTGGTAGCACTCCGGCGGCGAAGTCAACGCCGTGCAAGTCTGCGAGAATCTCGCGGCTTGAGAAGTCGTGGCAGTGGTGTTGCTTGAGCCATCGATCAAGGCCACGCAGTGTTTGCCCGACCAGCCGCTCAGGAGCCCAAAAGCAGCACCCCCAAAAGCCAACCCTCCCCATTCGCCCGTCCCATCAATACTCCCTTTAGAAATACCTCCCGAGCCGTGACGTGATCTGATCCGATTCCTCATCATCATCACACATTACTCCCCATCCACCCGCCCGCCCCACCATGCCCCCCACCACCACCACCGCCCGTCCACCCCTCCTCCAGCGTTCTATCCTCCAACGCCCTGATAAAATTCCTGTTCGGATCCTGCCTCGCGGCTCTGCTCTGCCTCCTCCGTCCGCCCACGTTGCCAATCGCCTCCTGCCCCTCCTGCGGCGGCGGGTAGTACGCCGGGGAAGGCTGCAGGCGGATGGGGGCGTTGGGGTCCAAGTGGGAGACGACGCGCTGCAGGGCGGGCGGGATGCCGTTGACGTTGCCGTTGGCGTCCATGGTGCTGGCGCGCTGGCGGCCGGCGCGGGTGGTCGCCTGCGCGTAGAGGTTTTGCTGCGGGGCCTGGGAGTGCTGCGGGTAGGGTTGCATTGAGGCCGCGGCGGCGGCGGCGGGAGGGGGTTGCTGGATCATGGGGACTTGCTGGCCGTAGGCGGAGGGCGGGTTGGAGGGGTAGGGGGGTGGGGCGCCTTGGTGGGAGGGCGTGTAGACGTTGCCAGCGTACATGGGGGGCGCTTGGGGTTGCTGGGCGACGTGGGGGGGGTTGGGGTAGCCGGGGCTCATGCTGTGCATTCCGGCTGCGTAGGCGGCGGTGGCGGCGTGCTGGGCTTGTTGGGCTTGTTGGGCTTGCTGCTGGGCTTGTGCCTGGGCCCGTTGCTTCGACAAAGCTTCTGCTTGTTGTTGCTGTTGCACGCCTGGTGCTGGTGACCGCGAGGAGGTTTTCAGGTTCATCTGTGGGTGGAAAGGTCCAGTGTACTTTTGCTGAGTGATGAAGGGGTGTGTACGCGCTTGCTGCGGTGACCAACGCTCGAGAGGGTTGATGTTGAGCAAGCCGTTAACGAAGTCGATGAAGGCCTCGCGGTTGGCCATTTCTGATTACTGTTAGCAATGGGCCCGAACAACTTGTCCTCAAGACTTCTTACCTCGCTCAACCTCGTTCTGCTTCATTCCCTTCCTGGGCATCGGATAATTCCTGATGATGTCGGGTAATCTCGTCGCACTGAAGTACTTCTTGCTGGGCTGCTCCTTTGTGCCGTGCTCTCTAGAATACTGCTCCATAGACTTGAGCCTGTAATTCCTTCGGCCAAACTCATCGTGCACTTTCTCAAAGAACTCGCCAGACTGCTTGCCAACTTCCAGCATCCAGGTGGGAGGCAGACCGAGCATTTCGGTGATGCGTGAGACCTGGTTGTACTCAGAGCTTCCGGGGAAGAGAGGCAGTCCAAGGAATAGTTCCACAACGATGCAGCCGAGAGACCACATGTCAATAGCTGCCGAGTAAGGAAGGCCAAGGAGGACTTCCGGTGATCGATAAAACCGAGACTGGATGTAAGTGTACACTGTCTGTCGCTCGTCGCATGCGGAACCAAAGTCGATGATCTTGATGATTGGGCTTTCGAGGCTGTTCACACTGTCAGCATCTAGATGTCGTCGATGTCATCCAAGCGAAGAGAAAGTTCAGGAGACTTACTTTTTCAGCAAAATATTCTCCGGTTTCAAATCGCAATGTATCAGCTTCGCCTTGTTCAGCAAGCACAGCCCATTCAGCAGCTGCTGCGCAAAGACACGCACGAGCGTGGTGCTCAGTCCCCTAAACTGATTCTGCTTGATCAACTCGTACAAGTTGACCGACAGCAGCTCAAACACCAGGCACAGGTGCTGCTTGTGGATGAAAGTGTCCTTGAGGCGGAGGATGTGGTGGTCGTCGTTCTTGTCCATCCTGCCATTGAGCAGGTCGAGCACGGACACCTCCATCATGCTCTGGTTGAAGTACGCGGTCTTGTTCTTCACCACCTTGACGGCCACCACCTCTTGCGTCTTCAGATTTTGACATTTCACGACCTGGCCGAAGGTGCCTTGGCCCAGCACGTCGAGGATGAGGTATCTGTTTTTGTGGTTCGTCTCTTCCGACCCGAGGATGTCGTTGACGTACAGAATGTAGTCGCTGTCCTCGTTGTCGTATCCATCGTTCTTTACACCCTTGCTCGGTTTCGTGAGAACTCTTCGAGGGTTCCTGGATGATTCATACTGGAAGGCGGGGTTGCAAATACGGTACGTCGCGGGCAGATGGGTGGTGAGTGCCTGCAATGGACTGATGAAACCTCCCTCTGGGTTCGCTCTTCGGAAAGGCGGTTGTGAGTTGATTCGGGGCTCGAGTTCTGCGATGTTGTTGCACTTCCTCATCTGCGGCACCGTCGATCCTCTTCCACCAGGCGAAGGCTGATGGTGCGGGTGGCCCTGGTTACCTGGAGATCCTGCATCGCGTCCGAAGACAGCATTGAGCTGTTGTGTGGCAGATTGGGGGAAGTATCCTGTCGGTGACAGTGTGGGCTGCAACGGAGGAAGCTGCGACGAGTGCGCGCGTGCGGACGACGGAGGGGAGGCGTAGTAGCGCTGCGACGAGGTTGGCGACGCGTACTGGCTCTGCCTGATGGGCGACTGCCGCGCAGACTGCTGGGGAGTGTATGAACTGTACTGGGTGTTGCTCGAGAGCGGCGGCTGAGAGCCGGGCTGATAGGGCGAGGTCGGCGAGGTGTTCATTGGCGAGTAGCGCGCGGCAGCTCTGGAGGTCGCGTCGTCGGCGTGGGCGGGCAGGTACTGCGAGTTCCTGTTGGAGCTGGCGGCGGGACGGTTGTACTTTTGCTTGTTGTACGGGTCGGCGTCCTCCATTGGCATGTCGCCGTCCAAATCGCCGTTGTGGGCGTAGGCCATGGTGGTGTCGCGCGGCGTGTGGGTGCCGCTGCCCGCCGGGGTGGACAGGCTCAGGTTGGCGGTGCGACTGGCAATGGAGGGCGGTGCGTAGGCGTCGTACTTGGCCGAGACAGACGCGCCGTCGGCGGCAGGGTGGGAGGGTGCTGGGGGCGCAGCGGAGGCGGAGGAGGGTTGGTCGCGGTGTGGGGTCTGGCGCGAGCTGAGCGAGGACGGCTGGTCGGAAGGGTGACTCGGCGTCGACGTCGACCAGGGCGGGTCGCGGTCCATGGGGGCCAGCGGGACAGCGCGGCGCGGCGGGAGAGGGCGGTGGACGCGCGCTGGGCTGGGACGCTGGCGGAGGCAGGCGCCGGGCGGGAGATGCGAGGCGGGCGGCGTGCTGTGAGGGCGGCCGGTGGTGGATGGGTGGATGGGCGGATGGATGTGCGTGGAGCTGGCCCGGGCGCAGCTCAGTCGTGCCCGACGTCAAAGACGGCGGCGTGCGTGCGTGCGTGCGTGCGTGCACTGCTCAGCGACACGCCACGCGAGACGCTGCCGTTGCGCTGCAGCAGTCGGGAGGCGGCGGTTTGAGGAATGTCGTCTGGTGGGAGTAGCGCATTCGCCGCGCGACAGCCGCCTGCCTGTGGTGCGGTGACTGGCGCCGTCGAGCTCGCCTGCTGCTGCTGCTGCCGCCCTGCTCTCCCACTGCCGCCGCTTGCTGGCTGGGCTGGACTAGCCGATTCGGCCGGGTCACGGCGCCGCCACTACTCGCAATCACACAGTGCCTGGTTGATACAGCAGACGTGCGGCTCGAGGCACAAGGCGTGGAACGTGGTAGAGGTCGAGAGAGACGCAGCAGCGACGATGAGACAAGATCACAGCATGTATATCACATCTACGCATTGGCCGCAGTGCTGTGGCCGGGCATGACACACTCGGAACGTGCTGATGCAGAGTGGGCGAGGCGTGGCAACCCAACGCCGCCCAGGGTGTTTCATGCTAACGCTGCACTGCGAGGATCGATGGTTTGCTGTTGGCTCCACGTGGAAGCCATCCTCCAGCTACGCGCGTGTCGATCCTCAGGCATACGGCGGTTTACTGGATCAACTCGACGACATGGTCTGCTCGTGGCGGCATCCTCCGTTTTCTGAATGGCGATTGGCCCGTAAGTAGAATGACAGTCACCTAGCATCGCTTTGAAATCAATTGTTCGTTTGATTGATCATCTGCTTTCTTCGAATACGACATGTATCACACTGCCTGCTCCGTTCCTCGTTTCTCTCCACCCTTGGTCTCATTGACTTGGGACAACCTGCTCACTGGGAGCATCTGCGTTTCCCAAATAACCTCCGGCAATCACCTGCCGACGTCTCGAAGCTGGTGGCAGAATGTCTGTCTTTCGCTCGGGGTACGCATGTTTCGAAAAAGTCTGTGAGCCCAATTGCCCACGGCGCGATGCGTGTCCTTCGTAGGCTCTCTACAATCGTGAAACCGACGCTGTCATCGTACGGAAAATCGAGTCTGGCGTCAAAGCCTATGGCTGCATCTTCGTTCTTTATGCCGCGCTTCAATGCAATACTCATCCAGTCGGCTTCTCGCCCGGCGGCGCCTCAGTAACCGGCGTGTCCACAGCAGGCGTAGCAACCGGCGGCGTGCCAGCAACAGGCGTGTTGCCCGAGCCCGGCGTAGTCGGAACGCCGACAGGCAAGATCTCCGTCTTGAGCTCGCGATTCTTCTTCGGCTTGGGTTCCGGCGCTGTCACGAGTTGTCAGCAAAACTGATTCCGCAACCTCCCACCAGGAAAAGAAAAAGAAAAGTCTCACCCTTATCGTTCTCCTGCACATAAAACCTCCGCAGCAACATGATCGCCTCCTCGCGGTACAGGCCGCCGTAGACGGGGAACGGCCTGTCGACGCCCTCGTCCATGTGCACCGTCATCACGCCGCCCGTGCCGCCGAAGCGGTCGTTGAGGCAGCCGAAGTAGACGCTGCGGATGCCGAACTGGCGGAGCGCCGACGCGCACATGATGCAGGGCTCGACGGTCACGTACAGGTCGGTCTCGTGCAGGACGGACGGGTGGTGGCGCGACATGATTTCGGAGAGGGCGACAAATTCGGCGTGGCGGGTGCCCTGGGGGGAATGGTGGGTTAGTTTTGGATTTTGGGAGGGAGGTTTTTTCGATTTGGTGGTGATTTGGTATTCGATTTTGCGATTGATAGCGGGGTGTGTATCTTTCGTTGGTATTGTCGTTTGGGAAAATGTTCGACAATATTGACCCAATCCAGAAAATCAAAAAAATCAAAATCAAACAACAAAGAAGGGGAAAACGAGAAAGAAACTCACGTTCAAGCTCGCGTTCGTCCCATTAATCCCCCGTCCGATCACCTCCCCGTCCCTCACAAAAACACACCCGACGGGCGTCTCGTCGCTGCGCAGCGCCAACTCCGCCATGTCGATGGCCTTGCGCATGAAACCCGCGTGGTACTCGCGGTCGGGGATCGGGCCGAAGACCATTTCGTCGCTGTCGCCGCCGCTGCGGGAGAGGTTCGTGTATGGGTTGGAGGAGGAAGAGGGAAAGGATTGCTCTGCGGTGGTGGGAGTGGGAGGTAGAGGGACTTGGGTGGGCGAGGAAGGCATGGCGGGCGTTTTTTGCCTGAGCGGCTTTCCACTTGCTTTGGCTGGGGCGGGCGCGCTGGTTGGCTGGTGTGGGGATTTGGGGATGGGGAAGGAGCGGGTTTGCGGTTTGGTATTGATCGATTGATGGATAGGACGCAGTTTGTTTGTATCCAAGATGGAAAGAGTGTGATGGGTCGGTTGTGTCGCGAGGTGGAGAAGGGAAAACAAAAGGGTGGTGTGAGGTTGAAGTGAAGGCGAGAGGTACAGGCTGCAGGCGACAAACGCCGCTTGTTTGTCTTCACATGCGAACATTGGCTGACCGCGTGAGCGCGCGCAGCACGTGAACGATATCGAGGTGTGGACAGAATTACACTTCACCATGGTAGATGATCTTCAGATGTCCAAATAATTTCCACAAAATGAATACTTTCGTCTAGTCATCGGATTTTGGCACAACTCAGAAAAAGAACACCACAAGAAGAGCAAACCGTGTATTCTGCTCCCTTGACCCTCTCCGATCCGTCGATACAATCTGCTCAAAATCAAGAAAACAATCAATCGCAAGACCAAGGTACCTCGAAAGAGCACGCGCTTCGATAAGGAAGGCGTGGACCTTGCGCCGTAGGAAAACAAAAAACAAAAAAACAAAGCAAACAAAAATCGAGTCGCTCAATGTAGCAAGATCAAAACGCGGACAAGGATTTCCCAGATCTTTCCCATATGCCGTTGATGTACGCCTCTTCAGTCGCTGAAGAATGAAATCCCAATCCCAGTGCAAAAACAAAATGAAGGATAAACTCCAGGATATGCCGATGAGGCCGCGAGAATGGGTTCGATCGACGGCAGGGCAATCCCTATGCATGAAAAAAATGTGTCGTAAAAAGTCGATGCAGACTGCAGACGATGACGATGAGTCGCCCCAAAGATCACTGACTCCACCATTCACAGTGACACCCATTGCTCGGTGTCATTCTCTTCGCTCGAAGCTTCTGAGTCGGTGTGCCGTCTTGACTGTCGTATACTGTGTACTCCGGTGGGCTCTCCGCCATTTCGAACCTGACGTACTGGCCGTTGGAGGTCGTGGGTTGCAAAGTGCCATCGTTGAGGAGTTGGAATTGCTGACAGTATGGCGTGTTACCCTCCTCGGGTACTCGACGTTCCTCAATCTTGATCAAGTAAGGGTAGATGTCTAGACCGTGGTATGTGTCCAGCGCTTCTTGTTCTTCAGGGCTGAGGCCCGCCTCATTCTCGTCATCGTCGTCATCTTCGTCGTTGACCTCACCAGGGGTATCGCGCCGTTGCATCTCAATCTTCCGGCGCACTTTAGAGGATATCGTTTGACCATCGTCATCGGGATGATCATCATCGAATTGCTGGTGGCCGCCACGGTTCTTGGCCCAGGGCTCGGATGTTGCTGAAGCCGCCACTGATGTTTCAGTGACGGTGGTGGTGATGAGGCTGTCCGAGCTGGTCCAGACGTCGGTAGCTTTGACCGGATCACCAGAGACCAGAACAGTAGGGCTGGAGGTGTAGGACGACAGCGTGGTTCCAGCGGGCATGGAGTTGTTAGTCGGTATGCTAACAGGAGAGCTGCTAGTCGTAGTGACAGGGAAGTCTTCAACGACAGGCTTCTCGACATAAATCCAGCCTTCGATCAGAGTATCATTCCACACACACATCCAGGGCCGTTCGCCTTTGTTGATGGTCTGCTTTTGTCTGTTCCAGCCAGGAGGAAGCTGGTACTCGGCGCGTTTTACTCTGGAGGGGCTGCCAGTGGGTGCGGGGCCAAATGCAGTCTCTGGGAGAACGACAATCTTGTCGTACTTCTGGCTGAAGTAAAACGCAGGGCCTTGGTCTTCGTCACCGCTTTCCTGGAGAGCTTCGAAGGGAGCGAAGTCGGTGTCCATGAAGCGATACTGAGCACCATAATCCATCGCGTCGTTGGTCGATGCATAGAAGAAAAAGGCACCGACAGTGGGTCTCGGGGCTGCTGGCACGCCCACGCTGATAGCGAGAGCGGGAGTGCCAGACAGATCGCAATCCCATGCTTGATTGTAGTTCGGGTCGGATAAACAGCCAGACTGAACGTTTGTCGGAGTTGAAAGGCTCAAGGCGTATGTTCCTGTAGGGGCAGAGACAGTTGGCGTCGCTATCCTACGAGCCTCAGCCACTGAACTGCTACTACTGGATTCGGCATCAGATTTCCTGGGAATTGGTCAGTATTGCGTTATTGCCACCTGGATCATGTTCACATACTCTTTTGCGTGTTTTGAACCGCTGGCATAGCCTCCCAAAATGCCACCAACAATGGCGCCAATAAATCCGGCAGCACAGGCCGCCATGATCAACCACAAGAGAGGAACGCCACAAAACTTCGTCTTTCGCTTCTCTTTCCATGACTTCTCTTTCCAGCTCTTCTCGGAGAAGCCCGTGTCTTCGGAGTCGGTGCGTTCCATGAGTGGCAAAGATGCGTGCGTGTCGACGCCTCGGTCCTGTACAGAGTGTCTGTCCAGATTTGACTGATCGGTCATAGACTGACGAGGCATGGGCGGGTCTGGTGGTGGTTGTACGTGGTGGTGCATGAGAGGCATGCCGGGGTCTGATCCGGCTACTGGCCCTCGGCTGTGCAGTTCGCCGGGCACCGCTAATATGGGCATCTTAGGGCCATCTTCAGGGTATCTTGTGTAAGGTGGGAGTTGCTCCGTATGTCCATCTACGCCTACGATGTCCTGCTCCTCACCATCAGGGCCCCGCACGCGTTGGTATTGCTGGCCAAGACCAGGGAAGCCAACGGCAGGGGCAACGGCAGGTGCCTCTTCGTCCAGGTCAACATCCTCCGCCACGCCCTGTGGGTACATCGCATACGGGTGTTGAGGTGCGTGTCGAACAGAGGAAGTCCGGTTTGGTTGTACTGTGGATGTGGTTGCGATGCTTGGCGATCGGGGTAAGGTGCCTTGCGGGTACATGGCATAGGGATGACTAGGTCCTCCACCATCGAAACGAGGGCTGTGAGTACTGGCGAAGAGGTTGGAGGATGCTGAAGAGGTAGACCGACGCGCTATGCCAGGTGCAAAGCTGGCGGTCGACTGCGAGTGCATGCTTGGCGACCGCTCAAACTCCATCCGAGGTTCGTCGTCGGGGCTGCTGAAAGGGTTCTCATTGCTGGTCGGTTTCGAAATGGAATTCCTTTTCGGCACTGCAGCCGGTGTGATCAGGTCCGGGTCGGTCGCGTAGTGTGCTGAGACCGTATGTATGGGGGGATCCTGGCTATGACGCTCGTCTCCTTCGCTGGCGTTGCCCGGTCGGAAGCCGTCCGCGACGAAGTCGAAGTCGTCCACCGCAAACTCGTCGTCGAAAACATTCATGCTCTCCTGCGTCGGCGTCACGTCGCCCTCCTCACTGCGCCTGCGATCCATGATGGCGGTGGTGGTACTGGTGTTGGATGCGTGTGTGCGGCCGCCGCGGGCCAGCACAGCCCCGTCTCAAACCCTCCCTGACGCAGTCTCCTCGTCGCAGCGGTGTCGAGCAGGCTCCGTTCGAGGCCCTCGGAGGACCAGCGAGACCGTGGGTTCGAGCGTATATGGGTGAAAGCGAGGGTGATGATGGCGCGGTAGGGGTGGCGGTGGTGGTGTGCTGTAGAGCAGAGGATGGAGCGAACGCTGAGCGCGACCGTCAGGCTCTCCAGGCCACGGCAAGCGGCAAGCACAACCGCGCTCGTTGGCAAAACAGCGCGAGACCGTTCCGCGCTAGCCTGCTGCGCCCTGCAAAAAGCCCTGGGACTCCGACTGGGCAGTAGCCTCACGCTTGCAGACACTACGCGCTCGCACCCCTACTAGCTGCACAGCACGCTGGTAACCACGGGGACAACTATGTTCGGCGCTGGCGAAAGCATCGCGAGTCTGACACGCGCTTGCAGCAGGCACAGTTGCTGCTGCAGCTCAGCACGCATGAGGGCCGCCGCCGGACACAGCGGTAGGCCACAAATCCCTGCGCACAAACTCTGCCAGAAGCCAATGCTGGGCCGCCGGCAGAACCGTCGACACCGGCACGTGCGCCGGGCCCCATAATCGAGCTACGACGTCACTGCCACCTCCGTTTCAAGCATTTTGCGGCCGATGGGGTTGGTCAAAACGGTCGAGAGACAGCGGTGCGCCTATTGCGGCGTCCATCCTGCCGACACGAGTGAAGCAGGCTTGCGACCTAACGGTGTCACTGTTCGTGAGCAGGAAGACAAGGTATGTCTATGACTGTGTCAAGAACTCGCAGTCTGGGTCGGCTACACGCGAGCGAACCAGCGACCCGTGAGAGAGTTTCCGCTGGGAAAGCAAGTCGCGTGAACATTTCCTACTGGTCCAGCCTCTGCCGGAAGCCCTGCCCCGGAAGGCAAGCGAGCCTTCGCTTCGTGCTACTAGGTAGGTATCGGAGCATCAAGTCTTGGGACGAATTCGCTGCCTCCGCTCGTTGCTCGGCTGTGGCGTCTCGACCGTCCGATCGTCCACAGGGGCAGACCCAGGGATGAATGTCTCTGTCGGAAACAGCACGTGATGGAGTGTTGGTCATCCTGCAATTTTTGAGGGTCGTGCTCTATTCTGTCAACGGGATGAGACGGCTGCTAGATGGCTAGGTATGACAGACATCGTATAGGGCAATACTTTGGTCTGGTGATTTTCTCGTACAGTGATCGGCCAAACGCTAGCGACTCGTGGGGATGGCACCAGTGCTGGAGTGCCGCCAGGCTGGTTATGGCGCTGTACGACCAGACGCAAACCGGTTGCGGTGAGCAGCTGACATGTGATGTGCGGCTAGATAATTCTTCGGCATCACCCAGCATCGACACCTGTTCAAAAGCAAACACGATGCACAATGGTCAGGTTGAATCGATCCCAAGTCGCGTCGTGTTCGAAGGTCGATAGCGATCGGTCAAAGATGAGAATCATCATTGGAGTGCTCCACTGAGGGAAGGCTCTTGTAGACGCGTTTTCCGAGTCTCAGACTCGGATCTTACTGTTCAGATGTTTCCACCATGACAGCTATGCATCCCAGCCAAATTATCACTGCGAGTGAAAATATCCGCGCATGACATCTATGGCTCGCTCAGAAGTGATCAAAATTACCTGACTGTAATGCACTCTCTTACTGGATGTGCATGTCTGGTTAAAAACATTCCAGGGACCGTCGCCATTCCTCGAATCTGGACCTATCGGTTATCGCGCAACAGGTTGACGACCTCAGAAGATTGTTAAGCTCATTGCTCGTTCCCATTGTCGATTTGAATGATAGCTCAAAATATGCTTGTGATTCCCCGGTATTGAATGAGTGATATTACGACACCTCTTTTTTCTCACGTAGTTCCTCTCCCCACAGCAGAAAACATCCATCGCTCATTTGATCATACTCGTTTGTGAGTCCATGCTTTCATACAGATTGGTACGGCCAACATTTTAGTCTGTTGTGAGCAACGCTCGCTTTGAACAAAGGAAGACATAGCAATTCCTTGACTCATTCGATACTCGACGACAAGGGAGATGAAGAGGACGGTGAGGGAGGAAACGAAGATAGGCCGAGTGATCGGTATGAACATTGAAGTATCTGGCATATCACTGAAGCTTCAGCCGGTAATAACTATCCAAGAGTGAGTATCGCATACTGAACGCCCCGATCGACATAAGCTGTAGGTCATCCAGTGTGTTAGTGAAGCTTCAGCTCGAGTTGAATGTTGCCAAGTGAGTGAAGCTTCAGAGTACTAGGTAGCGAGCATCCTAGAGACAATACTGCGAACGACATAAGTGGTAAAGCTTCAGCTCTCATTAGATTTGTGCTGATGTTGCCTTCGCTTTGCGCTTCATTCGCCATCATAACTCACCCTCACTATTATCACCTTTAGGGCTCGGCCTGAATAGCTAGCCATTTTCTCCACCATTCCTCTTTACACTTCGGTCTTCGACTTTCATATCAATATCGAATACGAAAGCCTGATATCTGATTTCAGTATCCCGATCTCGAGAGACCTAACCTCTATATATGCTAATACATATTCTAACAAAGGATAATCCTAGCGCATAAACCTGATAGTAGGTAATATAGCGTGGGGTGCAAACTACTTGTAAGTCACCTTTCTATTTACCTAGCAGTGAATGCTGCATTTACTCAGAGTAGTGATACTTTGTCGCGATGCTGTGATTTCTTGTCCTATTTTGTGAGAATAGATTCACCAATGTTCAGTAGATAATCACTTGCGGGCGATGGGTGAACAGTGAGGGAGCGTATATATAGATGAGATGGGTTATATAGGTCAGTGTTCGGCTGGGTGGCCTAATGGTAAGGCGTTGCTTTCCGGTGGCAAAGATTGCGGGTTCGAGTCCCGTCCTGGTCGTTTTTTGTAGTTTTTGGACATCTCTCAGAACATACCAAATCAACGGATATGCCATTTCCTGAACGGATACGAACGCCCGAGGTTCAAGATGTGCAGGGGATTATTCTGCAGGCAGTATGGCCGGAAATGAACACACTAGCAAGACATCTCTGAGAAGTTGTTCTAATTACTTGAGGGGGCCACGACAGCATACAAAATCGGGGGAATCAGAGCAGCGAACAAGAATGGGCAGTATAACTACAGCAGTGGCGTCTATAAGAGGATATCAAGACGGTAGAAGGCTAGAGAGCCGTTTCGACGCACTCACGTCGAAGAATCTACCCCAATGGAATTCCTTGAACTACGGATGATGTATTAATCTTATACACATTGAATCTAAACCACTAGGGGCATAACGCCAATTCTGAATCCTGCCGCGATCTGTCGTGGGAATGTAAAAAGCAAATCGGTTGAGTCTATCAATACAGAGCCTGTTGTCACAGGCGCTCATCTTAGGTACATCACGTCAAAAATCCATGGCCGCTTGAGCACTTTTGTACGACTCTTCTCAGCTATTGACAACATTACACAAAACAATGGATTTCAGAGTTCAAATACTCTAATGAGTGCTTCGCCTCCCAAGCGTTTCTCCGGGGTTTCTATGAGACAGCTCAAATGGAAATGTGCAAGCAATCATCAACAGCTGTCAAATAGCTTCGAGCCATTGGATCACATTGTGCAATGCAACGCGCTTACACATATTTATTCGTCGCAGAAGGGAACCCTGGAGTCCAGACTTGTAGTTGTAGGGCGTCGCCTTGGTCGTCCCAGAATGCCGATTCGAAGTCGGCTCGGCTTTCAAGACGCGCAGCCGAGCGGCTGTTCCAACACGCGACCTCACTTCCACGAACACCACCAACATCTCTCACAACAATGCGATTTCTAGCAGGCGCGCGGCTTGCAGCCCGTATGAGCTCTGCACCTCTGATAAGACGTACGCAGTTTGTCCGTGCATATGCAGCTGCCTCGAATTCGAAACCACCGGTACGGCAGTCTATCCGCGGGCATGAGAGTCTCTATACAATTGGGCGAATATTGACGCTTTGCAGAAACAACCAACCGGAGCAGCGCCGATAGAGCTTCTCATAGAAAATGGTATCTTGAATGTGGGGAGGGGCAAGTTCAAAGTAGAAGTGTCAGTTCCAAGCCTGTGTTCCCACTTGTAGTCTCGATCATTCGCTAACCCATGATAGACCTGGACGCTGGTTGAGGTAGGTAATGTTTGGATGTTCAAAGTACCTGATTCATCTAAAGTCTTTGAAGGGATCAATGTGCCTGTGCAGAATGCCGCAACCCCGAAACTGCGCAACGTCAAATCAACGTCTTCAAGGTGAACTATAACATCAAGCAGCAGAGCTCAAATTACTGACGACAATGGACAGAACCCAGACGCAGGAAAAATTGCAGATGTGAAACGTGTCAGCTCCGAAGTTCCTGATGTTGAGGTGACCTGTACGTTGCATCAGACATCTGTGCTAAATTATGGAGCTAATCGATTTCAAACAGTCAGAGATGGCCATCGAAGCGTGGTATCTGTGCAACAAATACGAAACAAGCTTCGCATGCGAGATTCGCGATATGGCATTGTCAAGTATGTCGGGTTGCTGCGTTTCGTATCCCACTTGTGCTGACATCGTTGTAGTATCGCGCGCTGGCGAGCGGAAATAAGTGAGAACCCGCCCGAAGTCCAGTTCGATTCGATGCAACGGGGGGATGGAATGGCAAATCTGCTGGCAAATATCGTTTGTCGCACTGTGCTCTGATGCTATCGAAAGCTAACACTCAGTCTCAGCGAAAATATGGGTTCTGTTTCATCGACAATATGCCGGCGACCCCTGAGGCAAGTCAGGCACTTCTTGAGGACATTGGACCTATTCGTAACACACACTACGGTTCGATTCTTTGCTCAATTCCACCCTTTAGATCCTTTGGCTAATCACGTCAAAGGCGGATTTTACGATTTCACCTCCGATCTCTCGTCGAAGGACACAGCTTACACGAGCGAGAGCCTGGAACCGCACACCGACACAACTTACTTCACAGATCCCATCGTAAGCTTTCAAACAATGGTTGCGCCAATCGTACTCACAGCCAGGACACTGACAAAGCCAAACCTAGGGATTACAAGCACTCCATCTCCTATCGCACACTGACGGCGAGGGCGGCCTCTCTTCTTTGGTAGACGGCTTCGCCGCCTCTGCGCACATCTACAAGGAAGACAACGCAGCATACTTGACTCTTTGCCATACCCCTGTCTTTGCTCACGCAAGTGGCAATGAGGGAGTCAGCATCCAGCCCGTACATGGATTCCCGGTGCTCAACACTTCACGGGAGCACAGAAACGGTCCGTTCCAAATCCGCTGGAACAATGCTGATCGTGCCGGCGTCCGAGCCTCCCTTGGGCCGGACATGGATAGATGGTACGATGCTGCTGCGTAAGTGACCCAGTCGGCATCATCGTTTGCGACTTCTGTCTGGCAGTAGGTTGACTTCGACCTTGCAGGAAATTTGACGCGTTCGTCAATGACCCGAAGAACCAATACTGGTTCCAGCTCAAGCCCGGCAGAATGCTACGTAAGTCGTGGTCTTTTAAGTCTCAGTGATCAAAAGATGTTTCCCACTAATGCTGGCAACAGTCTTCGACAACTGGCGTGTCCTCCACGGTAGATCCGCTTTCACGGGCAAGCGGCGGATGTGCGGTGGTTACAGTAAGATCACTCAAGTTCGCTACCGACATGTTCATGATTCTGACCGAGTACGCTACGCAGTTAACCGCGACGACTTCATCTCCAAATACCGTATGACCAACATCAGCAAGGAAGAGATCGAGGCTTCCACGGTGACCGGCTAGATCGGTGTCGTGGAATCTGTTTGGCCGACTGCGTTGTTTTCAATACATAGTGCGTTGAGCTACGCATCTCCTCCTGGTCAACGTTCGTAGAGTTCACTGTAGCAGAGATAGCGATCCGGGATGACTGGATTGTTGGAATGCCATTGATTCAAAGGTAGAAACATCAAAACCCTTTTCCAAAATCAGGCATTAAATTCTGTCATTCATCAATCCATGAGCCTCTTCATCATCAAAACCTCATGCTTCGTGACAAACACCCCGTTCCCCATAACACCTCCACCACAGCCCCCGTCATCCCCCTCCCCATCCAGCGCATCCATGAACTTCGCCACCTTCCCTCCCTCCCACTCCCCATCGTCATTCGTCCAAAACACCCGCTTGATACCCACGGCGTGCATATACGAGATGCAGCGATAGCACGGCCGCGACGCATGGATCGCCTTCCTCGGAACGCCGCTCTCAGCCTTATCCGGGATCGCCGGCCGTTCGCGCGGCGACGGGCTCCGGAGCTCGTCGTGCAGCGAGCCGGTGGCGCCGAGGCTGGAGGTGGAGGAGGAGAGGGAGGGCGGCGGGTCGGAGTCGGATTCGGAGGACGGGGGGTTGATCTCCGGCAGGGGCTTGGGTGGCTTCTTCTTTGGCTTGGTCTTCTGGGCGGCGTGGCCGCCTTTGTTCCAGCCGAGGCGGGTCACGTAGAGGTCTGCGCCGACGAGGCGCGGGTTTTTCCTGCGGTCGTTGGGCTCGGGGCGGGGTTTGGCGAGGTCGAGTTGGGAGAAGGCTGTGCTTTCTGAGGGTGGCTTTTCGGGGTATCTTGGTTTGTTGGACTGCGTATTGTTAGCTGGGTTCAGCTACACTTGCTGGCACGGACTTACGCCACGGCGGTCTTTCTTAGCCTCCGACCTCTCTGGAGATGCTTTGCTGGCGGCAGCAGTGTTCGTGATAACATCATTAATCATACGGCGGTCGAAACCTCGCGTCGTGCGTTCCTCAATCGGCGATTCAGACGCAGAGCGCTGTTGCCCGTGTCGCCGAGAAGAACCGCGCTGTGTCTGTCTCCCAGACCGGACGTGATGATGATGTTGATAGTCGTACTGACCGGCCTTGTGATGTTTCACGCTCTTCCTCGCACTCTGAGTGGCTTGTTTCACAAGACTCTTGACTGCGTGAAACGCCCTGTCCTCGTCCTCCCGCAGCCGCGCCGCCTGGTCCAGCGCATGGTGGACGTTGTTGTTGTAGTTGTGGTCGGGTGCCGCCACGTCGTTGAGGAGTGGCGTTCGCAGAACTGCGCTGTTGAACCTGCAGTTTGCCCCCTTGCCCGTGCGCAGCGGAGGAGGTGGTGTCGTCGAGGTTGTCGCAGATGCGCTCGACGTAGGTCTTCAGGACGTCGCGGCGCAGTCTCTCCTTCTTCTTGTCGCCGCGCGGAAGCTTCATGCACGGCTTCTCGCGCGAGGAAGTGCCGCAAGCCAAGGTTGAGGAGGTCGACAGAGCAGAGTGGATGGCCATCATTTCGGAGTGCATAGAGAGAGGAGTGTATGCCTGGGTACCGCGCCCACCGCCAACCTTCTCGAAAGCGACAAAATCGTCGGAGTCCTGCTGCTGCTGCTCATCTTTCTGTTTCGATTTAGTCTCCTTGCGCTGCTTCAACTTCGCCTTCATATCTGCCAGGGCGGGTCCATTGAGAGCGCTGTTTGCGACGCGGCCGTGCTTGAGAACTCCGCCGTCGAAACCAGGACGATAGTCGTTGTGACCCTGGCCAATGACCTTGCCGCCTCGAACGATGATACAGCCATGGCGGTAGTGGAGGGGAGATTTGGCGGCCTGCTCGAGGCAAAGCGTGAGGTAATTGTCCGTCTTCATTGCGATTGTTTAGCGGGGTAGAATGGTGGGTTTGCCGGTGATAGCTTGGTCGAACGAATTGCAAGAGTCGGTCAATATGGGTAGTATGGTTCCGCGAATCGTCCAAGTGACTCTGCAGCGTCAAGCTATCGAGCGTTTCTCGAAGATGGTAGGTTGTCGATCTTGCAAGCCATGACAGTCGCGATGCGCGTAGTTGACATGTGAAGAAGCGGGACGAGATTCAGGGTGCAGGTGTGCCGAGGAGTAATCATCATCCATCTCACAGCTGTCAGGCTGCTTTGGTCTATGTACTTCGAAGCATGACAAGGACGATGACAT